>NC_088302.1:35185441-35934811 GCF_032854445.1 Liolophura sinensis | reverse complement strand
AATTGTATATTACAGTATTACAGCATATCAGTAGCATTTCTTGTGGAATGTCACAAATGCATGTAAATATAAAAGTATTTACCATAATTCCAGCTTAGCATTGTTTTGGACTTGCAAGATATTGCATATAAATGGCCCTTCTCCATTTGTATGACAAAGCCTTTAAACTGCAGCCTAACTACTGATAGACCTTTTGTCATATAAGTGATATGATATACTCTGTAAGAACTGTGTTTGAGTATATGCTGTGAAGTAGAGTATAGTGTCATGGCATTATTGAATAAATCCATTCATTTGGACCAGAAAAGTCAGTCAGCTGTGCCTTATGCATGGGTACATGCGACACCTTTCATATAGCTGAGAGACTGGTCGTCTGCGGCAAGACCAAGCTAATTTAAGCCTGAATGAGCCTTGAGTTATCTGGCAGTTACAAGATGTCCACAATGTCAACAATTTGGTTTTTCAGGCTGCAAGAAGAATTTAAGTGATTTAACTTGAGATACATATTCATGTGTTGCCAATACTGGGAGGAGACAGACGTGTGATGTCTGCATGGAGTGATCCGCCTTTGCTGCACTCGATTCTGTTATCTTTCTACTGAATAAGAGAACATACTGTGGGACCTGAGTAACAGGAATTGTATGTTGAATATGTTTTTAATTTAAACATCTTCTGAAGGTAGTGTATTGCTCTTCAGCATTATCACTTTTTTTTTGTTTTGAAAATATGATCATGTGTGTGTGTTTTTTTTCATGTTCAGGTAAAATTGACCTTCCAGTCACCAGTGGTGGTAGGTCCTAGTCCAGTCCAGCCTCAGGAACCCGTTCCCCTGCCCACACCTAGTCCTGGTGACCACACTTTGTTGAAGGCATTACTAGGGGAGGCAACACCCTTCTCCAGTCCCTCCTACAGAAAGCTACCTCATGCTGTACTCTACCTGTCACTGGACAGCAAGTCAGAATCCTTATCAGCAAGGTAAGTGTGTTGTTCACTGTATGACAGTATTTATTTATTTATTTTATTGGTGTTTTTATGCCCATACTCAAAAATATTTCACTTACACATGTATAATGGCTGCCAGCATTATGGCGGGAGGAAACTGGGTAGAGCCCAGGCGGAAACCCATTGGCATTTGGAGGTCCTGCATGACTTTAACATGGAAAAGTTTGTATGTTTTATGTGTTGATATGTTTTCAGTATTGTTCGTGAATCTATTGAAATCACAATTAATTTATGTAATACATTTGAGTGGTCCGATTGAATTGCATGTCATAATGAAGAGTGTTGTAAGGTGAGAGGTGTATTTCAGTTATATGGTGGTAATAAGGGTATATTAATGAAGGAAACCGGATCGAATCTGGGGAAATAATTGACCATTGAAAAATACCGGGCAAACTTCCTGACTCAGTGCCATAGCCAAACAGCAGGAGCAGGATTTGAACCCATGACCACATTGGTTGGAGACCATTGTATGTGGTAAAAGTGATGCTATCTCTGGACGAGCAAGAGAGGCTACGTCTCTAGTACATGTATATACTGTAGTTTTCCTAAAGTTTAGTATTTTTCAAGTTAGATGTTTTGCCTGATTCTGATTGATTCTTTCTCCTTATAGTGCCATTTAGGACTTGTTTTTAGTGAAGTTTGATTAATTGCTTCCTTGTGTAAGTTACAGAATTTGCTTCCCTGGAAATCCTTCTGTGTTTTACATGTATGTCAGATTTATAGTATCATGACCAATGTATTACCGGACTGATTATTACAGGAGGACATTGTGTACCAGTTCCCGCGCCATGACAGTAAGCTGGTTGAGCTGAGGGGAGTGTTCCTCACACTCTGTAGTATACTGATAGAGGTCACCAATAACTCGGCCAGACAGTAAGTCACAAAACCTGCTTTTTCTTGTCCATCTCTGACTGTTTAAAGAATTCATGAAACATAAAATTCTGTTAAACAGTGATCTTTAAATGTTCAATGTTTTAAGCTAATATTACGGAAAAAAAGTTCTTCTCAGAAAAGACGAAAGGTTGAAAAGTGTTATTTTTCATTGTTGGGGCATATTCTAAAGCCATTTTTACCCCATGATAGTAAGACTGAAGAGATTATTTGTATCAAACATGTTTGATCCTGTCATAAACTAAATACAGAGTAGAATAAACATTCATGAATCCTTTACAGTTATTCAGCTTTGATGTTCATTATTTTATGCACTTGCAGTAAACTACGTGTACATGTGCAGTTTTGGTAAGAAAGTTGTGACAGTGAAGATTGTGGCTTTTAAACTGATAATATTAGTAGATGATGTTGGTATATGTCTAACAGTTTGGAAATGCAGGGTCAGAAATACATGAAATAACAAGTTAACCCATTTGAGGCCCAAACTTGCTAAGAGGTTAAATTGCAAGTAGCCCTGTTAGATCTACATTTACTCCCGTAGATCTGAATCAGATGCTGCTTCAAGCATGTTTGATTTTAAGCAGGTCAGGTAGTGATACAAATCAATATCTCTACAGGCTACAGGTTTTACCTAAATCTTGTAAAAACTACACTACTTTCATTCTTCAACCTTTTTGCATGTTTGCAAAGTGTTCATTCAAGCTTATTCTACCGGCCCCGATAGCTTAGTTGGTAGACATGGTAGAGCGTCCACTTCAGGGTGGTAGATCCAGGCTCAATCCTTGGTTGGGTCACACCTAAGACCTTAATAGAAAAACTTGTAACTTCCTTGCTTGGAGTTCAGTGAAGCAGCAGTCGATAAAAGACCAGTGGAAATTCGTCCTGCAACAAGGAGGCACAATACATGCACTCTAAGGATTTCTTCGTCATCATACAACTGAAATCTTGTTAAGCACGACGTTAAACCCCAGGCACTCACTCACTTTCTCACTTACTCACTCAGGCATATTGTAAAGGGTATATATGTATATAATTAGGGTACACATGTTTGTAAGTCCTCTTACCAGACAGCAGGACTGGTGTACCCTTGTATTGAGACTTACAGAACATTCATTTCATGTTTTAATGTTATGCATAATTGTCAGTTCCACAGTGCTATGGGAGAACCATGTAGTCAATATTGCTTATCACAAAGAAGGACGAGATGTCTTTGTCCTGGCCTTGCCGGCCAAAGTGTAAGTATTCTCAGGACGTGTGGTATGATTTGAAAATACCAAACTACCAATACCCTAATTTCCAAATTTTGATTTCTAGCACTTGACCTATTATAAATACCTATACCTAAGAAATATAATTGACTTTATGTATTATAATATGTAAATCATAAGAACAGCCTTTGTTGAAATGTACCGTTTTTGGTTAAGTGCATATTCACACATTATTTATTAAAGTAACACTTGACTAAGACTTTTGTGGCGCTATTTTCAGCATAAAATTTTTTTTCCCTGAAACTGCTGTATTAGTGGATATATATACTTGTAAAATAAATATACAGATTACATTTCATGAGTTTATTCTTTCTTTTTTTTTCACTGTCAAATGCAATACATGTATGTTTGGGTTGTTTTTAGCTTGAAGGATACTGGTTCATTAATATTTGTATTTTTTGTCTTTCTGTTTGTTTCAGAGTGCCATTACATCATTTAAACCATATCTTGTCAGATACCATCAGGATACTGAAGGTGTCCTTCGGCTCTGTTGTCAGGTATCAACGTTTAACATATTATTGTTTATCTGCTATTAGGGATGTATGATGTTTTAACTCTCAAATGCGGTGGGCTATTTTCATATGCATGTAACCATTTGAAATGAAAATTTCAAATGTGACCTAATCTCTTTTATTATACCTCACATAAATTTATTATTCCCCCATTGGATAATATCACGCCACATGGGGTTTAGCATTTCGTGATGTTTACGCTGTGACATCATCAAAGAAACAAATGCAGTGTAGCGTGCTAAAGGTGCTACATCACATTTACTTTTGTTTTACCTTTCCTATATTCATCATATCTCCCCTGATTATTCCCCTCAGTGCATTCCGACATCGTGAGAATTTCCCCCAGTGTGACCAGGTCTTCTCGTTGCTGTTCCACCGCATGTTACAGAGCCAGGAGATGTACCTGCTGGGGCTGAACTACGAGCAGACGTCCCGCAGTTTCCTGGACGTTCTGTCTGGGGTGCGCTGGCTGCAGCTGGAAGATGAATCAAAGGTCAGGCCATACACTTTGTCACAGTATATCAGTCAGTTATACTCCTTCATTATTCCTGGGGACTGGGTTTCAGTAAGCAGTTTCAGTGGCCAGTTTTATATGTAGTTCCTTAGAGGTACCCTAAATGACCTAAAAGTTCACCCACAAAAGTGCATTTTTAGAGATGAATAAATGCCACAACATATTACTTTTGTTGCTAAAACTTATGATTTTCGCTTAGAATATCATCCCATGATCCAAGCAAACTGCAAAACACCTTTCTAAAATTAATAGAACTCTCAGAATCCGGAAAAATGGGTAAGTTAGTCATGGACGAAATTTATGGTCTTTTAGCGTATTTGACTTCCACTGACACGGCATACAAATTGATTTTTTTTTATATTGGCATGAACATCTTTCCATCACATGGAAAAATTCAGGCATTGATCATGTGTCACACTGACTTGTCAAGGCCTGTTGTTTATTCCATGTTTTTTGTTGACTTGAGCCACCATAGTTGTCTAAACCCAAAAGTGGCGGTCAACGCTTAAGTAAACCATTATTGAGCGTGACATTAAACACCAAGCAATTAAATAAGTATCGTAAATATGTTTATTGTTATTATTTTTCCATGTAGGTGGAGTATGATAATATTTTAAGTGAACTGGAAGCTGGAGATTTTACCGATGATGTAAGTCAACAGTTACTTGATATACTGTTATTTTTAAGTTACATGCATTGTAGAATATTAAAAAATACCGTTAAAAATGTGACAGTATGAAACCCATTTGCTACCTCGTGCCAGTTTAATTTGAATAAAAATAAGTAAAAAAGTTGCATTGTTTCATTGCCAGTGTTAATGAGCTTATGAGCTTGTGTTTTATGACTTGAATGATATATTTATTAATTGTAACATTTGACATTCAAAACAACAAAAAACATGTCTCCATGCTCATAGATTTGTTATATATTTGTTATATATTATTCCATGCACAGGATGAAGAAATAGTAGAGATGAGAAGAACATACACAATGATGGGTAGCTGTTTATTTTACAAGGTTTGTCGCTTCATTTTTTTAAGTTTAGAACTCATAGTCATGTAAAAGTAACAGTTATGAATCAGTAAACTGTTAAAGAAATGTCTAATGGTAAAAGATTATGCTTTGTATCTTAGGGTCATATTGCTCATGCTGGCTTCATCTCTGGTGGTACATGAGAAGGTCTTCCAGCAACGTGTAGAGGGTTGTATTGCTAATAAATTGAAATGAACAGTTGGACTTTAAAGTTTGCATGTGTTGTAGATGTGGAAATGGTATTGACAGTGGTTTTTTTCTTTTCTTGCTGTAGGGATTTTTATGTTGCAATCATTTACCACCTGAAGACTTCCAGGATGTGTACCTGTTCCTAAAGTACAACTGTGTGTTAGCATACACATCTGAGTACAAGGTGCGGCACTTGGTGCTGTGGCACGAGCTCTTTCCCACACGGCGATCTCACACCACTGAAGAGAACAGTGTCCCCGGTTACACGGAGCCTGATGCTCGCTACTTCCTGCTGGTCGTGGGAATGGTCAGTACATGGATGGATTTACTTTATGTTCTTGTATTTCTGAAGTATATCTTCTGTAAACTGATTTTAAGCTCTTCTTCTTCCAGAAGCCATTTCAGGCGTTCTTGAACCGGGCTTGAAGATCTTCCAGTAGACTTTTTTCTCATTCTAGGAACTGTAAATGGAGCAGGTTTTTCTAAGAAGACATGCTTGGGTACTGCATTTTGAGGATCGCATTTATGCACCTTTAATGCAGATATGGTGTGCATCATATATCAAAAATATCGTGGCCTCAGTGTTAGAAAAACTATATGTGCACTGAAAAACATGCAAGAAGTAACAGGACTAAGTCTATTGACAGTTCTTGTTTTCACACCAACCTGTGTGTGTTACAAAACTTCGTTGAATGTTAAATTGATTTATTATTTGGTTTTGCAGGAATTTTTTTAACAAAGTTGGCAATTTGTATAATAGCTGTAAATAGCCTGTGACGTTAGATCTCTCTCTCTCTCTCTCTCTCTCTATATATATATATATATATATATTTTTGTTGTTATTATTTTTTTTAAATTATCTGTGCTCACATTTAATGAGAGCTGTCTCTCCAGTCAGGAATAATGGCGTTTCCAAAGTATCTCCTGAAAAGCGACAATTTTGATGTGCTTGTCAGAGTTATCTCCCCTGTTTGTCATCGGCTACAATTCAACTCGGACATTGTTGTGTCCTGTTTCTGCAGAAATTTGTGATAAAAACTTCATCTACAGGTACATTGTCATTGTTGCGAATAGGTCAAGAAAATTGGCCACAGTAATCATATTGTCTTCTTAATCTTAATGCCTATTATCAGTGTCATCAGGAAGGGGAAGAAAGTCATGACAGTGATATTTTTCTGAACATATATTCTGTCATGTTTAATTAGGGATGACTCATGGGCACTTAATACAGAACATTAACTTGTTTTTTGATTATTATGTGTTGGTGGCTTGCTGGTGTGTTGTCACATTAAAACACCGTGCAGGCCATCTCGTGTAGTTGTACTATCCATTCACCCAGGATACTGCCTTGTTTCAGCGTCACACTGTTCTGGCAGTGCTACTGGAGGCTGGTGGGTGTGCAGCCTGGGCTGATGGACACCCCTCACCTGACCCCTTCTACGTAGATCAGGTCAAGGCAACTCTCTTACAGCTGGAGGGGGCAGAGCTTACAGAAACCTGTGAGACAAGGTAAAACAAGCCTGTCTTAAACCAGCGTACAGATGATCTGTTCTGGTGCTAATAGAGGGAATTTTGTTTCCCTGTAACATTTTTTTTGTTAATCCTCATTATATTTTTATCTATAGTGTAATTTTGCGTTTACTCTCTTTCATACATGTTTAAAAATTATTTTAAGATATGTATGAACAGAATATTACAACGTTTATGAAAAAAAAATTACCATATGTAATAGTCTAGCTACTGTTACCTTAATATGTGGTAATATCCCTGATTGCATTAATCTTCAGGCTGCAGACGATTCCTGGAGGGCCAAGCCTTGTTGGGGCTGACTGGATGTTAGCTGCCTCTAGTCGTGGAAAGGAAGAACTGTCACAGGTGTCCCCCATCACCAAGATACAGAACTCTCCACGCTCAGGTATTTCAGAGATTTGTTAAGAATTGGGTTACAGAAATACAAACGGTGCTTTGAGTTTCAGTTTCACGTCCTAAGCATATTTGTTTATTTATTTGATTTGTGTTTTACGCCGTACTCAAGAATATTTCACATATACGACGACGGCGAGCATTATGGTGGGTGGAAACCGGGCAGAGCCTGGGGGGAAACCCACAACCGTCCACAGGTTGCTGGCAGACCTTCCCACGTATGGCTGGAGAGGAAGACAGCATGAGCTGGAAATGAACTAATAGGAATCCTAAGCATACATGCAGTTTTACTGTTGGCTGAGAACGAACAATGAAAGACTAAAGGACAAGTTATGTATTTTTTTTGTGCGGGATTTTGCTGAGTGAAAGAAAAGTACAGAGCTTTGATACACTTTGCAAACTTAAAAAACAGTGAGTGATGGGTCATAAAGCATGGCAGCAGCTTTTTAAGTGTTACATGCATATTAGCACTGTGCGTCTTCAATGTTCAGCCATGTGTATTATGAAAGGTATCTAAGGGAGAGAACTCAGAGTTGTTAGGTTATCTTTCAAGTTTGTTCAGGTATGATGAAGTTAATCCTTCTCTCCGTTTCAGTGTTAACTCCCAACAAGCACACACCAGAAAGTAACTACAAGTGGAAAGCCAGCCCACAGCTCGACAAAAGACCAGTCTCTTTTGGAGGTAATGTCTGCGTCTTGGATTACACATTGTCTGAGACATTATATAATAATTTGTAATAAGGGGATGAAATAAATGTGCTTGTTAAGTGGTTGTATAAGAGTAAAAGTTAAGGACATCATTTTTAAAAGAAAATAACTTTGTGACCAATATTTATTTATTTATTTGATTAGTGTTTTACACTGTACTCAAGAATGTTTTACTGCTACGAAGGCGGCCAGCATTACGGCGGGAGGAAACCGGGCAGAGCCCTGGGGAACCCAACGACCATCCACAGGTTGCTGAAAGACCTTCCCACTCTTCTCACAAATAAAATTGAGATTTGCATACATTATGGTATATTGTACATCTACATGGAATTGGCTACATCGTGGTGATGGAATTGCGCTCATTTTGCATTGTACTGCATTATCATCAGATTATGTTAACAATCAAACTCATTACTTCCTTGTTTTCATCAGTCAAATGTGTGACTGTGCTGACACCAGATATTTCTTCTCTGTCCCCAGGCGATAGTGATGATAGTCACTCTGTAGGTAACACTGAAACCTCCACCCCCACAGCCTTACGGCGTCAGAGCCACAGGTCATCTAATGGCTCTTTGGAGTCGGCTGGGAGTGGGAGTAGTTCGGGGGCACAACGGGTATGCTATTCATAAAGAATTATGAAAGATCAGCATATGAATAAATTAAGAAGTGTTGCAACATCTTTATTTTATTATGATGGATGTGGATTAACTTTAGGAATCCATCTTTGGAACAGTTCTGCTTTGACTACAGTGGACTACTTTATGCCTTCACTAACAGATTAAATTGTTTTTGTAGTGCATGTGTGTAAACTTTACAATACTGTGCATATAAATGTATATTGTGAGTATGTGTAATCTGAGATTAAACAATAACAGTATTTCTTGTAATTTTTTTAACCTTTTCGCATGTTTGAACGGTGTTTATTCAGGCATATTCTGCAGACATTATTGTGTGTAGACTGATAAAATTATAGCTTTTGTGAAGCTCTGAAACTGGCCAACCCAACGAATGTCTCCAAAATCCAATTATACATAGTGTACTGAAAGTTCCTCTTTCATATGCGAAAAGGTTGAGGAATTAGGGTAGTGATAATATGCTTTTATGGCGTCTTTTCTACGTACCGTGAAGGTTGCAGGTTAATCAAGGAAATAAATTTCCCATTTCAGTTGCTTTGTTTACCTTTGTAAGGTGTAAATAGATTCCCCTGCAATATAGATATCTACATGTTTTTTTTTTTTTTTTACCTGTCACTGTAGGGGCGTTCCAGGGGAGGAGGTTTACTAGATATGTCCAGCCTGAGCAGAAGTCTGGGCATGTTACAGGACACCACCCTCAGCAATAAGTAAGTCAGGGATGTACATACATTGCTAGAAAACTTCATACTGCATTGTGCCCTTAGTCACGAGTTTGGAAATAAGGTATTAGCCCTTGCCCTATCTGTTATAACAATACCTTGACTTTTGAAAGAAAAGCAGACTTACCCTATTTCTTCATCTTTATAGCATTTTCACCTGGTGTTGTTTAAACATGTTTTGATGGCATTTCTCTGCATAGACTAAAAATAAAATGATGTTTTCTGTGTTAAGTCCTGATGTTCGCTAACCCACAAAACACAAATTATCTCCATAGTCCAAACATTAAGGGCGTTAAATTGCATTCAGTGTTGTACCTAAATAAGCGAAAAATTTGAAGACATAGGCTAGATCTGGTTGGATGTTTATTTTATGTATGTTTTCATGTATGTAGCTGGAAAAAGCTTTGTGTAGTAAACCGTATTTGTTTTGTTTTGTACAGGATAACTCGTGGTGTGAGTAACATTCTGTTCCACTACATCAGCTTAGAGACACTGGAAGGTGTTTACGTGTGTCCCAGTCAGCATGAGCTCTCCGTCGTGAATGGTGCTATACACAGCCAGGTGCTGTCCAACTTCCACAGGTGTGCTCTACAGATACACAAACAGTTTGAGTGTGCCAAGCAGAAACAGGTAATACACCTCTTAAGGGCATGTGCAACAGTTTACCATCTTAAACTGCGTGGGGCTTCCTCTCCAGCCGCATGTGGGAAGGTGTGCTAGCAACCTGTGGATGGTCGTTTGTTGTCCCAGGGCTCTGTTTGGTTTCCTCCCACTAAAATGCTGGCGACCGTCGTATAAGTGAAATATTCTTAAGTGTGGCGTAAAACTCCAGTGAAAGAAATAAAATAAATAAACTAAGTGGAAGATGTACGTGGGTGTCTGTCATTCTGTGGTGTTGTGCTTTCGCCTGTGTGGATAACCTAAACAAGATAAGAGGCCATGCCATTTAATGGGATTGGGGTATTCAAAATGGCTGTGCAAGTTCATATTGTGACAGTCCTTTAAAGGTAAGGGAACTAAAAACACAGTGAGCTTAGTCATTGATGACATACGTTATCAGTACTATAAAACTGACCATAAAGTACAATTCTATGACACTTGACCAGTTTGGTATTACATGTACAAATAAAGAAGTCGATCAAAGACCGTAAATCTCATGTTTTATTCCCTTTGGGACACGTGCTAAACCCTCGCCAAATGAGGTAATTGGGCAGGACTGTTATAAAACAAGATGTTTTTTTCGTTGACAAAAATGAATTAATGGATATCACAGGTCAGGTGTAACGCAGCTATGTCAACTTAAAATAATAACCACATCCACCTTATTGACTATAAAATTGCTGCTAAACATCCAAAGCAGGAACAGTATTTCTTAAATATTTGGTTACATTTAACTTGGTCAATAAACTTCTGAAAAAATAAGCTATTTTCCGATACAGTTTTCAGTGGTCCGCTGGTGGTTAAATTGTACTGGTGACAAGTATTCACAGAGGAGTAGCAACCTTATAGTGTTTCGATGTCAGCAAATTTAAGCTGATAATATTTTATGTACACACACTTGTTCACAGATGCAAAGTGTCAGCAAGTTGTACAGATTCAGCTCACGACAGTTCTACAGTGAGGTGAAGGAGCAGGCTGTGTTATTTCAGTTCATGCCTGGGACGTGGAACGATCCCAAGAAACCACCACCCACACTGGCGTACTGGGTCATAGGGTAAGGATACCACTATTACTGTTTTCATGTCCAGTGTTAAGACTCACATATGTGACATACAGTCCCAAGCCTTGCAATCCCAGCCTGTCTTAGGGAATCAGATAGGGCTTTTCTTTCAATAAGTGACCAGTAGAGCTCTCGCGACAGTAAGGTGATCTTATGGGAAGCTCACTGGATCACTTGCATTCAGCCAATATAGCATATGTATATATGCCTCTCTCCCTGCAGATGATTATCTGTTTGTCAATTTTTTACTAATTTGCGTCATCATAGACTGTAATACATGTAGTGCACTTTTAAGCCCTCTGCCAAACATGTATTTATGTTTTAATCTGTCAATTTCAATGCTCTGCCCAAAATTTTGCTAATTCATATTTTAGCCTTTTCCCCTACTTTTCTTTCCAGGCGTGTTTTCCCTCCTCCATACAGTAGAGAGGTGTATGTGTGTATCCATGATTCAGCCAATCAGAACCTGGTAGAGATGGCATTCTCCTTGTCTTGGGGTGTGGCCACGTGACAGCACCAATTGTTCTGTTTACATGTACCCCTACATGGTGATGTTTCACATCAAAGCTTACCCAAAGGTGATTCACCAGCACTGACTCAGAGGTCCTGAGAATGAAGGCAAGCGAGGGACAGTTGTAATGTGACGAGGAAAGCTTGTGGATAGTCTACTTGTCTTTAGAAGAAGATGCAAAAGTTTAGAAATTAAGTTAGCAAAAATTTTTTTGTCACCAGGTGTTGATTCGTACTAAAAGTGCTAATCAAATACCTTTCTGAGAGGAAGGAAGACTATTTGTACAAAGGAAAGTGAAGTTTTAATGTTGAAATTTGTGGCAAGAAAAATCATGCATTGTCTGTGTGGTTGAGGCAAATTTTCACCATATGAATTATTTAAAAACCCAGGTGTTCCTAAGAACCAAAATTGCTGGATGGATAGACAGCAAAAGTACTGTTTAATCAGCTCTGTTATCTACTGTTGTTTTTACTGGTATACACAGTATACATTGCCTTTCAGCCACTAGTATGTGATTTTGTCAACTGACCAATGAGAGAAGGCCTGTTATTTGTTTTTGAGCTTTCTCAATTACTGTGTATTTACATGTACATATCTTGATTTTCATTGGCTGATGTGTTATGATACAGTTGTACAGTCTGTTATACCTATTTGTGGTGTGATTCATGTGTGGTTTGTTCTATTACCCACTGTGCTACTGTCTCCGTGTAAGATGCTGCAGATCTGAAGTCTCTACAAAAGTTTACTTTCTTGTTTAGGTACAGTTATACATGTATTTGTACATGTGTATGTGTTTTCAGCTGTCAAGATATTGAGCTGCCTATTTGATATACATAAGCGATGAGTTATTCATGAAATCACTGACATAAATTTCATGTATTAGTCATTTCTAAAACTCATCAACAGATTTGGTATCTTTTTTGGTGGATTTGGTAGTAAATATATTTCATCTATACTGTTCACATTATTTCATGATAAAAAGTGCTAGAAGAAGAAAATAAAACAGCTTGAGTATTAATAAAAAAATAACTATTCAAAAAAGGAAATTAGTGTAAGGGGTAGTTTTACCCTGCTTATCTTGTCTGGGCCCACTTTCACAAAGCAATTTTTTGTAACCTTTCTCCTATGTGACACTGCCTTATGGCTCTGTAACCCAGGAGAAAGTTACGAGAAATATGACTTACCAAGTTGTGTGAAAGTGGGCCCTGTCTCTTGGCTGTCTCCAAAGAGTAATGACATATAAACTTCGTTTAGTCATTGATTTTTTATATTTGAAATGAACTTTGAAGATCTGGGCCCAGTTTCACAAAGATGTCGTACATGTACGATAATCGCACATATAAGACATTGGCATGGTTGTAGTGACATATAATATGTCGTACAACAAATGTACGATGAAAAAATGTCATACACCACTTTGTGAAACTGGGCCCTGTCCCTGCTTTCATTATCCCATGGTTAAGAGTAATTGTGATAATGTTACAGGAAAATTTCTTGGATTCTTTGTGACGTTATGATTGTCAAGAAAAGGGGCTGGTCTGAAATAAGTGCTAAATTTTCTTTTTATAAGGTTACTACTAAAAATTGTAATCGTCAACCAGGTTTTTTTTTGTAATATTTTTTGTGTGTGTTTAATAGTAACATTTGGCAGTGATATTGCATCTAGTTTCTTGACATAGAAACTCAGAAGTTTAGTAATGTCTTTTTTTGATACTTCGATAGATGAATAAATAGGTTACATTTTTATTTGTTTAATTATTCTATTGATTTGTGTTTAATGCTGTACTTAAGATTTTTTCACTTTTACGAAAGAAGTCAGTTTTGTTGGTCGAGAAAACCAGACTGCTCAGAGTAAACCAGTTTTTGCCACGTACCTTACAAACCTGCTGGCCTAAAGTCACAGCCGTATCTCTGATGTCAGAGGCCTTACATTTTTCCTGGGATGATTATTTCTGGCACAGCTATATTTGGGCAAACCCATTTATGTCAGTCAGCAGTTTGTAGTGTTAACAGTGTGTTTTGTTAGCAGTATGTTTTGTTTTCTTCTACAAAGCTACATCTATACATATCACATTTACCCTCATTATTTATTACTGTCAGATGTCATACAGTTTACCCCGTCCATATCTTCATGATATTACGTTTGTATTTTTACATCAGTCATGGTTGTGAGAAATTACCTTGAAAGGTCATAGCAGTTTTGAAGTCCAGTTTACTGTATAGATCAAAAGGGTCATTGGCTGCTTTCTCTTTTTGGTAAATATTTTTTAGTTGTAACTTCCCTGGCAAATGGCATTACCTTATGTCACTATAGATTACTGTAAATTTTTAATCTTTCCAATGTCTGAAGCACCTTTTGCAGTGGAATTTATGCATACAACTATTGTTAAAATGAACCTAAAATGAAAAATTGTAAAAAAAAATGAACCTAAAAATGAAAATGATTGGTGTCCCTAAAGATGCAAGCTTTGTAAAACTGTGCAAATTATTTCTCCACATCCCATAGTTCTGTCAGAATGTTTCAAAATATTGGTCGCAGAGACAATTGAAAATTTTGAAGAATTACAATATTTACGAAAAAATGTTACATGAAATAAGACTTTTGTGAAAGTGGTCATTGAAAGACTACATTAAAAATAAAATGAATAGAAGCACTTAGTTTTTGCAACAAAATCATGTTTTCTGTGATAACAGTTGAAACAAATGTTCCTATTTGATATTGATAACCTTCTGTGATTGGAATCATTGCTTTCAAGCTTTTATTTATAGTCAGATGTATTGCAGTTTAAATTGTCTAAATATTTATAAGAAAAAAAGCTACTTTTGCATTCCATTATTTGTTACTGAGACCACAATTTTTTTTGGATTTTTAACCTGCTTTTCTGACTAACCTGTGGATGCTATGATCTGAGTGGAGTAAGTCACCCTCGAATGTACACTTTTCATTATGATGATAGTTTTTATTACAATGTTATTATAGGGGGACATCATATACTGCATATGTGTGTGTATATATATATATATATATATATCCATATATACTTGTATACACTTTAATGTCCAAAGATTCATTCCATCCAGTATATGGTCGTTTATTATACATTTGTTTGAGATCAGATTGATGCATTTACAGTGTACTGATTGACCATTTGTATTTTTAATACCTAATCATACATGTTGTAACAGCGCGCTAGCGCAGCGTAATGACCCAGAAGCCTCTCACCAGTGCAGTCGCTGTGAGTTCAAGCTCAGCTCATGCTGGCTTCCTCTCCAACCGTAAGTGGGAAGGTCTGCCAACAGCCTGCGGATGGTCGTGGGTTTCCTCTGGTTTTCTGTCTGGTTTTCTCTCACTATAATGCTGGCTGAGGGTGCATAAGTGAAATGTTCTTGAGTACGACGTAAAACACCATTCAAATAAATAAATAAATAAATACATGTTGTGACAATTGGTGTATGATTTCTTAACTATAGGTCTGGCCTTTTTGGAATATGACTTCACAAAGGAGTTTACATTCGCCTTACATTTTGAACTTGGATACACATTTGCATCTGTGCTTTTTTGAGAAATCTTGATTGATAGGAAATATTTTTCTTGAAAAAAGTGTGGATTAGTTTCCCTGTTTCCTGGGCTGTCATGCTAACTAGTTAACTAGTTTTTTTTTTTTTTTTTGGAACATTTCACCACAATAATACAATGATGATGTCTTAATCAATTTATCTAAATAGGTTTGAGTTTCTTGCTGTTTTTTCTTCAAGGTTTACCCAGTTTACTACTGTGGATATAAAGCATTTCAGATTTCTAGCTTTTTAAAAAATTTTTATTTATTTTTTTCCTTCTTTGCATCGCTAATTTCACTTGTACAAGTCAAATATGTCTCCAGTACTTTCTTATTTGATCAGTGGGAGAGTTTTATGATGGTTAATGAAAAATTGCTTAGTGGGGGTGGGGCTGGGTACCTTCAGCACCTCCAGAATGCCAGTGTTGCTTTACCACACCAGTTTTCACAGAAGGGGTGAGTTATCTTATTTGTAAATCCAATCACATGGTTCACTCATATCAGGTACAAGGACTGTTCTACTTCCTGGTATATTAAGGAATGCTTTATGTACATGTATGTATGTTATCAGTTGAGCAATAATTTACAGTTAATCTGACCCAGCTAGAACAAAGTGTTACATTTACACACTTCATTTGTCTTTGATGATCACATGTACTATATTGGTCCAACAAATCCCCCCCTCCCTCTCCAAAATCCATTTTTTGAGGTAAATAAAGGTAATGGATTGTTATTCTTTCCATTGGGATATCACCCTACCTTCCAGAAGAAAACTGTTAAAAGACCTTTATTAGTCAAATAAAACTGTTTGGAGCAGGTAAATGACTGGTATTCAAATTCCAGATCAGATATAATAGACGTATATTGGTACATTCCCATGAGCTGTGCACTTATTACAGATGTGAGTACTGATACTGTACTGGTAATGAAAATTGCCATAAAAGCTTATAATGTTGAATTCAGACTTTTGATCTATGGTATTGTAGAATGTAGCAAAATGTCAGTTAACATTGTAACACATATTTATGTACTATCTTCCTCCGATAACTAAAGAGCGAAAGGTAAACAGTTATATTTTTTATGAGAGTGATTTTTGTTTGGCTCACCGAGCATTTACAAATGATTACCACCGTGTTCAGTCAGACATGCAGCTTTTTCCAACTATCAGTTACTGATGAGAAAAAACCTGAAGATAGAAGCATGTATGCGTACATGCTAGAAAAATTCCTCTGTCTCATGTATTATGTGTGTGAATTTACGTCACTTAGTGGCACTGCCGTTTTTTTTTTGTAAACATTTTGCAGACTGTAACCATTTCATGTGTGATATTTTTATGATCTTTCACCATAAATATTAAGTTCTTGCCAGCAGATCTGATGTATTACATTTTTTTGTTGCCATGTCAAGTTTGATACTTTTTTACTTTTATACACGTTCCTATTGTATTTGTCTCTGGCTGCCCGTGTACAAACAATTTAGTTGATGACCGTGACCTTGATTCCGTCTTATATTTATGTGATACTGGGTTATCTCTTAATGTGAGCAGGGGGTTCAGTGTTAATAAGATCTGAGCTGTTAATGATGTCGTAGTCAAGGGAAACTTAGATGTTTTTTTGATATCATTATGTTATCTTTTGCCATGTAGTATGGTCAATATCTTCTCCCCTTCATGTGAGCCTTTTACATTACATGTAGTAAATGAGCTGATCTTTGTGTGGAAGATACTGATATGTGGAAGATGCTGATATTATGCGTAACATCTGTTGAGCCCTGCTCAGTTTTGTTGTGTTACCCCATTTACGCAGGTGAGGAAGTGTCCCAGCGTGTAAAAATATGAAAATACAAGTTTATTCATGGAGAGAAAAATGGCTTTAAACCAGAGCTTTACCACTAGTATTCAGTCTGAAAATCAAGTAGCCTACATATCTCCCCCCCCCCCCCCACCCACTGATGGGGTAAGAGTTCAAATGGCGGCTCTAAGCTGGTCCCAATTTCCCGTAAGTTCAGACATTTTCAACCAATGATGGAAAATATGCAGAAAATAGAGGGGTTATTAATGGATATAAAATAGGCCTGAAAAATGGAATTAAAAAAAAAGTTGGGCAAAATGTTCGTCTCCCTGAAAACCACAATTTTCATTCTAGTTTTCCTTTTCATGTAAAAGTAATTTTCATACTTTTGTTAATCTCATCAGAGGGAACAATGATATTTGCTGTGTGGCTTGACCAAGACACGTTGACAAATGACTGGATGATTGACTTCAGTGTATAGAAGAGCAGCTATGTTTTTATAATACATCTTTATAAACACTGTAGATTTGTATATTGCAGTCTTTGTTGAATTCTGTGTATATGAACACACACTCATTTGTATCTATTTGTTAGGTATAGGTGTGGCCTTGTAGCTGATGTAAATGTAGATACAAGTAGATCATTGTTAGAGGGCTACTGAGTATAAGACAAGCACTAGCAGTTGATGCCGTGACCCCTTACTTCATACCAAATTGTACTATAAAGATATATATGTATGTATACATATGAAAGTGGTTATTTATTTCAGTCTAATCTATTCCATCCAATAATGTCAATCAAAATTATGCATGTGGCATGTTTGTAACTTAATGAAATAAACACACATAATGTGAAACTTATTAAGACCTGTCGGATTTTCATTTTAATTCCTGGCGCTTGCTCGAAGAAATGACTGAATGATTTATAGTATGTACTAGTATACAGTGATCCATGTGTGATGCATACTTGTGCTTCTCATAACTACAGATGGGGACGAAGTAGTCAGCATGCCAGTGCCACGCCATAACCCAGCAGCCTCTCACCAGTGCAGTCACTGCTTCACCAATGATGGCTTCCTTTCCTGTTGTGCAAGCAATCTGTGGATGGTTATGGGTTTGCCCTGGGCTCTGTTCAGTTTCCTCCCACCATAATACTGGCCGCTGACATATAAGTGAAATATTCTTGAGTGTGGTGTAAGACACCAATCAAATAAATAAATAAATAAAGTGACTGCAGTTGTACATGGCTAAAATGATCCTTAGTGTAAATAAACGCTAAGACAAGAGAACTTTCAAACAAAATCAACATTTAAATAAGGTGACAAGAACATTGAATGATGTCTTATATTTTGGAGTTTCTGTTTCCGCCACCTGTAAAGCTGACAACTGTCATATGAGCGAAATATTGTTTTTGGCGTTCTTCGGTTTGATAGCAGACAGTTCTGGTCCGTTCGATAGGTGTAGTGCAGATGATGTAAGGCTGGATATGCCAATACCGTAGACAAGGAAACCACGGAAAGGTCTCCTTGAAAACGATCTTACGATTATCGATTAGGAATATCTCTTTCATGGTCTACGATTGGAACACGAATGTCGAACTTGACGCTTAAATTCTGGAAAAAGACCAGGGTGTAGATGAGACACAGTGGTTATGATTTATTAAATATGCCTGTTAGATTTGGTTAGTGATGTGTACACAAGGTAATTGGGTAAAGGGTACTGAGACATTATGCTGGATCGCTTCACCTCTTTGTAATGTTTATGACAAAATTCACCAAACAAATATGTTCAGAGCCCACTATTGTTAAAGTGTAAAACTTAGTTATGTATGCCTTATTTACTTATTTATTTGGCTGTTGTTTTACGCCGTACTCAAGAATATTTCACTTATGCGAGGGCGGCCAGCAATATGGTGGAAGGAAACCGAGCAGAGCCCGGGGGAAACCCACGACCATCCGCAGGTTGCTAACAGACCTTCCCACGTACGGTCGGAGAGGAAGCCAGCATGAGCTGGACTTGAGCTCACATCAACCGCATTGGCGAGAGGCTCCTGGGTCATTGTGCCGCTCTGGCGTGCTAACTTACACGAAGGTCCCTTTTGTTGCAAATCGAAGCAAAAATGACGCCTGTATGTTTGTATGTCCATTGCCTTGTTTGACAGTACTGTACTAATTCAAATATAGGTAAATATGTCTATAAATACTGTGAATCGGCATGTTTTGTTTCATCGCCTTTTACACTTCAAAACTACCAAGCATACTTTGGATATATAGCACGCTACTCTTACGTGTACTTCTAAAACAAGGTCACCTAACTGACGGTCTGTCTGGCGTCCTTTGGTCACGTTTTGTCACCATTTTTTGTATCAGGTATAGTCAAGATCAAGATCGTGACCATATCAATAGGCCGGTGACAAGAAATAACAGATGATTGTATTATTCAGGTCAAAACATAAACACTGGGTGAGGGGTGGCAATACTATAGGTTTACTATGGCCTTGTGGACGGGAAATCTGTATGAATTGTATATACATACAGGATAGATTTGGTTGAAAGCAAGGTGTCGGTGATGTATTGTATTTGTTATTTTTTAATTGACTGGTTTTCAAATAAAAAGAACTATTACAAAATTGCTATACGATTGCGGTAAGATTGCTAGTAAGAATGACACTGAAGACAACTACAACACGCAATGCAACATTATTAACAATGAAAAATTTTGAGTAGTGTAGCCTGTATATCTTTCATACAGGGAAGTACAAAGAGTTCTAGTGAAATGTTCTAATGTGAAATAGTACCCACGATATACGATGCCCATAGGGTGTTACACTTTTACATTTCACCGGGATACTTTTCACGATTTCGGCCTTTCTTTTTTTATCTATCGAAAATATAGAACGTTCTGCGTAATATAAAAAAAGATGGGATTTCCTCTGTTGTATAAGTGAATACTGTTCATTATGGCGTTAAACCCAAGAGATATATTATGATGTAGAAAAAATTTGTGCAAAGTTTTATAAAAGCACGGCTGGTGTTCTACAAGGTTCATAAATGTGCCGCTGACTTTTTAGTAAATCAATGTCAAATATTTATTTTACGGGCGCTTTGTAAATATATGCTAAGTTTGTGTCTAAGTTTTATAGTCCGGTCTAAAACCTCAGGGTTATGTCAGTGATATATTATCTTCGTGTGTACGTAGGGTCACAACTAGGACAGGAAACTCGATCCAGAACACCAAATCTTGAGTGTATATCACTAAAGTAATTACCTGCGGAGGAAGTATGGACTACATTATAAAAGGGCGACGAAATGTCGTGTTTATATAGAGGAGGCAACAGTCCGTAAACATTTTCAACACCTGTCAAAAAAAAACAGGAAAATAATCCATTATAATGGCCAGTGGAATAAGAGAGAGAAAAAAGGGGAATTCAGCGCACCTATATAAGACCGTTTAATCCTTAAAGTGACATACTTTAATATAGAATGATTTGTTATAAAGGGCAAAAACTTGTTTTTGAGCCTTGAAACCGACCTGAGTGGAAAGCGTTTAGCGCTAGATGTAAAAAAAAAATCAATGAAGGCTTTCTTTATTAAACGCTATCCCTTCTCCACATAAGAAAATACCTACACATACATAGCCTGTTGATGCTACCTAGCGAATGGCACCGGTGCGGTTAGGATGAAAAACTGATATTAAATAACCTATATACGTGTTCTTTGCAACACTGACAGTTGCAATACACTAACCGTCACCTGATGAACATGGGTCATTAATTACTAAGTTTTTTAAACGAAAAATGTTGCAGTTCACAACAAAGGAATCAAGTAACGCAGTATAGCTTCATTTTTAAGACAAGTGTATCTTCCACTTATTAAATGACTTTGCGAGCAGGATATGTTTCATTGCAGGTCTGCATTTTCACGTAAAACAACTGTACATCTTGAATTTGTCTCCCTCCTTTCAGAGCCTTTGTACGGCAAAGGTCGGTATAATGTAATCCATGTTATATGTGTTTTGTCAACTTTGCACGTTTCATGGGATGAAGAGCTGTCATGTGGTTTAGATATATAACATTACACAATACACCTTAACACTATTTTGCGGTTACGTGTCGTGCAGGGTTCACTTCTGAACCTTCACTTAAAAACAAATTCAAATCAAATATTTGTATATTGTCTATATAGATATGCGCCTAGCTTGCACAGGTTTTTTTTATGACTTTGTGTGTAGCAGGGCATATTACTTGAAATGGACGTACTTACGGCACAACAACTACTCAGCTCAGTGGCCGTATTAAACGAATCCTTCAGCCTTCAGTACCTGGCAACCGAGGCCTCTTCTCCGCGAACCGTCCTTATAGGACTATACAATGTTGACGTGACCTGTACACTATATATATAGTAAATAGTACTTTAATTATTTACTAACTGTCTGTCATAAAAAAGGTAAAATGAGACTTGATTTATCATATGAGCTTAGAGGTGTGTACCCGGTAAATATTTAATCGTAATGTAAAGAAATGACCATAAATTTCATCCATCATTAACTTGTCCATTTTTCCTGATTTTGAAAGTTCGGTTGATTTTAGAAAGGTGTTTTGAGGTTTGCTTGGAACATGGGATGATATTCCACTGGAAAATTGTAAGTTTCTGCACCAAAAATAATATTTTGTGACATTTTTTGCCTCTAAAATGCACTGATGTGTGCTAATTTTTTAGGTCATTTAGGGTACGTATTAGTTGGCCCAAAATTTGGTATCTCAAAGCGCCACCGTTGTTTATATAGGCCTACTCGCTTTAACTTTCATTTGGTTTTCGTTACAAAGTGGATATGGCCTACCGTTGGTTGTATAGAGTCAATGACTGAGCGAAATATAGTGTCAGTGTAGGGTGTCGTTTACTTCGAAATCCTTAGTTCCTTAAGATACAAAAAGAAAAACAGTGAATGGAAATAGACATTCTAAAAAGACAACTGACATTTACTTTGTTCAGGGTTTAGACGGGCAGCGTGAAATGTCAAGTGAATGTTGCAATGGTGTGCTCAAGCTAAGGAAATTCATTCTCTTTTAAACGCCAATATACAAAAGCCAGAGTTCCGGGCCAGTTGAGCTGGAAATTTTTCTGTGACAAAGCGCATCAGTTATACACCGCATTGCAGTCGACTGGAATCTTTCTGTAGACATGCATGCAACTCACTGGTTCTTCGAGTATATAAAACACATCCGTGTATATACTTGTATATATCGTGTCTGCCATGAATGTTTAGGTGATTGTTTTCATCGCAGCTGAAGGCTATGACCAAATGTATTATTATATGCATATTAAACACATTTCAAAGCAAATGTGTATCAGATTTTATGCAAGATGGCAAGCCCTGATATCGCTAATGTGTCTTAAGTTATTAATGTGTTTTTAGGGGTGATTTAGACTGTAGGACTTCGGTATATCTTCATGGTTCAGGTGCAGTTGTGTAGAAAAATCTCTATTAGTAATGGGCGATAAACACTTCTGATGACATATGCGTGTCAGAGATTCAGATGACAAGTGTATGTATTGGTATATACACCTTACTATTTACACATGAACAGACACGGGTTCGTGCAAAACAGTTATCAGGCAATAAACTCGAAAAGTGGATTGTTGTGACTTCACATTCTAGAGCGTATCTGGTGCATGCGCATTATGTGCTATAATACTTGTACAGGTTATCATGCTTCAAAATTTAGACGAACAGATATACACGCCTGTCGTCTTCAGTAACAGTAGGTCTATTTGAAGAAACGTCACTTACTATGCATCCTGTATGCACTAATATAATTCAGAGTTATATCAAAGAGAGCATGGCTAAATAGTCTTATTATCAGAATTGAATGACATTCAAGTATAGAATGTCGCCGTGACTCGTTACTTGTCCCAGCGCATTGATCTATGTGTTCGCTTTCAAAGGAAACTTTTCTTTCTTGTCAGTCACTGCATGCCTGGATGTGGTTATGCAGGTGAAGAAAAAAGTATGTCTCTTTCTATTTTTGGTTGTATATATATTCAGATCTAAATTCGTACTCCTTCAACTAAGGTTTGTATGCTTCAAGTTCTGAGTATGTTAAATCACACAAATGCAGTTACAATGGTTCAAACAATGCGTTGGCCACTTGCCACAATTATAGGGCGTGAAATGTCCATTATTCCTTTAAAATGCACTTTAAACACTGAGCCGTTATCTTTACAATAATTAGTATCTACCAATAAAGAAGTAGACATTTGTATTACCTCTAAATTTGCGCTTTATATCGGCTGTACTTTACCAGTTTCAAGTAGCTAAATATATGTTTTAACGTTGGTGGAGAAATAAGTCCGTTCACACAGGTCCACAGATGCTGCTCGTTTTTATGTTACCTTTTCTATCCGTGTTGCCAAAAAGTCAGTCCGTAAAAACTGCAACGTCATGCTGCTAGGGACACACATAGTGTTAAAAGTGAGATTTGTCTGTTTTAACACCAGAATGAACAGTTAAAAAAATCTGTAGTATTTCAATATAATCATGGCTGATGAAGCCTACGCTTTTCATTAGATGCACTTCTTATATACAAGCTCACCAATGCGGTCGCTGTGAGTTCCAGTCCAGCTCATGCTGGCTTCCTCTCCGGCCGTACGTGGGAAGGTCTGTCAGCAACCGATGGTCGTGGGTTTTCCCCGGGCTCTGCCCGGTTTCCTCCCACCATAAAGCTGGCCGCCGTCGTATAAGTGAAATATTCTTGAGTACGGCGTAAAACACCAATCAAATAAATAAATAAATATATACAAGCACTGACCACCGGGAACCAATCTAGTAACCATTCAAGCAAGAAATTAACCATTCATTCAAATATTTGGACAATTTTGGCGACTTTTTAACCAAGCTTTAAAGACCTTTATTAAATCCAGCCGGACTTTTCATGGTAAAACTCAGTTTCGAACGTATAGGACTATTCACTACAAAATGGACACATTCTTTAATACCACAAAATTCAAGGCGTGTTAAACCTGCAATCCATGGTATCACAAAATAAAACATTGCAATGTTAAATAACATCTTTGTCACAAGAGCGATTGTGGTGGAAGCATGCCATAAAATAGCCAAGTCACAATAATATGTTCTCGAAGAAGCATTGCATCTACACAAATCCTACACACCTAATCAAGGATCTGCCTTCATTCAAATTATACCAAACACACGCAATTCACTTTAAATCGAAAATTAATGAAATCCTAATATATTGTCGTAGAAACACGGCACCTACACGGCTATTGCACACTAATTCGTATTGCATGGATTCGTATTTATCCAAACAAGCGCTTGTGACCCAGTAGAGACCCTGAACGAAATAAATCCATCCACATTCTCCCGCATTATAGAAGCACGTATCAAACATAATTAGCAAGCATCAGCAATTATCTTTTGGTTTGTTTGTATGTTTGTATTTTCTTTTCAGAATATCAAGTTTTTGGTTGTAACATTGTTGTCTCCATCATTTCCACACTGTCCGTCCTCATGATATGGGCGTGGTTATTCGGGCACCCATTTCCATCATGGGCGGAGTAAGGCTCCTCTGTGTTGATCATTGTCATAGAGCCTAGAGCATTCGCTGCTGTCCAACGGAAACCAGACAAATCCACAAAGAGATCCACTTCCGTTTCGTCTTCTTCCTCTTCTTCGTCTATCGAGACAGCAAAAGACGAAACATTGCTTAAAGTTTCCGATGTGAGACAAACTGTCGTTTTCCGATTCCCGTCCATTGGTTTCTTTCTCTTTCTCGGCATCTATTTTCTTTTCCTTGTCGCCATCTTTTTTATCATCGACGTCATTCTTTTCATTGTCTTCTTTCTTGGTATCACCATCTTTCTTGTCGTCTTCCATTTTTTCATCTCCTTTTCCGTTATCGCCATCTTTGTTATTGTCATCATCATCTTTTTTCTCCTCTTCAAATGGGTCTTCTTGACATACAACTAAATCAATCAATGGCCAACTCTGCTTGTACCCATTAATGATTTCATCAACTTGTCCCTTAAAGCTAACACTATTCAAATTCAAACTTTTACCCTTTACCTTTGAAATAACACTTCGGAAAAGCCATGGAAGCAAACCTCCAGCCAATGTCGCTGCATCTGATTCGTGGAGGACACTCGATAAACTTCGCCGAACGCCATACGACAATGGAAACGAAGAACAAAAAGAGCACAATGACGAGGAACCTGCCAGTGGCGTGGAGAAGATTCAGATAGACTGGACCGGGACATCCTGATATCTGGATCTGACAAAGCTGCTGAAACAGGCGTTTAGAATCCTTGGCGTGTCATAAGAATCAAAGAACAGCAGTAGTTGTCCGACATCAAACCGTAGTCTCTTCTTACGCGCATTCAGTCTGGTTTTGATTCGATATTCTTCCTCAACAGTTTTGACCTGAAACGCCATGTTTTCCTGTTCGTCAGAAGACAAACAGGCCACTTTTTGCAAATCGTCCACTCTCTTAATAATATCTCCAATGACCGTCTGATTAAATTTGAGGTAATTGTCGTAGACGTTGTTATAGCAGTCGTTCATGTACAGGATCACCATGAAGATTAGGGCTACGTAACGTAGTGTGGTTGCCGGCGTTGACAATAATCCCCATGAGTGTAAAAACAATCATCTCCACGAGGAGTCCCAGCACATTCATGATCATGGACAGTCATCGTGTATAGAATACACAAACAGAACAGACTCATGAGAAGCTGCGCTATCAGTTTCTTTCCATCGAGTCATCCTCGTGCGGGATTTGGCCACAGCCAATTGAGCCGCAATGCTGTTGTGCGTGCGTTTTTTCTTCTGCGCGAATTTAAGTTTCTTTAAGTTTTTGAAGCGTTTTCGCAGCCTTGATCGACTGATTTCCTCGGATTCGGTTTGCGCGTCGTCCTTGACGATTTCTTCCCGTGACTCCATGATGGAGTCTGAAGGTCAAGTAGACAGTCGGCAGACAGTACAGAAAGAAGCCAATCACAGCTAAAGGGATTCCTACAATCCAGTAAACAGGCGCAATCAACAGGCCGAAGACTCCCAGCCTCCGGAATGGCCAGATGATGATCCCGACGATCATACCAAGAGTTTCCAGTTGAGAAACATTCGCCATGTCGCGAAAAGCATCCTGTGCAATGGCCTTAAACTTTTTCCTGAGGGAAGATCCGGTTGATCGATAAGGATAGCAGCCAAAATATAGAAAGAATACATACAGATGAATACTGGGTGGGTTGGGGACAAGTATTGGAGAATGGTACCTTGGTATAGGGTAAACTTCTCCGTCAATCCTAAATGGCCCATTGCCGATCGGCGACTGAATATCTCTCCTGTTTCGTAGTTGTAATAAATCAGTACCCGTATATAAAAAGGCAACGGCAGCAGAACAAAAGCAAGCAGTTTGATGAATAGTTTGCAAGTGGTAACCCACTTCACTTCGTGAGAACATCGATTTTTCAACGGCCCGAATGTGCTCTTCGAGCAACAATCCACAAAAGGGACCAACATGCCGGATTTGCACTTGAATATTTGAAGATATAGAGAGTACAAAAGTCCAGTAGGAACGTCGTCTTCAGGAATGATTTTTCTTGTTTTTGATTTTAAGTCTCAACTCTGGCACAAACAGATCCAGAATTTCATCTTTTGGTAATGTTTCCATTGTGTCTAAAAACCGCCTCCAGTCAGCTATATCTGTCACGGTGACCTTATGTTGAAGCTCACGGGAATGTCCCGTTTTTCGCTGATGTACAGTTTCATTTTCAGCTTTTCTTTACTTTCACCACATATTCGGCAGCAACAAAACCTTCTTTGTACAGCGACTGGGGGACCAAACAATGGGCTGTACATGAGTAAACCAAGTTTCACCATCATAATGCACACATATAGCAAACTAATCCAAATATCCTTGGCCGTGTCCTCACAGATGACGTTGCCCATTATATAGCCGTCGGCAACAGCGATACACAAAGTTTGCGTATCCATCATCGTCGGCTATAAACTGGTTACATGCATACTGTACCTGTAGGGTCAGCTGTGGAGGTTTCGGCTCCTGACGAAGATCGTTCAGCACAAGAGAACGGAAGATGTCCACTTTGCCCTGTTCATCGAGGCTCTTGAAGCAACCTGTCGGTGAGTCCACGAGGCCAACCTTCAATTTCTCTACCCCAATCGTTAGCATAGACAAAGAGAGCACATTGTAATGGAACGACAGCATCAACAAAGTTACACCATGGCGACTGACTGCCTTCATCCAGAAGAACGGCTGGTAATTGCCAAGATCGTCCACTTGGCGACCAGCAGAGTGGTTGTTGATTGTAAAATCATACTCAATCAGCTTAGCACGACCTTTCTCTAGCAAAGACAAAGTGTCAAATATTCTCTCGTTCACAACATGAAGATGACAGTAGGTGTCGTGAACATGACTGTGGGATGTCCTGTTTGGATCCTTGGTGATCTCAGCACCTTGGCCCTTTACAACAACGACAACAACAAAGAATAGAGCGATAATAACAGTCACACTGTGATGGCGAGGGGGGACCCGGGAAGGGGTCTGTAACGTTTGTAGCAGGCATGATACCCTACTGTCCTTAACTACACTGTCTCCACATAACGATTCAGTCGGCGCGTGCCTTGGAAAGAACTGCAAGAGTTCATTCCCGGCGAAATCAATACTTTATGTCCATACCTATCTCATCAGCTACTACATGTAAACGGTAGGTCGATCGGACTGAAAGCACACGGGAGCTTAGACCTAGGCTTGAGTCAACTGCACTCGTTTAGCACAGGTATAAGGTCACACGGTTTTACTTCTTTAGACTACCGGTTGTCCATTCAGATTTCCTATACGGCGAGTATATGTATATATAGCCAGGAAAATACCTGGCGTCTCAACCCACTTTCTTCCTCCGCACACATATAGCATACACACAGTAACGCCCAGGTCCGGCCGGGTTTCGCGTTTTCAACTTTCTACACAAAATATAATATTGTGTATAACACTGATGGTCTGTATTCGCCTCGAGGCCATAGCGCTACGGGTTGAAAAGGCAGGAAAATAGTCATTATAATTTCAAAGCGTACCTATGTGATAAACACCCTTGTATTGTGGTCCGTTCCGCTAGACCACATTACCCACCCCCTTTCACCCTCTCTGTCCTCCACCTCGGTTGATGAACTCTTTATCTGAAGTGCTCATCGGGACTTAAAACTTAAGCGATCTCTAGAATCAGACTACATTACGTCTAATCGTATGGTATAAAGGAAGTGTGATTAACAATTTTGACTACAAGGTATTTGGTGCATAATTTTTCAGCATTGCTTATCTTCTCGACTAAGTTTTTTTAACAAGTCTTGTGCAGTTTTGACGTTCCAGTGTTGATTTATCCTGTCAGACCGAATGCAGGACAAACCCTACATCTGACTACTCAATATTGTGGATTCAGTTAACATTGATAACAATTTTTTTTTACAAATACAGGTGTAGTTATAATATAAATGTGAATAGCAATGCATTAATGAAGACGTTTATTTGTAATTGCACGTATGACTTTACTCCAAGAAGTTGCATTGTTGTATCCTGGATATATATAGGCTTATTAGTGGAGGTAACTTAGTGGAGTACTTCTGTTTATTTAAAGTATTCTTATTTTTGGATACCGGCACGCCAAGTAGTAAGTTAGCTTGTGGAAATTGACTCGGAAATTGACTCAGAAAAGTGTTGGGGTGAGGAGTGTTGGATCTTATGTGCTCAGTATGCCATATCTTATATAGTATTCATCACTAATTATTGAAGTAATATGACACGATATTACAGTAATTTATGACTAATTCATAGCAGAGGAGACGAATTCTGTGACACCACCGTTACCGCTATATAGCTGCTAACTATAGTGTAGGTGGAGTGGACGAGAGTCAGCCTCAAGCCTAATTAGACTGTCTGCGGGAGAGAACAGGTATGTTGACACATTCCACGTATTCAAGGCAGGTGGGTGAGGCGCGCCACCTGATAAGCACACATAAATGTACCCCATTCTATGGGACTGGATCGAGTGACAGTGTGTACTTTTGAACGGGTGGTTGTGTGCAGTTGGTATACTACAAAGACGTTTTTAAACTTATTATATACGTGCAGCCCGTAGAAAAGATAATGGGTCATGTACAGTTGATACAGTTCTGTGTATAAGTTTTTTTTATGCACTTCTCTAAGGCACGGAGTGTTCAAATCGTATGCAGTACACTCATCTATGCAAGCTTTACTTTTTGTACTTATCGCTCAGCATTAGTGGATAAGCCTAGCCCAGCGTCCGACCACAGGTACTGGGGCTGGAAGGCCAAGAGCATCGTGTCTGGGGTCTGCTGTCATCGGCATGCCGTTCCAGTGAGGCAGCATTATAAATATGTATCGGCGTTCACATTGTTCCATCACAAAGAGACGGTGTCGTGAATTGAACGAAACAATGCTGACACCAAGGCAATACCGCAGGTCTACCTGTCAAAGGTCGGTGGTTTACGCCTGGCACAAATCTGAGTCAATGCGCCTCGCTGGCAAGCTAATCACCTCAGAGAGCCCGAGGGACATCCCAACATGTGACGAACAGATATGCGCATTATATGGGTGGGGGACAAGCGGCCTTCAAAGAACACTATTTTGCGCAAGCGGCCAAGTGAGAGACATCAAAATATAGCCCCTCAAGAGTGGTTGAATCAGTAAATTTCCTGCCCGTTGCCGGGTTTGAATCCACATCTCGTGTGTCCATGACGTTTTACCAGCCTTTTAAATTTAAATGTCAGATTCGCTTTTTCGGTCACAGGCCCTTTTTGTATGAGTAAAGTTTACAAGAATTTTATTCAGGCCTTAAACATACAGTGTAGAAAAAATTGTGTGACGTCAATGACGATATTATCTTATACATCTATATTATACAATCAAACGTTGGACTGCATTGAACTGGGAGTGTTTCCCGTCTGAAGAAACTCGGACCAAAGCTATGTCGTCTGTTGTTCATTTCTGCATTTGCGATGACGCGTAGCAGACATTCTGATACCGTATATATAGTACTCATTCACTACAAGAGAACAATGGGCAACTACACAGGGAACAGCCCAATCACTATATCGTGCTGGAAAACGTATCCAATTCCATGAAAAAGTTTATAAAAAATGTACACATAATTTCAGATACAGTCTTTAACGGTCTTTCTACGTGTTTTAGCCTTTCTTTTCCTTTATAGCCTTAGCTCATTCAATGCGAACTAGATTCGATCCAAAATGTTTTGAAACACTATACTTTCAATTGTAAGTGTTTGCAATTAACATGCAGATTTAATTACAAGGATGTCGTAATACATACGTCTCTTACTCATTCTGTGTTAGTTATAAGTACATTTATATATATATATATATATATATATATATATATATATATATATATATATATATATATATATATATATATATATATATATATAGGGAAAATCTCACAATACTGAAACATGCAGCAGGCATCGCAAAACAAACTTGTATTTTACGTCTAGGCCTACTTACACCCTGAGTGACGAGTTAATACTACTCAGCACTGCGAATTTCGGGCAAACATGGCTGAACTTTGGAGATTCATGACCTTCAGACATGGATGTTTTACAATGGCCACGAAGGGATATATAATCATTTTAATACTTCATAAATACCGTGCTCCACCTTTTGGAACTGTACCATATTCCGGTGTTTCGCAATATTTTTCCCTTTACTGCCGATCATTAATCCTAAATTACAGAAATGACGGATTAGTGAGCAAAGTTGCCGCGTACATTTATTCTTAAATATACCAGTAAGACCCGTTACAAGCGGACGACATTTTATTGCTAGAGTTGTGTCCCCTGGTCATCCTAACGATTGTGTCTACTGGTCTACAGGGATTTTCTCAAAACACTAATAATGGCCATAATTGGAAGTGGCAGCACTCGAATAAACAAGAAAACAAAATGCATTAGTCGTGTACAAAAAGGTTTGTTTCTGTATAGAAAAGATTGAGGATTGTCTTTCTCCTCCTAAAACTGAGCGTCGTTTTCAGGTGTCAGTAAAATGCCAGTATATGTATACATTTTGTGGAGACGCAGGTTAAATTTGTATGTTCGCAGAATTGATCATCACGAAACTGATCAGCTTTTGTATCAATCAATAACTATTTATTTACATGTAGCGGCCTGCGTGGCCGAGGAAATAGCACGCTAGGACGGCCCACTGACAAGGAGTCTCACACCAATGCGGTCGATGTGAGTTCCTGTCCAGCTCATGCTGGCTTCCTCTCCGGTCGTACGTGGGAAGGCCTGTCAGCTATCTGCGGATGATCGTGGGTTTCGTCTGGCTCTTCATGGTTTCTTCCCACCATAATGCTGGCCGCATTATATAAGTGAAATATTCTTGAATACAGCTTAAAACACCAATCAGATAAATAAATATTTACAACTATACCTTGTATTTCACTATGAAAGATATTTCACATTTTCTTCACAGGTGCGCGTTCCATTCAAGAGCGATAATCATAACATACTGACCATACATCTTGAGAGTTCATGAATACAAACAGCGATATCTGATATCAGATTTGGGTACCTGTTAATGAATTGATTTACGTGCTGAATTGTTTTAACACCGTACTTTAGAATATCTCACTTGAGTAACGGTAATCCAGTTTATAAATAAAGAGAGCATTTGCACCTTGACAGATATCTGGGGGGAGAAAAGCCGAACGGGGATTGGATTCGAACACGCCACCTCAAAGCTGAGGGCGTTTAGATGATTATAGCGACATCATGTCATAGGTTTACCGACATTTTATGACTTTTAAGGCCCTTACATGTTTTACAAGTTTTTACAGGTAGTAATAACAATATGGGAGTTACAATGCATGAAAACTACGTGACAAGAGGGGAACTCTGTCATGCGAGGCAGATCTAATCTGTTCTTTTTATTGCTCAGTGTTCTTTTCTTCTTCAGCAGACTGGTTTTTGTTGTTGTGGGAAAAAGACAAGCGTGCAGAAGAGTGAATAATTATTTTATTCACTCTTTATGAATTATTAATTAAAAAATATGACTAATATATATATATATATATATATATATATATATATATATATATATATATATATATATATATATAGACCACTATAGTACTATTACATGTACTTCTACTACTACCTTACCCAAATGAAGTCAGCTTGAGAATCCTGTTATACACTTCCACGCACTGGTCATATCTGAGTTTGTCAGCCGGAAATAGGCTATTCTGTCTGGTGGTCCTGGACAGACCAAGCAAGAGTACAATAATTCTGTGTGTCTCAGAAAAACTGAGGTACCTGGTACCACAAGGGGCCTCACATAGTTCAGCAACCAAAAACTACATTTGATATAATCAAGTGTCACTCAAAACACACAAACCTGTCCCCATAGCGGTTTTACAACACGTTTTTCCCCTCAATTACGTTGTAAATTACCACACCTAGCGTGTGGCATGATATATTAGATTGTTATAACTTAGTTATTTCCGCCCATTGGCATCAGCTTCTTGTCATTAAGGTGCCTTAATGTACGGTTTCGCTGATATTCCATCTTGCTGATCACAGATTTATATGGGAGCATTGAGATTTATGCTTTATTTACGTATTTTTTTATGGTGTTTGTGCTGTCGGTTAAGGTTGCAGCTGTCGCCCAGGTCCGCGCCATGCAGTATCGGCATATAACGGCGTTTCAGTTATATTCCTTTGGCTCGCAGAACGATATTGAGATTTACAGGTATACAGGTTGGGATGGCCTTACCTTGCCATTCATTTGAACAGGTAAGCGTGTATCTTCTGTGTCTGTGACAACTGACTGGTTGATTGTTGTTTAACCCAGTATATCAAGAATATACATGAGTTCGGGTAATATTTATGACCAGCTGTTTTATACGCTTTTAGGTTACAGCATTTCCACACAATACATGTATGTATACTTGACATAACGTATACCCATTCATACTCCGCATTCATACAGGTCATTTATATATTTACTATATATATGGTCAGACTGCAAACTGTTCCTTAATCGCATATCAATTCTTGTGTAATTGCACTACCTAATTCTGTATATACGCATAGACAACCATATAGACGCAACCAGTTATGCTGTTGAAGTGCGTGTGGCTATAGCTAATCTGTATGGCTGGTGTATCTGGATACAACCTATATGAAAAGAGAAATGAAAATTGAGTCATATTTACATATGCATTAAGCCCTAATCGCTTCAGGGAGATCTGAAGAACTTGATAGCAGACTATAAGGTCAAATCTGACAGCCAAGATAAGCATATGTCCCTAGCCGACACCATCTGTGCCGCCTCGTCCGACCTACATGTGCATATTCAGTCATTCACTGTTAACGTATCTGTATACTATATAATATCGACTCCTAACATCAAACAAGCATTTTAACGCATCCCCAGGGCATTCTGAAGGCAGAGAATATTTATTTCTAGAGTTTGTTTTCTTCCGTTAAATATGACTGGACATTCAATATAAGTTATGTCTGCATCGTAAGCAGTATAGGGCCAGGGTTCAATCCCGATTGGGATTATATACTTCAGACTAAAACAAGCTGACACTGGGAACGCCCTGCTACAAGGAGACAGGTCAAACAGATATATGACTGAAACCTTGTTCAAACTTTGTTATTTAATCCTTGACAGTGCTTTCTTACTTTCCTTATTGTGTCGACTAAGCAATCCCTGCAAGCTGTGTATGCACGGTTTGAATTTCTTCAGGTTTCCTTTGGACATGATACTACAGCATTTTTAACCTTATTCTTCTTAAAACTAGGGGCCATTTTAAGTTGTTACTATTTAAGCATTTAAATAAAGTGTTAAAAGAAAATCATAAATGAGGTAAATTGACAAGGGGTTTTTTACCGCTTTGACGTGACTATTTGCCAACTGTCTAACCTCTAATACATTGCAAATAACCTCTAGCTTTTATTATATTTTATCCTGTTCTGCGCACGCCATGGTGATATGGTGTGTATAAACTACTACTTTGTACACATGAATGTGAACAGTTAGAATAAAACCCTAAATGAGGTAAATTGACAAGAGGCCGGACTTCACCTGTTACGTTTCACATCTTGCCAACACTTGTCACTGCTCTAGTTTTACTCTGCATTCCGTACGACTTTGTATTTATATAATGGTCTGAACATTTCACTGACATTGTTTCGTCTTTAATCCTTGGTTAAAGCCATTATATACTGAGTATTTGCCTGGATACAGGATGATATAGGATGATACATCGTCCTCCTGAATTCTTGCCAATATCGAAGCTTCTCACAAGGATTAGATATAAAAGACTAGAATATTAAAGACGACAGCATACACAGAGCGTAAAACCAGAACAGCGATGACAGTGGGATAGTTGGTAAATGGTCACCCATGTTGTGTCATGCTGTGGTGTCATCACATTTAATAGACAAACATATTAAAACAATGCAAAATGACCAGGCCTCGGGCACCAGCAGAATCCCAGCTTATTGCAGGATTACAATGTAGCAGACGCCGCCCTGGTACAAAGGCAGAATTAGACTAAAGACATAAGAAAATATGTTAAGTAAGAAAATGGGACAGAATCATGGGAAGAAGATTTCAGCCATTTGGAATTCAGTGAATCTGATCAAAACACAATCTGTTCCGAGACCCCTTATTAAGTTGCCAGGACCCGTTTTCACGAAACATACTTAGTATTAAGTTGCCCTTAACTAAGTGTACTTTATATCTCTACAACATACGTCGTCATGGTAGTTAAGGGCTTACTTAGCTAGATGAGCTTCATGAATCTGGCAACAGGAACAAAGAAGGGAATACAAACAGAGAAGAAAAAAATCCAAACGTATGTCTCATAGTTACGTTCAGACCGGTGGTGTCTGCGTCAAACCATCAGACAGACCCGTTATTGGGGAGGATCTCACGCGCACTGTCGTTCACTGTTGACTTTGACTTTGGTATTGGTGTATAGCCTATATTCATCCACGAGCTTACTGACATCAATATGTTGATTCTTCGACGCTGCTGACAGGGTTTAGCAGGAAGTTCATAACGATAACCTACTTTCATGCGATAACAGCTTGATGTGTTCTTCAAGACATACTGCATGAAGTGTGTACGAGCATGTATTGTAAAAGACTACAGTATAACGAGTAAAACCAGTACAGTAACGACAGTGAGAAAGTTGACAAATGGTTAGACAGTTCAGCTACATGTAGGTTTGTTCTAACGGATCAGGTAAATGCATTACAGGAGCAACATACGCCCCCTGTATCTCCAGGTCAATAATCGCAAAGCTATGCATTTCAACACAAACCGTAAATGTAGTAAGAAACACAAAATAAAGTAAGAAATTAGAACGGCACGATGAAATGAAAAGCAACAGATTTGAATGATGTTGGAAAGTCTCGCGATATGCCAGTGTCGTGTACATGCTAAGGTGTCGTTAATATAAAAAAATCTTCACCTCTTTTGCGTTTTTGCTAGCAGCTGTTCAATGTAAACAAACGTGCTGATTTTTTTGGTCCTTGATCAAATGGAATTATATAGACATATTCATAGAAGTAGAGCCTCAGAGATTCTGAACATTCAGTTCATATTTACTCTAAGTAGAGTCAAACTTAAGAAACGTACGGTGAAAACGTTTGATAGAGTACCCTTAACTAATGGTGCTGAGTCTGGCTTAGTTTTTAATACACTTTCAGCAACTGGTCCCAGACCCGCAGCGCAATTGTTGAAACAATGCCGTTGTTTTGTAACGGTTCGGTCAACTCATATCTGGGGGCTAAAGGCCTGTCCACCCCGATCGTACACGTTAGGTTAGAGCCCCGTACAGGTGTAACCGTGATTCACCAAGCTGTTTTCTAGGACAGATCAAAGTGTCAGCAGGTGTTATTCTGTAACTGTCGTGGGTGTGATAATGCATCAGCCTACCGTATTGCCTCAAAGATTAAAACTGAGGTAGCCTATACCTTCAACGTTGTGTAGCTAAGAGCAGGTGGTTACAAAATACCGAGGAACATTGTGCATATGGTGTGTCGTAACCTTCACTGTGACAGTTTTACCGACAACAAGCATTGGTTTTCCATTGATTTACGAGATATTTACCCTATATATGACGGATTTGTCGTGATGCAGTGCGTTATTTATTAATGCTAAGCCACAAGGTAAGTGTAATGACTACATCCATGTAGAAATCTGCTAGTAGATATTTCTATACAGGCACCGTATGCTACACAGGAAATCTTCGGTTATGTCTATGGCACTGTTTAATGGAAGGTCACCATACCCTGGATTAGACGTATACAGAACGTATAAATTCAACGCCTAGAAGAGTTTAACAATACTTTTTGCTGTATTTGCGTCTGATAAAAGATTGTATATTATATTTGATTAATTCTTGATGTTGTGATGTTATCACCGTTTGCTTTAGGGATTGGGGTGTGTAAGTTGCTAGTATTTAAATATATATCCACAAGAGGGCGGATTCCACCGTTACGCGTGATCATTTGCCAACTGTCATACTGTCGTCGCTGCCCATGTATCCCTTTCTATGTTAATGTTTCTATGTGTGTAGTCTCATAATTTCCATTTGCATTGGCGACATGTCAAAGTAATTTGGCATTAAGAAAAAGCAAAATTTTGTCGACGAAAGGTTGAATGCAGTTCCCTACCTGGACTTACAGGTTATCTCGTGCTACTTTACTTTATCAACGACGGCATGAATATGTGTAGGACAGGCTATGCATAGGCCGTATCTGGGCGTTCCTCTAGCTGATTAGTTCTTATCGTGCGTATTTATTTTTCAAGTCAGTTCTCAAATCACGTTTGTACACAAAATTAACCGATAATAGCAAAGGCTTTCGCAAAATGGCTGTGGGTCACTTTTTTCACCTAAAGTGTCATAGATAGTCAATGTTAACCGACATTGCACAATGGATGTCCGTGTCATATGACAAAACCAACAGGTAAAATCTGCGTCATGTGACTGGAGTCCATCTATCAGGGTCAAGAGCCGATTTGTTGACGACTGATCACACATACATGTACACACCACTGCCCTTATACAGCTGCAAGACTGTAAGTAAAAAAAGTAGTGCGCGTTTTTTTTTGGGTTTGTTTGAGCGAGTAACGACTTTGAAGTGTATACCTATATACGAAGAGTACTGTATAGCCCAACCCTACATGGCGACGTTGTTGTTTCAGATCAATGGGGAGTAATCCTGATGTGAGAAGACATTTAAAAGTCCTACTTTTCTTTAAAAAGTTCAGAGAAAGGTAAAGCCGGTGTAGCTGAGCAATATGGCGGATTCTATGTACAGATCCACCGGTGGTCCTGTAAGGGTAAGTCTTACCGTGGTTTATTATCATTTGTGTTTAATACTAAACCTGTTCCTCAACTCTATTTCAATCAATTGGTGGTGAAAATATGCCCGTTGCACAATTAATACAATGCTATTAAAACAATGCCACGATAATCTTGATGTCAATGATCCGGTGCCCACAAGCGTGTTATGACAAAGTAGTGTTTTAAACATGACGTGACGCTTTAAAGGACAAGGCATAATCATGTCACACAATACCTGAAAACTTTCTATAAAAACATCTTGATCATTAGAAACAAGAAGTTCCATCATTTACTTTTCAAAATAAATAAAAAAACGATAAAATAATTGCAAAGTGCATTGCGTAACTTGCCGTAATACCTTAAAATAAAAGAACAAGAATAAAAATATTATTACAGTAAACGGATTTAGACCTTAATACATCAACGTGGAACCCAGCTCTGTTGATATTGCCCATCTCAAAAAGTTTCACAAAATAACCGTCTCTGATGACTGTGAATATATATTGCCCTGCCTATACCTTTAAAAAATTGGAAACATTTCGCTAAATTCCAGTCAGTAACTGTGACTGAAAGTTTAAGGTAAAACACTTGATGAAGACCACAGGGTCAAGGCCAAGTTGTTGTTGAGGGGGGTAGATGATGATGACGACCGAAGATGTTTCAACGGATACCGTCAGACGACGCTTTATATAGTTTCGTATCGCTTCTTCCACTCAAAAAGTCTGCTCACGTAGCTTTTCAAAGCCATAACATCTTTGTCGAAGGTGTCTCAAGCTTTGAATAAACACAACCTCTCATCCTCTGGTAACCGAAATTATGCACGACATAACACATAACCTATGGTGACCTCATCGTGATCATGGATCTATTTCTCTTTGTTTAATATAAATGTCATAACGCTCTCAGATATACGCACGATCTGGTCAGTGCCCTTGCTGCTATATATAGTCAAAGTTCATGTGATTCTCAGAAAATCCCAAATCCTGGAGGACAACTTTCCAGGGTAAACTTTCGGTTGAGGATTAATTATGAAATGACTGTATGTAATGTATGTAGCAGACTCGATAACGAGGAGGTGAGATAGTGGGTATACATTAAGCCTGTAGCACCTTCTACAAAAATGACATGGCTCTGGAATATTAAGGACGCACATTTTTTTGGAGTGGAAAAAGTGATATGAGGCTTGATAACCGGGTATCGCTCGTTGCTAAGGTAACTGTTGATACGTCATCGGCCGTCAGTGACAAATACACGTGGCCTTTTAGTGATGTTTGAACTTGGCTAACAACGTGCCGGGAGTTAAACGTGTGAGGCTGACTTAGTTAATGTGACCCTTCAAAGACAAGCTTCTCCTCATACAGTTTCTAAACAAACACATAATATACTGTTAATAAAAAAATATATTCTATATATTAAACACGCCAAGTTTATTTGTTGATTAGGGGAATAATGTATCAATAAAAATGACGCGACTGATGAAGGAATCTGTATGCAAATAAGTCATGGTTAAAACAGTCATGGTTGAATGAAAATTTCCAATTGTGCCCTCAATCAGATTCAAGTATATGTCATATAAACTAATATTTTTTCGTCATGATTTCGTCGTGATAATAAAGAACAGGAAGTCCGAAAATTTAACTTCAAAATGTTTAGTTGTTAAAATGCTGAACGTTTTTATAACATATTTATGGTTTAGCATTTATGAATTTATGGCCTTTATAATCATATGCTCATTCTTGTGATAGTAAAAACATTCTTTATGTTTTATTTTATATATTGTCTACCATTTCAGCCTGGTTTAGTATCATATGGGAAGCCGGACAGCTTCCGTTATACTCCAGCGCATGTTGAAGATCAGTTTTCGAGGTCATACATGGGTCAAGGTCGAGGACAAGGTGAAGGTCTGAAGAGGTACATAGACAGAGTAACTTCAACCTGGGAAGATTTGGATGCTCTTGCCCTCTTACCCATAAACTCTCTTCCAGCGCAATCTGTGACAGCCCTAGAAAAGACTTTAGAGAAACTTTTAGAATTCCACACGTTTTCAAAGACCATATCTAAGGACCACGACCATTTAGCGAAAGTAAATAGAAGTTTATCCGAAGAAAAGGAAGTTTTGATTAATGAAATCCGTGAGCGTGATACCATCATACAGCAACTGCAATCCTCGCTGAAGGCTTTCCGAGATTCTCCGAGAACGGGACTCGGCGTGCACACGCACACTCGTCAAGGTTCCGACGGTATCCGGAGATTGCCGAACAACGCATTACCGAAGACCCCTGGTGCCGCCGCAGGAATGGATTTACTGACGCTTAGAGAAAGAGTTGCTGAATTGGAAGATCAGCTTAATTCTCAGCAGTCGAACACAGTCGGCAGGTGGGTCTCAGCCGAATAACTGACAGTTAATTCGTAAAATAGAATGCTAACACTTTACATGGCCATATTCTTTCACCGTACGAGTTCCCTGTGGGATTCTCTATTGTCTTAGGGTTCTCATGCTTCGGCAGTCTCAAACAAAGCCAGATAGACGAGTCGCAATACAGTGTAGGCGACATTATTTTGTTGATGGCACGTCATGTCAATCTGCTTGCAGCAAATTTAAATCCTCCAAAAAATTCCTCGTTGGTTGTTTAATGTTTTAAATCTGTTGATCGTATGGCCTTGGTTACCTTCCAACCGTAAAGAGAATGGTTCATCTTGTACGATTACAACCCAGGGGTAAAATGGGCCCCTTCATATTACGCGTTAGCACTTACGCTGAATCTTAAACCGTTACCATATCTTTTGTCTGGAAAGTAATGATTTTGGTTTTGAATTATTATCCGAAGTATCCTGGTGGAAGGATTGTCATTTCTATCACAATAACAATTATATTGTTGTTTGCTTCTCGCCAGAATCGACAGAGAGTGTCCAACTGATTCAAAAGCAGTTGTTTCCTTCTGTTTTCTCAACCCATACCCCCAGTCAGAAATGTGTCCTGCACTTGTAAGCCAGTTCGCTGTCAAGCGATACATTGATCATAAAAGCAAATAAATAAATCAAGAAAATAACACCTGACCAATAAGATCGTTTGTTCGAATGCATCAAGTTTTGGATCTCATCGGCTCGGTGTATGGAGGTATATCATCGAATACGGCTGGCCTTAAACAACATTATGCTGGACCGAAAACTGGATTGTTGAACAGGGAATTTGCCTATATTAGCACGAATTAAAACTAAGAGTAAGCGATCAGTGGTCTTATGCATACACCATCGTAGCATGACATCTGTCCAAATATAAGGAATAAGCAGTGTCATTGGTACAGATGTATTTGCCTAATACGGCTGCTTATTTTCATGACCTTCTCTGTCAGACACCAATAAGCAGTGTCAATGTTATAGGCTATATGTATTTTCGTCATAAGCCTGTTCATTTTCATGACCTTCTCTATGAAGCACCAAATAGCAGTGTCAATGTTTTACGTGTATATATGTACTTTTGTCAAACACCGGTTCATATGTCCAGGATGTCACCAGAGAAAGAGCTAGAGAGGATAGACGAGATTCAGGCCCAGTTCGACAGTCTGGAATCGTTCGGTCTCAACCAGATGAAACAAGTTGTCGATCACGTGGCCAGGCAGCTTCCAGACGAGGAACGGTTCAAAGTCGTTTACGGAATATTGGTGGTGAGCTTTGTCGCGTAGGGTGTATTACTGGTGACATTTGTCCTTCACAGAGCATTAACTGTGCGTTTTGATTCTTCAGAGAGATTGTTTTGCTTGGTTCTTTGGTAAACGCATTTTCAATAAAAATCTTCCGCATGGCTAAATCGGTGTGAAAGTTCAAAAAGACATCTTGATAAAAAATCAGATCAAGAGTTTATCAAGAACCACACCATGGACATCTTCCGACCTGCAGGTACTAGTATCAAGCAAAATGTCTTTTGCGACATAGTGTTTTCAACAAGACTTTCTTTCGCCATCACAGGTTGCCCTTGACCGTAGTGGTGATATGTTGGCGTCGCTGAAAACAGCTATTAGGAAACTTATCAACCAGCCTGACCGATATCTGACGGTGGCTCCCTCTGGCGGTAATGACAAGGATGAGAATGGCTTGGAGCATCACTCGTCATTGATCGTCAGGGAAAACGTTAAAATGTTTGAAAATAAAGTAAGATAATGAAATCAGTTATCTCTTCATGTAACACTATGCTGAGATAACTTTATGCACAGTTACTAAAGATCCGTTCTTTAATGCTTCTTCAACTGAAATACAGCTCTTCTATAGTGTTTGTAAAAATAAAAAATAACCAGTACACTGTTGTATAAATGTTCCGCACTTTCGAACGTGTTTTTTTTAGGATAAAACTGTATAGATATCGATTTTTTTACATTGAAAATGTCTTTCTTTAATTTTTCAAGAAGCTATCTATTGAGATCCTAACGATTTAAAAACCTCAGTGATTTAAAAACCTAATATTAGGGCCTCCGTGACCTAGTCGTTAGTGAAAGACCCAGGAGAATCTCACAAACGCGGCCGCTGCTCATGTTGGCTTCCTCTCCAGTCGTACGTGCGATAATTTGAAAAACAACCCTCGGCTGGTGGTGGGTTTCCCCGTTTCCTCCCACCGTTATGCTGGCAGCCATCCTATAAGCGAAATATTCAAAAGCACGACGTAAAACACCAATCAAATAATTAGATAATTTACATAAAAACGTAAGGGTATATCAACAATTAATAAATTCAAGCGTGGTGTTGTTTTCTAGGAGTCTGGTCTGACAAAAGATCCTAGACAGCAGGCCAGGATAAGCCAGGAGCGAATCAACAATGTGTATAACCACATCCGGGAACTCTTGAACGAAACTGTGGACAGTTGTAAGCTCCATGCCTTAGAAAAGGTAAGCCAGACGCAAGGTTTTACCTTGTAGCCCTCAAACATGTTCTCCACTGACAATGGTCGTTTGTCACATTACCTCACACAGCACAATGCTGTGGTTAAATCAAATGGGTTTCCCACGTGCTCAAAACAGGGAACTGGCTACATCAGCTGTCATAGGGAGATATAAAATAGAACCTCAGCTGAGACACGACCGTGTGTACGACCATGACATACAGGGCACCCGTGAAAAGTTTTCTTAAAAAATGATAGTGGCCTTATTATAGTTGGAATAAAGGCCATGTTTTTGAAAAAAAAAAAAAACTAACGAACGATTTGGCGGTTAGCTTTACCTGAATGCTCTGTGAACTGTTCTGATGTTGTTAAGGTCATCATTCACAATTAATGAGTCTTGAGTAACAATAAATCTTCATATTTTAACTCAATTCTGTGGAAGCTGGATAAGGACTATGGTGGCCTTATCCGGCTTCCATACAATTGAGCTAATGATAACCGTTATCTCGTGTTAAGGTCCACCTAATAATGCATTAGTGTATAATAACTATCCCCCTCCTGACGTGCCCTACTTTATGACAGGCCTCACTTTTAGTAATCCTAGACCAGTGATGTTTAATAAACTCTGTCAAAAAAGAAACGCAACCCCCGTATTTTAGAGATTTTAATATTTAGTTTTAGGACGGCACAACTTTTTTCTTATTGAAGACAGAAGTCAAAAATTTGGCAGAATAATAATCAAGATGGTCATGTTTAAAACTGTCTTTTCAAAAGTCATCTCACAGACACCAATTGCTCACCAAAGGGCGTCTTCCTCAGTATCTCGTATGACCACCACGAGCTGCAATCAATGCACGGCATCTCCTTGGACAAGAACGGATAAGACGCCGGATTCTCTCCTGGGGAATGGCCCTCCACTCCTCCAGTAACGCAACGGCGAGCTGTTGAAGCGTCTGTGGCGGTGGCTGACGTTGACGCACGTGTCGATCCGTTGGAATCCTGCAGAAAGTTCATTGTTGCACGTGCAGTATGAGGCCTGGCGTTGTCCTGTTGAAAAAGCTGTGTCTGTCGGTCAATAATCGGGAGAAGGTGAGGCTGTAACACGTGGTTAATGTAACGTTGGGCTGTCAGGTTCCCTGGAACGATCACCAAGTCTAATTTCTGGTTTTACGAGATGGCTCCCCAAACCATAACACTGCCTCCGCCAAATCTGTCCACCTGCCGGACGCAGATGGGCGCAAAGCGTTCATGACGTCTCCTATACACACGCTGTCTTCCGTCGTGACGTGTCAAAAGAAAACGTGATTCATCAGAAAACCAGATGCGCCTGCAGTTTTGTAAAGTCCGTATCCTTACGTTGTTGCACCACCTGAGTGGTAGGCGTCGATGTAAGGGGCGTAGTACAGGTCCAACAACTGGTCTACAGGCACGTAAACCCGCTTCTTTCAGACGGTTCCTAATCGTTTCAGCCGACACTCTCCTCAAACCTGGTAATTGTGTGGCAGACACGGTTGGTAGGGCATGCCGATTACGCAGGTGAAGGACCCGGATGTACCGATCTTGAAGTGGGGTCGTGATTCTTGGCCTTCCACATCTCGGGCGATCGTTGGTCGAATTAAAGTTGTTGTAACGGCTCCAAAGTCGGGATATCGTTGTTTTGTGAACATTTAGGTGTCGTGCAATAGTACCAAAACTTTCTCCGGCTTGAAGACGACCAATGGCGATATTTCGGTCGGCAGCACTCAGTCGCGGCATTTTACCGACTGCCTTTCGTCGACGAATGAATGAATAAAATACGAAAGCACATGGGCTTTTATACACCCCCACACTATAGCTGCCATTGACATGGGCCAGTCCATGACGTCATAAGCAATAAAATACACTTAGGAGAGAAAAGGCAGTTGTTTGGATGGTAATCTTCATTAAAAACGTGTATAATTTCATTACATTTGGCTAAAATTTAGTTTGGAAGCAATAACTTTATTCGAACGAATTTTTGATATCCGAGGACAGAGGTTGCGTTTCTTTTTTTGACAGAGTTCATATTGCAGATAACATCACTGCATTTTTTTTTACCTAATTCTTCTTAAACAATGGTAGTAAGGGGCGTATTAATTTGCTTCTGTATAGGCATTTGCGCGAACAGTTAGAATAAAACCCTAACTGAGGTAAACTGACAAGAGGTCGCATTTCATAGGTTACGTGTGACCATTTGCCAACTATCACACTGTCGTCGCTGCACTATCCTGTACGTCTTTAATTATATCATACATGTATACATGTATGCGGCCTCAGGTGCCTTACATGGTTCTCTCCTTAGCTGTGGCTAACTGGTGTACCGGGTTTAGGTAACTATGATTCTTTATGGTATTAATTTAGTTGAGATCTGGGTGTGGCTCAAAGGAGTAAGGTGCGCGACCCCTAACAATAAGATACGGGAGGCATGGGTTCAGTCCCAGCCATTGGCGGGGATTTTCCCCTGCTCTGACTGTTCTGCCTCGGTTGTTTCCACCCATAAAACTAACTACCTTTGAAAAATTCTTCCGTCCGTAAACAACAACCATTTTTATTGTTTATACAGCTAATGATAAACCTTTATTGCAGTCACATTTTTTTTTATCTCTTTCTTGCTTTATCAGGAGGTTACGGATGTAATGAAGAGCGAATACGGCGCCACGCTGCATGCTTCACTTTGGTTTGACTCAAAATACACCAAATTTTTGGCGGACTGCTGCCGACTGGCCTGGAAAATCAGCTTGACGGATCGGGACATCGAGCTAAATTTCGCACCATTTGAAGTCTACAACGAAAAACGCCACCATGCGTTCCGCTCGGAACCTGGACCACGATCAAGGGTAGACTACTTTGCGTGGCCCATTCTTGTGGATGTGGAATCAAAATATGTGCTGCATAAAGGCAGAGCTCATTTCAGCTAACTCTTTTGAAAAGATTCCAATACACAAGATATCTATAGAGGGAAATGTAACAACAACAACAAAAAAAAAAACAAAACAAAAACAAACAAACAAAAAAAAAATAAAACATAAAACAAAAGTTTTTGTACTGAATCGTGCAAATGTTTTATTACAAAAAAGAAACATTGTGAAATATACAATTCGTTCTATGTACAAGTCTACATATATCTACTTTAAGAAACATAGTTTGATTTATGTACACAGAATAGCACTAGTATCACTTAGGACCGTCGGTGGGGACGAAACTGTACAAATATTATTAAGTGGAAAGTGCATTACTAGAATGTTAGATATACATGTATATAAATCGCGTGTTCAGTCAATCAAGGGAGTTAACTCTTTGAGTTGTTTCCCATGAAATGGTCTCGCCGGACTGGTAGTCGAGACAAGCGAACGTATACCTCGATATAATATTGTGCCTGGTTCATACTTTTTGTATCAGATCGTTAAATAAAAGTGCCGTTAAATGGAGATTGTGGTTAGTTTTGATCGTCAATACATCAGCCACAATTGACTGAATGAGTAACGTATCTAACTTTAACTGGTGAGATTAAACATCACAATCGCTAATCCTTCGGAGTTTTCGCATATCTGTCCAAATACTTCAGAACCTCTGAGTCAGTGTCTACACAGAAGACAACGGCGGAATGGGGCACTTCCGGACAATGGCGAATCGAGTCCAAGCTAAACTGACACCATTGTTCTCTTGCAATGCATGTGTAACACGTCATCAGTTTTAACACAACGCGTCAGCGCAAAGGCAGGAAAGAAGAACAGATTACACGAATAAGGTTCAAATTATTTTACACGTTTCCCAACGAATATCTGATAGGCCTTGTTTTTTTATTTTGGGCGCAGTTTACAATAAGGATCAAGAGTCCAGATAAAACGACATAAGCCAACCACAATCAATAACGTAATCTCTCTGTTCTGTTGTTATTGTTATCGGTATTTTAAAAATTTCCCACAGTTATGTTACCATCTATCTGCCTACGCTCTAAACCCATCACAAGACGACTTTCAGCAAAATGTGCATACGATGTCGTTTACCATTCACCATGACTGCTAATTTACGTGTACATGATTAATGGAACATAACAAGTAAAACAAAAACAAATCTCAATTAATATATACATGGTAATTAACAAATACGTATCTAGGACTAAAATGGCAAGAAAAAGCATAGTCTGGAAACATTATAGGGTACTCCTCTGATATTGCACGTCTCCAAAGATACAACTGAATGATTTAAACTTTTGATGTTTTCAGCACAATGCACGAAAATATAAGAAAAACTCTACAATGCATACATTACAGTATCATAGCAATCCATTCTGTCGCACCATGCTCTCTGACTAGAAAACTCCAAAGATTTGCCGTAGTTGTGGAACTACTTTGTACAATCTGATTTCATTATCATGTAATTATATGAAGGCATAAAAAGATAATAAGGACGTGCACTACAAGGGCAAGTATAGCCCATGTATAGTTTTACAATACAGCATATATAGGATGGTGTTGTGCACAAACTATAACTATATATGTTTAATACATACAGTTGAGCATCAATAGACCAAGAGTTACACAAGTTCAGTAGGTAATTACTATAGAGTATCTTCTTAAAAATAAAGTCAAATAGGCCGGTTTCCTATTAATATTACAAAGGTCTTTTTATATTATAGGCCCGTGAGGTAAAATGATATTAGAGTGGTCATTTTCACAACTTGAGGAAAATGGGGGTTTCGCCGCAGAACGTAAACACTTGATTACCCTGAGATATGTAACGCCATATACTATCAACAAACAAATATAGTCAGTGACCAGCTAATGGTTAGAAAAAGCATCATAACAACTTGACACTTTTACTCATTACAAATTTTACCAACCAAGAAAGCCAACCACAAATCAACAGGGTTGTCTCAAAAGTAGTAACAATGAGGTTACTGTCATCTTCGTTGGGAGATGTAACGTTAGAAAATGTATGCATTTACATCCGAGTAACATCTTGCTAGCTTCAGGTTTTACGTAACAACAACCTACACAAGCATAAATATTTACATCCGGGACATTCGTCACAGACTTCCGGAACTATTTACACTTATGTATGGCAAGTGATTATGTATGGTTATAACGTCTGTCACGTGATGATGTCACGTGGGCTTAGGAAGTTGTGACAGGTAACTCTCTGCTGTGTTTTTGTCCGCGGTAAAAGAGTTTTCAGGAACTGTTGATGACAGATTGTTGATACCCCCCTGACTTCCGGTTGATGGCTTACTGTAATAACTCAGTTCTGAGAATTCGGTGTCGTCCTGTGTATAGTAAAATATGAAAGTAAAATATCATCCACAGGCAATGCATATAATACATACAAATGACAGAGATGTTAGAGTGCAAAGCAAAAAAATGCAATTTTCAACAATATTTATTTTTTCTTTTCCGCTACCTAACAAGTCACATTACTGTTTCATTTTTGGGCCTTAGCTACTATGCTGCCTCATGCAAAATCAGTTAAACTTATGAATCGAAATTTAGAACACGCTTAAATTCTCCTTTGTATTAAAACCCAGAGGTGTAATTAATTTTTTTGAATTGTGAGGAGGCGTCTATATGGTGAGTGGGTGCTTGGGGTTTAACGTCGTACTTAAACATTTTTCAGTCATATGACGAAGAAGGAATCCTTAGAGTGCGTCGATATGGTCCGTGCTGATGGGAAAATATTTGACCAAATTATAACGTTACAAGGTAACTTGTTGGAATTAAACTCTTGATGTTCCGGCTCTGTTTTCATGTTGGGAAAATTTCTTGCGACCCTATACCCTCTTTGTTTGCGTTTTAATGCCGCTTCAACATTATTTCTGTCAAACCATGATGGCGTCTCGTTGTGGTAGGCCAGCCACAATAACGACATTCATATAGTGGTGCCTGACAAGAACAGTGTGTCAAAGAACTGAGGCTTCAACCAGTCATAGCATATTTCGATACCAAACTGACCAGTACTTGACAGTGTGACAAGAGATAAAATGCCGAGATTACCAATAAAAAAAAGCTTATGGTGGACGCCCTACAAGTGACGTGATCTTGGGTAAGGTATAACTCATACACCAACAGATGAATATATACTCACAGATTTGGTGGAACTCCTATAGGAGAGCGAGGAACCGTTGTAGGGCCCCGTGTCCACAAAGGGGTCGCAATCCGTGGTCATCAAAGATCCCTTCCGTCGTGACCCCGAATTCCGGTCGCCGTTGGGGATATTCACAGATGTCTGTTTTGGACGTTTATAACGCCTTTCGTACGCCTTCCGCACCTGAAGATACAAATAATTCTTCCCTTAAAAACTCAACATTTTGTTGTTGAAGCGCCAAAATCCGCTGTGGGCGACTCCATTTTGCCTAAGAACTAGTCCTAAATTCTGTATTAGGAGGAGAATTGCCGTCGGAAACCGACGAAGTGCAGTTCGTACATTTCCGGTAGAACCACTCTCACTGGCTGAGAGGTAACACACCCCAAGCATAAATTGCAGGCTGTTAAAGATGGACGCGATGGACTCAGCAATTTATACCAGCTTTGCCGTTTTCAGGCTTTACGTGTATGGCGAGGAAAAATCGCAAAATTATGCAGCAGGTACCACCAGATAGAAAAAAAATGTGCCCATTTCAGCCTATAGTGTTATAATTTTAAGTTTTCTTCTCCTTTAACGTATTTATCATGCTACTCTCAGAGGACCCGATTACCAATGTTCTAGAGTGAGTGAGTGCTTAGGGTTTAATGTCGTACTTGACAAATTTTCAGTCATATGAAAGAAAGAAAGAGTTCTTAGAGTGCATGTTATGCGCCTCCCTGTTCCAGGGCGATTTCCATCGCCTTTTTTGCCAGTGCTGCTTTACTAAGACGCCTTAATGAAGGCAAGTATGGCGCCCGCCCAAGTCATTATACTGATACGGGTCAACCAGTCATTGCACTATCCCTTCATGCTGAACGCCATGCGAGGAAGTTACAACTCCCTCTTTTAAGGGCCTTCGGTGTGACTCGACCCAGGATTGACCCTGGATCTACCGCTTCCAGAAGTGGACGCTCTACCAACTGTGCTTTTGGGGCCAGTTCAAACGAGCTAGCATATAGGCGTGTGTCACCCTCATAGGGACTGAAGGCCTATTGGGAAACTTTCCAAAAGGAACATATGAAAACCAATACCACACGACCTTGACATTTGGTTCAGTGTTTTGATTACAACTGCTAAAGAAACATGAGTGCCATTATAGTTCAACATGATATACATATAAATGTAACGTACTGAGGATTATCCCAGTTTTACCATCTTGAAACGGAACTTAAAGCAAAACGACACTTCAGAACTCTTTCCATTTTATACAGAATTTGCAGTGCAGTTAGAATGAATGACTGGGGCTTAACACCACTTTGGCAGCATTTCAGCTCCGTGGTTAAATGTAAGATATGGCATCAATGGTGTTATAAGCTGTTATGGAAATGAATCTTGCGAATATTTATTTGAAAGGGATGGTCGTTAGTTTGCCCCGGCACCTGTCGGTCTCCTATAATCATAATGATGGCGGCCGTCGTATAAGTGAAATATTCTTGAGTACGGCGTACAACTCCAATCAAATAAGTACATAAATGTTAATTATACATAAATATTTATAGGCCGATGGTTGATATATAAATGTAGGGTTTGTCACTTTATTCATACTTACATCAATGTTCAGTAGGCAGTGGAAAACAAAGAACAGCACTCCCTAAGAACAATCAAGTTTGATAATATATAAATAAAAAGATAACACTTATATTTAACAATAAACAAGTACATGCTTGTGTCTACAATCAAATACAATAAAGTTTTCACTTCTTTTATGGTACCCCAAAAAATACATGGCAAGTTCCAAAATAACTTATATCTATACATCGATAAATAATTGATCGCCTTGCATTACTCGAAGCACAATAATCAGTGTTTGTAAGGAAAGTTAAGGTAAAAGAAAGCTAAAATCTGAAGTAAGGTTCATCATAAAGACGAATGAAAACTATGCGTAAAAATACTTTCAATAGTTTTCCAGATTTTTTGGAGAGTTTTGAAAGGCATTCAAATATTTGAAAACTGTGGTGGGCTAATTGAGCCATACTGACGGTATGTAGGAACTCTGACGTCACATCCCCTTTTTTCCTGATGTTCAGGAGGTATTTTTGGGAACATTATTTCAGTAATCTTTCGATCATGGGTAAAAAAAAGTTATTCCAGCATTCGGTGTCGTGATTAAAGTTGGATACTTCCTGTGACGTCAGAGTTCCTAATCTCTGATAGTATGGTCCATAAAGCCCACCTTAGAATGCAAATGTTTTAGCGCCTTTAACTCATTTCACAAAAATCTGAAAAAATAAACGAAAGTATATTTATGTATAGTTTTAAGTGGTCTGTTAAGTTATGCCTACTTCCATTTTTAGAGTTATTTTCCTTTAAAATAACATATCAACCTTTATAGAGCCACTACATAGGCACGATTTGTTGCTTTTTTAAACAATCTGGTCAGCAAGAGGCCACCTATTAACCTGACCGTCGTGTCATCTTAGTCAACAGTGCGCTCAGATGGCACATTGTTATTTGAAAGAAAATGATTTCAACATTTGAATGTGAAAAAGATAAAACCTTATATGTCCTACCTGTAAACAGTTAAACAGAGTAAAGAGGTAGGTGAAGAGGAGAGTGGCTTTGGTGTCAAACGACAGGAAACAGAAGCTCCAGGTTAGACCCAGTAAAGGGAGTAAAACACCTGCCGCCTTTAGAGTGATTCTGAAAGCCACAGATAAAAATTAGGATCTGACCAAATGAGAAATAGTTGTGGGAATTTTATTATATTCGTGAAAGCGGACATATTTGATCATACGTAGAATGCTCTAGTTAAATTTAAGAACAACAATGACAATATAATATCTGTATATAGGATTCCTACGCCTTGGTTTATGTCCATTTCTGCTGACGGTTGGAATGCGAATGTCAGTTTTTAGGAATGTTGCAGGTCTGTTACTATAATTTCATTACCGTCCAATTTCAACGGCCCTATATCTAAACCTGTGCCTCTTAGACGGGATGTTATCCATTTTCTATTTCCCCAAATGGTCGGGTAGTATACTTCAAGGATTATTCGTTTGGATTCAGAGATACATTTTCTTGCATTTTGCTGTTTACCTTATACTGGAAGCCTCTTCACTATTTGTTTTACCCGAGATAGCGAAGGACTTCAGCATCACCCGTACAACCACCACTAGTACAAACACGTTCAACTGTGGAAACAAGAAAATAGCTTAAAATTGGCGGATTATGGCGAATTATGTTATAACGCTATAATAAAAGCTGATATACTGATATCAACAGATATAGACGCATATTGAGATGAAAAAGAGAAAACTACGTCACAACTAATCCTGAATTTTATCCTTAGGAATTTTTGACAGAAAAAATTTCTCCATGCAGAGAAAAATCTTATGCCTGTTAAAAAAGAAGCCCTGTAGCTTATGATAAATCCTGTGTAAAATGTGATGGTTTCAATCTACTTCACAAGTTATTGATTATTGATTACTGATTATTGATTATATTGAACACCTGTCAAGGGTATTCCATCAAACGCCTTCAGCCTAAGTTTCAGGGACAGAGTCCCCACCTCGCCTCCCATGAATAAGATGTCATGTCTAGAATATCGACTGCCTCCCCTGCATCACTGACATATCTTGACTGCTTCTCTTCTTGATGTTACCAGCTTTATTTACTATTAATTAGTTTATTTGATTGGTGTTTTACGCCGTACTCAAGAATATCTCACTTTTACGACGGCGGCCAGCATTACGGTGGGAGAAAATCAGGCAGAGCCCGGGAGAAACCCACGACCATCCGCATGTTCCTGACAGGCCTTCCCACGTACGGCAGGAGACGAAACCATCATTAGCTGGACTTGAACTCCTAGACCATTATGCCGCGCTGGCGTGCTAACCCACCTCCCCCCCTATTTACTATTAATACATTATTTCTTACTTATTCCTTTGGGAACTGGTGTTTTACGTGGTTGTAGAAATAGATCTTACGATTATAGAATTATAACGTTATATACCAGTCGTATACGAATGTCGGATTCTTACCAGTATGACAACTGTTGCTATAGGAACGAAGAGTACGAGGAGCATGAAGTTTGTCATCCAGCACCTGTAATGAATAAGGTATCAGTGTCAAAGGTCAGCCCGTGAACGGGAGATAATCGTAGACGAGTTCTTCAGACGTCATCATGATCGAGCGGGTAGAACATTTTAGAACATAGTACTCATTCATTCCTAACCCATTTAAGCTAGTTTAATTGAACAGCATTTAAAAGCATTACAGGAACACAGTGAACTAAAGGGTAAATACAACAAATAATCATGGGTATAATAATCAAGTCGTAATCATCAGACAAACCGCTGTAAATTACTATTAACTTTTAACATATCTTCAATTGTCTTCTTCATAACGGCTCTATGTTCATATCGGTCGGCGTCGATGAAGTCATATTGAGTCGTTTCATTGTAACTATTTATTTGACTGGTGTTTAATGATTGATTGGTCATTTATGTGGGTGAAGGAAACCGGAGGAATTTAATGACCAACTGCCCCAAATGTTTGATTTTTACGTTTGGCTGTTGACAAATTCTTGTGATGTACGTAATCTAATGTGCGCTCATACACATACTGAGCTATTCTGAACATAAATGGGTCGTTTAGAGGCTAAAAAAGACAAGCTCGTGACGTCATCGGAGCCCAACCAAACATCCATGTTGTTCATCAGACCCACAGTGAAGATATTTCTAGACACAGTATTCACTGAAGAGTCTGGTGATGGCAAATATTACTTATTATCTCTTTCTTTATTCATTACTTACATTTCTCCTTGCCCATAATCGTCGTAAAACACTCCAACCGATACAGCTACTATGATCAGCGGTATTCCTGAAAGGATAAACGATACTTGCAGTCCTGTAAAACTGGAATGTGAAACGTTTTGCACTCTTCCTTTTGCATTACAGGCGTTGATGTCTGATTTTAAAGAGTTTTCATTTCAGAAAATTCACATGGATTTTTCATAAAGTTCGTTTCAAATTATTACTGAGTCAAACGCACCACTTCCTTCTTAGGCCTAAGCATATCCATCATACAATTATTTCTACATTCTTTATCTGCAGCTTCTGTTTCTTTAGATACACGTATATGTTGTTTCTTTTATCTAAATAAATTTTCTATGATACTGTATTGTCTCATTCTGAAAATATAGTTTGTCACCTATTCTTGTCCAAAAACCCCCAAAACGGGTTATGCAGCATGCTTCGGAACTTGAGCCAAGCTTACCCCATCCCAGAGCCATGTACTTTTTCAGATGACTTCCTTTCTTGAAGACCTTCACCAAGATAACATATAAATGGATTCCTTCGACCAGCATCCAGCAGAACATGGCGAGCAGAGAGTAGTGTAACAGCACAGCGAACACCTTGCAGACGTGCTGTAATGACATGGTTCAACTGACGATGACGTTGAATTTCAACAGAATTTCCACACAAAGTGTAGCTTATCTACAGTGTATTTATAATGGTTCTTCCTAAAACGATATCTGCCTTTTCTGATAATATGCTTCCATGCATGTTGGGACACATCCTTTGTATTACTTTAACGATTATTTAAGGGATCTAGCATTTGTGATTACTACGCGATTACTATTGCTTCCAGAGCATGGGCTATGTGCTGTGACGCTGGCCACCTTGGTTTTATTTTTCCCACGTTTATGATGGTAGAACTTTCAACCTTTAAGCAGGCAGATTCGTCTGTCTTAATTCAATGGCATAATTTGATAAAAGAAAAGGAGAGAAAAACAAGAACGATAAATCCACGATTGAGAATTCGAGGTTCAGTTTTCTTCGATAATACAGGATCGTGTCATTCAAATGTGAAATCATCAAGCATGAGACATCATTCTTGATAAGGCGTGACTAAGGCGGCCCTGTAACATCATTCTTGATAAGGCGTGACTAAGGCGGCCCTGTAACATGTAAGGGTCCCAATCAGATCAAAGCCAAAATACTCGATTATGAAACACTGCGTAGATATGTGAAATAAGCCTTCTTTCTGACATGTAGGCAATATGTTTTCTTTCTTTACATGAAGGCAACGTATCAAAACCACTAATCCGTCGCAGACCATCCAATCCCAACTTCCACTCACCAAATGAAGTCAGATTCGTAGGCGAGCTTATTTTCCTGAATGGGATAACATTGGGCAAACGTATGGCTCCCTCAAAAAGAGAAAGTTTTCAATAGCGAAATGAAATTTACAATGAACTTACCGGGTTTTCCTTACGATCTATGCCCACCAGAAATATAAATTGCACCAGAATGATAGATATCGCCAAGTGCTCGTGAATCCTCACCCGGTCACTTTTCAGTCTGACAACAGAATGGGCAATGTAAAATAATCCATCTGTGAAGTGTACATTCTAATTAGCTCATCAGTGAAATTTCTACACCGGGTTGCGATTACATGTCACAGAAAATACACATCCCTCACATATGGAATGATGATAAAGATACCTCATTCGACACCGACTAGATGTTTCGGTTGTTATTTTGTATGCATATAGACTCCAAGAATAGTTATCTTTTACCACCATCAAAATTCTGATATGTGAATGAATCATATGTCTTTATCATAGTTATATTATTGAACAGATCCGAGATCGCTTTACCAAAGACGTTTACGTATTCAAAACTTATCCTTGTAATATGATGTTTAATTTGGGCTCTCAGAAGTATATCTTTCTATATAATTCCCTAATTAAGTACATGTAATTTCTCGCGGTTCTTGCAAGTGGGATGACCACCTGTGAAAAAAAACCTTACTTTGAAATAACGGCATCCAGTATCGAGTGTTGTGACGTGAGTCGTCATGCCGGTATGTTCCCAAGCGTGTATTTCTGATTTTAAGATCCTTTGACGTTCAATATTGCATGCAGTAGAAAAATCCAAAGTATAATACAATTAACTTAAAACCCAATTACAAATTATGACATAAGTGAAAACTGTCTTTGCTTAATGAATACCAGGTGAATATATACTTTGTAAAATAGAGACCCACCTAAAGTATTCGAAGACGGCTATTGCCAGAATACATCCCAGTATAGACAGAGTGCCGCCAATGTACGAAATGAACGAGAGAGTGCGCTCATGTACCTCGCTTAGTCCGTCCTGAAAAGTAAGATGAATATATCTTAATGACAATGTTGTCATTTCTTTTTCACCTTGCAGCATGCATGTAATTGATCGGTTTTTACAGTTAATCGTGGCAATTTTCTCACACGATCAGCAAAATTGCCTTCTTTTCTTACACAAAAAAGATTTAATCAATGCCTGAGTTTTTTGTATCTTTGTTGGATGGAGGAGACTGATGGTTTGATCATGAGAAAATAATAGCACAACGCTTTTTGCCGTCAAAACATGACTAAGTAGAATGTATGATGGCCACGACTCAACGATCAAAAATGACCAAAGGCAGACACAGGCCGCCATTTCATTCGAATAACTTAATATTTAAATAAATCTCACGTTGAGATTCGGCCTTATTGACACTTGTTCAATGAATTCTATTTTTTGCAATCGAAAATGAGGAAATTTTTCAGCTATTAATCAAATAACCCACACTTATTCCATAGACGTCCATTAATACAGCAAAATTGGTCAGGTGATAGCAATGACAGATCACGTGAGAGCCATTCTGCTCGAGAACTCCACATCCCGTTCTAGGCCACCTTGCGGAGGGCCACCTGTCAAAGAAAGATAAATGTGCATTGCAAAACACCTCTTCCTCTACAGATGTCTCTATGGCATTGATGCTTAAAAGGTTCATATGCCTGAGTTCACCTTCGGAAAGGGTCGAAAATCATTTTCCAACATAAACAAAAATTTTCAGCACAATGTTCATGTTAAGAAGAATAATGCAATATATATGCGTACATCTTTTTTTGTATGTATTATGTTTAAGCCGCTCTGTATAATACTTGTATTTGACTGACACAAACCTACTGCGGAAAGATGACAGCGGAAGCGTTTTTCCAAACCCGGGAACACAAACACTTGACCAGCCCAAAACTTGATGACGAGTTTGTGTTCTGCAATTCACTGTGTAAAGCGTTAGGCTATCATGGTGATATACCTACCTAGCAGAGGTATTCAGAAAGGAACAAAGAGGAGCATAGGATCTGGCCAAGGTGGGGTTCTACAACATAAAAGGTTGCGTGTTACCAACGAGTCTTACTTTACTGTTATGAATTTAAGTAAAACTGCAATGGCAACACTTCAGATCATAAGGTGCGAAAAAATCCACATTGCACACCGCGATACAGAAAAAAAACACAGTCCACAAGGACAAGAAGAACAACAACATTATCCTCTTCGTAACAGCTAACAGGATATGGATTTATAGGTTTGTGGGTAAATCCATCTTAACAATGCATGCCATTCAGTCTCTTCAAGAGGCATGTAAACAGGGTTTAAGAGGCTCTAGGCCAACATATCAACAAACTGCTAGGTACCTTAAGTTCAAAGGCTATCACTACAGGCTCAGTCAGAGAGTCACAGATCATTTCTGGAACGCCCAGAACTTTGGCAGCTATGACGTCAGAGTTGAGAACACCAGATCCTGTTCTGTTTGTCGTCACTACAAAAGAGAGTCTCGTAATCAAAATCTCGACACTTTTACTGTGTTAGGAACAAACTAGGACACAAAGTTAGTTGAACTGAAATATTCTCTATAAAACACAATCTTATAGTTTAACGTCTAATTCTTTTCTCATTAAAAAATTACTTAAATCTAAGCTCTGTACTCAGTCCATAAAAACATAAACAAACCTTTCAAACATTTATTGCGAAATTTTAACAACTCAGCATAAATGTTTGACCATGTGTGTAGCTACATGCTTGTAGTCTTGCTGTAACTTTTTTAAGCTATTGCCAAAATTTTAACAAATCAGCATAAGACTTTTGACGCTGTGTATAATTACGTTTTTGTACTGTTTGCATAACCTTTTTCTAAAAACTATTGCCAAAATTTTAACAAATCAGCATAAGACTTTTGACGCTGTGAGTAATTACTTTTTTGTAGTCGTGTTGTAACTTTTTTAGAACAAATCTGTGCTTTTTAAATGTATTTTATGCTGTTATAGCAGTCATTCTTAATAAGGGTGCTATATGATGTGGCAGGTAGACGTTAACACCTGTGCCAATGCGTTATTCACCTGTTTACAGAGAACGGGCGGGGAGTCAACAGCCTGGACACAGATGAAAACTTCCCATAATAAACACCCAAATGTTCCTGCAAGCACAACATACAAAGGAAATAACTATTTGGATCAAAATTCATAGCTGTGGCGAGAGAGAGTTTGTTAAGCAACTCCGAGATGTGTGCTCTCCATGGCGTCAATAAGGTCAAATCGTTAAGTTTGCACAAGGTTAGAGAAAATCGCCACCACGTAAGCGAATCTGTTGATAAACTGGGTATATGCCTTCAAAAATGCAACAACTTAATATTTGCCTTCTGTGGAAGCGATAAAAGTTAGACCTAAATTTGACGGAACCAGAAATGTTTGCTATCTTTGTTTCATAATCTGAAAATTACGTCTGAATTGATTTCCAGGTATACAAAGGCCTGAAACAAACTCGTCAGTGCGTAAAGTTCTCCTTACATACCTTGACCACCTTCACCGACTGTGGTCAGTATTTCTCTAGGTAAGCTGATCGAACTGGATGTCGTCTGGCCGTGGAAGGACAGCTGGTTACCGGCGGTGTCAGGGGACATCAATTTTATTCGAAACTCTACAATATCAGTACCGTATACATTAGCATTACCTTCAATATCCGATATTGAGACCATACTACTTACAGCTCATGGGTCGCTCTGTACCTTGCGCTTTACATCACTGCCAGCAATAGCAAATATTGCGCAGAAATCTTGAACAACGCCGAGATCACTGGTGTCACGGTGATGAGGCAGAAAGTGACATCAGAAAACACAATTCGTCTCAACCTTTGTCTCTAATAATACTTTATACACATGCATTCTCTTCATCTACAGTATGTACAACATGATTCTAACCAAAATCCGAAACAATTTTATTGATGAATGATTAAATAGTACCGCGGATGGAGACAAGTGATGAGGATAAGCCAAACAAGCCTACGTACGTCTCACAGGCGCCAAAGGTCCAGCTTGTCTATTGGTGGCAGTGATGTAAAGCAAAAGGTAGAGAGCGGCGCATGCGCTACAAGGAGTATGTATTGAGACTTGTCTAGTGTATAGGGTCTTTTCGATATTTTTTACTCATGTCATGCCGGTATCTACTTTTAGTAAATATATTTATACTGCTGTATCCAACTCCATCTGAAGACATCAGACAGTATGATCCTGTCACTGTATATTACACCGTCCGGTCACTATATATTGCATCAGCCGGTCACAAAATATTCACCGCCTGACCACAGTATATTCCCCATCCGGTAACAGTGTATTCACCAACCGGTCACAGTATATTCACCACCTGGTCACAGTATATCCACCATCCCGTCACAGTATATGCACCAACCGTTCACACTATATTCACTACCCGGTCACAGTTTATTCACTACCTTGTGAAAATACATCACACCACTCCGTCACTGTATATTGACACTACTACTTGACCTATCTCTTCATATGACAATGCTACGTATGATCCAGCACTTGATTTGTGATTGTTATAAATTACCGCTTAGACTCCAAATAGTGTAGTGTGTTATAGATCTCTTGCGATCTGCATTGTGATCAACCACATAGACGGCGCTGTTATCCTTATGTACATGGTATTTAACAACATAGAGGGCGCTGGTTGCCGAGTGTAACCGTCTATCTTGTATAGCTTTACAGGCCACCATGTCATGTGTAACAGCTTAGATGGCGCTTCTTGTAGTATGAGATCCTTACATATTAACGGGAAAGACGAAATCGTCCGTTACTTTTGAATCACAATCTGTGCCGTTAAGTTCTGTAAGGCTCGTCATTTTCGAAGTGTATCTAATACCGCTTTACCTGAGGCTAGGGGCCGTAAAGGCAGCCACGCTCAATACATCTGCAGGATGCCTTTATGAACAGTTGCAATCAAAGCGCGATTGAGATACCTTGTTTAATTTTTATTTGACCTGGAACTCATTCCTGCACTACGAATTTGAACTTTGATGTTGAATTCATACCTGGAATATTCATTGTCTGCCCGTCATCACTGAAAACTGATGACCGCTTCTCTCTTGTGTGTTACCGGCTTTATTTCCTATTCGTATGATTTCTTACATATTTTTGTCTTTGGGAGCTAGTGTTAAACGTTATTTTATAAATGGATCTTGCGATTATCGACTTGGAACGCCCTTTACGGACTACGAATGGTATACAAATGTCGGACATGACGCTTATATTTAGGTCTATAATTAAACAGGACTTCCCTTGACCTATTTGTACCATATCACGACATCTTCGTATAATAACATATTTCATGAAACCAGCAACTCCATTGTAACAATAATAAATTATCAAACAAATATTCTCCGCTTAGATAATATTTATCATAATCGCGGTGGATAGTTTCCCTCATGTAAATAGAGGAAATAATAATAATATTTATTTTTCTCGAGAGAACGTTCACACCTCAAAAGCGCTAACAAACAAATTGATGAAGTCAGCTGCATCAATACTCTTAGCCCTGTAGACTCAACAGATTGTTGGCAAGAAGAATGGCCAAGAACATACCCATGTTATGTTTTACTACGGAGATGGTGTCGTCCTCTATGGTATCATATAAACCTCGTTTTCGTCTGCGGTAGAACTGTGACAATTTGGACGCCATGTTTTCAGCAAGAAGTTCTGTTGAGTCTAAGACGTCCGTGACCTTTTCCTCGACAAAGCTCTGAAATATTTTTGAAATATACTATCTAAGTCAAACACTAAAAACTTTCATGACGTACGTGAGCAAACTTTTATTATATCTACATTTTTGGTACTTTTGGAAATATTTGTTTTTTTGAAGGGCATCAATAATTAAACTACCCATATGAAGAGAAACGTCAAATCTGAATTCTCTGAACATAGATATTAACTTTTTAAAATGTTAAGTTGCTTACCACGTCGTTGATCTTGTTCCACACAGTTGCAGTTTCCGGGTCAATAACATTCACTAATGCATCACCATATATCTGAAAAATAACAATTTATCGAACTGAATTCTGTCACGAAAAGCTGATGATACAGCTGATTCTATTATAATATATAACACTAGCACTAATGTCCTCTTTCTATCGTCCATAAACGGCATTTCCTGAATGTTGTTCTTTATAACTTTCGTAGTTAACTTTCTTGACAATATATTACCAACACCAAGGGCGTTTTTTGGCTTAAACATTGAATATTTTGATTTCCTAACAAACAAACACTTCGCCAGCAAAGAAACTAATTACCTGTTTTAACCAACTCTTTGCCAGTTATAAAACATTTTCAACATTTTATTTTGAGTTTTCCCATAAGTGAACATTAATGGTTACGTGAGAGATTATTCTGTTTTCGACAGTTACTGTAATAAAGACATCCCCCAAAGAAGAAAACACCCGCTGTCCAGTTAGATTTATTACCTCTGCCAGCTTTCGGAGCCCCTGCCCGCTAACTGTCGCCTTTTCTACTGCCACAGCCACGGTTCCCATGGTTTCCGAGGCAGAGATCAAATCTCCCGGATACAGCGTTGACCCTGCACGGAGTTTGGTAGCGTTCACGATCTTCTCAGTGAGGAAGGCGATTTGACGATCACTAACGAAGTCATCTGTCAGCAATCGTTGAGCCTATGGTGATTTGGTAGAATATACAAATACAAGGTTGAATTCTTCGACTGGGATCAAAGTCTAAAAGCTTTTGTCAGGTAAAAATATTGATTAATGCTCCACACACAATAACACTTTAACCTTTGCGTTCCCAAGATAAACTGTTTTCCTGACAGTTCGTGTTTAAACTCTTTTATACTTATATTATCAATATTTCCTACACTATAGACAGTTCTAACTCACCTCGTTTGATAACTGTATAAGTAGAGGACGGACGCAACCGCGCAGGTCAGGATCACTCCAGACTCCGCCTAGCGGGGACGGGTCATCTGAACCACAAAGCCTCGTGGCATATCCTATTAGGAAAGGTCTTATTATTATTAATATCTGATCGAGTTTGTGAAGGGGTACCCAAGCTGTTGTGGTTAAACTCTCAACATACCGTTTATAAATTATTAAAGGTTACTACAAAGCGTGTTCATATAGCACAACTCTTATTTCGAAAATTACCCTTTTATAAATTATTTTCTGAGGATATTACAAAAACTGTCGTATGGAACAGCCCTTTATTCAGAAATTCCACCCCAAACAAAGAGCTTCATTCTGAGGGTATTGTAGTTTTCTTAATATTTATTACGGTTAATTAAGCTCTAGTTATATACAGGTCTATTTCTCTGTAGGATTATCTATTCCGCTGAGCGTTGCTTAAATACATCACTGCATGTCAATGTACATGATCTTTGTAACAATCAATTATACCAGAAAGTCTCAATGGAAAACGTGTCAATGATTAAGTATAGGTAGGATGTCATATTAGTCATACGCATATATATATATATATATATATATATATATATATATATATATATATATATATATATATATATATATATATATGCGTAAGAATAACTCAAACACATATGTGACTATATAGCTAGTCTAATAGTTGGTGGTGGAAAAGTAACTTGGGGAAGTATACTGGTTTGATAAGGTAGTAAAGGTCAAGTACAAACCTACCGTCTATTATTTTATTGTGAAAAACTGTCTGTAACTTAATTTATCCGAAATGGATAACTTTATTAGACCTAATAATGATGTTAATCAAACATTTGATTTTTCAGAGTGAACTTTTCAAAAAAAAAATATAGAGTGTTCTTAAAATGTATTTTCTTAAAGAATCTGTTTACCCATAATGCCCGGCGGGCAAGGTCGCTTCTGTTCCGTTCCGGTGAGCGTGCTAAACCAGATTATACCGTTAGCATCCTCGTCGTCTTGACAATGGGGGGAATCTTTATCGTAAGAGAACAAAGAAAATTTTAATTCCACATTCACAGTGTTCAGAAAAAGGAAGATAAATTCAGGACAAAAAAGATAACATTTGTCCCCCAGGAATGGATATCGGTAAGAATGGGTTCATTTCATGCCGCATTTTACTTCATCTGGCGATGAAGGGTTAATGATTGGGGTGAACAATGCATGAACCCGTATGTAATGAAAATCCTGAAACTGGCAACACAAAGAGAAGAAACGTTGCGTGATGTATTAGTAGCCATTACGGATTTCACACCTCAGCGATTGGTAAACGGAAACGGGATTACAGTCTCTCGCATGGCAACTTAATTACAAGTGACATTTGTTCAAATTAACATTTGCCGTCTACCATTCCCTTTTTCCCGTCTATTTCCCAGCAGAGACTTTTTCCGTTTTACACAGTCTGGATGACTATTGAAGAAATGCTTGGTATCAGGGTGTCGACGTTGACAAACTTTTCCACAGGTATTTACTTAATTAGCCTCTATCAGGTGTACACGTGAGAGGTACCTGAGGGTGGTGGAAGGTAATCAAGTTTGATTACAGTGCGTCCCTTGGCGCTGACTCACAGCAAATTTGTCCTAACGTTAGAATTGTGGACAACACCCCTTTGCAGGAGAACAACCCGCTCAAATACGCACTCTCACTACGCTAAACTTGTCAGATCAATACCACCAGCTTTCCAAACACTAACGCCTTCTGTATCAATTTCTCCTCATTTACCCATCCCTAACAACCTGTCCCGCGCGTTTGCTTTTCACATTTATACAGTAATCACCCTACATATTGTTCACTCTTCCATTGTCCATTCTTTAAGAGACCGCCCCATTCATTCTCCGGGAATTTGGGAATAATTTGTAAGGCCTTGAAAGTCTTTCAACGACGTTCAAAGTCCTGTTCTTTCTGTCTGACCTAGTAAGGATGCTGGATAGATGAATTTTCCAAAATTACCAAAGCATAGCTCTGTTATAAATTGAATTTTTGTCATATCGTGTTCTTTCTTCTTCGTGACTAGTCAAAAAGCAGGCTTTTTAGTTTAATGTTATTTTGCCACTACTACTGGGAAAAAATATATTCCACCGGGTTTTACAAATAAGTAATAGTATTTATATTCTCGTGTCTGTAACATTTATCAGTGCTAATGTGATATACATTAGTAATAGTAACTTCTGTGTATGAATACACCTTTGCATATTGATCCGTCTATGCTATTAAACTACAGTGCCTGTGAACTACTTCAGCGTTTTGCAAGCACCACCATACAGAGACAGTGACGTGTTACGGAAGGATGAATTAAACAATGTGCTATTAAGGCAGTATACCTGTACGTAGACTTACCCTTTAAAATGAAATCGTCACAAGTTTTGCCTCCAAAGGAAGCACCACATTCACATCGGAAATCGTTCACCATGTCCACGCATGCTCCGTCATGTTTACAAGGATTTGAAGAGCACTCATCAATATTTATATCGCAAGTCTTTCCTTGGAATCCTGGCACACACTCACAGACAAAGAAGCCTCTATGATTTACACAACTACCGTTATTCTTACACGGCCTCTCCAAACATTCGTTGATATCCGTCTCACAAACACTTCCGGTAAATCCAGTTTTGCAGTGACATTGAAATTCGCCGTTGTTGTTGTTGTCCTCACAATCGGCATCGTTCTTGCAGGGCCGTGAGCTGCAAGTGGCCACCGTGATATTGCACCGCTTTCCACGAAAACCTCGAGGACAACTACACATGAAATCATTTACCATGTCTCGACAAATGCCTCCATTTTGACATGGTTCAGAGCCACATTCGTTGATCTCCACCTCACACTGCTGTCCTTCGTAGCCGAGTGGACATTCACAGACGTAAACTGGACCCATGGCCTGGATGGTCGCCACGCAAGGGGCATCGTTCTTACATGGGTTACTTGTGCAGGGGTTGATCGGCGTATCGCATGTCTTTCCGGTCACTCCAGGAGGACAGATACATTCTAACCCCCCAGTTGTGTCCACGCATGTCCCACGATTTCCACAAGGAGAAGGGTCACAAGCGTCCAAATACTTCTCACAGAGTTCACCGACGTATTTAGGCGGACATGTGCACCGGAAGCCGGGGACGAGATTTTCGCAGGTGGCGTTATTTAGGCACGGGTTGTCAGCGCATTCGAAAATGTCGGTGTAGCACCTCTCCCCCGTATAACCTGGGGCACATAAACATTGGTAACCATTTTTCCCATCAACGCACGTGGAACCCCGATTACAAGGATTCATCTTACAGTCGTCGATGTTTTCATCGCATTTCTCGCCGGTGTATCCTTGCTCACACTCACAGACCATGCCGTCCGGCGTGCCCTGACACACCCCGTGGACACACCCGTCCGAATTGCACGTACTCAGCTCCTTCTGACATATCTCACCTGTGAAGCCGTCCGGACAAACGCAGATAAAACCATTCCGGAAGTCTTGGCAAGTTCCGCCATTTTGACATGGTTTCCGATCGCACTCGCTTAGAGGATTCTCGCAGTTCTTTCCGGCATAACCCTCGGGGCAGATACAGCTGTAGTCTGTAGTTTTATCAACACATGTCCCACCTTGGAGACAAGGATTTGGAGCACACTCGTTTATTCTGACGTCACACGTCTCACCTGCAAAACCCGGTGTGCACTCGCACACAATCTCTTCGTCAGTTTCGATACATTCCGCATTGTTTTTGCATGGCTGATTTTGGCATGTCAAGAGCTTCAGATGGCATCGGTCACCGTGGAAACCTTTGGCACATTTGCAGACAACACCCAGCATTTCGTCTTCGCAAGTCCCGCCATTTTCACAATAGTCATCCGTGCATTTGTCTGCAAAATAAGATGCAGTTGTCAAGTTTTTACCTGTTACTCCCTAAAATGTAAGGTAGAGGGGGCGTAAGCCAAAAACCAATAATCTCTCTATAGTGCTGCACGATACCTCCTAACGTCGTTCTCTCATTACAATAATATCTGATATTAGAATTGGGGTATCAATGTATCATGTTATTCAGATCTTTGTTAAAACTCTGAATCTTGTAATTGAATGGAAAATTACGTAAAGTAAGCTTCAGTGAGGAAGCTGACATTGCCAAGTTAATTTATACATTGCTGTTCTTCTTACCGACAAATGTGACATCCAGCGAAAACACTGCGGGCTGGACACTGGGTTTCTTCGTATATTCTATGATCATCTTATTTCCGTTAAACTTTGTTGGATCAATTCTGTCTCTGCAGATCCAGTTGGCTTCGTCAAAAGAACCATACAACTGCAATGTACAGCAACACAAATCATTGGGGCTACTCCATATACGTTCACCACTCTTAAATATATAGGGGGAAACGCATTGTAAAATGAATTAGTAAAACGGTGACATCTGTATCCGGTAACAAACAACTGAACCGTGAAGCAAGGCCACTTGACAACTTTAAGCTGATTGAAGACCTTGTTGAACTGTTTAAGGCAACGTGACTTGTTGAGACAATACGTTTTGGATGCTTTGACAATGGAAAACATCGTCCTGAACGCCATAACGCCATTGGGAGATTCAAAGCGTAAATGTCTGAATTCTTACGTTCACGATGGCGTCGTCACATTTGGAAGCGTTAGTCCGGAAATCCGGTACCCGCACCAGAGGGGACATGGTGTCTGGAACAGTCACCCACCACTCACAGCGGACGTTATCTGGAGGTGGTCTAGGGTAGTTAGGACTTTCCAACACCGTATCACTGTTCGTCACGTTGATGTTTTCACAATTTCCTGACAAAGACATCCAAAAAAAAATCATAAACAAACTATATCAAACGAACAGTCCAGAGTAATCAGTGGTGATGACCGATGCGTTTCATGTTCGGCCAAGGTTCCTCTTGGTCACTGAGAAGTATGGGCTCAAAAGGTATCAAAAAGATGTGCACGTATGTACGTGCTTAAACATAACTACATGTTAAAGTCATTGCTGTGGGCAGTCATCTATAACATAAAGGAGATTAGATCGATATACTGATGTTTATACTCATACATCTATATTAATAATGTTTAAGGGGGCAATCAAGGTTTGATATACTTATTCGACTGCGGATCAGTTTACTAGTGGAGGAAGAAAATGAACCTGGTGTAAACCACCACCTTTCACTGAAAGCTTTGTATACCTTCTGACTTAAAGTTGATTTCCATACAAATGCTTCCAGTCAGATATGGATGAAGAACACATACCTGCGCTAAACATTTATGGATTTATTTATTTGCTTATTTGCCTCACTCAAAAATATTTCACTTATACGACATCGAAAATTGATACTTTGATGAGATCTCCATAGTAGCCGTTAGCCTGTGAAAAATCCTCATTCAGTATAAATAAAGGATTAAATTAAATTAGACGGCAGCCAACATAAATGTGGGTAAAAAAACCAGGCATAGCCCAGAAGAAAACCACGACCTTCCACATGTTGCTGGAATACCTTCATACGTATGACTCGTGGGAAAGACATCATGAACTCAACACGCTTCAACTCTCATCAACTCTCTTATGCTTTGCCGCAGTTTCTTTAGTTCATTGCAGGGTTGTGTATCTGGTAAAAGGAATTTTGATCTTCACTATACCTGAATAAGTAAGCTTGAATCCACGATTCCCGCTATTTCCGTCGGAGGAAAACATAACTGTTATTTGATTGGATCGTGAGACCAGAGGGGGAGGAGTCGTTCCCCCACAAAATGTCCCCATTTCCTGCGGAGTGCTGATCATGCCATCGATAATCTAAGGACAGAAGACGAAGTCTAATGTTACAGCTTATGTCGTATAAGTCTTTCACACATTTATTATTGAAAGTAAATCGTTACATTTGTAGAGCCGTTTGCTGTTACGTAAAAATGTAAATACACTGTTGAATAAGTTCCCGACTTTTATGAGCGAACAAATATTTTTACTGGATAAGACTGGAAAACGTCCAACTAAAACAGAACTTCATACAGAAGATCACAGAGCATAGGATAAAATAATCGACCCTTACGCGACCTGTTTATATGGGGATAACCCTAGGTTGTGTTAATGTTCTGTTATTCTAACTCATTGTTGTAGTTGTGGTTGTGGTTGTATTAAAGCGAACAAGATGTTTATTTTTCATATTTGTTTCATGGAAAACCGAAGCAATGTCTGTACTGAAGTCCAATGGGTTTTTAATATACTACTGAAATGAAAAAATGCATGAAGGGCAATTTTTCTACTGGTTAGCGGTGAATAACATTGCAGTTTACAAAACAAAGGCAGGTGTGTGCAACGTATGTTAACGCAACAGGCCGTTTTCATTTGCTTACCTTGACATAATCCTGACAATCAGCACCTGTACTTGCAGCGGTACTGGTCGCAGGGTCAAGGTCAAATTCGTCGAATACGAGGCGGATGCGGCTTCCTTTGCTGAGTGTGACTCGCCAGGTACATATCTGGTTTGGTGGATATTGACCAGTATCGAAATCTGGGGTCTTGATGGTACCCGTCCAGTCCGAGAGGCTGAGCTGGTCTTCCCTAAGGTTACATACAGCATCTGACGAACAAAATGATTATGGCTTATATGGTTATTATGGTTATATTGTTTAAAAGATTCGTGCATAAAATTAATATCATTATGAAGCATGTTTTACGTCCTACAGCAACCCGCGCATGGTCCCCGTGGTATAAATAAAATTTTCTTGAGTACGGCGTAAAACAGCAATCAAATAAAGAAATAGAGAAATAAAGAAAGAAATAGGAATATTTTAAAAGAAAGATTTTTGTGTGCATTTAACCGGAACTTCCTTCTTATATGTCGACAATTCACTGAACTTAACAGAATAAAATCTTTTCAGGTCTGGATCAGAAAGTGACGCTAGCATTAGTTTAATTATAACGACGCTAACGTATATATTTGATGGTTGCATTTTGCGTTAACAAGTGACATTTGACGTCTGGAGCTGCTTATACGATGTGCAATGAGCGCCTTTGTTATGCATGAAAAGTGGTGTGGAAAATACAGGATTTAACAACAGGTTAAAGGTTTTGTGCCCATTAGAAGTTCGCCCAGAGAGCTCAAGCAGATACTAGGGTATCGAACCCTCGTTGTCCTAACAATGGGCTCAGGCTTCCGATATTTGAAGAAATTATTCAATCTGCTGATTAAACAAAGTCTGTCTGTAGTTTACTAAATGTCGCCACGCTATCAGCAGATGTCCTTTATGTTGTGCCTTGGGTGGGGGTAAGGCCCGTACAATACACATATACGATGATCACTCTTGTTGTACAAAATTTGAGCCTTGAAAAATACGATTTATGTTTTATTGATTTATTTAAATGTTGTTATTACACCAAACTCAAGAATTTTTCACTTGTACCATAATGGTTAGTTTTGTGGAAAGATTATTCTGAGTGCCTAGAGTTATCTGTTCATCTTTGGCCTATATTACTGAAAAACGTAAGATACGTCATGACGTCTTATTTGCAGATGACAAGCGGTGCCTTGCGAATTTCATGTAAGACCAACTGAGTTTCGTCCATCGTCTCTTAATTTCTACCAAGGGTCCTGGAACAATGCAAGAAGTGGAATCTTGAACATTCCCTGTCCGAGAATGTGACCAAGCGATTGAATTTATATATTTATTTGACTGGTGTTTTACGCGGAATATTTTACGTCCACAACGGTAGCCAGCAATATGGAAGTTGCTGGGAGACCTTCAAACGTACGATCGCAGAGGAAGCCAGCAAGAGCTGGATTAGAACTCAGGTCGACCGCATTGGTAGGAGGCTCCTGGGTCATTGAGCCGCGCTGGCGTGCTAACCATCTCTGCCAAGGAGGCCCCGCCTTGCGATTGGAAGGCAAGCACATTACCCTTCTCTTGGGTATACTGTTAACAGAAATGTAAAGTCTGTTCTTGAGACGAACATGGCCGTTAAATAACTTGGGGTCAAGAGTTTTAATATTTTTTAAAATATAAATAATACTTATTTTGTCGTCATTTTGCTAACTGATTAGTGAAAAAGGGAGTTGGAAACGGTTGAGGCAATAGACATCTGTGACACAAATCAGTATCAGATGCGACACATGTAAAACTGTTGACAGGTACTTCGGTCTTTTCTCGGTAATCCCTTGCCCTAAGATCTCAATTAGCACCTGCAGGCTTGGAAATGTCACTGGATGCGGTCACACGAGCGATTCTGCCCGGCAGGCCGAGACCATGGGTGGGGAGAACTTTCCCAGAGAGCTGGATTAGCAGGTACTAGTCGAGGATTACCTTAATTCGAAACATTTCAACTGTAATCGGGCTGCAGAACTTATCGAATTTACAGGTGAGTCGGTTAATTATTTCAGGAATCCAGACCTCACCTGGATGATATTAACAGGTGAGAAGTGACAACAAAAACCTGAAACCACTAAGTAGGCCCTGACAGGAAAACTGTCGTCATCTGGTTTAGAGTTTTGTAGGCAAGCGGACCTATTAAACTCGACCTGGGTACAACACGAAAAGGCATATATGTCATTTGACTTTGTCATTGCCTAGCATACTCATATCAAGTTTCTATATTAAGGGTACCTGTAGGATTATTTCACAAAAGCCGTTGCGTGTACGAAGTTACTACGACAGCCGTTATTATAGATAGTACGTAGTCACAGTCGTTACGTAATTACATGGTGGTTATGTCTATGATCTTTTGAAGCATGATGTAAGATGGCTGTACGCGTAGGTGACGTGACGCCTCCAGTCACAACGCTGTAACAATATGATTCATACTGATAAGAGTAAGTGTCCCTTAATGCTTTGTTATACTGATGAACCTGTTCAGAGGAACTGTCAAACATTTTAAAATGAGATTTCAACTTTGCACTAATCAAGTCTTTGTTTGGTAGTTCCCTCTCTCTCGAGGGTATCGTATCAGTTCCTTGTAAGGGTCATTTCTTAAACTACAATTCCTAAAAGAAAGACGTCGGTACAAAATAATTTGATCACTTTTTATCCTAGCCAAATAACAGGTAATACTAGGTTATTTAATATTTGTTTTATAGGATTTTTGAGGCAATCAGGTTTATGTTTTTTTTTTTTTGCTTAACCGGATTAGCCGTAAGAAACCACCGCTTTGTACCAGGCAAATGACAACCCCTCTGGCTTAAGCCGCAACTGGGCACATGGTAAAAGTCTGGTACAATCAGAGTTAGGTACATTCAAAAGAGCACTTTAGCAACTTGAGGCCCAAAAAAAAGGAAGAAAAAAAAACCTGTCAAATTTAAACAAAATTAAACAATAACAGAGCGAATGAATTAATTGACAGATAAGCAATCTGTGACAAGCAGTTGAGATCGTCGTCATGAGAAATAAGGCCCAGGTCATGAGATGGGCTAGTGGACCAGGAATGGTCTGCCAAGTTAAGGTGTAGAGATGTGACCGTCAAGTGATGGACCGAAGCCAGGTCGGCCTGGTATACAACAATAGCCATGTGGCCGCGACCAGAACAGAGAGGTGGCGGGCTAACCCGCGAGACGCCGCCACAACACCTCCATAATAAACCGCATTCAGGGCCTTCAAAGGTATGGCGTAACTGTGTTAAGCTCCTCTGCGGTGTATACAAATGCAGGATACGGCAGAACGGAAACGCGTCTTAAACCCATCTCTGCTGCTCCCCAAGCCACAGCCCCAACGGAGACCTCCTCCTGGCTGTTGTTGCGGGAATACATGTCCGTGATATAGCAGTCAGTGTGAACACATAACTGAGCGATTGGTTATATTGTCAAACAGTCAAATTTTACGGCTTTGTTTGGTGTTTTGTTTTGGAATTCAAAAACGTATTATTAAAAAAGTAGGGATATATATTTTTTATCTATATGGGTCACAACAAATATTTGAAATCTTTCATTAGATGCTATGTTTATCAACACCGAGAAATTTCATGGAGGAAACGATATACGATAAAGGTTTAGTTGAGATCTGATCAGTCAAATATAGGGAAAGTTCGAAAGCAAATTTCGAAATGCACCGCACAGAACTGGTGTGTTTCATCGACTATAATGACAATACAGAAACAGCCTAATGCCTTACTCATTCACATTATTACACGCCTATTTATTGTTGATAGTAAAACTATCAGCCCACTTTTCCCTAGCCTCACCCCATTCCGCTACCCACAACTTACACAGGAGCACTAAGACCCGGTATGATTCACGTCGTCCTTAACAGTCTTACCTCACGTGTTGTATGTACAACCAGTGTGCCAGTTCAAAATCCTAGCTGACGCTTCATAAACAAGTAATTAATGGTGCGGGACAATCAGACACGTCCAGTAAACTGGGGAACCTGAGGCGGATGAGGGAAAGTGGAACAGGTGAGGTCGGCGTTTGACCACATTCAACATGTGCCGGCCAATTTGTCACGTCCTGTATGTTAGCTGGAGTGGTCAGTGAATTCCAGGCACACGAGGACGCAGGGACACTCCAACACCTTTACGTTAGCTCAAGCCCCTGGGGTCTCCCCCAACCTCGAGGGGACAGTCTTTAGCCACGCAATCAACAGGTACAGGTCGAACACGTGTTGGCAAGGGTCACTGGTCTTTAAACACGCATAACTGTTTTAGACATTTTCCATTTTGGGATCCCAAACTCCGCTGGTCGCTGGAGTGTACATACACTGAATTCGATCTCACGCAAGTCATGGCCTGCTTTTGCGCTATGTTAGACAAAATACACTACAGTTCGTTTAATTGACCCCTAAATTAAGAAAACTGCTATTCACAACGTTTCATCAGCAAATATATTCTTTAAATAGGGCAGAAAGAAAGCGCACTTAAGGTAAAATAATTGCTGATGTCCACATTCGTGGATATATTATACATACATGTCAAATCTCTTGGGGGTATAGGTTATACACACATTCCAGTTGACGGAGCAAGGAATTAAATCTCCTCTTGCTATAAATATGTTTTAACATGAATGAATACATGCAAGTCCAATCGTCAAGCATAAAATGACATTCAAAATCTTACGGATTATTTCCAGTAGAGCAATAAACATCAACGTAATATGTGCTTTGCATCGCCCATAAACCTGCTGTGGGGAGCAATTTAGGTCATTTTACTTAGCTTATATACATATTAACACATTTGCACATCTAACAATGGTTGACTACCTAACTCATTTTCCGCTATTCAATGAACAATAAACAAGAACTTACAAATTTATATTAACAAACTGATTGATACAACACTGCAGCAGTATATTTAGCAATGATCAAAATATAGCTATGAAGGCAAATAATACTGGGCAAATGAACCGCTCCTTCATCATTGACAGAATGTACAGGCCCTGTAAGCATGAATAAATATCATGCAACTATGAGTGCCGGCAGTTTTTTTTTATATAAACAATTAAGTCGCAGCCAGCATATATTTCGGTAAATAATCCGCGTATTAATAAAACGTAAGATTACAAATTTCGAAATTTACATCCGATAATTTCCATAGTAATATGTTCGAGTTAAAAAAAACAGTGAGAATGGAATATTCCTTTTTTTTCTTTTGTGTGCCCATCGGCCATCATTAGAACACATAAATATAAATAGTTATTACCAAGTTCATAATAACCCTCTATAAACCATGCAGCATAGTATTAAGACCAGCCGGAGAGACCTGAAGTCAAAACTAGTTAAAATACGTATAAACTAAACATCGTGCGAGTTAATGAGGAGGACAAGAATGTTCATCATAGATGGCCAATAGACCAGTTGAGGAATACAACACAAATGTAACATGTAACAAGGAAATGAAACATAGAAACGTTCTTTATTAGCTTGTTATCTTTCAGTTTTCAAGTGTACTTCCAATGTTGTAATGAAGAGTCAGTAGACATACACTGTATAAGTAGGAAAGAGCTTGATAAGTAGCAGAATTTAAGCATGCTCTGATTAACTTAAGTTTCGGGTCATTTTTAGCTTTGTGCAAATACAAATCAGCAAGTTTTTGTTTGCAATGCCGCAATGAGAATCAGCCGACCCGCGGATTAAAGAAAAACTCAGACAGAAAAAAAAATAAAGTGCATGCATTGATCTGCTTCAGTTTTTGTTATTTCAAGTTCTGTAAGCTGCTGAGTTATTTGTAAAACTAGAAAAACAGTGAAAGGCATAGAGTCTTCAAAACAACGAAATCAAGCTTTGGTTTGCGCAGACATGCGGACAAATCCCTAGCAAACGACCAACCGTGCATGTCAATACAACATAGTCGAGGGTGGGGTTTACATTCAAATTATCTCTAGTAGCTCCTCCCATAATTGGCGTCGTTGTGGCATTTGTTGATATACACTGACAGTAAATACCATTCCTTGCATACCTTGTTGTCGATAATATTTATATATCTGACTGGTGCATTACAGCGTACTCGAGAATATGTTCACTTATTTTACGGCAGCCAGTATTCTGGTGGGATGAAACCGGGCAGAGCCCGGGGGAAACCCACTACTATCCGCAGATTGCTGGCAGACAACTTCCGTAATGCGACCTGAGGGGAAGCCAGACTTCAACTCATAGCAACTGCATTGGTGAGAAGCTGTTGGGTTATTATTCTGTGATAGCTCAGCAATGAAGGCCCCCTATTGACGACAATAGGTAACTGTTACAATGAAGACTGCTAAATATTTTCAGATGTGATAAGACATCTTCTCTCAACTTGCTGTAATAGTTTAAAACAGGTCCTGTCTGTAATCTCACAACTAATTTCGATAAAAATGCTTTTAAGCTAATTTTCTTGCAAACGTAAATTAAAATATTAACATCAATATCAATACCAACATTCTAGACAATGAATATGAAAACAAAATTTGAAATCGCACAGTCAACAAGGGCAAATTCGCAATAATTTCCTTCGCAATAATCCCGCAAAAAGTCGACGTCGTCTTTCAGTAAGGTCATTCGTTAAGTGAATGTTCATGTTAAGAGATGTGAGAGGAGAAATTCCACAGGCTTACTGACAACAGATAGATTGAGCGACTGTGGCAGCTAAAATCATGAAAGTCAAATGAGATAAATCTCAATCGAGTTTTAACTGAAGCCATTTATATGAAGCGCAACCAAAAGTGTGCAATAATGATGCGTATGTTGTTCCTTATTTGTATCCCGGCCGTACGTGAGAATGTCTGTCAGCAACCTGCGGATGGTCGTGAGTTTTCCCGGGCTCTGCCCGGTTTCCTCCCACCATAATGCTGGCCGCCGTCGTACAAGTGAAATATTCTTGAGTACGTCGTAAAACACCAATCAAATAAATAAATAAATAAATACCTTATTTGTATCAAGTGACGTGAAACATGTACGATAATACCTGAAACATTTTCTGGGCCACAGATTTGGGCAATTTTAATTTGAGTCCAGCTAGGACAGAGTTATTCATCGATGCAAATAATAAGTGGTGATACTAGACATGAAGCACCGATGAATTACCTATACCACATGTACATAGGCCCTATAGTTTTACTTATCGTTGCAAGTTAAATGTTTAAACATGACAAGGGTTTGCGCATTAGGCGAGAGACAGGGAGAGGGCAATCTTTGACAATGGCGAACAGAAGCCCTGTAGACTACTCAATCCCTTTGTTGACACAGTCGATTTTCCCGGTCAATTTACTCTGGCAGCGACAAAGACAAACTGTTGTTTCCCCACTCATTGTTCCTGACCGAGGATGATGGACCAGCACTGTCAGCTACGTGCAGCCGGACTTGATGATCAACAACACCCATGACGTACAGGCACAAATCAAAATTCTGTCCATTTGAACCTAGCAGAGGTCAATCGATCTGTAAGCATTCCTCCTGCACTTTACTACCACATACACTTCTGTTGAATGATACGTGAGCCAGATAGGTTGACCTCTAATGGTAACGTGATAATAAAGTTGACTTAGTCAGTAGTTTTAAAGTTACAGTAACATATTGTTTCACTGCATGACAACCAAGGTAGTGGACCTAATGTTAGCTTATTCAGTGGTCCGAAAATTATAATCTCATGCAGTTTTGTTAATTATCGATCAAGCCAGTTGGCTAAAGTTACGACGTACATAGTCATAAAGTTACAATCACATACAGCTTTGTTAAATGATAACTTAGCCAGTGCTCTTAAGGTTGCAATGATATACAGCTCTGTTAAATGACTTAGCGAGTGCTTTTAAAGTTGTAATCACATACAACTTTGTTAAATGATAACTTAGCCAGTGCTCTTAAAGCAATCACATACAGCTTTATTAAATTCTAACCAAGCTGATGTCCTAAAGTTACAATCACATACAGCTTGCTCAAAATAATAACCAAGCCAGCCGTTCTGAAGTTAAATGATAACCTAGCTAGTAGTCCTAAAGTTAAATGATAGCCTAGACAGTGGTCTTGAGGTAAAAGGGTAGCCAAGCCAGAGGTCTTAAAGATAAATGATAACGTAGCCAGTGGTCCTGAAGTTAAATGATATTCTAACCAAAGGTCCTAAAGATAAATGATAACCTAAACATTGGTCCTAAAGTTAAATGATAGCCTTGCCAGCGGTTCTATACTTAAATGATAACATAGCCAGAGGTACTAAAGTTAAATGATAACATAGCCAGTGGTACTAAAGTTAAATGATAACATAGCCAGTGGTCCTAAAGTTTAATGATAACATAGCCAGTGGACCTAAAGTTAAATGATAGCCTAACCAATGGCTTCAAAATTAAACAATAACCTGGCTAGTGGTCGTACAGTTAAATGATAACCTATCCAATGGTTGTAAAGTTAAATGATAACCAGCAGTCTTCAGGTCATTGGATAACCTGGCCAGTGGTCCAAAAATTAAATGATAGCCTAGGAGGTAGTCCTAAAGTTAAATGATAACCTAGGCAATGGTCCTGAAGGTAAATGATAACCTATTCAATACCTTAAAATTAAATGATAACCTAGCCAGTGGTCCAAAAATTAAATGATAACCTAGCCAGTGGTCCAAAAATTCAATGATAACCTAGCCAGTGGTCCAAAAATTCAATGATAACCTAGCCAGTGGTCCTAAGGTTAAAACCCCTTCTAAAGCTCTTTTACACGATAACTTAGTCAATGGTCCTGAAGTTAAATGATAACTAAGCAAATGATTACAACAACAAACAGCTCTGTTAAAGGGTAAATAAGCTAGAGGTCTTTCATTAGATTAATTGATGTTGAAAACCGTATGGCTTAATTTTCTTTTATAAGCGAGCGGTCAGATTTGTGAGTGGTGAAAAACAGGGTAAACGACCACAATGTGCCAAGTTGTGTTATTCGAAGAAATTCTAAGATACTTGCAAAACCTAATATGAAAACTGAAAAACTAATCGTCTCAAAGGTTTAAGACACTTGACACAGGTCATTAACGAAGAGCTCAAAATAGCCTACTCAAAGCAGGTCAAGTTTGGAAAAAGAATGAGTAGCTATTCACCTACGAAACGATTGTTAACGACTGTCAATATTAAACCAGAATGGATGCAGAAACGAACCACTGGACCTTTGTTTGAGGCAGCTTAATTTTTGTACAAGATCTGTTGTCTTGACAAGCACGCCATTTTGGGAAGTTTGGTTGCTTCCAAATCAAATCCAGCTTCTGTTAAATACTAATATTATACAAAACAAGGTGTTGAAAAAAGGCTGTTTGTTAATATCAAGAGATACGTAGCCGGTTATTTACCTTAAAGTGATTAATCAAAGGCATTGTATGAGTGGCAATCAGAATCGGAGTAGATCAAAGGATTAGCACATTGATGCGATAAAACAAGCTAATTTGCTGTACGGGAGGGGATGTGATCCAAGCAGAAAGCGGACCGGACAGAGGGGAGGGGGTAGGCTCTAACAACGTGTTCATTTCTGAATGGGAATTGTTAATCATCTTCAAATCTTCACACTACAAAGATTCTATTACCTCGCCATGTTTGCACACTTTTGTGCTAATATTTTGAAGTAATACATCACTTTATGTTGTGAGTTTTCAAACAATAACAATTTCTCATGCAAAAAGGTGTTACTCACGTTTACAATATAGTAAAACCAGAGCAGCGACGACAGTGTGGTAGTCACCAAATGGTCACACGTAACCGGTGAAAAACGGCCTATTGACAATTTACCTCAGTTAGGATTTCATTCTAACTGTTCGTGTAAATGCTTAAATAATAGCAAATTACACGCCCAGCAGAATTAGGTAAAAATGCAATGATGTTAATTGCTAATTTATTGGATATCACTGATCTAGAATTACTCAAAATGTGAAGACATTTACTCATGTTGTTCACTTTAAAAAAATGCATATTTATGAGTCTTCATCTGTCAATTGATGTTTGTTTGATTGTTCTTTTGCTTTACATTTGAGCATTTGGCATTTGATCTACCTTACTCGATGTCATATGTGTGAAATTTACTCTTTCACGTCACATCAACAGTATATTCAGGTGACAATGCTAATTGTGCGTAAACTGTGAGTTGGAACACTTTAGTTAAATGATGTTATTCAGTATAAATCTCTTTGAACTGAGGTTTCCAATTCTTTGCAAGGAATCTTTGGTGTCGAACCTCTGTGAACAAGGTTGGTGTAGAATCTCTGGGAATAAGGTTAGCCCCTTTTAATTGTTGTTTAATTATTCATAAGATGGATGTGTAAGTGGTGAACAATGTAAGTGTGGTAGGTTAAAACTAGTTTGATGTTCAAAGTTTAAATTAAACCACAGAAAAGCCATCACGGTCAACCATTCTGACCGACATTTTAGTATTTTTAACAGCTGGCATTGGCGACAAAATCGTTTCTTCATTCATGGATTCTTCTTAAATACCAGCGTAATTTAGTTGTTTTTTTTTTAAATATACATAAAGCATTGAAAACTGTGTTGAAGGATACAAAACCTCAGAAAATAGGACTCCCTGATTCGCTTTTATAAGCATAATTTATATTGTGATGACCGGAGTTAGCTGACCGACCCAGAAGGAAGGCCTCTATACCTCACATCAGGCTGATCTGTAGGAGATTCATAGAATTGTAAACACTGTCATTGTTTGGGCGAGTTTGCGCAGTGAGTGTCGGGGGAACATTTGAGTGCTGTACATCAACAGCACAAACTGAGGCTGGCCTAAGGCCAATTCTGCGCTATTTACAAACAAATACCTCATATCGGACCGCGATTGTCAATTTTGACTTCACTGGGAATAACAGGGTACAGATCAAGCCGATTTTTTCTTCAATATTTGTTTTCTGAAATGCATGGTGGCTGTATACTTGGGGCCTTTTATAAAAAAACGGGACAGGGTCAACCTCACATTAGAAACACTTATAAAAGCTTAAGTTGACATGAAGTTGTACGTGGGACCATAGCTCGTGAGACCATGCTGCATGTTCACGTTCACGCACAATTTTGTGATTGTTCCTAATGAGGCTAATTCAACAAGAAAAACGCAGCATATACTTAAAAAAAGTCACAATTTACAATGTCGTTCATCAATGATGTACCTTGCCAGCCTACACTGCTGTCTATTGCTCAGTCCTTGCTTTGCAATGGTGTTTTGTGAGGAAACTGCTAACGTAGTATTGATGTACTGCAAGAGAGAAAATGGTCAATTCCGCTTGCGCTACAGTTGCCCTTGCGCGTAAAGGCGCTCCATTTAACAAGGGACAACTTTTTTAGAATGAATTCTTTTAAGTTTTTCAAGTAAGCTAATACTTTACGTCTTGGAAAATTTGAACAAACAATACCTTTTCTAGAATGAACACTTGCAAATTTCTTAAGGATGTTGACGTAAACTAATACTTTACGTCTAGGAAAATTTGAACAAACAATACCTTTTCTAGAATGAACACTTGTAAATTTCTTAAGGATGTTGATGTAAACTAACATTTTACGTGAATGAAAGTTTGAGCAAGAAACAACATTCCAAGAATAAATACGTCTAAAACCGTTAAGGATTGAATTTTTCGTGTTTAACTCTTTAACACGGGACTGCATTTTTCCTGTTTAATACTTTAACACAAGACTGTAATTTTCCTGTTTATCACTTTAACACGGAACTGCATTATTCCTGTTTAATACTTTAACACGGAACTGCATTATTCCTGTTTAATACTTTAACACGGGACTGCATTTTTTCTGTTTAAAACTTTAACACGGTATCTCATTGGCAATATACTCATTTTATTAATTGAGCCGGCCTTACTTCTTATTTCTCCACGGAGTGCATTGTTTCTTTTCTTCATTGTGAGAGTTTTTATAGCATGTTCCTGGATATCATTATATCCCCAGCTTGTCCTCGTTCCTTATTTGGGCGTCTGCTTTCATTAAACAATAGGCACATGTAACTGTAGATTAAAAAGGTAGAATGCTGGTGCCCAAATACGTAAACCACACTTTAGCTCGATTCAGCTAATAACATGTTGTAACCACACCCATGGCTGTGTATATATTAAAGTACTGGTGTTAAGTGTCATGTAGCGTTATAATCAGAACACTTAGCAAGGACGAATAAAGAGGCCTTTGTAACACCAGTAGACGACTGGCATATAAAATTAGAGCATTGTTTCTTACTGAACTAGAGGAAATGTGTGGAGAAAACTTCAAAGAAATTTGAGATTTGTTTACTTAAACATAAATTCTCAATCAAAATCAATCGGACAATCGTGTTCGTGTCCGTGGAGTGAGCCATTTATCTCAGTTGCCTACCATTATTTATTTCTATGAATATATTTTGGAGATAAAAAAGTTTCTAACTGTTGATTCTTTATGCAAGTTTTATTTTTAGACTCCGATTTAGACACTCCCTTGCCGTTCCCATGTTCATATTTTCATGCTACGTCAAAACACGATTTGGTCTCAAACTCTATATATATCTTACTAAAATACATGAGATATATAGTATATCCTGGTTTGAAAAGGAGAAAACATTGTTAACATCCCTTATAAATTCTTGAACGGTATAATTACTGACAGGCAAAGAAACTCACAACACGATGTTTAAATACCGTTATATAAAAACCTGGAATAGTCTAAATTGCGGAATTAAGGATCTTAAGTTACCGCCCTCACTTCAGGCTTTGTTTTAGTCGAGTTAACGTGACCTTGGGTCTAAAATGGTATAAGGACATCCTCAGTGAGTGAAGCAAGGTATGTCGAGAGTGTTAAAAGAATAGTCCTCAAATTAGCTCAACTGGTCTCGTTCAACACTTGGAAAGATGTCGGAAATAGCGTCATCAAGACTTTGCGTTTCAACAACGTGGGTTGGAAGCACGCACTACGATACCTGGTACATTCCTGCGTGTGTTCAGCAATGTTGACTATCAAGGGTAATACACAGGTAAACAGAGAGGTCGTTAGTAAATTAGTCAAAACCCACCCTACTACTGCTCCATCCCCTCTCCCTCCATCTTCTCTATGTCTGTGTTTGACCTGATTCGTGGGAAACCCACTCAATGACCTCGCACGCGCCAGCTTTTGAAAAGACACCGTGTTTAACAGAAGGTTGGTGATAGTTTCGTGGGCTCGTTCTGTCAGTTGTATTCTGCAGTGATTAGTCACTGTAATTTACTATCGGTTGCTTGAATACGGGATGTACGTCACGATACAGTAACCTTACAAGTGGAGGGTGGCGGAGAATGAAGACGGGGGAAGGTGAGATGGGGGATGCACGGGGTTCAACCAGGTCGGGGACAAAATTTTGATACCTGACAAATGTCAACAACTGTAATAGCTCAAGGTCATTTTTCACGTCAGTAAGTTTTTAATAACCACGTTTAATTTGGAACTGTAGGTGTTATTTGAAATCATTATACCTTTAGTCATTGAACTGACCTTGAGCAAAAGAATGATTTTTTTCTCCTTCCATTTAAAAGATCTTCGGTTATCTCTAACTAGAGTCTGTGTTGCCTCATTTTACATACTCTCTATCAGCAACCACTTTTTGAAACTTGCCGTTTGTAGCAGGCTCCAAGCATTTTACTAGAATTCACTTCATTTTATCCTACATAGGCTTTCAGTACATGTATAGTGAGAAACAGAGATCGGCCATTCCGTCCAGGCGCTCCATTCTACAGGCACACAGCATTGCACAACACCAGCAGGCTAGAGGCTGGCTGCTGGGTTTGCTAAAGATAACTTTTAACCACCCTTATAGTGTAGCTTAATCTCTGTCTATGTGGCACCTCATGAACACATTTTGGTGTTCAAGAAAAACAACAAAAATTTATATACTAATCTCCTTTGAGAGCTTGATGAATAAATGAATCAGACTTACCTGTAATGGTTACTATACAGGAGATCATTGATACCAGATACAAGGCACCGGCTGAAACAACCGAAGAGTAGATATCACAAATTAGATGGATGTAAGTGTACGTAAGCACCCAAGTAGGTGTAAATACCGGAGTGTAAATTAGCACTATTAGCTATTTAGTTATGTGTCAAGTGTGACTTCAGTTCATCTTTTAATTGCGTTATGCAAATATTTATTTATTTGTTTGGTGTTTTACGCCGTACTCAAGAATATTTCACTTATCATGACAACGGCAGCCAACATTATGATGAGAGAAATCCGGCATGATCTGGGTTTGAGCCCATCCACATGGGCCGCATTGGTAAGGGACTTCTAAGTTATTGTGTTGTGCTGCGGCCACCTAAGGGGAAAACGGAGTTTTTCGTTGGCAACCTGGTGCCACATTGTCGACAAAAAGCCCAGTCATTCACGCGACTTGCATACTCAACTGACATTAATTTGGAACGCAAATACAGCGTACAAAGAAAGATGAGGCAACGTTCATAGGGAGTCGAAAATTACTCGGCTCAATGCTTTTTTTTTTTGACATCTGTAAAACACCGCCAAGATTTGCGAGTAGCTAAATGTAAATGAAGACGTTTTCCGCAGTATCTCTAAACAGCGACGTAATGTGAAGCACTAAAATGTAGTTCAGATCGGGTAATAGAAGTATGTCGTCCATCCAAGCCACAACAAGCTGGCTCGGGGAACATTAAACCCGCGCACCACACAAACAATTTATCCCATCTAATACACACAAAATCCACCGTACAACACGACAGCAGTGGAAAGAGCGAGTCGCAATCCTAATATAGAACCGGGGTAGCCCCGTGCTTAACTGTGAAAGGTAGAGATGTTCACTGACACCCGTGAGTTACAAATCGCTGATCTCTAAAACAGACCACCACGAAGTAGGTGGTAATTTATAAGCTAGGTCGCAAAACTGGCCCATGTAATATCAACCAGCTTGTGAATATATATATATATATATATATATATATATATATATATATATATATATATATATAGATATATATATATATATATATATAAAGTCACCAATACCGTTTGTTTCGCATTACAATATCATGTAATTATTAACTATGCTGTTTCCGTTGTCGTCTGCAGAAAAACTCATCCACGTAATTGACAAAGATTTATTGAAAAACGATCAAAGGTCTTGACGGGGATGTATTAGATGTTACTATATCTTACCTTTAATGTTTGTCATGATTGATGTTCTGCCAAACGCCGACCGACTTCTTTAGGGCACACTCTCACTGTTACTCCCCGTGTACCACTGGACCAGGATTATACCCACGATGTTCAGAGACGTTGCAATTCTTAAGACGCCTGCACCTTTTCTTTCATCGAATAACTCCTTTTGTACATCCACAATCGGCCACGTTCGGCTTTTTCAGTATATTAATTCCAAGGAGTTTTGACGCGTAGACTTTTGTCGCAGCATCTTACTGGTACAGCCAACGGCTATATTACAGGCGAGCCATTTGAGGGGTATCACAGGGCGGACAAGTAATCTTTACTCATTGTGTGCTCTGGCCAGAAATCCGTCGGCCAATCAAATCGCTCAGAGCTTGTTTGCTCACAACTTTGTCAAGCTTGTCCAAAATTCAATGATCCAGACGACAGTTTTATATCACGAACTTTCGCGGGGAGCCTCGTTTTAGCTTTCACTGCACTTTTACGCCCCTGTCTGCTCTTCACAGTTCAAATACTAGTTTCTCTTCCTCGCTTTATAAGATAGCAATATTTTTTTTTCTGGTGACGTGAAATGAAGACGTGGCCAACGAAGGAAGCTAGCCATCAGTCTCTTCATTAGGAAGGATAGGTAAACACTCACACATCCAGAAACATGGCGGCCGAACAAGGTGGAGTGATCGCTTTTGTATGTCACTGGTAAACAGTCCTATCCTGGTTTATATAACTCACTCTGTGTTTTTCGTATATTCTCAAAGTACTGAGCGTTTTCACGTTGTACTTTGTTCGCAGTTACGCTGGGGCGGCTGCACATATTTCACTGGCGACCGTCAAGCTCTCCCTGCAATTTGCCCATTACTTAGTGCGCCCCTGAAAATCTTCTCGGCCCTGCCGTCGTCTGTAGCTTGGCAGACTATTGGAAGCTACTGCGAGACCTCATCTTATTTCACCCTAACTCACTATATTTTTTAGTTGTTTCGTAAATTTCTGAACCTGTTTGGCTACTACACAAGACTTACCGTTACTGTTTCAAATATTTAACCTAAAATTGAATTGCGATTGCTTTATGTATTTATTGTTCACGCAGGACGCAGACAACATGTCTACATACATAATTTTTCCTTTCATCAGGGTTCTACCTTCTCCAGTCAACGAGGTAGATTACTTATTATATATGTTCAAAAATTAAAATATTTCCACTAAAGCAAAATGAACTTCTGAAGAAAGAAGGTTAAAAGAGAGCAGCCTTTTCGGTTACTAAGCCCAACAACAAGGGCAATCGAGAACGACAGCAGACATTTCAAGTTACGTTTTCAAAGAATGGGGAAAACATACACCAAAGTGTAGCTAACTCTTAAGGAAGGATGCGAGGAGGAACGCAGCCATTGCGGTTACTTCGACTTCGGCCCGAGCATGTCTCGTTACAAACGAGAATTTGATAAGCTAAAGACAGATTTTCTGTGCGATTACCACACGCTGTGGTGGTGGGGACGGCATCTCTCACATTCTGATATATACACGGGGTGCTTCCGGCCTTGACAGCGCCATGACAAGACAACATTCGGCAGCGGCGTGGAAAATATCTTCACTCTCTGTACATGACCGAATGAGTGCATACATAGATCGATGACCTGGGCGCATTTCGGGTCAGACAATTTTCCTGCCTTTTTGTACACGCGTAAAAGCCCTCCCCAATTTAAGTGCAGTTAAAGATCATAATTTTTGGACAGGTCAATTTGCTTTTTTGTCTTTTTCTTGTTTGAGTGTTAAGAAACAATAATCTTGTTCTTTCTAGTCCAATCAAGCCAGAGATGTCAATTTTCCAATTGGAGCCTAACTTCTAACTGATTTAGACTCCCATTCTCTTCTTGTCGTGATGTGTTTACCGACAACTGACATGCTGTCGTGATGTATTTGCGCACCACTGACATGCGCAAACCGATGCGGATCACTAATTTACACGCAAGCACGTGACACTCGTCTTGACACCAGTGCCACAAGCACATTTTCACATTTTCTTAAACTTAACCAACTCGCTTCGAATAGGTCCAGAAGAGGTAGGTGCGCACGGAACAATTCCCGAGAGCTCCCGCTAGAGGTTGTCTTCGCAGGGAGGGAGGCACGTAGACTGGCCGAACGTCCCTCTGTTGCTGAGAGTCAGGCCCTTGTAAAATTTAACAACAGACTCCGATGTTATTACATGTTGCTGGTATATACACAGCGACAGGGCTGGTGTTTGGCTAACCTTGGCCAGCAGACAACTGCCTACTCACCAAGTACACAACCTGACACCAGCAAGGCTGCACGTTTGTTTTGAGCTACACGGTCGGACAAAGCGCAGTTATTTTTTTCTCTCTGTCTGACAAAAACAAACTGACTAACTGGCGAAACTAAATGTCAGAAGGATTTTTTGTCAGAAAGAAAATAATAAAGAACAAATCACAGATTATGTAAAAAATCGATTCTAAAACTTTGATTTGCATTTTTTAAATCAACATCGGTTATTCAAAATGTGAGAGGTTTTAAAAGGATTCGATCTGATTGAAAGTAAAACAACTCTAGGCATGTGGAACTAGTAAACACATGCCTGATACTTGAGGGTATTTTTGGCTTCTGGCAAAACTTGTAAATATGGTAAATGCAGTGTACCTGCTCAGTGTCATGTTTATGTAAATCTATCATAACCTGAGTTACTGTCTTCAGAAGAAAGACACAAGAGCTGCACTAGTCACGTATATTTAACAAGTGTCCAAATCTTGTACCATGCTAGGCCATGCCATACTGTTTTAAATGTCCAAAAAGGTGATTTTATTCATCGCCATGGATATATTGCTCCCAGCCCCTTTAAACGGAATTATGGAGCTGAGAACCAGAAATTTTGGGCAATCGCAGGAGAAATTTAGAAATATATGTACACACAAAATGCAGAACTTTTACATACCGATATCAATGTAAAGATAATTAACAGTGTGATAATTGAAACTGTCTCTATTGTCTTGAAGGTGGTGTGACGGGAAGCCGTTGTCGTCACCGAGTATTAGAGGTACTATACCGTCGGCAGTGTCAATACCAATTGATAATGGTATCAGACAGGAGTATGGCAAATACATTTATCTTGAGCTCCACGCAAGAAAATCACGTGGGAAAGTTTGTCAGTAGCAGGGCAAAGGCCGGTGGTTTATTCCGGGCACGCCGCACAGCGTTGTACATACAGAAATCCCGAAGCATGGCGATAAAGAACGATGAAATATTTATTCATTTCTTTATTTAATGAGTGTTTACGCCGTTCTCAAGATTTTTTCACTTGTACGACGGTGGCCTTTATGAAATCTGTACTTTGCACATGTTCCCTATGCATCGTGCACAAAATTGTGGTAAAAGCGCGTAAACGTTGACTGATTCGAAGTTTTGGATTGCTAAAAAGTTTGAAATGGACCGGAACTCGTCAATTTCCCATTGAGAAGCAGTCTGCGACTGTATTTTGTACATGGGTTTATTCATGCGTGAGGTGTAAGTATCCAAGTAAAATAAATACTTAGCTTAATAGAACGGAATAGTACGGAATATATGATTAATTTATTTAATGACAAATATGTATTCACATTTATAAAATACTTACACCAGGTATAGGCCTTTGTGCGGAATGACCTATTGAATCGAATCCTTGAGCTATTAATTTATTTATTTATTTATTTGATTGATGTTTTACGCCCTACTCAAGAATATTTCACTTATACGATGGCGGCCAGCATTATGGTGGGAAGAAACCGGGCACAACCCGGGTGAAACCCACCCACCTTCCAACTTACGGCCGGAGAGGAAGCCAGCGACCGCCTTGGTGAGAGGCCTCTGGGTGCTTACGCTGCGCTAGCGCACTAACCAAGTGTGTCATGGAGCCCCCCCCCCCCTTTTGAGCTATTAAGCCTTTATCTGTCTCAGCTGTTAAACATGGTAAACATGCTTGAACCTCGCTTGTAACCTTATTTCCATCATGACAATGTTACCTTGTACAACGGAACTTTCCAAATGCTGACATGTTTATGGTGCTGAGTCACTAAAACCTCTTGAGATGATGCAGACATGATGCCGTCTTCCAGACATTAACCAGATATATATGGGCCAAAAACCATACTTAAACCAAACCGAACCAAACTGTCAATTACAAATGGCCATTACTATATTTGGAATTAAACCCGGCAAATTTTTTACCTCTTTATCGCGAGGCAAACAGATTTTCTGAACAGCCTAATTAAACAACACCAAAAATTAAAGCTATAACTTTGTGCGAGACTTTATTGAATACTGTTCAAAGACATACCATACAAGGCATATAAATATTATACACAAACACAGAATAATATAAATAATGATATAAATTTGAGAAGTGAGTCAGTGTATCAGGGCGTTATCAAATAGAAGTGTACACAGCATTTCTCCTACAATAAATTTGCGTATTTAGATGGGAGGGACGTAGAGACGTAAATACAACCAATGTTCATCTAATAGCTCCAAATCTGAAAACGTGATTTACTCTTGAGTGGTTTTAAGGAAAATATATCTTCTCATATACACATGCAAGGAGAAGCGCTTTGGAGAAATAAATAGGTTTACAATACTTAAAACTGTACGGAGAAGCCTCACTCTATGTTACTCAAGCTTTACAGTGAGTATAATTCTTTACAAGTAAATATGAGCAGGGCGTCCAGACTCCCCAGGACTCTCCGTCATGATTGTGCATTATTTCCGCTTAACCCGGGCCTAAGGGCAATATGTTCATCGGGTTGAATTAGATCGCCACATAAGATACATGAACAGTTGCATTCACACGTGATTAAGACACATATTTTGATTGTCGAGAATGTGTAAATTAGCATAGTAGACGACATAGATACAGATTTCATTCATTCACCTTGAACAATCCTAGCGTCTGTCCAACGTTACTGAAATCTGTAGACTGTTTCCCTTTGTATGAATCCGTCTTAATTTCGTATTTTTATACACTTTGTTAGTCCTCAGTGGTAGCTTGTGTAGAACGTTGTTTTGAGAATTGGCCTTGCTCTTATTGATCTGGAACGCTCATTTTGGTTAAATATAAGCTTCAAGTCCGACATTCATATACCATTCGTAATCCGTAAAAGGCGCTCCAAGTTGATAATCGCAAGATCCATTTCCAAAACATCGTTTAACACTAACTCCCAAAGACAAAGGTATGTAGGAAATTATACAAATAAGGCCGGTCTGTTTTGACTCCTAGATCTGACAGAGCTGTGCCTTTTATAGAATATAAAATATATATCGACTAACAGCCTACTAGAGTTTAAAACCAGAGCAGTGTGGAAAGTGTGATAGGTGGTAAATGGTCAAACGCATTACCGGTGAAAGCTGGCTCCTTGTCAGGCCCGCAGCAACCTGCGGATGGTCGTGGGTTTCCCCCGGGCTCTGCCCGGTTTCCACCCACCATAATGCTGGCCGCCGTCGTATAAGTGAAATATTCTTGAGTACGGCGTAAAACACCACTCAAATAAATAAATAAAATACATTATAACCCTGAGATAAAACGACTGGAGGCCGTGAGATAAAACGACTGGAGGCCGTGAGTTAAAACGCCTGAAGGCCGTATTTCACTGGATACGCGTGACAATTTGCTCATTACCACATTGTTGTCGCTGCTCTAGTTTTACTCTGTATGCTGTAAATCTTTTATTACATTTTGTCGTTAAGGATAATTGGCGTCACATGTATATTAAAGGAAACCCGGGAGCAAAATCAGCTCTGGGAAGCCAGAGTAAGTGTCCACACACAGGCCTGTCGAACTGTCATATACAACATAAGTTTTTGTACAGTTAGAAATCAAGCCTCTTTGGGTGGGTTTGGACTTAACGGCAAGTCCCAAGTCCACAAAGGTGCTTTAAAAGCAAGAGAAAAGATAGTTTCGATGACTTTATTCTTGACGTTTTTGACAGCGCAACCATTAATGTAAACGGGATCAGAAGACTGTAGAAGATAAATAGTTCTCGCATCTTCATCAGGTCAAGGCAGACACTTAATGGGGAGCAAAATGGTACAATGTCGACAGTCCATTTATCGGCCATATTAATCGATGTGCTGGTGATAGATATGGTGACATCAGCACTTCCGGTACAGATCGCTCATGCGCAGAACCTGACGGATGTACGTACGTAGAGAGTGTTCATCAAAGGAGCCATATCGATCAAGAGCAGGATAATGGTTCTGTTTGAAGTGACAAGGATCTCTCTCTATATTCATTGCCATAGCACACGTTTACAAATAGTATGTATTTTGGGGGGGTTCCAATTCACGATCCGTCTTTTGTAACATTTCCAAATGTCACGTAGTCTGAGTGCGAAATATTAGACTTGTGCATTGTATTTTTTTCGCCCTTAACTCACAGAATATAAAAATAAGACGATGAAATTGTCATATATTGTCCAGTTCTTGAATACATTAGTTCTAGCTGAACTTGGTTCAATTTTTTCAACAAACACTTAGCAGGATTGTCCAGTTTTCGCTAACTGAATATGTACAATTTGAGCAGAGGTGACAACGTCAATGATTATCAATGATAATTTACACATAAGACAGATTGAAGCACTTTAGGTGGTGGATAGAAAAAAGATACCGAGAGTTGTTTCCCTTTATCACATCATATTTCCCTGGAGAAATACGCCAGCACTTCTTTACTCTCTGTACAGGAGAATGTCACATACATTGTGTACTTTCACCGGTCAGCGTAAGTGTTTACATTAGTCACAGCTGTTGGATCATGTCGACATATCTGCAGGCCCAACAATTTACGCCTGAAAATGTGCTAACCACGCCAAGGTGCTACTCCTACAATCTGTGTTAGAGATGTCTCTTTTAAATCCCGTAATAAAATCAGAATTCGGCACTTGTACTGAGTCCACTATAGTTCTTAAGAATGTTACACCAGGTCAATGTGGCTGACCCGACCCGACAGTACCATTTGTTTTTGGACGCAATGCACAGAACAAGTTATTCGCACACTTTAACTGACAGTAGATGCGAGAGGTACCTCGCATGAATAATATCGAGAAAACACTGTGTTACAGCCACCTAGACCATTTGCAGGCGTTACACATGCTCAGCAAAGCCCTCAGCTTTTCTTAACAAGGTCTTACAACCATCACTTTGGATCATTGTCATACCATATATGGCATAGTGACCCCCACTGGTTTTTACACGCGTCACATCTGAGCAATGTCACGCCAAATCCTAACCGCTGTTCGTCCTGCTCTGTGTGATCGGCCCGGATAGCACAGTTGGTAGAGCGTCCGCTTCGGGACGTGTAGATCCAGGATCAATCCTTGATCGAGTCACACCTAAGACTTTAAAAGAGGAAAAAGAGGAAGAGCTTGGCGTTCAGCATTAAAGGGATAGTGCAACGACTGGTTGACCTGTATCAGCATAATGGCTCGAGCGGGGGCGTCTTACTTGCCTTCGGTAAGTCGTCTCAGTGAAGCAGCACTAAATAAAAGAGCGGTGGAAATCCGTCCTGTAACAAGGAGGCACATTACACGTACATGCACCCTAAGGATTCCTTCGTCGTCATATGACTGAAAAATTGTTGAGTACGACGTTATACCCCAAGCACTCACTCACTCCTGCGCTATGTAGTTTTTACATCTGGGCAATGTCCTTTCAGCTGTTGGTCTGACAGAATGTCCTTTTCTCATGGGCTTTACAAATGACCACGAAAAGTTCGCACCAGCGTTAGTTTACATGTGTCACATTTAACCATTGTTTCACCAGCGTTAGTTTACATGCGTCACATTTAACCATTGTCACACCAAGCCCGCAACTCTGTTTCACCAGCGTTAGTTTACATGCGTCACATTTAACCATTGTCTGTTGGTCTGACAGGATGACCTTTTCTCATGGGCTTCACAAATGACCACGAAAAGTTCGCACCTCTGTTCCACCAGCGTTGGTCTACATGTGTCACATTTAACCATTGTTTCACCAGCGTTAGTTTACATGCGTCACATTTAACCATTGCCACACCAAGCTCGCAACTCTGTTCCACAAGCGTTAGTTTACATGAGTCATATTTAACCATTGTCACACCAAGTCCGCAACTGTGTCCCACCAGTGTTAGATTACATGCGTCATATTTAACCACTGTCATATTAATTCCACGACTCTGTTCCACCAGCACCAGTTTTACACGAGTCACATTTAACCATTGTCACACCAAGTTCGCAACTCTGTTCCACCGGCACCAGCTTTACATACGTCACACTTAACCATTGTCACATCGTCCGCAACTCTATTCCACCAGCGTTAGATTACATGCGTCACATTTAACCATTGTCACACCAAGTTTACACCTCTGTTCCACCAGCATTAGTTTACATGCGTCACATTTAACCATTGTCATACTCTGTTCCACCATCGTTAGTTTCACATGCTTCGCATAGGAGCATTGTCATGTTCTCACCTTCGTTGACCTGGAGAAGTTCTAAGAGGCCTTACATCTGATCACTGTTACGCGGAGTCCACATATTATTTTGTTCCCTCACTACTTTCTACGTCACATCTAATCAGTGTCACCCCAAGCTCTCACATCTTTCGGTCACAGGGAACTTCTAACACGTCTCACATCTGACCATGGTCACGCCAGATCCGCGGCTCTGTCTCCCCGGCAGGAGTTTTTGCAGGCGTTACAAGTAATGAAGCATATGGTTACAATGAGTATGAAGGCAACGACGCCGTGTAGCGTCAGGATTTTGTAAAAGGTGAAGAGGTAGACGAATCTGTCGCACCAGTTGTTAGGGCTGTACAAAGGCTGCTGGTAGTTTGGTTGCCAGATGGAAAACACCCAGTAGTTTCCCAGAATGAACCAGACGAAAAGAAAGACACTGAGCCCTTGGTTTGTGAAGCGGGCTGACCTTGACATGACCTCGTCCGTGTTCTCTTCGTCCTCGCTCTCCTCAGTATCTCCCAACTTCTCGTAACGACGAACCTTCTGCTGATACCACAACAACAACAACACCTTGATGAAGCCAAGACAGCCACCTATGAGAAGATAGAGGGGTATGTTAGGTTCCTCTGGGCAGTCTCCCATATAGCTAGCACCTGTACAAGAAAGAAAAGAAGGAAAGGCAATTAACACCATAAGACACAAGGGTAAAGCACACAATTTTCTGACTGGTCAAAAACAATAAGAAAACAAGATATACTTTTTTTTCCTTAGCTTTGATTTAGCTTTTATGTCACCTTATGATCTTATGCTGATAGTCCTTCATCATATCAGCTTTAAAATTAGTGGCTGGAGTCCCTATGCAAGTTTTCCCGCGAACTCTCAACTCGAATCAAGCTGAACTGAACATTATTCTCTTGCAGTGAATGAACAATGTGCTATCAGTTCCCTCACAAAATATCAACGCAAAAATAGAAATGAGCAAATGCAGGAATAGACTTCACCGTGTAAAGAGTTCCAATCCAGATGATAGACATTAGTGATATACACCTGTTTTTATTTATTTATTTATTTGATTGGTGCTTTAGGCTGTACTCAAGAATATTTCACTTATACAACGACGGCCAGCATCATGGTGGGAGGAAACCGGGCAGAGCCCGGTGGAAACTTACGACCGTCCACAGACCCGCCTGTCTTTAACCCAAAGGTCACCACGGATACGAGTGTACGTGACACTCATATACACGTGGTTAAGGACAACCTAAACATGATGCTGCACGTATATAGTGTGTGGGACATGTTTTAACACATAACCATTCTACATTTGGGTGTAGAACTTGTTTCGTTTTACAATTATTATGGGGCGCATTTTCAGGGTCTTGCACAAATTCTGGTGACAAAAAAGAGACGAGACGGCATCGAGTTTCGAACCAACAAGATGCCTTCATCTAACCTCGACTTCCACCGTTGATATGTAATTCTTACGATTATAGGTGTCTGACTATCAGGTCGCTGACTTGAAACCCAGAGTGGTCTTGCCATTTTCACAAGTGGGTGCTGTCTTACGATAAGGATTGGCATCCCCAAAATTATAACGGCATTATTATTACTGTAAGAAAACATTTTAAAAGACATTTTTCACGAAAAAATGTTTTACTAATGAAAGTGTTTTATTACAGATATCCTATCTCTCATACTTTAATATAAAGAATTAAGGACGCACCTTTTTCATACAGGTTATGTATCAATTTTGCACACACTTATTACTCACCGACTGAAATCATGGAGATTGGTAATATAAGTAGCAGTACAAGAAGCATAGTCATCAACACTGTAAGGAAAACATTTGAGCATGTATAAATAGTAGTTCTGACATTTTCAGACCAGCGACGTCTAATAACTAAAATTAGAGCCAATGCATGTTTATTTACCTACTTCTACTTAAGCCATGTTGCTACTTTTTTAGTATTAACATGAACAGTGTAAACTTAACGTTTACATGAGAGAGTAAAATCCTAACTGTTGTAAGTTGGAAAGAGACCGTATTTCACGGGTTACATGAAACCATTTGCCAAGGATCACAGCTTCGTCGCTTCTCTGGTTTTACTCCCCATGCTGTTGGGGTTTTTATTATACTTGGAAGTAATTAAAAATCTGTTCCCTTTCTAACACCATAAAAACCTATCTTCTCTCGTAAAGGTGATATATTCCTGACAATACCACCCCATCTACAATCATATAAATGTGTATAGCTGAAATACTGGCATTTTCTTGGTACTGCTAAATAAAGTTTCTCTAATTCTTCATCGGCACAAAAGACTAGTTCATTACACGCAAGATATTACAAGATGACCGATAGTGGAACTGTTTAAACGTTTAAGGGACGTAGAATCGTCACTGACTGGCTGTTGTGAGAGATGGGCTAGTCCCAGCCAAGGCTTGGGCTAAACAGAATTTGGGTATATCACTTTTTATTCAACCTTGACTATAGCTGTATGTTTTAAATCAGGATAGTCAGCAAATCAGTGTCGATTCTATATGCATTTAAAGTACAACAACAACAAGACGCAAATTCTGATCGACTTTCAATGTCTCGACGTAACTGTTCAAGAAAGCACTGTACGCTGATGCTTTGACTTTCATGGGGTACAGTAATACGGTGACATTCTCACGTTGTGATATGGTTTCTGGGACGTGAACTTACGCGAAGAGCAGAAAATGTAATATATTCTCTGGAGGAAGTCACACGTGCCGGGGCTATCATCGTTCGCTTCCTGAAGCTGGCGGAAGATGGTGCCGTAAGAGATAGGCTCGAAATCTTCATCAAGCGTGTGGGTGCCATCAAACGTGTCAGAGGACTGTGGGTATAAAAAATACGTCTTCATTAGGTACGTCGCTGTGCAGCAAACATTTGTCGTTATAAAAGCAAAGCACAATATCCTGGCTATCAGACACGCCACTGAAAACTCTCTTTGATTTTAAGGTGGCTTATGCATTTTATTAAATATATCAAGAATTGTCAATAGCCAAACGAATAGATGTGTAAAGCGGCACCCAACAAAATAAATATGTTCCGTGACAGCAATCTCTTAGAATTTAAATATACATCCCTATTTTGCTCCAGGAGGTTCACTAGTACGTGAAAGTATTATTTCGTGAAGGTGAATCTTTCGATTGTCCACTTGGATCGACCTTTCATGGTTTATGAGTGGTATTCGAATGTCGGATTTGATGCTTACATTATAGATGTAGTTTTGAGTTATCTCAAACAATGGTAACATTTTCTTTTTGCTCTGTTTTCCATTAATGAATTTGTTGAAAATGTACATTAACTCCAATAAAAACCTTTAACATTATCAGCGGTAATTTGTTACGTTTACTGCCCTGTTAAGTCAGAAAATTATTAAAGGTCACAAATAGATTACTACCTGAGTCCGATCATCAAAGATTTAGCAGATTGATTTTTAACAATGGGTTGTATGAGCAAACAGTAGTAATGTTGTGAGGACATTAATTTCATACTCAGAACAAAACTTCTTTGACATCGTTACTCAGTAATAACAATGAATAGCCCATTCTCTAGTATGGCTGGCGGGGCCCGAAAATGCTGTATCATTTTCACGGAAAAGGCAACAACTTTTACAGATTTCAGTTAGTCCTATTTCATTATTGAGCTCATTTAAAGCAATATTGAAGTAGGATCAGATAACAAAAACAGTGTCTTCCTTTCCGGGCGTACGTGGGAAGGCCCTTCAGCAGCCTGCGGATGGCCGTGAGTTTCCCCCGGGCTCTGCCCGGTTTCCTCCCACTATAATGATGGCCGCCGTCCCATAAGTGAAATATTCTTGATTGCCGCGTAAAACACCAATCAAATAAATAAAATAAATAAATAAAAAAACAGTGTCAACTTCATCTCGGCAAATTATAATGTGCGACTGGAATAACAACAAGTGAACATGATCAAAAACATGTTATATCAACAGCATTTGACTGATTATCATATTTTATCTGATTCTTTTTCTGGACCTCTTAATTACACCCCCTTGCTACATGCATATTTACAGAAAAATGTAAGAATGTTGTTTGTAAATGACCGTTATAACCATAATAGATACACCGATAACAAACAAGTGCATTTCTTACCGACAACAAGTATTTCCTCTTGGAATTAACGTTAGGTGCTGATGCCTCAATCAAATTGGGCGACGTGCCCGTGAGGTACGCTACACCCCAGCCCTTGAGATTGCCCTTTTGGAACCCGGGCTGGGTAGCAGTCTTAGAGGCCTTAGCTGGCATGATCAACTGTGCATGTCCAACTTTTGCTCTGCTTGGGGGAGCCGAAAATGGCACTTTAGGGGTCCTGTGTTATTTTATAACCGTATGTCAGAAGGTCTGGATAGTTTACACCTTTGTACCGTTACCAGTGTATTTTAGAACCTCACCGTATGGTATAAATCCATCTTAATTAGGGTATTATATAAACTCCCTAATCCTGTTATAGCTGTAGGTGCTTATTACATTAGTGAAACTTCACCCAAGTGACTACTGGTACAAATCGGATCCGATTCGGCGCTTAAGGGATTGGTCGAGAGTTAAACTGTTCACAAAGACTTCAAGAAATCGTGCTCGTCTTGTCGGCATAAACTGTACGCAAATTAAAGGAGTTGTTAACAGAAGCAAAGTAATACAAAGATGTGCTTTGTAAGTGATATAACTGATTCTGTTATAGCTGGTTTTAACGAACGTGTGGACTTCACTCTTATTTTTGCCATTGGCGTTTTTACACTCACCCCCTTTTTTATGGGTTGTGTAAACTGGTCCCCTGTCCCCTGGTGTTTTTACTTCATACTGACAATCATTTCACTTTGCAACGTCGGTCAGGCATGGATTGGTGTCGGAAGTCGGTCAGATTTCTCAAGAAAACGCTCGTCACAAAACACCTGACGAACCTCCTGACGTCATGAGCCAAACCAGCTGTAAACGAATTTCCCCACGTCATCAGCCCAGCTAGCAAGAGACCAATTCGAATCTGCCATCTCATCGGTCATGGGATGGTGAACATCCAGGAGGCTTCATCATTCTCTTGGTCAAAAAGCCTCCTTACTCTGGTTTGATTTAATGCAAGACAGCCTATATCTTTACTCAAACAATGATTCAACCCATCCTCGAGGTACATGTTCTGCATTAGTGACATTGTTAGATAAAGGATGCCTGACAGAGTATGGCAGAAATACCGGTTTTAAACTTGCAAATATATGACAAAACTGATCACATTGTAAAGTTTATTTTTTACATATGAAGACAAACGTTAACCAAAACGAGCACGTAGGAAGTTTCACTTTTGGATTGTCTCCATTTTTATCACATATCACTCCACTGTTTTTAACACATACAGGTATGACACTGGGTTTCTCTCTATAATGGAGTAAAATGATTAGAACCCAAAGGAATATACACATACACCATTCAAGACAGATTTTTTGCTACTACGAATTATTTCTGGCTGTAATAATAACCTGTTAAATGACATTTAATTTTTCTGAAAACACTGTCCGTAAAACCGATAGCATATTCGCGTAGAAATAGATCCTCCACTTGAGTGGAAACACCTTCATCTATCAGACTGAATGCCGCCATTAAAGTGAAATTATTTACGCAACAAAAATAGGTAAAAATGTACGCTAACAATAGTTTAGATATGTTTACACAATAAATGGAGTAACTTTTAGTTCATGAGATATGGTCACAGAGATTTCGGTAAAGATAACGGTACCAGTGTCTAAATCTAGCATATAAAGGTTGGCGTATTACGCTTTTGTTGTTGGGCATCGATCACGTGATTGCATAATAAACATGAAACTACAAACTGGCTGCAAACTGATACTCCTCACACCTGGCGCATCTTTCAGTCTTATGAAAACAAGTACATTTATGACATCATTGTTTTTCTGTTTGTTTAGCTAGTGTGTGATCATTTTATTATACACTTGTGCTGGAGCTCCACAAGATACAAGTATGATAATTGGGCGTATGTTTTGGCTGTGATTGGGTATATGTTATTACTAGGCACCACAGATACGTTCACCGAGTTTGTTCTGCTAGATGATGGTGTCGTATGAACGGGCTCATTAAAGCACGCAATGGTCAATCTACGCGATCTCCATTATGAAAATGAATGACCTCTGGCTGACCTTGTTGATTTTTACACCTGTGATTATATAACAGAAAACAATTGCCACAGCTGTCATTTCCTGCTATGCGTGAAATGATGATTGCCGAATAGCGATTTACGCGGTGCGATAGACAATATCCCATTCTCCCAGAGGGATACGTTAAGCATACCAGACATTGTATCTCTAATACGAAAGGGACAAGTCATGACCAGAGAGTTAAGGTGTTTTTTTTGTCAGTTGCATAGACAAACGAGGTGTTCGCTCAGCCCCTGAGTCGACTGCTTCCTCATTGCATCAGTCCGTCCTAATTTGTCGCTGGTTTGACTCTCAATACTGTAAGTCTTATATAAAGAGATTATTCACCCGGATCCGTTTAGTTAGTAAACACATGTCTGTTTCGAAGGTTAGTCTGGTTACACCTGACCATTTGCCAAAAGTCACGCCCTCGTTCTTTCTTTCAGAAACATCCTGAGTTCACAAACGTTCAGCTCCTCAATTTTCGCCATCGACGTCTAGTTTAAATAACTTTTTTACGAAACCCTTTTCAGACACTAATTTTATAATAAATAGGATCAAAAATAGTTGTCTAACATTTTTGACAGGTCCTGTTTTTTTAATTACCTTTTTTAATGAGATTCTCTTATCTGCACTTTTGGAGGCAATAAGCAGTGGTTAGCTCTCATGTCTTGGGATAGTTTGGATGGTATTGCATGAAAACCGTTGAAGATCTCCTCTACCATTCTGACATACATACACACTGAGCTCGCTCTGCGGTCGAAATTAGTAGAGAGCGGGTGGTGGTGGCGTCGTCAGTGCTGGCTTGCTTATTTATAGCTCATACGACACGTGAGTTCGGTTCTATTCTCGAATAGGGAATTCCCTTGCTTCTCTAGTTTTCGGGACTTGGTGGAAGTCAGTTCTGTCTTGTTTAGAATTACATAAAGTTTACTTGCATCCCGCCAATATGATACAAAAGACATCAGCGTGCAGAGTAAAACTATAGCACAGATGACAGTGAGATATAGGAGTTGTAAAATGATCACAAGTAATCAGTGAAATCCGGTATCTTGTCAATTTACCTCAGTTACGGTTTTTTTTCCCAGTTCATGTAATTGCTTATAAATAGCAGCTTATGAAACCCCTAGCACCAAAGCTTAAGCAGAACTGCTCTTTCGTCATCATATTATATGTTACTTGTGGGGAAGCTCGCCATTACAATGGGAAATGCCTTTGCTGTTCTCAGCGGTAACTTGATTCACTTCGGTGTCATTGTAACTGTCGCTCGATCATGTTTGTCTTGTTCTTCTCATTTGTTCCCTGGGTTCTTCCCATGCTTGGGAGTCCAAACAAATCACGCAGCTCATTCAGTCACTAAAATTGTGCCGACTGTCACTAGATCTATTCTCAGTATGATGATTGCCAAGCAAGGAAGTACTAGATTGACAATTTACCAAAAGGCTAGCTATGATCCTTGAATTGAAGCCTGGTTAACCCGGGGTGAGGGTCTGTATATTCATCTTGTATATTCATGCTGTATATTCATCTTGTATATTCATCTCGTATATTCATGCCGAATTAGATCGCCACGTTGGATATATGAGCTGTTGCAGTCAAAGCAACGGAGAGATATATTTTGTTATCGACACCTTATATTCTAGCATGATGCACGATTTGAATACTGATTTCACTCAGTCCCCTAGAACATATCTTGCGTCTTTCCAACATCACTGAATACTGTTGACTGCTTCTCTTTGCATGGATATATGAACTGCTGCCATTCAAGTGCAACTGAGATACATAATTTGTTATCGACACCTTATATTCTAGCACCGCGCACCTTTTGAATACTGATTTCACTCAGTCCCCTAGAACATATCTTGCGTCTTTCCAACATCATTGAATACTGTTGACTGCTTCTTTTTGCATGGATATATGAACTGCTGCCATTCAAGTGCAACTGAGATACATATTTTGTTATCGACACCTTATATTCTAGCACCGCGCACCTTTTGAATACTGATTTCACTCAGTCGCCTAGAACATATCTTGCGTCTTTTGCAGACCTATACCCGTTTTCATGTGAATACGACTATATGCAGAAATTACTTAAGAGTAATATCTTTAAAGCTCGATCCTTTTCATTTACCAAGCGGTATATTGTTGATCTACTGGCGTTAAATAACCCCCATATTGCTGAAGCGGTGAAGGAAATCTATCCGCCTTCATTGGATTTAAAGGAGACAACAGATAGTCCTGATGGTAGATCTAATTTGGATCTATATCTGTACAAAGACGAACAAGATCTCCTTTCACGCCGCATTTACGACAAAAGAGATAATTTCAATTTTGAAATTGTAAATTATCCTTATTTGGATAGCAATATACTAAAGGGTCCTGCATATGGCGTATACATATCTCGACTTGTAGCATTTATCAGATCTTGCGTTAATTGTGATGACTTTAATCTGCTTCACAAGTTGTTAGTTCAAAAACTATTTTGTCAAGGATACTCCATCAAACGCTTTAATTCTAAGTTTCTCAAATGTTATAATGAGTATAACACTCTCGTTGGCAGGTATGGACTGAACGTTCAGAATCTCTGGCCATCTGCATTGCAATCAACCGCGTAGACGGCGCTGTTATCCTTATGTACATATCTATCGCGTAAATGGTATTTAACAACACAGATGGCGCTGGTTGCCGAGTATAAGCGTCTATCTTGTAGACAGCTTTCATACAGACCAGCATGTCATGTGTAACATCATAGATGGCGCTTCTTGTAGTATGAGATCCTTACATATTAACGGGAAAGACGTAATCGTCCGTTATTTTTGCATCACAATCCGTTCGGTTAAGGTCTGTAACGCTCGTCATTTTCTAACTGTATCTAATATCGCTTAACCTGGGGCTAGGGGCCGTAAAGGCAGCCATTCTCATTACATCTGCATGATGCCTTTGTGAACAGTTGCACTCAAAGAGCGACTGCGATACCTTGTTTAATTGTTATTTGACCTGGAACTCATTCATGGACTACGAATTTGAACTTTGATATGAAATTCATGCCTGGAAAATCAACTGTCTGCATGACATCATTGAAAACTGATGACCGCTTCTCTCTTGTGTGTTACCGGCTTTATTTCCTATTCGTATAATTTCTTACATACCTTTGTCTTTGGGAGCGTTGTTTTGGAAGCGTTGTTTTGGAAATGGATAATCGGCTTGGAACGCCTTTTACGGACTACGAATGGTATACGAATGTCGGACATGACGCTTATATTTCAAACATTACTGAAAACTGTTGACCGCTACTCTTTCCATGATTCCGTCCAATTTTCTCGCTGTATATACTTTTTTTTAGTTCTTTGGTGGTTTGTGTTATACGTCGTTTTGGGAATTGGCCTTGCGGTTATTGAAATGGAACGTCCTTATACGTTGACGTTCCAGTTTCGACACAATGTCTGTTTCGACGCATAGATTTGATGGAATAACCACACCTAGTCACGTTATACTGACATGGTTGTAATCAGTCCTGTTTCTTTGCTGTAACCGCTCAGTGCTGAGCGCTAGTCGAAGAATAAGTACCATTTTTCTTTGTCCTTGGTGTGCCTTCGAGGCGGACACTCTAACTATTAAGCCACTCAAGCAGCCACACTGGTAACGTAATACTCATTCATTTCAAGAGAGCAATGGTCGGCTTGGACTATGGCAGCGCTATGTTAGTGAATGTTCCAGTCAGTCAGTCAGTCAGCAAAAAAGTTGATATTTAATATGAAATACCCTTTGACATCAGATTACCACTGTTTTATGTGTGCTAAATAAATCACACATGGACAAGCTTGTGCAGAGTAACCTGTTGCCCATAACTGACAGAAAATCTATATGTGATAATAAGGCGTATTTAATGATTCAGGAAGACTTCGTGTCAGAGATGAGGCCCTCCTCTCACTCCGGTATAGGCCGATAATAGATAACGTCATGCACACACCATATGGTGTCTTCAGCCGCCGGTGCCCCTTGTATATTTCACTCTTTTGCCAATAAAGCCCTAAAAGCACCCTTCTTCTGGACAAGGCACAGCCCGACACACAAAGGCCAAGCCTCTCGGGACAAACCATCAATCATCGGTAACAGGATAAAATTTCCGCAACACGATTCTCGGCTTTCAGAGTTATAGATTGTCCGTCAATGCTCAGACAATGAATTTCAGGACGCTATAACGTTGGAAAAGTGAGTTGTTCACACTATACCATTTCTGTAAAGTCAAGGACTCAAACTACAACGTTGTAACAGTTTTTGAAGAAAATCTTTTCAAGGCCTTCACTGGGTTGTTCTTCTGACGTGTGAATGTGTCGACTCGGGATTGTCCTTTGACCAATCGGGAGAGATGTTCGAATCCAGCATGTTCAGCTGGGGCGTTAAGTCACGATTGTCACGTTAATGTACTTGGGGAAGAGCGGTGATATTCATCACCCATTAATGAACTGACCGCCATTTGTGAAATAGCGGAATACTGTTAAGGATGGCTTCAAGCCGTGTTAAATAAATAGACAATTTTCTCTATATCGGTGGTCAAGAGTAGATTAAAAGCTTAGTATATAATTTGATGGTTTTTGTACAGGTACCCACACGCACCCCTAAACCCCACGCCACCACATCCTCCTGTTATGGTAAAGCAGCATCCACCTGTTGTGAAACATTTTCATGAATGATAAGAAAGAAACCTTAAATGAAGTAAACAAGGCCATTTGGCCCTACCCATTATCACAGGTTTGTCGTTCATTCGCTTTAACTGACGTCATTCGTTATTTTTCCTCCTCGGTATAATAAACAGTAGACAGCCCGACCCGTTGATGAACATCGAAGATGACACCAGCGTGACGGTAGTTCTAATCATCGTCAAGGAAGTGAGGCACGATTTACCACTCCTTATTAACGGGTGCTGCACCATCACTAACACAGCATTTCTTTATTCCTCCAAACAGCTAAAACTTTTCTTGTTTTATTGTGAATTATGAGAATAACTGGCAACATTAATAATGCCCAATAATTACCGCCGGGAAGTGTATCTGGCTTTTGTTAGGCCCATAAAATGAAATATTGCCTCTGTTAGACAATTTATAACCCACTTTTCGTCTCCGTGTTTGGAAAAAGGCCGAGAGCTATGGGATTCCGTCCACGTCCGAGCCCTCTGCACGCTGAATCATTAATGACTGACTTCAGACGACTTTTAGTAACATGGAAAAGGATGTAAATTATAGAACATATGTCAGGCGAAAAAGCTAGGTCAAAAAGTTAAGAACAACTCACAAAAGGTCTGTATTACAAAAGTTCAATACAAAAAAAATCCAAAAAAAAAAATTGGCGTATGAAATGTGGCTATTTCTTAGAGCCAGGCAATCATAGATACCTTCTAATAGGCGGTGTAGGGATGAGCAGATAAGTAGGTGAAGATGACAGCAACGATAAATTTCCGGTTTGCTACTTTAACATTTGGCTCCACGATGAACTGGTTAAAAGGTCTTGCTTGGAGTTTGGGACAGTAACATTGTCCTTTGGCACGTGATTACCTCGGCGCGCGATTACCTCGGCGCGCCAGACAGAGGCTCTATGACTCTTATCCAGGAAAGAAGGAGACAAATGGCTTTCTAAAGGTTTGGTCTCTACTGAGCTGTGGCAATTCCAAAGTATCGGTAGACATACTGTCAAGGTCATTCAGACTGGATACCATCCTGTCATGGAAACCAGTGTGTGTGTGTCCACTCACCCCTCCTTTGTTGAATGTGGCAGGGTTTTACTCTGATAAGTATTGTTATTAGCACTAGGGGTTATTTTAAATGTCAATTAAATTTTCTTTAGTGGACGCATAAAGAGCACCGTGCATTCCGGTGAGGATGGGATTTAACGGCCTAACATATAAAGTGAGGAAATCCACCAACTGCTTTTGTCTCAACACAAGCTACAGGTGATTGATATTTATTGAATGCATTGCAAATGGCACCATGTGAATTTTCATGAAATATAGAGAAGCTGTAGAGAACAGGGAAGAAGACAAATTATTGTGGAAAACGCGAGCCAAATGTGAACGTTTACAAGACTCAGTACATTCTGTTAATAGTATTGCAATTTCTTTTGCAAATCGTCAAAACCTGTGATCTCTTTTGCATCATTTCTGGTATTTACAAGTGTGCCTTGTATAATTTGTATCCTGAATTTGGGTAGAAAAGGAATTACAACACGGCTCTGACCGAGATCTGCTCAAGGTTCGTGTCATACTGAATGCCAAGTATACGTAAACAATAGTTAGATGTTAATAATGCAACGAGAGACAACCGAAACCTGTTACAAATGAGCAAATGATACATTCAGACGACAGGTTTGCGCCACTCAGACACAGTAGATGTCGTTCCAGCTTGGTTTGGGCAGCCAATTGGCGCCAGAACAGTAGTTTGTACAATGCTATACACGAAACACGTCGCATTAGCTGAGAGCACGAGCTAGAGGCAAACTTCATTTCCTCTGAGAAAATTTAGGCGAAAACTGAACTGCAGTCAATGTATGTACTGTGTGGTTAGCCTTGTACACAATTCATAGTGGGCGTGCACTACCGAAGCGCACTGTCGAGATCGGATAAAACGTGAAAACGACCCGCTAAACAGGGCGTGAATTGGCTATAGATCGGCATAATGGGCCTTATATTACCAAGGGCCTTAAACAATTCCGAGTAGATGTACGCAAAGGGTTACTATGGACAACCGATATAAGACCAATTTCGCGAAAATTCGCAAAACTATTTTTTCTGCTGATGTTGTATATGCTTTGGGAGTGATACCATTTACGAAATATAAAGTGACCTCTAAAGCTGAATGTTATGGATCCATTGCGTCCTGCAGTTAACTGAAACTGATAATGTTTTGATCGTGTACATGTAAGATTGCTACTACTGAATACAAACTGGGATATTCAGTTATTTAAGTCATTTAACTGATTTTAGTGGACTGGAGGGAAATTAATGTTTCATTCTGGATATCAACCCCTTCGGCTTATACGGGTAGTCCTGAAAACGGTTTCAGTTTCGACAAGGAACATCAACATAAAGAAATGTATATGCCAATCGCAATAATAATTTATTAACATTTAATTTAACATTAATGATTTATTTGTGCATCACGAACATTGACAACAACAACACTTTTATCCAAAGCAGTTACAACACAGATTTCAAAGAGCTCCTTTATGAACTATAACACAGCGTACATCCAATACGAGTATAGGTGTAAAATTCTTGAGTATGGCGTCAAACAACTATCAAATAAATAAAGAAATAAATATACTCACCTGAATGAGATACTTGGATGATGAAGCTGACAATGCCGGAGATGTCTTCCCTGAGTGTCCTTCCTGAGGGTAGTTCCCGTGACGATCATCTGGGGTGAGGCCTGAGTTCACATACCCTCGGGTAGACTGGCCCGCGGGCTTTCTCGTGGACTGCCTTCGCTTTGATCGCACCATAGTGCCCTTCCGGACGAGGAGCGACATATTGACAGAGAAGTGGTGAACAGACTGATGAAGATCACGTAGTCAGGAGCGGAGTGCTCGAACGATGACGGATCAGAGCCAGGGACAGGAGTCACGGAGTCAGGAGCAAAGTACACGCGCGATGACAGTCATACAGTCAGGGACAGAAGTCAAGGGGTCCCGACCGAAGTGCTGAGATCACAGATCACAGAGTCAGGGACAGAAGTCATCACACGTTGACAGATCATAGAGTATTTACACATACGAAGATCGCCGATCACGGGATCACAGAGAAACCCATGAAAGATAATGAATGAAAGATCTAATCTACAGTATTTGGAGTGCAAAAGATCATTCCATCAGTGCATGGGCTTTCACAGGTGAATGTACTCCAGAGACAGGAGTTTGGGTGTTTTTCTCACGGTGTCTGAGTCGCATTTACCCGTAAACGGTCTAGACACCTGGTAAGGCGTCCCCACACAGTAACACAGTAATGGATCACGACGTCTTTATCCCTGAAATATCACGAAACCATATGGTATAGGTAATGATGGTAGAAACTCCACCAGGTAAGAGAATCTTTACCCTTCGAAATATCACGGAGTCAGTTCTTGAACTCCCCGAGGTGGAGAATACCTTGACGACTGAAGCTCCACAAGATGACCACAGAGTTTACACTGTGAAATATCACGGAATCAGTTCTTGAACTCCCCGAGGTGGAGAATACCTTGACGACTGAAGCTCCACAAGATGACCACGGAGTTTACTCTGTGAAATATCACGGAATCAGTTTTTAAGTCTCCCCGCGGTGTAAGGTATATATGTCGAGAAGACGTCGACGGCAGAAGCTCCTCATCTCATCAGGATAGCCACCGCTTCCCATCTACCTGAAACTCTCTTCACTTCGCCTCTTTAATCTGGCTGAGTGGGCTGATAGTAGTACTCCAGTTGGTCATAGTCATCTTTCACGTCCGTGCCCTCATCCCACCTCTTCACTGTCCACTCAGATAGACTGAGGAAAAAAACGACAACAACAGCTAAGGAAAAAAAGACAGCCAAGATGTGGACTGATTACAGAGATTATTTTGTCAGCTAATCCCAACTTTTGGGGGTCGGGTGGTAAGATTGAAACCCTAACCCCATTCCCTGGGCAGATGAGTCTAATTAGTTTTGAGGAGACTTTCCCAGGCTGATTCCACTTTGCCGCCAAGTACGGATGCGTAATGTTAATATTTCTCGAGAGGTCCCTCCTCTCTTTTCTGACTTCAACGCTAAATTGCCTGGGCAAGTTCGGCGAGTCTTTCGCATACATCGTCAGCTAGTCAGCATCAATAGGTGGAAAAGCAGACTCTTATTGGCAAGCAAAATTTATAGCGGAATCACAAATGATCACCATTCACTTAAAGCGGGTGTCAGTGTATCAGCCCATAGCGTTATAGCCCATTATCAAATGCTTCTGTCATTTTTAGCGTCGAGGTACTCTCACGCTGCTTTTCAATTGGATAAGCAAGTGAAGTCGCATTTGGATTTATCAGTTGTAGGCATCTATATTTCGGGTTATAAATTATATAAATTGATAAAACTCTCGTCTATGATTGTATAACTACATGTATACTGTATTTGTTGATTTCAATTGTCTACACTGTATAGATCGAGTGTAAATAAGGCCAAGTATTTAGGCGTTGATACAGACATTCGTTTACCAATAAAAAATCATAGTGACGGCTGGTATAGGCCTTATAACACAGGCCTTGCCTTGAGATCAACCTATCGTCAAGATGCGAAGACACTTGGTTTTATTCGTATTTCAGATGATACACTCTACAGTATCCCACTTGTTATAATCGTCAAGCGTGTGCCCATGTGTAATTATAAAATAAAAGCCTTTCATACATTTGGTGAATGAGTAAAATAAAGGAAATGCCTTCATTTGAGTGGTTAGAGAAGGCCGGAATATATCGACCTACATTGTACTACATCAAACATCTTCCGGCTGCTTGCAATTTAACAAATGACACCAATACATCAACATGTGTGTTTCTGTTATTTTAGGCCTCTGGTCATTTTTCTTAAGGGTTTTTTCTAACTGTTCATGTTTTTTTTCTTGTTCATGTAAATGCTTAAATAATATAGCAACTTGCACTACCCTACATTAATTAGGTAAATAGAGTATAATGAGGTTAACTGCAATGTATCTGACGTCAGGCGTCTTGAAACACTAAAAAATGCTGTGTTGTCATCATATTTAATCAAAATATCACACAGAAAATAATGTAAAGAGATCCAGATCATCTTTCCATTTATGAAGATCGGATAAGAACGCTATACGCTTTCTTCAGTGGTAGCGTTCTAGTGGGTTCTTTCCTTTGGTAGTATTTTAGTTTGCTTGTCTTTTGAGTCCGTGTATTTCGGTTATGGATACACTTGCCTTGTTTATTCAACTCACGACTGCAAGCTTCTTAATTTAGCCTTAGGGAAAGTACAGTTTAACCGTTTTTACGCCCCAAAGAAGAAAGCTAAGAGCTCTTTGGTACCTAAATATGCTAGGACACACCGTAAACTGCAAATTAAGAAATAAAAACCTGACGTTTCGTGTATCCTTTAAGCTATGTAGCCTGTTGATCATTTTTACCCTTGCGATGCTATCTTATGAGCAAACGTAGTACTATAAGTGTTGTATTGTTCTATATTGTATGATATACATTGTTAAAGAGATGAGAATGGTCACTTCCGCTTGGAGCCTAGTCGCCGATGCACGGGAAAAGGTAACTTATTGTAAACATCCTATTTCTGGTTCAAATAGTTCTTTGATACCTATGCTGCACACGGCTGGCCACTGCGTGTCAAAGGCACCCAAATGGATGCGTGGAAGATACCGGCCTAATTGCCACTGTTTGTCAAAGCCACCCGTTTGTTTGCGTGGAAAACACCTGCCCAATTGCCACTGCTTATCAAAGCCGCCCGGTTGGATGCGTGGAAGACGCCGGTCCAATTGCCACTGCTTGTCAAAGCCGCCCGGTTGGATGCGTGGAAGACGCCGGCCAAACGTACAGTTGTGTTTAGTTTATCACGCTGTTGTATGGAGTGTAAAAAAATCAACACATATTGTAGGTATACTTCACTTGCCGGCGTGCGAAAGTAGCTTGTCTTCTTTCATATGTCAATATAGCATATCAAATATAGGTCCTGTACATAATGACTACATGTACTCTACAAAATTACCCCCACTCTCACCCTTTGTTCACCCAACGTGGAATTACGCGAGATATCTGCGTTTCTCATAATGAGAAAGGCAATATGCTATGTATCCGAATGATAAACTGTATCAAATTGCTTAACTCAGGCCTGCATGAACTTATTGGTGTGAGTAGCCTTATCTCCAAGGCTCCATAGCAGCAGCATATGTATATTATTGATCTCTCCTCTAACAAATTCGTATCTAATATGATATGCAACGAGATCTTCAAAGACCGCATGTCATGGTCGTGTAGCGACGTTTGACCGCCGGACACTGGGGCGTGCGGCTTATAAATCATCTAATACAACGGCTGGCAGACGACGGCATGCCGAAGGTCACGTGATCCAGTCATTGTTACGCTGCTCACACGCCGCCGTGTCACATGAAGACAGATGGTGGCAAGTTAAGCATATAAATTTAGTTTGCTATTTGCTTGCAATGTTCACATCCAAAGCAAGAGTATTGTGCCTTAATGTGTTATGTATGTTCAGATTATGGAATATATCTGGTTGAAACGTTGAAGTGTGGCCAGTACTGGTGTTAACAAAATGTACCTGCGTAGTAAAACTTACAGATGAGGGGCTTTGCTTTTTACCATTCCTTTTAGTTTACCTCAACCTATTCACAGCAGTATGACCACAATAATCATTTAGCCTCAGTGGCCAACCTGTATAAAATTTTCATCTCAGCGTGTACCGAAATTCACCCCAAAACAAGGCCAAAATATTTGCTTCAAACTCCCACGACCATCTGCAAGTTATGACAGATCTTCCCACTCACGACCGCATTGATACATGAAGCTAAAACTCTAAAAGGGATCGACCTCATATTTCAGACCACGGTTCTTTAGTGTTCACGGTAATGATGTCTCTTTTGAGGAGATCAACATTAAATTTCCTTCCTGAGGATATTCTCTTCATATGAAAGTATCTGCCGTCGATTATGCAAAATAGACAATGACAGTTAAGTTTTAAAGGAGACAAATTTGAGGGATATTGCCCTTCAGAACACTATGATGGGTAACAGAGATGCACATTACGCACGGCAGTTTAAATTTGAGACAGCAGTCGCCTCTAGAACAACTGACGCTTAAACCACAATTCATAATGCCATCGTTAATATTTGCCCGTATGAAGCAAAGAGCATTAACAGATGTAAATAGACACACATAACATTCTCTAAACCTTAAGCTGCAAGTCTGTAATACAAACTGGACAAAGGGGCATATTATAGTGCGTATTAAAATTTCTAAGCAGCTCACAGGAAAACAGTGAACTGAAACGCAAAGAAAAAGTATCATATCCTTGGTTTTGTCAATTCCTTTGATTTCCGGTAACATTTTGTTGGGTTGCATTACATGTATCGATGCATGCAATCAGGATTTAGCTAGCATATGACTTGGTCGCATTTCACGTCATCAGCCAATCCGAATGCTGTTGGTTTATGGTATGATCATGTTTAATCATATTGTCATCAGCCAATCACAACTCGGCTAGTTTATGGTGGGTTCCCATTTCTTATTACCAGCAGGAAAAATAACCTCCAAACAAAAACTGTAACCTGCAAAGGCACCTGAATGTTGAAGTAATTAGACACCACCCGGAATAAATATATATAAATGCAAAATTTAATATGCTAGCTAGAGATAGAACGTCTTGGCTTATGTGATTCATTATCGACTAAACTCGAAACTAAAGGCATGTAAAATTTAATGTCCAATGTGTCAAAACGCTGTCTATTTCTCATTTCTGGTTACATAGAGACAAAAGCTCAGCTTTGGAAATAATATTCCCTTCCTTTGAACAAATGATAATAAATGTACACTTCAGACACACAAAATTATAAATTATTTTACATTACAATACAGTTGGAATGAATAGCAGAAGCCTCTCCCCAACGCGGTCGCTGTGAGTTGAAGTCCAGCTTATACTGGCTTCCTCTCTGGTGGTAAGTGGGGAGGTTTTGCAGCAACCTGCGGATGGTCTTAGGTTTCCCCCGAGCTCTGTCAGGTTTCCTCCCACCATAATGCTGTCCGCCGTAGTATAAGTGAAATATTTTTGAGTACGGCGTAAAACACCTATCGAATAAATAAATAAATCAACAGGCGTCGAGATAGATATTCGTATACTAGCCGTCAAACAAAATGGACGCTCGAAATCAATATTCGCTAGATCAATTCCCAAACAACTTCCAGCACAAACCACCAAAGAACTAAAAAAAATATATAGTATGACATTAAGGCTGCTTCATGCAAAGAAAAGTAATAACAGTTTTCATGAATGTTGCTAGTTTATAAATTGCTGATAATCAAAACGTGTATCTCATTTGCGATGTGATTGCAACTGTTCATTTGTTCAACGTGGCGATCTAATTCAACACGACGAATGTGCAGCCCCTAGCTCTTCCATATTGTTTTTAGCTGATTTTAATAAGTCAGACAGGGTTACACATGGAGTACATTTGCAGCTGAATAAAGTTATTGCTTCCGGCTGCTGAATGAATGTCTCCTGTAAGGTTGACTATTTCTCCTTTATGTTAGCCATCGGTGTAGGACCCAGGCGCTGGACCTAATCACCTCGCTCGTCTCCTGGCACAAATCTTGGCAGATCTCATCTCCTCTCGTTATCAAATGGTAGATTACGTGATCTGGTCAGAGAGTTGCTTTCAGCTGTTTTGTGATTTGTGGAGCTCCAGAAACCGGCGTCATGCAGAGGCGTTCCACCCAGAAGATTTGTGCAAAGTCTAATAAGGGTACAACTCCCGTGTGTGGCCAATGTTGAATGGAAAGACTATTGCCCAAGTTATAGATTACTCTGGCAAATAAAATGGTAATCCTCCACTGATAACAACCTAACTAATATTTCCTTCTGCTGAACTATGGCTCCTTTTTAAAGGTAATGAAATCACTAACGTGAACTTCGTGTCAGATGAAAGAGCATTAAACACTGTCCAGGAAAACAGTTAGATGTTTCTTAGAAATCTATAAACCGAGTAAAATGCATTTCAAACATTAGATTCTACGGTGGCTTTGTCTGGCCTTATCGTGACTGACCTATGACGTCATATGAGCTTTGCGACACACATTTGTGACCGCTAAACTTCTACAGTCAGCCCCTATGGCTCAGTTGGAAGAGCGATCGTTTCCGGGGCTGTAGATCCAGGGTCAATCCTGGATCGGATCACATCTAAGACCTTAAAAGAGGAAGATATAGCTTCCTCGCCTGGCGTTCAGCATTAAGGGGATAGTACAATGACTGGTTGACGAGTAACATGGCTCGTGTGGGGGCAACTTACTTGCATTCGGTAGTCGTCTCAGTGAAGCAGCACTAGATAAAAGAGCGGTGGAAATCCGCCCTGTAACAAGGAAGCACATTGCATTCGTCGCCATATGACTGAGAAGTCAAGTACGACGTTAAACCCGAAGAACTCACTCTACATTCAACATACACATACATTTTGAGCTTTGAATGCATTTACCGTGTGACCATTCGTATAAATTATTTCAGGACATCTGCTTTCCAGTATTGTGCTTAATAGCCTGTATTTATTTATTTGATTGGTGTTTTACGCCGTACTCAAGAATATTTCACTTATACGACGGCGGCCAGCTTTATGGTGGGTGGAAACAGGGCAGAGCCCGGGGAAAAACCACGACCATACGCAGGTTACTGACAGACCTTCCCACGTACGGCCGGAGAGGAAGCCAGCATGAACTGGACTTGAACTCACAGCGACCGCATTGGTGAGAGACTCCTGGGTCATTACGCTGCGCTAGCGCGCTATCCAACTGCGCCACGGAGGCCCCCTTATATTAATGTATATCAAATGTCATGACAACACAGCATCTCGACTAATTCTACATCAGTGACGTCCAATAAATTCCAGGTAGCATAACCGCATTTTGTTCTTAACTCTACTTATGCGATGGCTATAGACGGCGTGAAATTTGCTGATAATGAAGCATTTTCATTCACATTTGGAAACCCTTTGTGAGAAAAATTGACAAGAGGCCGTATTTCATCATTTATGTGTGGCTATTTTCCAACTACATGACCGTCGTCGCTGCTTTAATTTTACTCTATATTCCACTCTCTAAATCTTTTAGTGCACATATATACATGTGCTCATAAAGGCCTTCTCTACATGATACAATGATTTCTTTTATACAGTTGTTGGTAAATGAAGCTTTGAGTAATCATTTGTTCGGTTGATCGATTTCTTGACGGACACTGGTCCAACAAAAAGCACCATAATCGTCATAGGTTACCAGGAGACAATATAAGCGCCCTGCCATGGTGATACATAACTCATCTGCTTAGGGCTTATTCCTACCTGAAACACACCTCAAATAGGAAACAGGCTGAAAACACGCCTTCTGATCTAGCCCGGGGATCACGAAGCGATCTTAGATTTAAGTCAAAATTTCAAATCATTATCTTAAAATTTTTTATTTCTTACATATCAAGATCAAGATATTGCATTACAACGTAAATTATTGTAAAACAAATTCCAGCAAGAATTACAGAAAGGAACATGCCAGGTTTAATTAGTGAAATTTTGACTCAAGTCTAAGATCTTGTAGTGATTCCGGTGCCTGGCCATTAACCGACATAAACAGCCCAGATCGACGTCCACGATAGAGACGAGATTTGCCTAAATCGACCGTCAATTAGTTCTCTTTGGTTGAATTAATGCAGTGAAAGTCGAGTGATTCTAATATAGGATTCATTTCCACACACAATGAAGAGTTCTATCTAGGATTCACTGTCAGATAGACGTGTCTCCTGGCGCGTGAAGTCATTCCCTGTTACGTCTATATCAGGCTCGTGCATCAGAGACGTCTCATTTCCCACGCAGGATATAACGCCATCAACACTTGACTTCTAAAGCTATTTTCACCTTGATTACACAAAGCAATGTCTATGGTCAGAATAAAGGCGTAATTGGACATTAAACGAGCGAGCTGATTCCGGTAATTAACAGATGACTAGTTATAACGTTGATCGGCAAAATTAACTTAACATGCATTTTAAACGATGACCAGTAAATAAGGGTCAAGTCTAAACTTAACAGGAGTGGTGCTTTTTTACCATAAATCATTTGGCGATTCTCTTTTGACCTTACTCCGTGAAATTCAGGAACACATTTGTGGAAATTTTGGCTGGTTGAAGGTGAAATTCTTCGTTGTTGACCCAAAATTCATGAAGCCTTCAAACTGTAATTATTCTGACTGGCGAGATTTTATATGCAGTTTACCTGTTAGCTAATTGCTAAATGTCATTTAACTTTCAAGGGGTTTTCCCGCCTCTCAGGGAGTAACGGTGTGCAATACTGTCAATCCTTTAGTGTCGTAGTGTGAAGTTCAAGGTGGGTCCTGACGTGGAGCATAAGGTAGGTCCTGACATGGAGCACAGAGTGGGTTCTAGCTTGGTCCTGACGTGGAGCACAAGGTGGGTCCTGACGTGGAGCACAAGGAGGGTCCTGACGTGGAGCACAAGGTGGGTCCTGACGTGGAGCATAAGGTGGGTCCTGAGGTGGAGCATAAGGTGCGTCCTGACGTGGAGCATAAGGTGGGTCCTGACGTGGAGCATAAGGTGGGTCCTGACGTGGAGCATAAGGTGGGTCCTGACGTGGAGCACAAGGTGGGCCCTGATGTGGAGCATAAGGTGGGTCCTGACATGGAGCATAAGGTGGGCCCTGACGTGGAGCATAAGGTGTGTCCTGACGTTGAGCACAAGGTGGGTCCTGACGTGGAGCATAAGGTGGGTCCTGACGTGGAGCACAAGGTGGGTCCTGACGTAGAGCATAAGGTGGGTCCTGACGTGGAGCATAAGGTGGGCCCTGACGTGGAGCATAAGGTGGGTCCTGACGTGGAGCACAAGGTAGGTCCTGACGTGGAGCATAAGGTGGGTCCTGACGTGGAGCATAAGGTGGGTCCTGACGTGGAGCACAAGGTGGGTCCTAACGTGGAGCACAGAGTGGGTTCTACCTTGGTCCTGACGTTGAGCACAAGGTGGGCCCTGACGTGGAGCATAAGGGGGGACCTGACGTGGAGCATAAGGTGGGTCCTGACGTGGAGCACAAGGTGGGCCCTGACGTGGAGCATAACGTGGGTCCTGACGTGGAGCACAAGGTGGATCTTGACGTGGAGCATAAGGGGGGTCCTAATGTGGAGCACAAGGTGGCCCGTAAATGGAGCAGTTTTCAGTGATGTTGGAAAGACGCAAGGTATGTTCTAGGGTATTGAGTAAAATCAGTTTTCAGATCGTGTGGCATGCTAGAATACCAGATAAAAAAGTATGTATCTCAGTTGCACTTTGATTGCAACTGTTCATATATCCAACGTGGCGATCTAATTCAACACGATGAATGTACAACTTCTCGCCTCGGGTTAAGTGGAATTAGACAAAACCATTAAGCAGAGCCGGGACGCTCTGTATATACTGACTTATAAGACAACTTTACTCACATGGTGGGAAGTGGTGTGGAGTACACGATGAGTCGTGGTGTACAGAACACGATGGGATGTCGTGTGGAGCACACGATGAGTCGTAGTGTGGAGCACACGATGGGATGTCGTGTGGAGCACACGATGAGTCGTTGTGTGGAGCACACGATGGGATGTCGTGTATAACACACGATGAGTCGTAGTGTGGAGCACACAATGGGATGTCGTGTGGAGCACACCATGAGTCGTAGTGTGGAGCACACGATGGGATGTCGTGTGGAGCACACGATGAGTCGTAGTGTGGAGCACACGATGGGATGTCGTGTGGAGCACACGATGAGTCGTAGTGTAGAGCACATGATGGAATGTCGTGTGGAGCACACGATGAATCGTAGTGTGGAGCACACGGTGTGAAGTGGTGTGGAGGAAATGGTATGTCGTGGAGTAGGGTATACAGTGGGTCTTGAAGTGAGGACACAGGGAGTGGTGGTGTGGGAGAAACGGTGGGTCTTGGAGTGAGGGCAGAGTGAGTGGTGGTGTGGGAGAAACGGTGGGTCGAGGAGTGAGGTCACAGGGAGTGGTGGTGTGGGAGAAACGGTGGGTCTTGGAGTGAGGACACAGTGAGTTGTGGTGTGGGAGAAACGGCGGGTGGTGGAGTGAGGACACAGTGAGTGGTGGTGTGGGAGAAACGGTGGGTCGTGGAGTGAGGACACAGTTTTTCTGACTTGAACGACACTTTTCAGTTATTTTGATTGCAATTTCAGGCGCAGCATGGTTCGTTTGGAATTTACGGTTGCGACCTGTTGACATTTCCTGGTTATGAAGGAACAAGAAATTCCCCACTATGACATAACGGTTTATGTTCCAGCTGCTCCCGTCACACGACTGTCCTATAACAATATGAGGGTGTACACGAGGAGCAGATTGCTGCACCATCATAAACACCCACCACATCATAAACCCCGCAAAATTGCAATTTCCCTGTCTCGAAATAGAGAACGTAATCTTTTACATAGGATATGAAATGTTAAAGGATGTTCTTATTTTTCTTGGCTTCTTACGCCAAGTTTTCAATTATTAGACTGTCCAAATAAGAGGATTTAGCTATAATCCCATAACGTCAATAACAAACGAACACTACAAACACAATTCGGTGTTATGAATTTTGAAACCACCTGCACGTCTAAAGTTCCTGAAGTTTGCAGACCATAGGCCCAATCAGAAAACAGTATTTCACTCTCCAAAAGTTGAGAGTTGATGCAGAAGGTACGCTTGATCACTGATCTCTTTTTATATAATAGTGAATATTTCTCACTATAAAATACAAAGAAACGCTTTCATCGTTTATTTGTGATTTTGTTTTCTTTGCACAAGGTTTAAGATACAGCCTAATAAGTCGACCAGCATGTAATAAACCTATGGTATAAAATAGCAGTGGACAATCTATGATACAAGTTTAATAAGATAAGAAAACACAACGTCATCATCTGCGATGGCGTGGTAGACTAGTAAATTTTGCCACACATACAAAAAGTATACGACTGACAGAGCAGTGGAATCATGAACAATGTTGAGGTGAATGAAAACAGCAGTGGGTGATATAATGGTTTTCATTGGACGTAGTACATATCCCAGAAGTCTAAGAAGTGGAGGCAACTCGGTGACCAAAATCACCAATGAACTGATGGGGCCGCAACAAATTCCATGGGCTATTCTTTTCAGCGACCAGCAGAATCCAAGAGTCAAGTCTGACATTCGCATACCACATGTAAACCGTATAAAAGAACGTTCCAAATCGATAATAACAAGACTCATTTCCAAAACAATTTACGTAAAACACCACTTCCGCACATAAAATGTAAGAAATAATATATAAATTTTAAATAATGCTGGTAACATGTAAAAGAGAAGCAGTCAACAGTATTCAATGTAGGGATAGGCAGTGGATTTTCTACACATTCCGTAAATAATATACAAATTGGATAAAATACAGGTGTCTGTCATGCTTTGATTGCAACTGATCAAAAAACTATAATGTTGTTGTGATAAACATGAATGCTTATGAAATCCCAGACAAGGTTAAGCGGAATTAGCTACATCTGTGGCAGGTCGCCGGAGACCCTGAACGCTCTGACCATATTTGCCAACCAGAGTCTACACTCATTATAAGGTTTTCGAAACTTAGAGTGAAGCCGTTTTATGGAGTATCTTTGACACTCTAGTTTTTGAATCATTAACTTGTGACGTAGATTTGTATCATGATATTTTACAAAGAGTCAAAAACAAATGCCAAAAAGCGAGCAATCTGATACACTTCAGCTTTGATCTTCATAACAGATGGAACTCAAAACCCACTTTCGGCATACCTGCCGTTTTTAGCGTTTGTGTCTTTCCGGGCTTCGCGTTTCTCTTCTCAGGATACAAATATCGTTAATAAACTATTTTGGTTAGATGCACAGTGTTGCTATAACACTATCACATTTTGGGGCAGTCCTATTTCGCCAGTATCCTGTGTTCTATACGATATTTCAGATAGGCTGTTTCATGTTGTGGTGGGTCAAACCGATTTCCCATTATCTCGGATCATTAGACAGTTAAGGTCTATCAGCGATAACCCACCAGCACAATGACTGCTCTCCATTGTGTCTGCAACTTACTGTATGATCACTTTCCTCCACATTTGTGTATTTTATACCAATATGTCTTTGCATTGTTTTAATGTTATTGAATGTTAAATATGATGAAAACACAGAATTTTGAGTAGTTCTGGACCATTGACGTGTAATAAATTATAATTAACATCACTGAATTTTTTATACCTAATTCTGCTAGAGGACGTGTAATTTGCTACTATTTGTGCATTTCATGAACAGTTAGAATAAAACCCTCACTGAGGTAAATTGACAAGAGGCACCAGTTACATGTGACCATTTACCAGCTATCACACTGGTATCGACACAAGCCCATATAAGTAAAACTCCTTTCTATTCCTTTCAAATTAATACATATTACTCCGGTCAAGTCCTCATCCAATCGGTCCTTTTTATAAACCCTATGATCGAAATCAAAACTAAACCGGAAATGTCAGGATGAATATTTGTTTATTTTATTGGTGTTTTACGTCGTACCGGTACTCAAGAATATTTCACTTATACGACAACGGTTAGCATTATGGTGGGCGGAAACCGAACAGAGCCCCGGTGAAACGCACGCAATGCGTAGGTTGCTGACCTTTCCAGGTACGACCAGAGAGGAAGCCAGTCTAAGCTGTGCCAGAAATCACAGCGAAAGCATTGGTGAGAAGCTTCTGAGTCATTATGCCGTTAACCACTCGGTCTAAGTATAAGGAGCGGCCACCTTACCTGACCTTATGTTTTGACACAGTTGATACTAAAAGACTTCATCATATAATTCTGCTGTACATTATTCGGTGGGCACTCATTACATTGATTGTTACATATTGCCGCCATCGTCAGCAACATTAAGATGCATTAAGTAATCGAGGATTCCATGCTGCGGAATACATAGATTAGTAATCTAGCAACTATCACGCTTGAACAATTACTTTGTCTAAAACAAAAATGTCGCGTAGGCTCTACTCCGAGACAGACTGAAGCACAAAACGCCACACTGTCCTGACAACTATGCCACGCCAAACTTTCATGGCATTGCTTTGGTGCTAGGTGATGTATACGTTGCTAATATTCAAGCATTTACATGACAGTTATAGAATAAAAACCCAACTGAGATAAACTGAGTCATTTCTGCCTTATTTCACTGGTTACCCGATACCATTTGCCAGTTATCTCAATGTCGTTGCTGCGCTGGTTTTACACGTAACGCTGTAGCCTTTTACACTGATGCAGAGTAGAGACAATATTCACCCCCACAAGAATCACTGGTATCATCCTCCGATGGTATGCCTGTTTCATGGACATTGGTCTGTAGCCTTAAAATAGCCCAACCATTTGACCGTTTACAGCTACGTCACATTAACTAATTGCATCTCCAATGTATATGGTGTGTTTTAGTGAAGAACCAAATCTATTTCGCTCCGTGTTTTAAGGCGGTAACCAAGCGGGAAATGGAGAACAATTCGAGTTTCAGTTGTAGTGAAAGCACACCGTTGGTCATCTGGTCAGTACTGTTTGACCAGCCGCCTTTGTAACCATCCTGCTAAGGACAACATGACCAAGAACGACTGACCATAATACACCACCACTCGGCTGGTGTGGTTATTTTAGTCAACTGGTGCTAAAGTGTTATCAATGGTAAAGCGTATTTCAATAACCCAGTTACACCAAATTCCTTCCAAACAATAGCTGTACAAATACAATATGGAATACTTCACGCTTAAAGCCATTCGGGTCCAAGTTGTATAATCTATTCTTATACTGTATTAATGTGGTATACTCTTTTAATGTGGTATACTCTTTTAATGTGGTATACTCTTTTAATAAGGTATACTATTTTAAAACAAGAGAATGAATGAACCACCCGGTTTGAACCCAAGTCACAACTTCACAGAAAAAGATAGCTTCTTTCTTTTCAAATATACCAAAGTATAACTCACGGTTTGGGGGACTCACAATGGAGTATAGGTTGACCATTTTTCAATCTGTTACCAACATGAAAACGTCCATCTATTAAACAACTTGGAGGACAAGAAAGGTGCCCTAGATGCAACTACAGAATTTTACCACAATTGCAGCATAATTCTATGAAAGAGAAAAGATCAAGGCTTTCCAATTTATTCCACTGGTCAACTGCATTAAATCAACAATATCAGAAACCCTCCACAAACCCTAGTCAATTTGTTTCACAGAAAAGAAAACGATCTGTCAATGGTTTTAAGGCATTTTATCCAAACTTATTAAAATGGTCTCACTTATATTGATCACAAGACCCAAAATTTTTGTCAAAAGTTAGTGTTACAAGCTGCACGACAACAGCACAGAAATGACAATTATAACACGTCAACAAGCAAGGATTCGTTATCCGCCCGGTCTTAGACAAATCAGTTTCCCCAGAATCTGACCATTTACCACTGTATCATCATTTCTTAACCAACAAATGATACTAAAGACTCTACAGTGGTAACATTATCCACCATCTATCTTGGTTTACAACAGGCGGCCACATACTCAAGAATGTATTGCTATACGCATCACCAATTATCCTAACTGAATAATGGGCTATTATATGGTTCAAATGAAAACAATGTTTTTTTAACTGTTGTAAAATTTTACCGTAAAAAGTTATCTCTGGTTTGAATATAGAGTTACCAATTACTAAATTAGCAAGGTCTTAGTAATGTACTCTAGGACAAAAATTGTTATCTGATGAGTACTAATGCTTAGCACTCGAAGCTAACAGCGATGGGTTGTGGCTCTATAAATTTAATATTACGGTTCATTAGAGGCCCAGGCCTACCAGTAACCTGCAATTGTCATGGGTATCCCCCTGGCTTTACAAGCTCTCCTCCCACAATAATATTCTTGAGAACGATGTAACTCCAAACAAAGGCCAATACACAAGTACATTACCTTTCATCTCGACTTGACGAAATCACTCTAATCAATAACAACATTTAGAACAGAAAAGCTTGCGGATTTACAATTGCTCTAAATACAAAACAGCAATGACACTTAAGCCATACGTTACACTCAAAAAAATTAAACTGTTAATTTTAACAAAAAGTCTGTTGTCTGAGTGTTGCTAGAATCTAGCGTCACTCAGACAAGAAACTTTCTGTTAAAAATTAACAAATTAATTTTTGAGTGTCCCAAGAAAAAAGAACACCTTAATTAAGAAATGATATATCTCATTTGTCCTGAATAATCTGTAATAATATACGGTAAACTGTAATCAATCTTTCACAGCAAAAGATATGAGTTTACCATAGTATCTATATGAAGGACGTGTTAACATCCAACAGTAACTCAGAACAAACTCCCACATTCCTGAAATGAAGATGATGTTGTAGTATTCACCGTTACGTTACTTACCTGTTGTTACGGACATATTTTCTGGCCTCTCGATCGGGGTAAGCTATGCACAGCTTGTACAGTCATACGCTTCCAGTCCAGTCGTCTATATGCCGTGTGAATGCGCAGCGTTAACTAAAAGCCAAGCCTCCGCGGAGCCGATGCGTGTCTAACTACACTAGCGATGGCCTGGTTCCGTCAGCGACAGTACCTATCTATATGTACATATACGCATCTCATTTCCTTACCGGTCCAGGGACTACAACCTGTGACCATTGGTTTGTTGTGGGGTCATATGTGGACCACACAATCTAAGAGGCAAATGCACGCGATCACTTCACCAGCGTTGTGTATAGTGCACCAGTCACAGAGACCGCCACCTTCCTAATTACCAGTAAATTATCCACCAAGCGGGATACACAAAGCGTTTACAATTACCGTTATACAGATTACGTTACTCACAATCACAACATATGCGTTCAAGTGAGATATCAATAATGTTATATTCACTACAGATTCTTATGAAATTTACAAAACACAAATAAACGTGTACAGTATCTCTGGGAAGTATTTTTGCTACTGGTTTTGCGTGGCTGATAGTAACTACATGTATTATTTCGTATTAACTGTTTTGACTGTAGACCGTAATTGTTTGTCTAACAGAAAAACGATAATGTAAAACTAACGCGGTACGTGTTTAGTGACAATGTAGGGAATTACTTTTTGCCCTATGCTTTAGTAGCTTGCATCCGATAATGGTGCAATATTCTGCTTTTCCATACAGATGACGGAAATACATATGAAGCGGCATACACGTAGCTACTGAAGTACAACTCCAGCTGAGTCGGGTGGTTACATCGCATACACAGGACCAACTCTGAAAGCCCTGTTAAGCTGAGTCGCATATTAAGCTCTCGTGTATGCCGAACTTAAGTTATTTATTTATTTATTTATTTGATTGGTGTTTTACGCCGTACTCAAGAATATTTCACTTATACGACGGCGGCCAGCATTATGGGGGGTGGAAACCGGGCAGAGCCCGGGGGAAACCCACGACCATCCCCAGGTTGCTGACAGACCTTCCCACGTACGGCCGGAGAGGAAGCCAGCATGAGCTGGACTTGAACTCACAGCGACCGCATTGGTGACCGAACTTAAGATTTAACTCATTTGGTCGTACAGAGTTGGTCGCAGTCACCCATGGCATGCGAGTGAACTCCAAATAGCGCCGATTCCAGTCGAGACGAGTGGAAGATAGGGTTAATTGAGTCGGATCGGACCATAAAGGCTTATAACGACACAATTCAGCTAGAGTTGCACTTCAGTTGTGTGACCATCAACTACAACAAAAAACAGGTTAGTGCAATTGCGAGATTTCCGCAAAAGACAGATTCGGTCTACAGTCGGATTCGCACAAAAGATAGATTGGAGAAACAGTAAGATTCGCACATATGACACAGTGAGGCGACAGTCAGACTCACACGGACGACACATTGGGGCGACAGCTAGATTCGCACAAAAGACACAATGGGGTGACAGCCAGATTCACACAAAAGTCAGATTCAGGTAAGAGGCAAGTGAAAATATGCAAGTGTTCGTCATTTTGCTAGGAATCTGCATTTTGGCGTTCAAACATAAACACTTGTATAAACACTTGTATAAGAAACAGTACATAATAATTTTATTATATACCACGATCAATAATCATGATATGCACTGTTAGTAAGAATACACGCGGGGGGAAAGTGCGGGCTTTTAAAGTGTTCAAGATACGTAAGGCACATAATAGTTTTACGGATCTTTTTCGTATGTCTTCGTTATTCTGGAAACACACGATTAACCGACCTGCGCTTTAAAATGTTGTTAAACGTAAAATATATTGGCTTACTACGTTCCACATGTAATTAAGTGCTTCATACAATAAAAACTTCACATATATTTTCTCTCCATGAAGTAGATATGAATATGGCATAATAATTTATGATTTAATGAAAAGATCGGATAATTCATTCAATATTTCGACATCTTCCTTTCAAATCTCCGACGAATGCCTGAGAATCAACTGTTACTTTTTTTAATCATTTGCGAATCTGCAAAGTTTTGTTGAAAACACGGTTGTTTTGATCACCGATGACACGTGCTTGTCACACACAATATTTCTTTCAGGCGCTGGACTCACTCTCACCTCTGGTGTTGATAATGATTGCTCACGTGACGTTCGCATTCTGCTCTGGGTACTTCCCAGTCTATCCCCTGACGTCACTGCCGTTGGCGTAGTTAAAGACTGTCTCTTACTCTTGTCTATTTTCGCGTTGTCGTCTACACTAACATGTGTGTTCATCGACTCGCCAACTTGATCACCCATTTTTCCTTGACTTTTTGCGCCTTCTTTTGGCGGATAGAATACGTACATCACTCTTTTCCTGTCAATTTTAGAGTTTTCTGTTTCCTTTGATTGTTTCACACCATCGATATTGTCTTCCGTCTGTCCTCCAAATTGCATATCCCGGATTAAGGTGTTTTCTGCCATTTTCACCACCGCATGAAAATCGATGTGGGGTCTCAGGGGGCTGGTTAACTGTAGACTGCTCCTGTCTTCTGTATTTGTGGCACCTGGTTGTGAGCTCGTCCGGTCCACTGCCGGTCGGTAAATGTTATCTCTACAGGAGACCAAGACAATTTTAATCCGGTTCGCCATCAGGAACAGTGTCGCTGCCAGAAAGGTGAAGCTTATCAGTCCAACAAGAACCAGCAAAAGGTCACGATGAACGCCCGGCGTCATCTTTGTCTGCTTCACACCGTCTACAGGATATCAGAATATACAATACATCAATGTGTTGTAACTTTTACTGTTTAAGGCATGATTAACCCACTAATTCCGTTGCATATGTTCAATCTTCCATTAACTTTGCTCAGCGATTTGTGGAATCTCTCTCCAATATATCGACTGGTTGATTTTATGACTGACTGCTTTGCTTTCTGATCAACTCATGTTGAACTTAAATGTGACGTTTACCATTGTGGAGCGTTTTACTGAAGTAGCGATGCTCCACCACTAATACATGGACCTGCTTAACATCTTTATACTTAGGTAACCCTTTCTTGAATTTAAAACCGAACAATTTTGTGTTAATTTATACCATGTCATTTTGGTTTAAATGAATACTGCGTTCTTGTGACACCTTCCCAATACTGAAAAAAGTCCCAGCAGATGCACTGACGCATTTCTCTTAAAACCAGTTCTCGCTTTGCAAATGCACACAGATGTATATATTCAAGGCGTTAATTGTTTTGTCTAGACAATTGAATTTTTGAAATGGAAAATCACCACAGGAGACAAATATTTGATTGTTTTCAAAACGAAGGGGGCTAATTGCGTTGCGGAAATGTGCAACCAAGGATGCCTCTGTATATATCAAGTTTTTAATAACAAAAAACGTTTTCCCTTGCAGTTCCTGTGCAGATACGATGCGAATGCACAATGTAATGAACATCTATCATTTACCTTTTCGTTCGCACCAGTATTCCAGGGCAAATCCCCTCCGGCAATCTCGAAGGTTGGTTTTAAAAACGGCTAGCACGTTATGTGAAGTTGGCAGCAGCACTGGAGGTCTCCGCGTGCCACACCATCGGTACAGAGGCTTGTAGATCCGGTGGGGCCCTGGCAAACGGTTGGAAGAGAAAAGTCCACATCTGAGTAAAACCACAAACTATATTTTGTTCTCATCGACGAGTTTAAAACATCAACCCTCTTTCAGACATATTTGATGGCATATAGCCATTTATGAAATGGGCATGTCTACATCACACGGGAGAATTTTCGTCAGTAATTTGCCAAGAGCTTGATGATGTACACCGAACATTCCGATTTCTCATAAACATGAAAATTCTAAAGTAGGAAGTTATTGAGTTTAACAGCAATATATATATATATATATATATATATATATATGATAAACATCTGAAATGAGACATTAAACATTTCCACGCGCACGTTACAAAGACAGCGAAGTCTTGTTTAATTTTTTCTTATAAAGACAGAATTAATCATGCATACAAACTTTTACTCCATACAGTTCCTACTTAATGCACAACCGTTAACAATTATAGCAGGTGAAAGCGGTTGATTGATTGATTGATTGATTGACTTGGTAAGGATTTGCTCAAGAATAACTTAGGGTGGGGTTGGTCAGATTTATTAATGGAGGGAGCACAAACCCAGCTAGAGCGGCTCCTGCTATATTCAATTTCAATAATTTAGCGAAGAACCCCCTGGAACATTTGGTATGATGTTCCAATAAGCAAGCGAGGGCTACCTGGAGTTTTAGACACTATGTTCCAGTGACGTGGCATTAGAAATATGTTGTAAGCCACGTCATAACACTATCCGGACACAAAGAAAAATGTATCTGTATCAGGTATATAATCAGGTATATTGTATCAGATATATAAGAAAAGTGCAATCTAATACGTATGCAATATTGTTGTGTATACCTACTGGACTTTTATACAACCCTTCTGTATGAACACGCGGTTTGTTCCACGGTTTTGCAACAGTTTACTTATTGATGAGTCAAAAGAAATTTGTGGACAAGTACGGGTGTGTTTAAAGGGAAAGAAGCACGTGCACCAATGAAGTAAGCACGTGCTTTCAAACAGCAAATGAGTACTGCTTTGTACACGTGTTTGTGTAGCCCGCGAAAATTTACACAAAAAGGTACACAATGTGTACACATTAATGTTCCTGTGCAAATTTGTTACAATTAATGTCTGCCTGTGATACATATCTTGTGCTTTGAGACAGTATGTACATAAAGTTGGGAAGTGAGCTACATGAATATGTACCGGAAGGCACGGTAATCAGATGAATTTGAACACGTATGTAAATTGGATACACATGCGTTTGGTAAGCATATTCTGGAAGGTTAGGTTATGAGTCCAATTCAGTACATGTATGTACATACCGTCGTGAATTTGAACATAGTCGCTTCGACACCCTGTGCTCGGTTCCAACTGAGTGTCCTTGACCTTTAGTCGTACCACTTCGCCTTCACCTTCAGCGTGAATAATCCATCGACAAAGCAGGGCTCTGAAATGTAATTCATTGGCGCTATAGTCGCTACAAAAACTAATTCAGAAATGACGTACGGCAGCGAATATGTTACTCGTGGTTTTCAAATCTCATAGTAAGAAAGAACATACACACTTGCATTAAAGTAACCTACATAGTGGTCTGTTTGAGATGCCAGTTGTTAGTTAGGCCATTTTAACTATAAGTAATGTATTAATATGTATAAATGCTTGGGATTCCAGGTCCATAATCGCAGCGCAAAATTCCCAAAACGTCGTCTAACAGAAGCCACGAAAGAACTAAGAAAATATCTAAAATACGAAAGTAGAACGGAATGATGCAAAGAGAAGCACTCAACAGTTTTCAATAATGTTAGAAAGGCGCAAATTATATTTTGCGAATGAGTGAAATTAGTATTCAAATCGTGTACCTAGTTAGTATATAAACTGTCGATATGAAAATATGTACATTTGTCTCCGTTGCGCTTTAATTGTTAATGTTCATATATCCAATGTGGCGACCTAAGATAAGATGACGGATTCAACTTGGTAGCACGTTTTTCACAATGCCATCTCATTCAAAATAGGAAGGTCTTCCAGCAACCTGCGAATGGTCGTGGGTTTCCCCCGAGCTCTGCCAAGTTTCCTCCCACCATAATGCTGGCCGCCGTCATATAAGTGAAATATTCTTGAGTACGGCGTAAAACACCAATCAAATAAAATAAATAAATCATTCAAAATATCACTCTTCTGAGATGGCGCTTTCATTTCGTTGGTGCTTGCCATCTGAAATGTCGGCGATTTATCTTGGGCACTCCACCCAATAAAACCCAACGCCGTTGAAATATTCACCAGCATGCCGCTAAAAAGCAAATAAAGAAACAAGCCATTTGCATGTACTTTGTTATAATTCCATGGAGCATTTTGAAAAAAGAAGCATAATACCAGTTTTGAAAATAAAAAAATGTTCACAAATAGTCAATGTTTTCTCAAAACACGACCATTTAGGAATAGGAAAACTGTCAATCAAAAGTATTAAGCAAACTCATTTCAATGTTCGTCACGGCAGTTTTTATTTCAAAAGTGGGATTTATTTCAAAATTATACAGCAGGATTATTTCAAAACTAGTCTGAATTTGAAAAAGTGGAATATATTTCAAAAGTGGAAGTCTGTTTCAAAAATGGTGAAGTGCACTAAATTAACCCATTGTATACTTCGACATATGGTCGTGTAGACCTACCTGTCGTATTGGTTTGGGTAGCCGGGTGAGGTAAGGACCTGTTTCCTGGATGTTGCAATCAGTTGAACGGGACTGGACGAACATTCCGAGGAGGCTAGAAATATTTCAAAAGTAAGGTAACAGTGATATACTTTAAGAATAACCCGCTGGTATATTTACCGATACGTTGAATTTTAAAACATAAAAAATATTCGACACATCAAAGTCTGTCCCACTACGTATTGTACCTGTGCCAGTGAAGACTAATTGTTCATCCTATGCTATAAAAACTGTTTACCCTAGGCCATTTTTGATAAATACAAGAAAATTGGTCTTGGTAATTATTGAAGTGGAGCATCCATTATGGCTGACAAACGTTAGGCCCAACACGAATTTCTGCTACCACACCTAGATTATTTCAGTGTACGTCAATGGCATCAAGCACGTACAGTGACATAAATAACAGGGAGTTCTAATCAACCTAAAATAAATAAATACATACATACATACATACATACATTACATACATTACATACATACGTACATGACTGCAATCTAAATGTTATATCTTCAATAGTAAGTTCCAAAACATAGCCATATAGCAAATGTCAATTCACTTACCTGACATACCAAGGAAAAGAAGTATTACACCGATGAATAAAGCGATATTAGGCCCCATGACGCACAAGTATGTATATGTAGCGTATTCACAAATGATCCTGGAATCCTCAGGCTTGTGATCGTGATCGTACACAGCTACAAATGATCTTATACGTCGTAAAGTACACAGCCACAGGTGATCTTATGCGCCCTGAAGTGCACAGCTACAAGTGATCTCATACGTCTTGAAAGGCACAACCAAAAGTGATCTTATGCGTCCTGAAGTACACAACCACAGGTGATCTTATACGTCCTGACGGGCACAACCACAAATGATCTTATACGTCGTAAAGTACACAGCCACAGGTGATCTTATATGTCGTGAAATATCTTATGCTCCCTGAAATGCACAGCCACATGTGATCTTACACTCCTGAACTGCACAGCCACAAGTGATCTTATACCTCCTGATGTGCACAGCCACAGATGATCTTATGTGTCCTGAAGTGCACAGCCACAAATAATTTTATGTCTTGAAGTGCACAACCACAAGTGATCTCATACGTCCTGAAGTGCACAGCCACAAGTGGTCTTATATCTCCTGAAGTACACAACCACATGTGATCTTATACGTCCTGAAGAACACAACCACATGTGATCTTATACGTCCTGAAGAATACAGCCACAAATGGTCTTATACGTCCTGAAGTGCACAACCACAAGTGATCTCATAGGTCCTGAAGTGCACAGCCACAAGTGATCTTATACCTCCTGATGTACGCAACCATATGTGATCTTATGCGTCCTGAAGTGCACAGCCACATGTAATCTTATACGTCCTGAAGTACACAACCACATGTGATCTTATACGTCCTGAAGTACACAACCACGTGACCTTATACGTCCTGAAGTGCACAGCCACAAGCGATCTTATACCTCCTGAAGCGCACAACCACAAGTGCTCTTATACCTCCTAAAGTGCACAGCCATAAGTGACCTTATATCTCCTGAAAATACGCATCCACAAATGATCTTGCTCGTCTTGAAGTCCACATTTACAAGTGATCTTAGAAGGCCTGAAGTTCAGTGACATACATACGCTTAATTTTACGTCTTAAAGCGAAAATACAAAAAAAAATCTTAGTTACAAGTTACAAAAACAGATCTTACGCCTAGAACTGTTTATCGAGAAGTGGTTTTACCTTCAGAGATGCACATAGGGAAAACTAACCAAAAGTCCTTAAGTGGCAGGCTAGGGCCTATTACCCCTGAAGCAATCAATGACCGTTGAAGTACCCATGCATTAAGAGACTTGAATTAACATTGTGACCTGTATACGACGATCATAATCTGCTAATCAATGTGGTATGGTAGCACTGGAAACCCCGGGGTAGTTACACAGGGATAAAACTAGGAACTGATAATCTGAAACCAGACCTTGTAAAAACCGCTAACTCCTGAATCAGTCTTTCCTTTTCAAATTCATTATTTATCTTATTTACTCATACAGTGTTACAAATTAGTCTAAATCCTATTATCGAAACCTGTCATGACGTGATCTGATTAGATGCTGTGTTCATTTCGTGTTCGTATGCTCACGCTGTCAAACATATTTACGTATATATAGTCTCAATACAAATCAGTAGTCTGAGAGGCCATATTTGTGTGACATATCGAACACAACATAACACACAGAAGAATGAATGAATGAATGATTATGGTTTAACACCACATTCACACAGAAGAAAAAACTTTACACTGTATTAAGTCATTTATAATAAATTATAGCTCATATGCCATCACGCCCGACTAAAACCTTAGTATGCTAGACATCCATACAGCTTTGTGTTGGTGGAGCTCAGTGGTAAGGTTATTGCCTATACATGGAATGGAACTACTCTCGTGTTGTCTTGATCGAGTTCTTCCATGCACGTCTGTAGATTTTGAACTATATACTAGATTTTTGAATTATATATGACGTTGTGTAATGAACTTAATTGATAAACAGTTCAGCGGCAGTAATACAGACAACCAGATTTCCACATACATGTTTATACCACGATCATCGACTTTTTCCATCACAGTTTGATATTTTGAACTCAAGTTCAGTCTATATTCTACGTTCTATGATCCATGACAAAAAGTTCATCTGTACCATACAGGTAGCGGAGCCACTTCCAAAGTGGTTCAAATTATACAACCTATCAAGATAGAAGTTTTGTGGGAGGTACTACAGAGAACCCGGGGCCTATGTCCCACCTCCATCGAGTTATTCAATGCGTTGAAACATCAAAGTTGTAAAATTACCCAGGACTGATCTTTATTCTATGTTGTATAAACCCATGATCAAGAGTTCAGCGGCAGTGCTATACAGATACACCGGTTAAATGGTAGTCAAAAATGATATAATGTGCCGCTTCACTGAAATCATTAGCCACTATTTACACTCCCAATCACATGGGCCCAGTTGTTCGAAAGTGCATTAGCTAATACTGGTTTTAAGTCCCCTTTATACTTAAATTTCAGCCAAATTCAGCAGCAAATGTGGTTGTCCAAAGTCAAAGCAGAATAGCTGTTGACTTGCAGTTCATATTTAATATACCATCACGTAATTATTTTGGGGCTAAGTACTAAAGACTTCGATGAGGCTTAAAGTTAAATTTGGTAAAGTCTAAAAACAGCTTTGAACAACCGGACCCTGCTGTTTTAAGACACTGGCAAACTAGCAGCAGCACCCCAGTCGGTGTAATGTTATAAGCTGGGTTGTCAACAACCGACTTGATAAACTCACTGACCAATCAACCGACAGAGAACACAGAACGACTTCCAGAGCTGCTCGGTGCAGTCAAAACACACTGAAAACATCACGATTATCATATGCATTTAACCCAGAGAATTTATCCAAAGTTTACTTGAGAATGGTGAAATTTGATGAAGAGGGCCAGGAATTGCATATTATAGTTATTTATCAATTCATTTGATACCCAAGATTTTTCTCTCCTACTTTGGTTGTCAGTTTTATCGGTGGAGAAAACCAGAGTGTCTGGAGGAAACCACAGACTTCTCACACGTTACTAACACTTCCATGCAGGCTTGACGGACGTATTTTTACTACATACTGATGGGCGACAAATGGTCTTCAATGAACTACGCAACTGACCACACAGTGGAGGCCTTCGTGGTTAGCACGCCTGCGGGGCGCAATGACCCAGACTCTCACCAATGCGGTCGCTGTGAGTTAAAGCCCAGCTCAAGCTGGCTTCCTCTCCGGCTGTACGAGGGAAGGTCTGCAGCAACCTGCGGATGGTCGAGGGTTTATCCCGGGTTCTACCCTGCTTCCTAACACCATAATGCTGGCCGCCGTGGTATATGTGAAATGTTCTTGAGTACGCCGTAAAACACCAATCAAATAAATGAATAAATCAAACGACCACACGGTAATAGAAGACTGTTTATTGTTACCACAGTCCTACGAACATCGAGTGCTTGGAACATACAGGTTACCTGTCCAAAGAAAACACGAAGTCTTCAAACATGACAAATTCCCTGTTCAAGGCTGGGACTATACCCATACCTCGTGGTTTGACGTCGCGAACATTACTAGCTCAACTACATACCGCTCTCACGCCGCTGATATAGAACAGTTTCACTTTTATTAGGTACTGGTTGGATGCTACGGTTTACAGGAACAAGGCAAAAACATTTAAGTAAAACAGCAAATTCGTTCAACGTGTTTTAAAGCGTATTTTTTGACAACTATAAAGCAAACATGAATAAGTGCACACAATAATGTAAGTCGGAGAAATACTGCAGAAACATGAAAACGTGTTAACTTCAAATACAAACATCTTAAGCTAGTAAAGACTAATGGTTTTAACTTGCGCCTTTAACTGACTGTATCACATTCCAAACAACACGAGAACAAAATATCTACAATTAAGATACAACATGTGATAATGAATGGAGAACTGATGAGATTTCAACTTCACATGTCTCTAGCATTTCACACACACACACACATCTGTTTAATAATCACAACCGTCACTTTCCATTTGATGGGAAAAACATTAAATCCTAAACAAAAAATATGTATTTATATGATGAATATGGAACAAATGTCAGGCTATATAATCAAAACAAATACCAACGCACTGGTATAGACATCTTCAACGTGTCTTCAAAATATTATCCAGGGTATTGGACGTATTCAACGAATATTCCTCTCTGACTACTTCCTGATACCTGCATTGGAACTTATGAAACGCTGAAATTACTATCCTTCAATGTAATAAACAATGTCTTAAAATGCAACTGTTCATATATCCTTGTACACATTGAACATTCTGCCTTGTTCAAGACATTTAGCTGCTGATATACCTCGTGTATATTGAGAGAAAGGAAAACATACGCCAATATCTACTATCGTCCTCGTTGTGATATGTCATAAAGTGATCTAATTATACATCCTAATGCAAATACATCAGTGCACTTGATTACTGCTACAACACTAGTATTGCCAACAACAGATCCCATACCAGATATTTACAGTGGACAGAATACTGATCACGTCAGCAGTGTTGGGACAAATCAATAATTGTCAGTCATTAATCGATACTCGCACATTTCAACAAAATTAGCTTACAATATTACACAGGAATCTAGTATGTCGGTAGTTCATTAATGTCAATCAGCGGACCACAGCTTTGATATGAAGAACATCAAATGTCCTATACATTATGATTTACTTGGGTAGTCCAAATGCATCCTTAACAGATGAGGTTTCTGGCGTACAATTGAAAAAAGTATACATTTGCCTTGGCTTGAAGTTGGTGGTATGACGATATCACATGGTGTTTTTTCCCCCTCAAATATTACATTAGATGTATGAAGAAGAAATCTGATCACATCATTGAAAACAACGCACAAAAAACTACGCACGAACATGCTGTCAACTTTTCTCTAGTGCCTAAATTGCCTAAAGGTGTTCGCTGTTAACCTTTCAAGGTGTTTAATGCACACATGAAAACATACAGAAACAGATTTCTACCATCCGACAATCCCAGCCTACACTCTCTTGTTTTATTGACACATACGTCAATATATATGTCATTAATTATTAACAGACATTTAATTCAGTATTCAGCTGGTATCCATATTGTCTTAGGGGCATAGTTACATGTGCCAGACTGACATGTTATCAGTTGTCTTCAGGGCAGATGGCATGTTGTCAGAACCAGATCAACACGAGGAGCAGTCTGCAAACAAAATACAAACAGATGACTTCTTCTGACTTTGCACAACAAAAAAACAGTGACACTATCGATAATGTGTGGCATGGATAAAAGTTCCAGTTTTGTCTGTCATGAACGCAGTATTTCAACTATAATGCTTTCTCTTCTTAATGTAAATTTCTTATACGTTCATATGTGTGCTCTGTCTCAAGTAGAACAAGTAAAATTTCATAATTTACTTACTTAATTCAACACCACACTTTATATAACGATAAGAATACAGCGTTGGTTTACACTAACGTAGATTTGCCGGACTGAAAAAGACCAGCCTTCGGTGCAGTTCTGTTTAGCTCACCAATTTAAGGCTGATTGTGTTTAAACATCAATCAGTAGATCTGACATTTGATCTCCCTACAGGGAGCACAAACTTGCACCTGTCACATTAGTATTAGTCTACATCTAGGTTGGCAATAGCTGTTTTGCATTCACTTGGATGAAAATGATGCACTAAACCAAGCCAATCTAATTTAAGCCACCAAAATTGGACGATCAGAAAGAGCAGTCCTAGATAGAGCCAACTTAGTTTGGGTCACCTGTTTTCTCTAGTATAAGTATCTGTCGGCATCGACATACCAATTTTTTCCTAGCGTAAGCAGCTTATTTCAGTAACATAAGAAGGAAATCAGTTTTTATGTACACAAGCCAGATTCCGATTACATTGTAAGAGATGTTAACCTAATCATAATCTGACTCCAATATTAACATTTCTGTCCAATTTCACAAAAACTTTGTAAATCAAATTTCCGTAACTTTTCTCATAAACCATGTGGCTGTTTGGTGCTATAAACAAGACGGCATGCACACAAAACGTTAGGAGAAATTACTTTCTGAAAATGAATCCTGAAATAATACTCACCAGGTTCCTTAAGAGCCTGTCCATCCCCTGCCAACTCAATGTCGTCTGTCTCCAGGTTGGTTACCAGGGCAACAGATTCTGAATTAGCTGCCTGTTCCTCACTCATCTGGTTCGCAAGATCACCCTATTACGTTTGAACACAGGGCAAGCATTGTTTATTTGCACACACATATGTAGCTCCAGTTACGCCGTCTGGTTTTACACACAAGTTACAATATAATTTCATATAGTTATCTAAGGGATACATTTATTTGAGCAGTGCATTGCACTTGCATACCATTCACCAAGAAACTAAAATCAGTACACACTTACATCAGTATTGTATGTATGAATACTTGGTATTTTATGTTGTGAACAATTTGCTGAAGGTATGTGTCATGTACTTATACATGCGGCAGGGTGAGTCTGTGCCGCCAAAGTACTCCTGCCACTGGAGTAGTATGTCAAAGACACCAGACATAACACCCCACAAAGTTACATTATACTTGCTCAGTGTTCAGTGCCAGTGTTCAGTGCCAAGCGAGGCAGAAAGAAGTACCATTTTTGGGTGTGACCTGACCGGAGTTTCCATCAGGTATTTGTAAGTTCATAAAATACATGTATGACATACCTGTGAAATGACACTAAGCTTTACAGGAAGATCTTCAACAGTTACCTCCCCATTAAGTTCTCCTGCAGCCTGGAATCATACAAACCACAACAGACTAGAATGCCAGATCCTCCAAAGCACAGTTCATACACCACTATCAGCAAAATTCACTGATTTATTAACATTCCATTGCATGTACATGTATGTGTAAGTCTGACGCGATAAAAAACACAACCAATCTTTCCACAAATTGTTAATTACCATGAGAAGGTAATTAACTACAGATGATACTACAGACACTTTCGAACTGTTAATTAAGAACATGCACCTGATAAACCATAATATATATTGTTGGAAATAGGTCATCCAGATGTTTAACACTGGCACAACAGTTCAACCTTACTGGGACATTGGGAAGTAGGACCTATCCATAAATCATAGAGATGAACTTACATCCCCATTGACTAAGACTGGTGCTGTGCCATTCACCCGTGCTGGGGAGGCACCTGCAGCTTCCAGGTTCTCTCCCCTTTCCTGCACAGGTGTCACTTCCAGCACAGTGATGTCCCCTTCCATGCCAGCTTCCTCAGCCTGACTGGGCTGACCATCAGCATCCAGGATCTCCAGGCCTACAGTCTGCTCTAGCTTAGCATCCCTGGAGACCGCTGTCTCTGAGGGGTCCCCTGCACTGAGAGACTCATCACTCTCATCATCATCCTCATCACTACCAATCCTAACAAAACCAAACATCCTCAGTTATGTTACAACATTCATATTACAAGTAGCTTACAGTGTTCCTGTTGTACCTCTGAGGCGATACTGATTATTGCACTTTCAGTTTAACAGTTTAAATGTTACAAATTTAGAGAGTATCAAAATTTTGTAACTGAATTCTGTAATATACAAATGAATGAATGAACCAGACAATTGTAGAATGCTAATGCTTCCTACCGAGTGAATGGCTTGGTTTCGCTGACAGCTAGCTCTATGACAGACTTGAATGCGGATTCTGGTTCATCATCCTTCTCATCAGCATCCTGTATACGAATCTCATTGGCCAGTGCATCATCACGTCTCTGTAAAAACAGGTACAAAGTTAAGGACTAGGAAATCAAAGTCATATGCACTTGCCTGCAAATGAAGGTGCAATCTTCAAGTGAAATTATGAAGTTTACATCACAAAGATTACATCCTGCATCCTCCAAGAAAGAGCTTATTTACAAAACAGTCTGAACTTTCATTTTTGGATTGCTCAGTTGCTTTGACCCATACCACATTGGTGTAAAATTCTCAAAATTTATGAGAACTTGTCTTTTCTTTAATATACTGTTTTTCAAGCATTGAAATATATGTACAGCACTTCTTCTTCAATACACTGCAGTCTCTGAGGACTGGTTGAGCCACACTACAGAGTCTGGAACAGTCAGTAAATACCTTGCCAAGATCCTCCACCTCACTGGCTCCGGCTTGTGTAGCCGAGTCCATAGGCTCAGACTCTGCCCCCAATTCTGCCTCATTCTCTCCGTCGAGTGACGTGCTGTCACTGCCCTCCCCATCTGTAGAGTCTGGGTCATAGTTCACAATCCTCTGACCAGCTGATGTCGAGGAGGAGGAAGCAATTTCCTGCCCATCAAAAGTTATCAAATAAGTCCATGGGATATGACATAAGAAAAATCTTTGAGAAAACCTGCGGATGGTCGTGAGTTTCTCCTGGGGATTTGATGGTTTCCTCCCACCATAATGCTAGCTGCTGTCGTATACGTGAAATATTCTAGAGTACTGATTAAAACACCAATCAAATAAATCTTTTTGAGAATATCACGAAACTTTCAACACGAGAAGGACACGAACATCACTGGCAAGTGACAAGTGTTTTGACTTAAAGCCACAACCAAGCCAGCAAATTAGTTTAGAGCCCTTGACCTGATTGAGAGAGAGAGGCCAGGAGGGTGGGGGGAGTCAAAACTGTGTCTTACATTGGAGTGGAATTTTGGCTGTATCGTGGCCACGGCGGGGTCATCCAGATCACGGAGAAGACGACAAAAGGCCAGCTCATTGAACAGCACTTCCGACAACTCCACAAGAAGGTCCTCACCACAATCCCTCAGTCTGTGAAGAAGAATATTCACATGATTATTGTTTTAATGCCTTACTCAAAAAAATTTTTACTCATATAACGGTAGTCAGGTTACAGTTGGAGGAAATCAGAGCATCAAATCTTCAGAAAGTTATTAGTGATATACATGTACGTCACACTGATGGAAAGCAAGTGCTCTCAGTAAATTTCATGCAGGGCAACACAACCCTCATTGTAACAAAGGCCACAAGAACAATGGAAGAATGGGAATCACTGTTCAAGAGACCCACATCTCTGAGATTGTTTGTTTTGGTTCACTCCAGTATTCCAATTAGCCACTTTGGACAGATTACATACACTTGTAACATTAAAAAGTGCATTACGGAACAATTACATTACAACATTTCTCAGGTGCCCATTAATTACATAAACTCCTATAATCTCAATTAGTGTCAGCCATCTTAGTCGCAACAAAATCCTAACTCTGATGTACTTACTTTCTGCCCTCAAACTTCACGAGTGAGTCTCTAAGGATAGAGCCGAGTTGTCGGTTAAAAAAGCGAGCCACATCCTGACCCTTGTTCTCATTTCTTGTAAGGGAGACAACCAAGCGTTTGATGTAGTCCAGCAGTGGAGGGGAGCACACATCCTCCATGTGCTCCTTTATGACTGGGATGACCTCTGTCATGATGCTCTTAATCTGGTGGTCCAACTGCTGAGTGTCTATACGTGGGTGCTGTAAAAAATGCCACATCATTAGGGTCAATTTAGAAGGAGAAAAGACTCTAGGAATAGACATTCCTGAAGAAATGACAAGAATGTGCAAGTTCATGTATTAGAAACACACATCTGTTTATAAAATACACGCATTTATCATTTAAGGGTTAAGCTGATGATAAATCACTGCAGAAGTGTGAACATACTGTTAGTAGAGAAAGCCTGCACACTCATTGGAATGACTGATAAATGTATAATGAAGAACGTATCTGTACGAGTGGCAAACACAAAAACACTTGACTTCAAAGACCTACAGGTACATCTGAGGCCGAGCTGTCGCTGTGACCATCCCCCGCCTCCTCGGATCTTGTGCCACCTTTTGACCCCATGGCCTTCTTCTGGTGACTCTGCTTCTCTGTCAGCTTCCTCACCTTCTCCGCATGCTCAGCCTCCGTCTTCTGTTGTTCATACTCTCTCATTCTCCTCAGAGCCTGAAGAGAAGAACACACCTGTTGATGATAGAGATCAATCACTTACAAAAACACAATATGATCAGATTTAATCCAAGGCTTCACTGATTTTCACTCATTACTTCTACTGGACAACAATTCTTGAACACTGATGCTTGAACAGCAATTAAAGATGAGAAGTCAATTGGTAGTCATGTACTGTCTGTCTAACCAAAGCATAAATAGTAGCAAATTACTAACTTAGCTACATAATATTATACATGTTTTAATTATTCCCATGAGATATCAAATTGTTACATATTTAGCATTAATGGTCAACCATCACACTCTTCAACCACTTCCAGAAACATGCAAATGAACCAGCAAATTTACATGCATCAATATCACTCATGCTCCCAAAATGCAGGGTTGGGGTAAAGCTTTTGCCTATAGCATTCATATTAGGGTTAGGAGAGGCATGTTAGCAGTTTATCACTAAATTTAATACATGGGAACAAGAGCATAGATCATTAATGCACTGAACCAATACATGGATTAGAAAGGTATTAAGTCCATTAAAGTCCATACACAGAAGGCACCTTGACTTTACCTCTGAAAATCAAGCCATTTCTTAGTGTAGATTTAGAATATGATGAACCCTCTATATGATATATGCCTATCCCTACCACACTTAATAGATAAGACTTGGAGTGAGGGCTACTGGTATGTAAGTTGGATTGGGCTCCCACCTGGTCCAGGTGTATGACTGTGTCTCCCAGAGAGTCCTGGGCAAATGGAGACTCCTTAAAGCTGGTTGTGGACGGGGTGGACAGAGAGCTGGTGTTCTCCGCAGTCTCCACGTAATCAAAGTTCTCGTGGTTCAGTGAGCCAGTACGTTGAAGTATCTGCCGAGTTAATGTTCTAGTTTCAGCCATCCGTCGATCAAGCCTTTCCTACACAGGGACACAAGCATAGCATCATGCAAGTCCCGATAATTATAATTATGACCACAAGCTACAATTGTTACATGAGATATATCTCCTGCAGTGAGGTCCAACCAATTTCTGATCAGTATACAAACACGGAAAAAATAAAAAAAAATTGCTGTATATTTTTATCAGACAAGGCATACAAGACTTCTATCCTACAGGTCTGCTTTTAACGTTTTTTTCAAACAGAGCTCTTAAAGATATTACGTTTAACAATGTACATTAATTGGCATAACACAAGCTGCCATATACAAATTCTGTTAAAATACAGCTGACAGTCTGGACCACTTGATATCATACAAAATCTATTCAGAAAGCAGTAACCATGAAGAAAATCGATTGGGTGTAGAAATTGAGATCAATTTTGTCCGTCAGAACAAGTGATAAATACATGTAATCAAAAGCAGAAAGAAAGCAGATTAGAGGTAAGAAGCATCCACTACTCAGCCTTTAAGAAGCCTCAAATATTATATGCACAAGGCAACACTGAGCTTTCATCAATGGAATAAAATTGAGTCAACCAAAAATCCATACCACCATAAACTTTCCACAGCTGTTAACGTAATATTTCTCAGGTGGCCAAAAGTTTTGTGCAATTACATGCTTTAAATTTCAGCAATAGCTCTCATTCATACAGCACATGTCATATTCAGACTAAACATGTCAAATGTGGTAAGGTTAAACACAAACAAAACTGATGTATACAAGTATCAGTGAACAGCTGTGCACACAATTTGCTTGCTACATTAGGTTAATTCACAGGAGGAGAAACAATCTGCCAGATGAAACCTCAGTGAGTACTGTATTATTAGTGAGTGGTAAGAACCATGTGTGAGCTGTAAGAACCATGTGAGCTGCAGAAATGGATCCCCATGCAGGATCCCCTTCGCAAACTCATCTGACACCCACATTGACACTTTGGTTATCATGAGGGTAAACATGATGCACAGCACTCTTCAGGCCACCTCACAGTTTAATAACTGACGTCTTCATGTCTGTGCATGGACTTACATTCAGATCTTCATCATCTGACGTGAGCAGACTTTCACTGGGTGTCAGCTCAGAGTTGGTAGCTCTGGTGCTGGTAAGCCAGGGTGGGAGGGGCTGGAAAGAGGCACAGGATAAACCAACACCAGAGTCATGCAAGCCACAGGACACAAGCACTGTCCCTCATACTCTCTAATCATGCATACAGTTACAGGGATGAGGTCTACCTTTTCTCACGTGTTCATCATTTATTGTCACTATTTAATAGTTCTAGAGTTGCAAAGTATATGTAGAACACAACCAGGTACACAAAGATTAAAAACATCCATTTTTCCCGTATTTACAGCATATCATTCTGGATATAGATTTATATAAAATCATGCACTGGATGTATTAATTTTCAATTTGTAGGTCAGGAGTTCATAGACGTCAAAATGTTAACTAGCCAAAGTAATATTATTTCTATGATCTTCACATTCTGAAATATCAACCTGAAAATACCCCATGCATCCATTCTAACCGTTCGATTGCCTGCCGATCTCCTAAACCATATAAACATGAATTCCTGATCACCATGCAAACTCCAGGAAAACGATAATTTCACATCCTGGCAAAGTGTACTTTTAATGGGTAGGTATATTCATTTTAATTACAAAAAAATCTGTCTGACCTTTATGCCAGTTTAAACAGAAAATGACTGACCGTCGACATCGGTAAATGACATGAGAATAGCTGCTTGCATCAGTGAGTGTAGACTACTATTTAATATGACCTGTGATTGGCTCAATGAAAATTATGTGACCAATGAAATGTCTTGTTGCATAATCCCAAACAAAAGCACATGTCCACACCTCTGATGTTTGTGTACACACTTGGTTTGAAAATTGACCTCAACAAAGGTGGAAACCGTTCATAAAAACCCTTTCACATATGGCCATTGAAGGATAAGTCTATCATTCTGAGCACTGATAGCGGCGGTTATAGAGCTAAACTGCAATGCGAGATATGTGTGATGCATCTGTTCGCCATGTACGGGCTGAAGCCGGTTGTCAAAATGCAAAGGTTGCTGTACTTGATGCGACGCAGTCAACTATTTACCAGAATGACGTAATACATAAACAAAGACAATCAAGTGTAATTTTATGATTAATATTTTTATGATATATATTTTTAACACTATTTCCAAGTTAAAACCAATCAAACAATATTACTGAAAACAGTACAGTATATATGACAATTCTCTGTACGAATTTTCCTTCAAATGGGATAAAACCTGACACTGTTAAAACGAAGAAAACATATACCTTGTAAAATATTAGAGCCCTATATCTGTATATGGATTGTGGATATATGTAACACAGTGTAAAGCACATGGTAGCATACTTCTCTGTAATCAGATGCTTAAGATAATATATTGGTTTGGGGTTCACTTCCCCCTGGATTTCAAAGATGAAAGAAGAAATCCGTAGCTGATTTACCACTGGCTGCAGAGATTGTTTTAAGATGACTGTCAAATAAGCAGGAAAGTGTGGTGCGAACACAGTCAAAACTTTCGGAGAGAACTGATTGAGATGTCCTGCTCTTCACGTTTCACAAGAAGTGTCTTTTTCAGAATTGAGTCTTACTGAAATATATTAAGTTTTTCTCTAGTTTATAGCATACTTTTTTTAAACTCCGTATTCAATATTTTCTCTTATCTACCATTAAACGGACTGGCGTCTATGAACCCCTGTAGGTTTCTAAACATAGCCACGGGAGACCACTTTGAACATACTTTTCTAACGTTCATCACCACCATTTTAAGTCAGCATGCCACTAACACCCTGATGATGTCATATCAGGACACAGAATCTAGCCATCATACTGCACATCTTACCTCTGTTCCAGACTCCACATTATCATCTGGCAGATATCTGGATACCATCTCACGGATAGAGAACAGTGCTGTCTGCCTCAGGTAGTCCGTCGACAGCAACTGAAGATCTTTGAAAAGCTCTATCAAAAAGTGTGGCCGGTTTTCATTTTGAGAAATAAGTGTTGCTACCTCTGCATAAATGTTTTCTCTGAGGGCATTGAATAGGGAGAGATCATTGCTGGTATCTGTATCCCTGAAAACAAAATAGTAAGACAAACATATTTATACATCTAAAAAAAAGAAAAAGCAGAAAATACTTAAAAAATTCTTTTTTCCTTAAAAAGTGGAGGATCTACATGTTCTAAGGTTAAGTTTTGAATCTTTCTTTGAATAAGACAACACTGAGCTTTCACCAAATGAACAATATTCAGTAATCCAACAATCACACAACAGCACCTATAGCATATATAAATGTCACTGGCTATCGTAATTCCTCTACCTGATCAGAAAAAAAAAAGACTCAAAATGCAACTTGTCCTCTGTATTATAGACATTAACTTGTGTTGTTTGAAGTGACCAATTTGAAAGATTCGTAAAAAGTATTACTTTGTCATGTAAAAAGGTCGAAGAACAATCGCTGTTGTGAGCGCCATGGCTATCCAATTACAATGGACAAAGAAAAAGGGCAGGACTAACCTATTTCTATTTCTTTGGTTGCCTGTTACGCTGGAGAGGACACTGGATACACTAGCACTATCTGCATGTGCTGTTCCACTGATGCCAGCACTGAGCCCCCCACGGTACAGCTCCCCAGCTTTCTTCTTACTGGCGAGGTTAGCAGCAGCAGTGGCTCGTCCTGAACCAGAGTACACACGCCCTATCACAGCTACAAATCAACCACACATACTTTCATCTTAGTTAGTTGATCTCTGGGAGATGTTTCTCACAAGAGTCGTAATGTTACATTGTCCTAATCACCATGACATCGCATACTGACGGCATACGCTGCCTTGGTATTTGCGACCGGCGTAACGTTATGACCCCTTTGAGAAACAGCCCCCTGGTGTTCAATGATGAAATGAGAAAAAAAAAAAACAACTTCTGTTCACTTATACGCCATGCAAAAAGAACACTCTATCGTTGTTTTGTCACTGACATCTATGTAGTTCTTCCTACCTAGAAAAATAAATCACATGTGAATTTTCAAATTACCTTATGCAAAGGCTTCTAATCTATGTACGGCAGACTTCTCATTTCATTCATAACCACCTTACAGGCCTATCATACTCATTATAATTAATAATGGTTATTTCCAATCCTCCTCATCATAGTTCATATTATCTGAAACCGGGTTTGTCCCATCATTCACATCATTCTGGTGTTGTTTTTGTTGAGAGTGTTAATGTGCATACAATAACCCACGCACAAAATCTTTCCCTACAGAACTTTCTACGACGTTTTGTCTTCAGTTATTTAATCATGATATGCGTTTGGTGGAAACCTTTCACTTTATACAGGTACATAAATCCGCAACAGATCCACTAGTAGCTGGACTCTAATGCACAACTTCATCTGGGAATTAATTAAGGTTTTTCTTAAAACAAAACGTACCTGATTCATCGAGAGGTGGATTTCTCTCAGTTGACGTTAAAGGCCCTGCTCTGCTTCTGTACAAATGGACAAAATAAATGACATGTTAAAGTATGAATTTTTAGTTTCTTATGGTTTGGTTTAATTGTACGGTATGGTTTGTAGTGGTAATCAAATTTTTGCATTATTGCACACCAAGGAAGGTTTATTTAAACAAATTGGGCCTTTAGGGGTGAATTAACGATTGTTCTCTTGCAATGCACAAGAGATTGCCCCAAAAATATCGTTGTAAATCAGGAATGAACAATAGACTACCCATATTGTAGACGTGCCCACCCCTAGTGAATGTAATGTGTACACACACCCATATCTACGTGTACAAATCAAATTTTATGTGTACAAAACAGCGACAACAATGTGGCAGATATATTTTTAACCCTCCTTAAAAATCACTTCAAATAAAAACCCCAATGCAAAAAAGTTTCAATTATTGCAACCTTTACCTTGTGTCACTAAAATTGAGATCTCAGGAATTTCCAAAAAAGGGCTAAGGTGCCCCAGAGGTAAACAAAAGACATGTTTGGTGTGTTAGTTTGGGTCATTCAGAGGATAATTCTGCATGTCAAGATCTACCTGAGGATAATGAGGTTATTAAGGATTTAGCATGATTAGCTGGTGTATAGTCTTTGATGTGTTCTGTATATTTTCTGTCGTCAGGCTTTTTTTTGACGGTGTGCTTATTGTGCTGTACAAAAAAAAAAAATGCAGATTTGAATAGATGTTACATAGATGGATACCCTAAAATATTCGTGACAGGAACAACAACAAGGGTTGACATAAAGAGACAGAATGAACGGGTCACCATTTGGAAACCTTTTGCGCACTACATTTAATCTGTATTAATTCGTAAGTTGGCGGTTTTCCTGCTATGTCCTTGCTGTAATGTTAATGCTAAAACAGTGGATCTGATACTATAAATGGACATGTATAAAAATAAAAAATTAAACCAGACTTTGGATTTTATTTTCTTTCGTGTATGGTTTAAGCGTATTTTATACTTCTTTGGCGTACAGTCATACTTTCTACATGTCTGATGTACAAAATACGCCAAAATCGTAAAAGTAGGCAGGTCTGATATTGGGTCCAAATTATTTTAGGCAGGAAATGTTTCGCGTTAAATGAAATTTATTTCACCCAGGCAGGACTCACCGTTTGGTTGCTAGTATCCTATTCAGATTTAGCCTGGGAACAGTTTCGGCCGCCTCAGGACTAGTCTGCCCAAAAGGTTCTCTACCACTGACCACTGACCAACTGGCTGGGGCATTCAGCGGACACGTTTGGGTAGCACTTTGCGAGGTGTTATTCTTCTTCAAGCCTTTGGTACTGGCTGCTCTGTTTGATGACAAGCGGTTGTTGTTAAAAGGCTCCCTGGCAAGATGAGCTTCTGCCTGCATGCCCAGAGTCCCTCCATCCCCACCGCCTTGGCCAAGGCTTGAGGTTCTTCCCCTCACATTGCTTACATCAACACCATTGGCAGCAGCGTATGCATTAGGGTTGTTCAGGAAGGAAAAACTGGCGGGGAACTGGGGGTTTAACGAGAATGAGCTGGCTTGGTTGGATGAGTTAATCAGAGGAACTTGGTAAGGGTTATAACCAATCCCCTGGGTCACCGGACTTAACTTTGTTGAGTTGTTCAACCCCTGGTTTTCTGGGTTCGGCGAGTTTCCGCCAATCTGAAGGGAGAGACACTGCAGCTGATTCTGCAGGCTCTGTAATTCAGACTGCTGCAGTGCCATTTGCTGGTAGCACTGGTTCAATCTGAACATCACTTGTTGCTGTTGTTGTAACGGTGGGGGCAGAGCAAATGGGTCTTGAAACATTCCCTGTCGAAACGACGCCGTTCCATTCCATCCCAACCCTGCAGAAAACAACAGTCGAACCAATACTGATGATTTTACCCGACAACCAAATTTAGAGCTGCACGAAGCATGTAACAGTACTTTTTGCAGGCAACCATTATGCCTTGGTTTTACAGGTACAAACACTGTTCTCGAAATATATTAAGGTTGGTTCAGATAATTTCTGAATGGACAGTTGGTTTGCTTTTTCACACTGAAAACATCTCACACATCTTCTCACTGTCACCTACCTGCCGGTGTTGTGTAGCATGCTCTGAACATTTGGTACAGTGACTGTTGCTCCTGTAACAATGACTGACAGAGCGAGTTCGTGGTCTCTAACTGACGCTGTAACACAGTCAACTGACCTCTCTGCTCATCTTCTTCTATGATGTCTTCTGGGGAACGGTAATTCTGAAACATAACATTAAAGTTCTGGTGAACATAAATGTTACGATTTTCCCCACAAAAAGGAATATCCACCAAAACTTTCTTGGAGGAGAAGAAAACAAATTTGAAGTCTTAGAGACAAGTGCTTTGCTTTCACAGTTTATGTATAGCTCTCAGAAAAGTTATTTAGCATGCACAAAACTGGACACCTCACTCACCCCTTGTCTTGTTTTGGCTCGTGTCCTGTTGTTAAGATTGGACCATTTCTTTTTATCATAGTTGCTCTGCCTTTGTGAGTTCCGTGATGCTCCTTGTGGGGAAAAATAATTACTTTACAATACATTTCGTCACACAAAAATGATATGTTAGAAAACTATTTGCACACTTCCAACACATGTAGATTGAAAGTTAGCCTTCTGTTGTGTTGTTGCAACATTTATTTCTAGATCAAATAATTGCTCTGCCTTGGACAAAACATGAGCTCAATACAGGCATTACTTTCTAAGATATCACCCCTTACACTTAACCTAATAACATTATTTTCCATGTTATTGGACGCCTAGAATAGGCACTTGAGATATGACATAAACTACACCTGCACACAAAGGCTGGCTAAAAAAACTTTTATCAAACTTCTAGCTGACACTTTACTCTAGAATAAAGTCCTTTTTGGGAGAGGAGTCTGTCTCATTATTAGGGTTCCCACCCCTATCTGAAATTCAATTTTTAGGACTCTCAAGGACTGTCCAAATTTCAAGGACCTTTGTAAATCATTTATTATCTGTGCTCAACTTTAAAGGAATTAATACAGTCAGTAAATCACAAATGAGACTTGTATTCCAAGTGAAGTAAGAATGTCCTGGGACAGGCCATTGATATCGGGGTTAGCAACTAATTGCAATATAACTGATTTTCCTATCATCATTGTAGCTTTGTTTCCTCACGCTGGTGTAAATACTCCTGAAGTCTGTTTGCTTAGTTCAGCTTCTCCCTGCCATTGGACTGACCGCTATCATAAAAGTACATTGAAATACTATTGAAGAGATGCAAGGATTTCATCAGGTCTATATGCCCTCTTAATGCTGCTGTTATAATTTTGCAAATGCAAATTGGTTCATAACTTATAAAGTGACAAACACATATGCTCTTCAGAAAACATCCTTCAATAAACATTTAAACTCAGTTTTAAACTGATGCATGTATGTATTTGAATGATTGTGAAATGTGCTACAATTTCATCATACCACCAGCATCTGAAACTAACCAGATAAACAGAATACTCAGAGCCAAACATGGAGATGATAACCTACATGTATTTTACTTAAAAAGCTGATTGTCTTGACTTGTGAGTTCAAACATCTAACTGTTCGGGATCCCCCCAAAAATCAGTAATACAACAATTTCTGATATTATAATATTATACAATAATACCTTACAATTGGTTTTAAACATAAAGAAAGCATCAAGACTAAACACCTTTACTGGATATACAGGTCAACATCAGGCATATTGGTTGTGTACATGCATACATGCATACATATGCACTGTACACGTCTTTAGCAAGAAGAAATTTTTGTTTCTCTCAATTTTTCATCTAATGACACATCAACCTCTTTAAGAGTTTGCTCTTTTTCCTTAGCAGATCGTCTAAGACTATTTGACTTGGCTACAAATGTCAAATTTCTTGACGTTTCTGCTTGTTCAGAAAATTCAGTAGCACTTTTGTGCAAGCCAACAATGTCTTTCAAAAGATACTGGCGTTTTTCCTTTAGCTCATCTAGCTCATCATTCGTTGCTTTCTGTCTGAGTGCATTCTGCTGGGTTAGTTTTTTTCTTTTTACATCATCAAGATGTGCTAGGTACTTTTGTTGTGCATTCTGCTGCTGAAATGAAGTGGTTTCTAAGTGATATGTACGAGTCATCTCTTAAGATTTTCTGCCTTTATTTGTCTGTTTATGGAGAATCCTTGTTCTACTGATGCCCATCCATGTGAAATCATTAACAGTGTTCTTATAACCTTGCTCTTATCTACACCAACCATAGCTCACTGAAGGAGTGAATCTAATCGGAAGAACATTCACAACATTCACCTCGCTGGTCAGACATGTAGTCACTCTTGCATAAACATTGTCCATGGTTGAAAGCACCAGCCACAGAGAGGTAACTTCTTGAATGGATAACTGTGGCTAATGGTTTGTATAGGCCATAGGTAGTTAAGAAAATGGGCGATATTTACTTCCAAGGTTTGATCTCTGAGAGACGGAAAGTCTGTTAAGATTTGAAATGGCTTTGCATGAGTTTGCGCATTGTAGGAGTTCAAAATGCTGTCAGTAGCCTTAATCCTGCTCCAACATCGATAGTGAATGTGACCAAGAGAACTGACGTTTGTACATAAGTTTTTCAGTAACAGCGTAGAAGGTCCGTTGCTTGAGGTGGTTAGAGCTTCAATGAAATTGATAAAACTGGGATTGTTTCTTTTCTTGTGTGAATGAAAACAACAAAGTGTCAGTTCGCCACATGAAATCACGATCACGAACTGGAAATAAATTGTTTGATGTTTTTTTTTCCCTTTTTGTCCTTTTGGTCTTATGCGCGGTGACTGTAAATGACACTTGACAATGGACTCACTGTGCAGGATATATCTGACACACTTGACAATCGACTCACTGTGCAGGATATATCTGAAATACTACTGATGAGAAGTGATTTTTATCGAACTTTCATTCTCTCCAGTGGTTATGGGGGTAAATCAACCTTTGTTTAAAAGAAACCAGAAAGGACTTCCCTAATCCCAGTGAAGAATTAGTGTATCACCCATTGTGCCGTATTGTAAATTACGCACACTTTACGACAAGTGGCGTCGCCGTATGGGATAACGTTAATGAGTGTAGGGTTGTCAACGTTGCAGGAATCGATGCTTTTGCAATGCACATGGAGCAAAGACAGGAAGTTATTGTACATTTAGCTTTTCTAACTTCCATAGCCGCTACAGGATTACATTCAGACACATCACTTGTTTCCAAAATGCCAGGGAAGTGTTCTTTCAATGACTGATGGTTACAAGACCCACAATACATGGACTGGTTGGAAGCGAGCGAGGATAAACAGAGGGCAAAATGTAAAATTTACTTAAAATTCTAGCCTTGTTTACCACTTCAAGACTTATATCCATCAGCTACACAACCTGATAGGACAAGTAAGCAGGGCAATATGGCCAAATGTTATAAAGTATGTCAGAGCAATTGAAGGGAAAAAAAACCCCACATCCGAGAACAAAGTTCATTCAAACAGTGAAGGAAAGTGTCAATGATGAGTTAACCATTCTCAAAATCTGCTGTTTTTCTTCTCTTGCTCAGCTACTTGAGCCTTTCTTAACCCTGCATCAAACTGATAAGCCCACGATCCCATTTCTCTCCTCAGATATTGAACAATACGACAGAGAGTTGATGGATAGGGTTATCATAGAAGATGTGTTAAAGGATGCTAAAACTCTTCAGGCCTAAATGAAAATTGAAATTTCGGATAAAGAAATCACCAAGACTCAAAACGAATCAAAGCAGGTTTCAAAGCAGACAGAATTCTGGCTGATTTGAAAAACTAAGTGACTTGCAGGTTTTAGACATCCGCATGCAGACAAAGGACTTTGTCTTGGGTGTTTTGAAAAAAGTGTTGGACATTTGTCCAATTAAATATTCACTGGTTCGAAATATGGGTTGCCTTGGCCCAAGAGAAATATGGAAGAGCAAGATTGGATGTGAAAATAAGTTAAAGATGGTGTTACATTTCTTAGAGGCAGCTAATAAGATTGAGGAGGACAAAAGTGATGCTATTCTGAAGCAATACAGCATTATCATGGATGAAACAATACCATTTAGGTTGATAGATTTTTCAGAGTTTGAAGAAAAGATAAACCGACAACGTGGGTCAAGCCTCATCTGCTTCTGAGTTGGAATAATATGCGTTTTCAAGGTAAACTTCAAGGACTTTCAAGCACCTGTCAGTAAAATGGACCTTTTTCAAGGACTTTCCAGTTTTTTAAGGACCCATACAAACCTTGTGTTATGCCCAGCAAACATATTTTTAATGATGGCCTCATCTAAATAAAACTCAGACCAATCCTTCTAAATCTCTAGCAATGTATGATAGTTCAACAGGAAAGTTAAGTGGAGACTAACCTGTCATGTCTCCCAAAGGTCTTGGGTAGGTCTGTCTCCCGTTCTTCCTGGAGGATCTCTCCCGTCGTTGTTGTTGTTGCCGGGCTTCCTGCCGTTGCCGGACATCATCCTCGATTGTGTATGTCTCACCAGACTCTTCATTCTCTTCTTCCTCCTCTTCTACTTGAACAATCCCATCTATAGGATAGGCTGTTTAAATACCCGTTAGATCAAAAATTGAACTCCAGAAAATAATTCTTAATTTTACCTTACTTTACCATTTTTCCATGGAATCTTCCATAACATCTGTCAGTATTTATGTGGAGGACAAATTTCAAAAATCAAAAAATGACTGTCGTCCTTTTATGATTCTGTCTATGACAGGACATAAAGAGAGGGATCAAAAAGTTTTTTAAAATCACATAACTCAATGTCATATGTATATATTATACATTTCTTGTGCTCATATAAACAGCTAATGGTGAGACACAAAACCCTTGCAAGTTAACATAAATGTGGATGCAGAGGTTAAGGTGATAATTGTTATGAAATGGTTCGTATGAAGGGGTGGGGGTGAGGGGGGGTTGATCTAGTGTGTGACTGACCATCCTCCTCCTCTCCGTCCTCCTGAGTGTTGTCCTCATCCTCTGTAATACTCTCCAGGTTCTCTACAGTTGATCCTCCCCACGTGGCCATCGTGGCATCTGCACTTACCACACTCGTACTGAAACAGACGTGTGAAAACAATTACCGTATCAAACTATGATCATACCAATGAAAATAAAAATATAGTTAACATTGTTTTTTACCAAAGGGATGATTTGAATTGATTCCTTGTTGTTTAAAGTCAGATTTGAAGTTTTGCGAGTTTTATAGATGAAAACATTTAATACAAGAATTTCCTTATGTGATATTCCATTTTTTACAAACTAACTTTCAAGCAATTAAAACATGTGACATCTTTGACAGTTACCCAAAAGCTTCTGTAGAGTAGGACACTGTGTCACTTTGGTTGTCTTGGTTTCTAGAGTACTGTTTTTTTGGCCGATCCTTCCTCATGATAGCCTCCAACTCTCGCTTTTTCTGCCTTAGCTCCTCGCGCAAAATACGCTGTTTACGCATACGATCATACAATTCATCATTTGATGAAACTGTGCAACAAAACAAAAACAGATCCCTAAAGTATTCTTGGCCACAGATTGCATCTACAGATTCTTGTAACAACCTCCACTTCTTGTTTCAATATTCAGATGGTATCGACTACACTCAAAGTAATTATCACTCTAGTCAGGGAAGAAAATCTTCTCCATCAACTGAAATTTCCTCTACTAGCTGACCCCAAAAAGTAAAAAGGTTACTTTCGGCCATTTTGATACCTTGAAAACCTGAATTTCCCTTAAAAAGCTAATCAGCTGAAAATTCTCATCTCTTTCTATTACCTCCATTATCATTCTCAATTACTTACTTGCTCTTAAAGATAACAAGAAGAAAGATAATTCGGCCCATTATCAAACTTCATGACACGTCTCTGACAAACTCAGCATGTATATAATGGTGATGAAGAAGTCTAAAATCTGACTTACAGGTTATAGTCTGTATCTGAGGCTCTGGGGCAAACTTCACCTCAGTGTTATTCCTGTCTGGTACTCTCACAGGCTCTTCATCATCTCCCTGCAAACATCAACAGAATTGTTCAGCTATAAGGACCATATTTTAATGAATTCAGACCAAAATTCAACTTGAAGCAAACAACTTTATGCAAAGATGTCATCTGTCTTCTTTAGGTGTCATTAACCATCAATTACTCAAGGCTTTACCCATTCAGTCCCTTTATATCGATAAATAAGATGGAATGATTGTTAACAAGATCCATGGGAATGTCTGATCACCTCAATGAAACATGACTGGTTTCTTTTCTTTATATTGACTTCTATCGAGCATAGATTTATTGATATTCAGTCCATTGAAATAATCTTCTGATAACATCATGATTATTTGGTTATTACGGCAAGATTATTAATGACTGATGTCACCTTTAACTGGATTCTTTATTGGTATAACAGTTAGACATTTTATTTTATTTTCATTTCATTTTATGGTTTGGGGAAACTCGGTATAGCCTATGGAAGCCCACGACCATACACAGGTTTGCTGGTACAACCGGAAAGTTCATGCTGGACCTCAACCCACAGTGGTTGAAAGGCCGGTGAGGGGTTCCTGAGTCATTGTCATGCGCTAGCACCCTAATGGAGGCCCAATATCCTTGCAAACATGGACATGCAACAGGTTACTGATAATAACATAACGTGCATGGTTAAATATGGAACAGAGGCTCTCAACACAATGTCAATGTTGTGACTGTTATTGTTTGGAAGGGCTCTAGACTGCTGTACGAAGTAGCATTAGTTTGTTTGACATGTGATCACTGAAAGTTTAGAGACTGAGTGAATTCCTTACAGGTCTGTAATTTGTTAATTTACCTGTGAAGGGTACTGCTGATGTAACAGTTTTAGCTGGTCCCTGATAGCTATTAGGTTCTCTCTCTCAACCTTCAGCTGGTCAAGCTCCTTCTGCTGAGTCTGCATTGTGGCTTCAAAATCAGCTTCACCCCTGTCAAATACAAAACCACAGTTGTAACACAGCAATGGGGAAACCACCTGATGAAAACAAAATTCTTGTGATGTGTTTCTAATCAGCATTTAATGGCTAGTAATCATAAGTTTTTCTTTTAAGTGGCATAAAGAAGTTAGTTAAGTTAGTGATCAAATACATTTATAGCAAAAAGGTCAGAATAATCAATTTCCAACCGGATAAATTATTTCAATTTAATTAATTCTAAGTATCCTCATGGTTCCATCTAAGACATGGACACAAAACAAAGAGACTGCTGTTTCTGCTGAACACCGCCAGAAATACATCAAAACAGTATATTACAAATCCTTACAGACAGGATTCATGATATGCTGCTTAGCCTACCTCTCCCCTGCCTGCTGGGGCAGTTCCCCATCACTCATGGCAGAGCTAGAGTTGTCCTGTAGCTGGGCTGTCACATCTGTGACAGTAGTCAGGGCAGATGAGCCTGGGATGACTGCTTCCATCTCCTCGTCCAGACTGTTCGCCAGCTGAGCCAGATCATCTGGCAGTACACTGGACGTCTCAGGATGTTGCTGGAAACTGTTGACCATGTTCTGTAACTGACGTAGCTTGTCCTTGGCAGCTTTCAGTTTACTACACAATAATGAAAAGAGAATTTTTAGGATTACTGTTTGTACTGATTTTCCTTAAAGCAAGTAATAATACACTAAACACAGTAGAATTATAAACACTTAGATTATAAATACTGGACCCCAAACTTTTCCTGTCTAGAGGTAACGGTATTCCATAGATTTCTGAGAAATCTATATTATTATGATAGAATATTCCATAGATTACCAGAGGACACTGTATAACTTCTGCGCAGGCCAAAATCAAAGACACACGGGAATTCTGTGTTTTCATTGGCTAACAAATCACAGATCTAATTAAGAGACTAACTAATGAGAGGTACAGTTATTGCTTGTTTGTCCACAATAGATTTAGTCCTCACCAGATTTGTGGAACTGGGTCCAGGTTATTACATCTAGTTCCGGTATAGGTGGTTTAGGTAATGTATCAAATCATTTAACTCATTTTGTCTTTGTGGCTAATGTTCACCTAGAGCATTATTAGCCTGCACTCTTACCGCACTTTCTCCTGTATCTCTGGGTCATCTCCCCAAGGCCCCAGACTGGAGGTGCGTGACCCTGTTTCAGAGGTGTCTGAGGCTGGCATGTTGTCATCATCCGACTGTTGCTGGGAGTCGGTCTGTTCTGTGGCAGGGGTTCCTGTCTCTACTGTCTGAGTCCTCATTGCCATGGCTGGGGATCTGAGGCAGACATAAACCACATGACAAAGGGTGCAACAACCCACAAATATTGCAGGGGCATACTTGTTCACAACTATTAACAAAAAAAATTAAAAATCAATGTTATATTTATTTGATCTGAATGGAGTTTTAAGCAGCATTCAAAGAATATTTCATTTACATGATTGCCATCAGCAGAGCCAGGAACAGCCACAGGTGTCTGGCAAACCTTCACACGAATGACCAGTATTTTGTTACAATGTGGTCACATCTCAAATTCCACCCACGGAGAGTGAAATGTACCAGTCCCTACCTCTGAAGAACTTTTTTTCATTTCCACACAAAAAAGGGTCCTATCTTTTCTAATTTTAGTGCTAACTTTGAACAGTCTTCACATTCATGTCTCAGTATCCAAAGCAGATTCCTGCAGAGGGACCAATGTATCAGTCAATGTATACTTGTCCTTTTAAGAAAATGTAATCAATACATGCAGCAGCTGAAATAGTTAAGATAATGCTAGAAGTTCAATATCAACCTAGAGAAATCAATCTATAAACCTTATAATGACAACTTCTGACATAATAATCGTAATCGTAATTTGCAGTAATCAAAACATTGTCACATGCAAGACAAACATACAACATTTCAAATAATAGCTGCAATACCGATAGCTTCACATATTCACTAGAACACGGCAATCTGCTGGACCGATACTGAAGCACCACAGCTATCTCCTTCATACACGTATATCCAGTGACAAATCTCTTATCTTCTCACCTAAGATTACTCTGCACAGTGATATCCAGGTCATCATTATCACTGACCCCTGGCAAAGAGGACTGGTCAGCCTGATCTGAGCTGCCAGGCATGGGCTGGTCCAAGCTGCCTCCCTGGAAATAACCAACCAGCTGTCTCAGCTGATTCAGCCTGCCACGTACCTCCTGAAGTTTTCTGTAAATATTATAAACCAGGTTCCAATTCAAATTCTTTTTATTCAGAATCACTATCTCCAAACATGCATTTGACATGAAGGTAAACTGCTGTTTAAGCATTTAAAATGTGCCAATGTAAATTCTATGTTACTGGAAGAAGCACTTATATTCAAAAGTCACATAAAGCATTCTGTTAACAAGAAAACATCACATTGTATTTTTCTCTTATATATCCTTACCTTTCATACTGAAACACCATATGGGGCAATACATATTGAACTCATCTCACACCCTTACAGATCCTCCAGAAATGCATCATTCGAACTAACACTTATTCAAAAAGAAATGATCACACTTCCCCTTTGTTCCGTCAACTATCCATCTTACCACTGCCAGAGATGAACATTCTATCTGTATCCCTCTTAGCAAACAAGTTTTTTTATCGTCCCAAACTTATTCCTCCCAGCTTTGAAACTTATTTGTTAAAACAATCTGCTACCCATCACTATGTGACTAGAGCAACTCAACTGGATTATAATAGACCTACATGTATATACAGAACGAATGTATCGTACTTCTCGTTAAGGACAATTTGCCCTCAAGAATGGAATAAACTACCCACCACTCTTCGTATTATAAATTCCACATCTCTTTTTAAATCCAGGCTTAAAATATATCTCCTTGAGCAATTTGATTAAGATGCATTTTGGTTGCTTATGTAGGTTACTGATGAGAAAAAAAGTTCCCTAAAGTTCTTCCTAACGTTTCCGACATCTTTTATGCTTCCTGATTGCTAACATTTGTTTGTTACCATGTATGTTTATATATGTCACCCTGTTATATCATTACCATTAATCTATGTATATACTCTGTTATATAACATTCTAGTTTCCATGTGATAGGGCAAGCTCTTGTGAGCTTTATTCCCGCCTAATGTATTACTCATGCATACTCATGTGTACTTAATTTAAGGCTTATGGTGAATAAAAAAAAATGAAATGAAAAACTATTTGACACCTAATATTGGTATCTAAACTTTTAACCTGCCGCACTAATTAGCTGAACTTAAATTATTTTTTCTTCTAAATTTTATCTTAATACTTTCAATTCATTTCCCCGACTGGCTTTGTTCCTTTCCATTCATCACATGTATTCCTTACATATTTTTTTGTCAGGTTTGCATGCAGAGTATTGTAAAACTTTTGGATTATCAACTACTGCATTTCTTGCTGAGGCCCAAGATAATATGACACTATAAGGTAGGTAATATTTTGTATTATTCCATAATAGGACTCCAGTTGAGGACTCACTTGAGCTTATTCTGGTTTTCAATGACTTCGAGGAGGGTAGCCTCATCCTCCTCATCTGCTGGTCCACCAGAAGCTGCAGCCAGAGACTCCCCAGCCTGGGCCTGAGACAAGGCTGTACTACGGAGATCACCAGGTAGACCTGACAGCCAAAATAACTTCATTATTATCTATTTCAAGATCGATTAAGTACCACATTATCCGTTTGTTGACCTTTTGCACGTGTTTTTCCCACTCCTCAAAGAAACAACAATAATACATTTAAGTTTATTGGTGAAAGAAACTAGGAAGAGGCAGCTAGAAACTACTGTGCATGGTCTACCAAATTTACTCTTTATTTTATGTACATGTAAACTGCATAACTATTAAACCAAGATGAAATGTACCTATAGCACTGGCCATATCTGAAGGGTCTTCCAATCAATCAGATTGACTTTCACATTAAGGACAACACTAGATGGTAGTGATACATGTTTTATCCCTTAAAATGAAACTGCCATGTGACCATCCATTTCTATACTGCCACAAAGCATGTCACAAAAGATTACTCAACGCTTTGGCTATAGGATATTTTAAATCATGGTTACCATAGAGGGCTTTCTTTACACAAAATGTTCCTTTCTTACCCCAGTCCTGGGAAAGAATCTCCATTCAGAAGCTGCTCTACTCTCATCGACTTGAGACCCTGCAGTTCACTGACTAGGTCATCCATTCGCTTCTTCTTGTTTTGTAGTTCCTGAAGCTTGTCCTGCAGCTGTTTGCGTCCAGCATCACTGATAGACCCATCAGGATTGCGATTTACCTCAATGGGCTCAGACACTGTAACCTACAACAACAATTCAGAATTGTGAACAGGTAATTTAACATTTTAATCAGATCAGAACTGGATAATATAAATTCTTGATGAACTTTACCAATTATAATAGATTTTGGTCACTATCTTAGTTCATTAGAAAAGATGCTGTCTTATCTTTCTGGGTTTAAGCAATACATATTAATGTAATTGTTACCCAATACATAGTACAAAATGTCTCATTCGATCCTTTTTAGGACAGGTCCTTTGAAAACGGAGGGGAGTCCTATCATCATAACGTGCTTTTGATTAAAATCCCCAAAAAACACAATGACATCAACCGTAACATCATATATTTGTAATACAAACTAAATTTGGCCAAGATTACACATTGTTGTTTTCAGATTACAAGAGAACTGTCGATTATTCCCTTACCTCTGATTTCACATCATATATATTTTTCTTCAGGTAGTCCAGTCTGTGTCGGAGATTTTCGAGTTCAGGAGGTATTTCCCCCTGGGCTCCAGTGGCATTCTCCGCATCACTGAGCGGCTCAGCAGGGATGTTGGGTGGTTGAGGAACATCAACATTTGAGGCCAGTTCAGCTGGTGGATAAAAACAGAAAGTTATTTTCACACAAGTCAGTGATGATAGAGTGTTGGTTGAAGAGCGGCACTTACAATACAATCCAATTAACAATCTGCCAACCTGACTACACTTTCAACGTATGACATCATTGTGACATTATAATTACTACAGCCCTACATATTAATACAAAACACAGATGTCCATTTACCTGCATTTCTCCGTGCCTTGGCTAGTTTCAATCTGCTCTCAGCGTCCTTCTGCATAGCCAACAATGACTCCTGCTTTCCTTGGAGAGCTCGTAACTGAAAAGGCAGCAAGTTAACTTCTCAGAGTCTATGAAATCATCAAAGTTGAACTATATCTATACCTACAAAGTTTTAATTGATAATTCCAATAATATCTACAGACACTCTCATTACACCCAGTTTATTTTTCAGACAATTCCTTATTTAAAAATGTATGTCCTGGATGGCAACTGGATATAATGTTCATAAAAAATAGGCCAGTTACACCACTGGTCAGATCAAAATTCTACTTGTCTCTTAACCAGCAGGCAAGAGCTAATTTCAAGCCCTGAATTGTTCCTCTCAAGGAAACACTTGTATACAGCAGGTTTACTTACTTGCTCCTGTTGTTCCACAAGTGTCTTCAACAACTCTTCTTGTTCCTTTAACATGGCTAATTCATTCTTCCTTTCTGATAGACCATCTTCGGCTCGTCTTAATTCCTCGGACTGAATTAGAAAATTACACCGTTTTTAATGTTAATAACAAGTGGTATTACAAAACAGAGGTTTATCAACAGCATTTATGTGGTTACAATGTCACCAGCCTCATAAAACCCAAGAATTGTCAACAACGAAAATTAAAAACTGTTCTCATATGTTAATATGAGTGTTAATAATGTTATAGGCTGTATGCTGCAAAGGGGTTAGTATCATTTAATCCAATTCACAGCCATGCAGATCACAAACATTACATGAATACATGTACAATGTATTCAATAATATCATCCACAACATACTGTAGGGACAATAAATGTGAAACTACAAGAAACACATTAATCTTCTCCTAGACAAGCTTAAAAGTGATATAGGGGTTTTGTGTACCACTCAATTCTCACTGCCAAAATTGCATGCTAGGACAGGTAATAATCCTTCCCAAAACGAAAAACACACTACTTATTTATGGGTCGTCCTAGACAGGCATGGCAACAGTAAATTTTGAAACCAGCTGAAAATTAGCCGGGGGTCTGCCCCCCTGCCTGAAGCTGAAGCATTATGTGGAAATTTAACTGCTATGAAATCAAAACTAGAGATTAAAAATTAAAACGACAGAGGTCATTTAACTGTCGAGAACACGGTGTTATTAAAAATGGAGTAAAAGGTTACTTTTCAAATAGTATTGGGTAGCGCATTTGTTCATAATTTGTTCATTTGCTCACTAAATTTGTTTTATGGCATTTATTATTATGCATTATAGTTTATGTTTTTAAAACATACAGCAAATAGTTCTTGAAGTTTTAGTAAAAATGCCTGTTGATGATCAATATGTGCATCAACAACAACTTTGTCTGCAATGATAATCAGGTCACAATAATTAGACCCTGGATAATATCGTCAATACAAACATCGCACATTCACAAGATCTGGCAATGAAATAGTAAATAAAAGAATACAATAAAGTCAATTTACTTCAGAATGAATCAGCGATGGGGGTGTTAATGGTTTAGTCCCGAGTCCCTCTTCTGAATGGGTTTTGCAAGTATGCCCCATCGTGTAGTATCAGACACAACAATGCCACTGGCATGTTTCTTAGCGAACAATGATCCAAGTGAATAGCTTGTCAAACGAATTTTAACATTTGATTGGCTACTTTCGTAGCATTGTCAAAAAACCCAACACATTCCCCCAAGAGCCGTAATTGATAAATTTGTTGCAGTAGGAGCAGATTGCTTTGCCAGGAAATGTTGCATTTCTTCACAAAGTCCGATTCTCAAAATTCTTGCTGATTTTAAACTCGAACTGTTACACTTCTGTCAAGCCACCCCAATCGAAATTCGTTCTGAACAGTCTTATCTTTTTCACGGGCAACTGATTCCTTATCACTTGTTAATGTTTTCACCCTTTTCCACCCTAAACTCCATGTGTTTTAAATAAGAACGGTAAACATACACTACTGAATGTAACAGATCAAGTGAATGGATAGAATGGTAAACCTTTTACAAAAATCACCACTGCCGATTTTAAAATCAGCGGAAATCTACAGAAAATTGCCATGTCTATCTAGATAAACAACACTAACTAAAAGACACGAAACAGTCACATGCTCAGGATTAGTATGAAAACATGAGATGTTATTGTTTGAGCAACAGATTTCAGGCAGTTCCGGTGTACATGTACCTCATATCGTGAAGCTTCATAGTCCCAAGACGGGAGCCTAACGCGAAGCGCAGGAGGAGGACCCATCTGATCACAAACAGCCGGAGAGGTAAGACTCCTAACCTCAGAGTCAGAGTCTACCCCAAGCTTATCCTCAATGCGGGGTCGAGATGATGAACTCTGGGTACGCTCCTTTACATCAAAAGCAAAACAAAGCTGCTGCAATAGCTTCTGCCCCCTTCATAGTGGTTATATTTTCCAGCTCTTTAACAGCGTACTACATACGCATGAATATGTACAAACATGAAAAATGCCTGTATTTTGCAATCACAAAATGTTGTGTTTCTTGAACTATAAGAGATTAGGACAGACTGGGTCAATTTACACAGGGGTAAACATGAATGAATTGAGAAGTTTTGGCAAGTTCAGTCACATGAATTTGACAAGTACACCGAACCACAGGGACAGATTAATAAATTCAGATTTACATGTAATTCACCATGAGAGTTAGCCAATGCTATGTTACAAAACTAGAATTAGGCTAACAGTTAACCTGTAAACATTTTTCTTTTATTTTTTTTTTTTGGCACATGTACAGCAAAGTAAATGATTGCCAGAGAGAGTTAAATATTGCATGTGACAGCATATACTGTACAAGTCTATGATCCCTGACAAGAGACATGCCAAACACCAGGAGCCAGTCTTACAACAGTATTACCAAATGACAACACATGAACAGAGGAGAACATACGCATACCATACACATATCATACCACCAAACCTTGAATATGAGCACTGCACAGAGCCCATCACAGTTATTACTGAAAATATTTTTTATACCTTTTACTTTTTTTACGGGCTACAAGTGACCATGTGTTATCAAGATTCCCGTATACTTAGACTTTGCTGACACCATTTTAATGTCTTAAACACTTCACCAGTAGGTTGTGTGCATATATTTTTCTTGTAATTATTTAATGAACCTTCAGTGTAACATACTTGATACAATACTCTACAATGTCTCTAGATGAAACATCTCATGACAAAGGTTTAAACTATGAGGAAAAAACTAGAAAATAACATACTGTAGTGGCATCGGACACCTCTGAGCGTACATCAAGGTCCAAAGAAGCAGTTTCATCTAAAGGCTCAGCTTTAACACGGACCATGTTCCTGGCATCATTTGGGTTATGCTCCGCAGCTGAGGCTTCATCTCGCAAGGCCTGTCATGAGAAAATATAATGATGGTAAAGGTGAACGATATCATCTAAGGAACTGCAAACATTTACGTGCATCTTAATTCTTTAACCATGTTTTTATTAAAAGTATGACTCATTTAATTTAATGTCTGAGCAAGTAAATTACTTGAAGCAGCACAGTACATTGGCCCAGTTAAACTTCATGGTTTGGAAAAGAAACAATTCTATTAGCCTACCTAGAACATGTTGTTCACTATAGGCTGAGATAGGTATGATATCACACGAAATGGTTGAGGGATTCATATAGTAACATATTCTTCTTTCATATAAACCTTTTCATATGAACTTGTTCGTAAAGTATGCGTATATATCCACCACAAAGCAACAGATACACGAACTTATGATGCTTGTTTACATGTGCATAAAATTTATATGCAAATCAAAAACCAGCACGTAGCAGAATTTACTTGCATGGGTGAAAACATACAAACAACACAGAAGTTGTTAAGACTCGGAAAGGTACACCAAAAGGCTGTGCAACATAGATGTACAGTGTATACCTAATTTTATGAATTCTTGAAAGCTCTATATATGCCTTTAAGGATTTCCTATTAAGCGCAATTTCTAAACATAACTTTATCCGACCTTATCACTACAAGAATGTGCTACAAGTTTATAGACAGTGTATATCTTCAAATAAAAATTTGTTTAAACTTGCTCTCACTTCATCTACAAGGCTATTATTACAGAAGAATGAGTAGCACTTATGAATAAGCAAGTGATGACTAAAGAATCCGCCACAAAATTTAGTAGGTAGGAAGATATTCAACTAAATAGGACTTCTAAACAATTAGAAGCCTACTGCCTCATGAATATGCATCATTTAAAACTGAAACTGAGCCTGTGTAGAATATATGTGTTCAGTTTTATTGTTGATCATTTTTCCCCTTCCCCTACTGTACGAACAGCGTTTTCACAACAGCTGATACATGTATGCTGAATTTGCTCTATTCATTTCTTTGACTGGTAGGTTTATCTCACAGTTTAGAGGTATAAGGCTACTTTCTGGGTGGAAAAAACCTGGTGGAGATCAGAGGAAACAATGAGCCTTCATCAGACACCCAACTTACTTCTTGATGTGACGTACGGTAAACATCCTAAAATATCACCCAAAAAAGGGAATATTCACAGGCAAGTATGTGTCACAAAATATGACTTTTGCTGCTGAAATTCTAGTAGAATTGCATTCTACCTTCCAAACCTCAAGAGATCTTTTTAAGAACAACTCAATCTACTGAAATGGTACGGGTTCCATCACTTGAAGCTCTACTTTATTTTTGAAACTCCCCGGACAGTTAAGTTTAGCAATAAGCAGATAACCTTCAGTACCACCACTTGTTCCTCTCACTCACCAGTAACTGTTGTAACAGGGTCATATAGGACTTCTCTTGCTCACGAAGGTTAGTTAATAGTTTGCGCACGTTCTCCACTTCAGAAACTGATTGCTATTAAAACAATAAAACGTTTGAAACACACATGCATGCTAAAACTGAACTAGGCTCCAGAAAATATTAGAAAGCAGGAAGTGTCATTAGATTACATGGTGTGTCCCTTAAGTCACTTTCATGTTTCCTCAGGTGAAGAAGATAATGTTGAATGTTTTCACACAGTGGACAAAAAACTGTTAGCTTTATGAGACACCATGTAATCTGATAACTGTTAAAGGAAAGCAGTACTCTACCAAGACATCATTTTCACATCGTGAATATCACTGACGGCATATCAAGCATTATCAAAGTTGCACCCAATTTTTGGCTGTGACAAGCAGCTCTATTTTGCTCTATCTGTTGGTTAGTTTTGACATTCAGTTGTAAACAAGTGTTCTGTGTGCAAAAGACTTTTTGTGGGATGTCACCATTACAGTAAATTTCCAATCTACTACAGGTATTGAATATGATGTCTTGGTTAAAAAACAAAAAGCCAGGAATGTCACTGCTGTAACTGGAGACAAACCCGAAGTCTCTGGAGAAGATCAAGGTAGGCATGTTCCTGTTCCTTAAGAGAAGCCACTACAGGAGGCCAGCTTACTAGCTTTCTGAGCTTCCGTCTAAAATTATAGTGGGCAGTGAATACAGTACCTTAGAATGACGTTGAGCACATGTAGGTGAAAGCAAATTATTACAGAAACATCAAAAGTATAGTAAAGAAGCAGAAATATTCTATCTGTATGGAAGCTAATAACAAGTACTGGAACAAAGGAAACTCAATTATACAGAATTTACAGACGAAACAGATATTTTTGTCTTAGTTTGAGCTTACTTCACAAAAGAAAAATTGATTTTTGATGTACAAAAGGCTTCTAATGTCTGCTACTTACTGGATTAGGAGACTTCTGCAATGTGTTCATCATAGAACTGGCTTGTTTGATGTAATCTCGAATTTGCATTAGACGGCTTACAATGTGATTTGTGTCAGGCTGAAACAGTTAAGCATTTCCACACATAAGCAAGAATGTTAACAACAGCTCTGGGTAACAGACCCCTTGCTAGGATTTTAGAGGGGCAGGGTGCAGGGGGGAGGGAGGGGGCTGCTGGCCCGCGACTGCCAGCGACCCTGCATTGCCAGAAATGATTTCATAGTTGTAAGTCGATCGTAAGTTGATCATTGAAAACAAATTGTCATTACTGTAATTCCTCATTAATTTTCAAGTGATGCTGTGTAATTTCTTCTATTCTAAATAATATAGTTTTAAGCATAAAATATTAATACATACATTGCAAACTGTTGAAGATTTACACTATTAACATTCATTTTATGTGATAAACCAAGATCAATTCATATTTAATTGTGCGAATAGTTAAGTATTTATTTTAGAGAATTTTAAACCTTTTGCTGAAAAATAAAACAAAATTTGTCCTCCCTAAGCATTTTACATCACTCACTTGCCCACACATGGCTGCCATTTAGAGCATGTGTGTTGAACTTTTTACAGCGTTTATACAGAAGTACTGAGGATATGTTTGCTGAGTATACTCATTGAATATCTCTTTTATGAGCAACCTATCGAAGTTCAGCGTAAGAATAGCTTTTTTTCCCAAACTAAATGCTTACAATTGTTAACTTTGGTGTTCTGTACAATTGACGCTGGCAAATCAAATTGGCTGTGAATTTCGTATCTTGCGCCACACTGCCATAATGACAGTTAGGCCCAACAAAACGAGGTTTAGCAAACTTGCTGGCTGAGTTTCATTGTTTGAAATAATGACTGGAAAGTAAAAAAAGGCAGCAGGGCGCAATTTTTTTTAAGAAAAGCAACAGGACGCAGTTTTCAGACGGCAGGATGCTGCGTCCCTCCAAAACGCCTAGCGAGGGGTTTGGTAACAAAGCCAGTGAAGGTGAAGAAGCGGGAACTATTGGGTATTCCTTCAATGACCTTGCATAACCTGCTCAATAATCTGATTCACACTGAATATTTTTGTGTAGACCGACACAATAACAACAATGAAAGAAGAAGAGGACTTTTTGTCGAACGAGCCATATTATAACCTCAATAATGTAAACACAAAAACGACCTGTTATACTATCATACACAGGCATATTTTGCAAAACTTGCATATGGTCCCAATGAAGAACATGACTCATTCCCAGATGGATATATTTAATGTAACCAAAGAAACTTAATTATGGAGGTCTATTTTTGGAGATTCAAATAAGATTAATAAAGTTATGTTTTCATTTATAAAATTGACATAGCTGTGATGTGATTTGTTTTCCCTTCTTCAGTAACCATACTTAACAAATAATGAAATATGCAGGGCTTTACCTAGCTAAAATTGAATAATCATTTATTCTCCACCCCAATGGTCAGACAAGGCACTGTATAAAGTGAGCATATCGTATCGCAACTCCTGTATCGAGTATCGTATCATGACAGAACCGTACATGCCTAGATTTAAGCCTGTCTGAACTTTCAATACACTTTTCAATTAGTCGTAAACTGTGCCAGACATAATGCCCATGACCACATATTGTGAAGACATACACATCATCAGATTTTTAACCATAGCATTACAACATTTTTGTGAAATGGGTCTTATGTTTTTTTCACAATTTTCCTCATATGTATTATAAATTTTTCCACCTCAGTTGTCAAACCATAAAAATTTCTCTGGGCACACAAAGTAATCAAATGCTCCTACCCCAATGTCTTCCCTGTTGTTATTCCTATTGTCACTGGTCCTGGCGTCTCCGGCAGACCCATGTCTCCTCATGTTGCTACCATTACTGCCTGAGGTATCCTGCCGGGTGTAGTTGGCTTGTCGGTCACGGCGAAGTGTCACCTTCCTGGCGTTATTCCTCTCCCCATCATTGCTCAGCTGCTGCAGTATGACAGGTTGGAATCCATTAAACTTTAGCTCTGTAGATACCACAGCCGTCATTGGCAGCAAAGAATTTGTGCACTCACTGATTTATTTATTTGATTGGTGTTTAATGCTGTACTTTTCTCTCTTATATTAAGGTCAGGTTTCCCGGAGAAGAAAAACAAAGTGACTAGCTTCAAACAGCCCTTCATTGTTTCCTGACAAACCTACTGACATAAGGTCGCAGTCAAACAAGCAAAGGCTATAACAAGGGCCCCGAAGTATTCATGTACATTAACCTTTCAATAGCAAAATTAAATGTTGTGGGCACAGGCAGAAGAAGTACACATAGGAAATGTATTCTGTTTAAAACCCTTGCAGAACTGAAATTCCCACTTGCAGAAATCAAGTGAAGAAATACATGTGCATGTATTCCTAATCTTCACATCTTCTGTAGGTGAATTAATAATTTATGAGTAAATCAATCCTATGATTTTTACCTTACATATATCAGCTAAATTATACACTACATTTATTATACAACACATGCACACTTTATTTATACATCTCCTTCCATCTGTGTCAAGGCAAAGCACAAAGGCAATTTCATGAAAAGCATCTACAAAATTCTAGCCTATTATGTAAATCAAGCACACTGATAAAATTTAAACATATTTCATAATTCATTCACAGAACCACACGAGTGATCAATACTGACATCTTCGAGATCGCTGAAGGTCATATGCTGTCGCAGATTCTCCAGGGCAAGTTTTTGCCCAGCCTGGGTGCCTTTAGTCCTTGGGAAAGTGGAGGGGGTTCGGTGGTGTTTCTCAGCTGCCTGCGGACTGGAGTCCTGTGATAGAGACCTCTCTCTTTCTCGCTCTCTTTCCTTCTCACGTTCACGCTCAGGATTGGCCTTCGCCTTTTTTCTCCGTTTACCTGCATCAATGGCTGAGCTTGGCTGCCAGTCAGAGAAATCCTGTAATGATTGCAGTTATGACAAGTATTTGTTCCCAAATATTATACGTGATTCTTCAACCTTTTCGCATGTTTGCGATGTATTTATTCAAGCATATGCTGAAGGCATTATTCTGCGTTCACTGATAAAAATTATACTTTTGGTGAAGCCCAATTCAACGAATGTGGTTTGGTCTCCAAATTTAAATTGAAAATATGCATAAATTGCACTGAAAGTTGGTCTTTGAGGAATCAGAGTACATGATGTAATCACAACTTTGTCATGAACAACCTCCCCTTAAGTCAAAAAGACCTTAATTTTTCATGATGAGCACTGAACAAAACACACACACAAAAAGCCAAATTAAATACAAAATTCTTTTCTAAATGTGAATTTAAAGCAGACTTTGCAAGACAAATGAAATTATCGTTTCATAAATAAGTTCTAACCCAATTATTTGGTCTGGCATCCAAAGGATTACTGGTCATGCTGGCATTGTCATCACCATCTGCAGTACTATTAGACCTCTTCCAAGTTCTATGTGCTCGACCCTCTGAGGCGGAGACTTTACGAGGAGGTCCACCTCCTGATGCCATGGTTTAGGTCGCAGATGTGAGCCCAAACTTCTTCTGAAACACCAGAAACAATCATAAGAATTTTTCCTGACTTAAAGTTGCCATAGTCATCCTATTTAAAAATATCACAGACTTAATGAGACTAAATATAAAAGCACCTTAAATCCGAAAAAACGAAAGGCTTACTTTAACTCAATATTTCAGCACTTTATTATGCCAAATTCAAGGGAAGTTAAAATAATTCAGAATCTTGATTTACTATGGCACCAAACCTCTGATGATGGCAAAATCAAAAGTCGAAACATTGAGTCAAAATGATCCATTAGTTTTTTTAGAGTTATACCACTCGTACATTACATTAACCTAATCAGTGGAACACCAAGTTTATGCTACTGTTGCTATAAACCAACAGCAGGCTATCACTTTGCTTCTTCCAATATGCAATTGGCTATTAACAGCTACACCAGCTACACTGAAATGACAATAAGCAAATCCAGTGTATCAAGATACAATATTCATGCACAAGGCCTGCTTCACATACATGTAATAAAATCAGTCGCATTCATTTCTCTTGCTGCCAAGGAGCAAGTAATGCAGGCAGCTGATAAGTTATTTATTAGAAGCTCTATAGTCTTTACACATCAGACACGAGGTGAGAAATAATTAGCAACACTGCATGCATGTACATCACGCAAGTCCGTATTTCCTGCATAGAAAATGTACACTGCATAATCCACCTATAAAACCTGTGTAAAAGCTTATTAACAGATATGGGGTCTTCCAGCAACGTGCGGATGGTCATGGGTTTCCCCATGGACTTTGCTTGGTTCCTCCCACTTTAATGCTGGCCACTGTCGTATAAGTGAAATATTCTTGAGTACAGCATAAAACACCAATCAAATAAAGCCAATAAATCAGTAGATATGTAGATAATGTGTAAACTGCAGGACAAAAAGACAAATGTTTAAGTATATGTGAAGTCTATATATGTACATCACCTTACAAGGTGCTGAAAAATATTACTTGAATCATTGTGGTACAGATAAAAGAGTATTTAAAGGAAACCTACACTTGTATCATTTGATAAGTTCAAATCAAGAGATGCCTACTGAAATTAGTAAAACTGAAAAACTAACAATGTTTCATATCTACAATGTTTAAATTTACACACAAAATCCAACACATCCATGAAACTGTAGACACCTATATGTAGAAGAATATTCACAATATTAACAGTACTCTGGTATATTACTGGGCATACACCCTATCAACATCTCCCTATACCAGACTACTACTGAATTGCATTAGAGAAATGTGGCATTAAAGACAATCAAAAACCATCAGACCTACATCGGTGTGGTAACAGAAACACTAAACCTTTAACTTCTTCTCAGAAACTCTGACGATAGTTGTCTGGATAAACACTGGTATCCTCAGAGTTATATTTTTGTCGACTGACATTTACAGTGAGTGTACATACCTCAATGAACATATTTGCTTCAGCTACAGACAAAACTGCCACAGTATGAAGGAGTCAACTACACTTACTATAATTAGAAGACATGGCTACTCCTGCACATGCAACCTGGACAAACTGGTTTCTCAGCCGTTACAACGGAGAACTTTTTGCCAGTTTTTTTTCCTCTTTCTCCCTTAAGAACATATGTGAGTGCAGACAGTATGTCAGTCTTTACTTGGTTTGCACAAATAATTTAAAAAAAAAACCCACATAATTGGCACAACATAAATTAGGAAATAAATTCAAATTCTGCTTTATATTCAATGTTTATTTAGATACACACACCTGGAAATGGAGAATTATGGGACATTAAATCAAATGCTCAAACCTGAACTTGTCAATTAAGAAAATAGCAGTTAACATCTTTATAAAGACATAAAAAATACATCATACAAATCTCTTTTTCTTATCAGCTAAACTTTGCATGACAGTAAATCAAACAAATAAAACTGCACGTCTAAACCTACTTAAGCATACCACTCAATGAAGTCTTCAGATATGTTTCAATTTGTAGTTATTTTTTGTTCTGTTCAACTTTTGGCCCTATTGTCACCATTTCAAGTTATCAGAAGTAAACTACTGTTTTTAAAATCAGGTTTTAATGTTTAGCTGTTTTCAAGTGACACATTTTTCTTGATTCTGATTGCTTCATCCACCAGGCCTCCTTTGGCCATGTTTCTACATTATCTAATTTACTGCCTTCGAAAGTGTCACTTTCAAGGCTTTATGTCCTTATGAGACTGCAGTTTTACAGGCCAAACTTGAGGTCAATACATTCCCTGCCAAACATATCAAAAATCAAAATACAGCATGATGGTTCCTGACAAGAATGGTCTAAAGTAGCAACTTGTCTGAGAAACTGTCAAAGTCCATAACAAGACCTCACAAAACTGGCCACATCCTATTGTTTTTGAAACGAAAACTGATGAAACGGCCTGTAACTCAAACTGCAGCACTTAGCTATTCTGACAACTGCTATTAAATGGCAGGTCCAACAGAAAGGTTTGCGAACAGACAATAATAAAATTTTATTTTATTTAAAAAAAAAAAAAAAAAATTTGACCGCTGTTTCATGAAGCAAGTATTGTGCTTGGTAGGTTTGGTCTTGGAATTGAAAGTGCAAACATGATAGGCTTGTTGATGACGGTCTTGTCCACTAAATGACGTCCTAACAGTGTTGACTTGTTCTGGCCAAAAATGATGAAGTCTCGCCAAGTAAATACAGAATTAATAAACATATACATGTATGAATATTGACAAACAGGATTGTAAACTTATTGAGCCTGTTGTTACTGCGACTAGGTGACCTGTCGCCAATAAAAATTACCTAGACAGGCGTTACTTCCACCCCTGATAATGAGGCTGGCTTTATGCATTTTTTTCGCAGACACTCTCTGGTCCCTGCCGAATGAGGTCATACAAGTCCAACCTTTACCAGCTTGCCATTAAGTTCAGTGCTAAAAAACCACAGAAGTGACAACAAGCATATCAAATTTCTCCATGAAATGGTTTGCTGTTCTGCATAAGGGCTGGGTTGGTGTAAAACAAAGCGGTTCATTCGTCATTAGCTTTATCAATCTTTGGTATGTCGGTAAAGTGAAAGAAAAGAAGATACAACCATGGGATGGCTTCCAATGAATGTCACTTCGATACATGCTATCCCATTGGCTGTGGACCAATGAGTGGGCTTCTAACAAACTGTAAACTGTGTACAACAATGCAATGGTCGTTTGACAGATACGTCAATGCTAGCAGTTTCTCACCAGCTACAGAGGATGATCAAAATCGAAAACAATCCAAAACTAATGGTTTTGCTTGACTGCGTTAAACAAGAATTAATGACAGGGGTTGAAATACTGGTTGTTTATTGAAATTACTCATCAAAGATGCGACAACAAGTGACATCTCTTTGAATACTGCTCAGGGTAGGTGCAAAAACTATATTATATAGTGATAATCCATCCCCCATTGTTTTAATGTCTAATCCAGATTGGCAACACCGCTATGACCAGACACTATTTTTTCAGTACTGCCTTTATTAAATGTACGAAAATTAATTCCCACGAACCCATTTTAGAAGTAAATCTACTCGGGGAACAGACTGATATTTATTGTGAAGCGGATAGACGGAGCGAAAAGTAAATATTAAATCTGATATACACATGAAACGTAGATCTGCAGTGTAACACAGAATAAAGCTACAGCTTGCCAGTCCATATTATCAGTGCGGCTAGAATTGCCTGGACAAAAATCAAATTCAACAACTCAAAACTTGGAATCTGAAGTCTGATCAGAGGTGTTAATGTCATTAATCGGAACTTCGTCGTCCACTATGAGTTCAAATTGATACGGCAGTATAGCTGCTTCTGTGCAGCTAGAAAATGACATCATTTTGATATGAATTCCCAGGTTTTACAGTCCAGCTAGACTTCGGTTGACCATCTATGATGTCACCCACTGAGCTTTACCGGGCAGCCAGATGGAGATTGGCTAGGGTTGTAAATCTAATTCTCTTGACAGATATAAGGTCATAATTACGTTTCTCAGAGGCAGTCCTGGTAACATACAGTTAAACCGGTTGTAATCTTTATACTCTGGGCAAGTAGCTAAATCTGGACACAAATCCTTTAATGTGATCTTGATATTATTTGTTGCAATTACTTATTCTTCATCTTCACACTCCACCCTCCACTGTCTACACTCACTTTAAGACAATGCCTATATTCCTGAAACTGACAAGGCAGCCTAGACAGGTAAAGCCTTTGTGACATCCACATGCATTGCCTTTCAACACATTATGGAGTAGCAACCTGAGATTCCCTTAAAATGTCTAAAAATGAGAAAAACAAAATGTCCGATTTAAAGTAGAATGCACTTCATACAACCACTGTGGCCAGAACATAAAGCCTGTAGCAATGGGAAATCCAGAATCCCATCATGGTATGACTTTTCACAGTACAGGAACTCTTGACTTCTTCCATTTACCATTTTGAAATCATTATCTCAAAGAAAGCTCTGAGACATCAGAATAAATGTATTTGAAACATGATTAAAATCCTTTTCAGGTGCAACATGCAGCTCTATTGTTTCCTTATCTACAAACAATGCATTTCTCCTTGGTTTATAATGAATTGCTGCAAAAGACAGGTAAAGACTTTGTCACAACTGCTGTGTTTCAATAAATCATTTGTGATATTAGCACGGTACCCTAGAATGCATATTTTTGGGTGAATCCTTGTGGCACCATCACCCAGGTAGTCTCCTTTGTAGCCTAATGATGGTGGACGGAGAATGAACATTTATTGCTGGCATTTATGCTTTGGTTCCTTTGATTCCATACAGACAGCTGTCACAATTGGGTTCCTCCAGTTACAATGACACAGGGTATGCATGTATCACTCATCAATGTTTATAAATACTGGAATTTGAATACAGTTTGAGGCTGGGCAAAAACACTACGGATTTTGAGTAAAAACATGTGTGATCTGCATTACGCCAGCAATATCTCTGGACATAGATGAACAGTTAAAAGTTAAAAGTAAAACCCAAATGTTTGGCCTCTTGCCAGCTGAGTTTATCATTTACCTCATGTGTATTTAAGCCAAAATGATTTAAGGAAAGTACAAAAGTATGCAAAACTATTTAAATCAAATCACACTGCAAGATTAGCCCATGTATGTCAAAATCAGGGGCAAACCTGTCTAATAGTGGCAGTGATAACTGTTGACACGAGTCCCCCCTTGCCCCGCCTCTACCCCATTAACAGAAGAGGCGTATATCAGTATGGACAAACACATTGTTTGGCGGTCAGCATTAGTATATTCAGACCAGCACGAAAGATACAGAGATGTTCATGGTAGGCTATGGAACAAGACAGACCTGTGATAATATACGTAATCACAGTCCTACAGATCTATATTTGTGGGTAGATTTGAAGATTTCCGCTTGTGGTCGCTATGGATATCGACTGGCACTACTGAGCTTCCTGTATCTCCAGCTTTCAAGTGATGGGAGCTTTGCTGCAGCTGTCAATACAAGCACTAGTAGAAATGCTCTCCAAGAAAGGCGACCTAGCAGATACATATACACAGGTGCACATAGGCAGTCGATACAACGGACTAGTAGGGTGTAGAACGAAGTCATGCAAACGTGAGCAAGCATGTGCCCGTCATATCTTCGAATCGCACAAGACAGGGCTAGGCTGTAATTATATCTCTTTCTTTTAAGAATCGAGCACGGTAATCATTTTGGATGACAAATGCTTCACAATAAAAATAATTTGTGCTTACATTTATCTGACCGTTCCAGCGAAAGTATTTTCAGTTGTTTCGAAATGCAAATCGGATGATCGAAAACCGCTCAAACTTCTGCACCGGCAGCCATGTTGTTGACGCCAGTAATGGGTAAGTCAGATTACTACGCGTAAATCACATACACAAGTGCCACATTGCTTGGTATAAAAATGATAGCTAACGGAGACTGACAGAAAAAATCTTGCAATCACAACTCTGTTCACATATAATGAAAGTTAGTCAGAATAACGTGGCTAATATACGAAATAAAACAAGATCTATTTTATCTCAGGACTGTTTACCTGCCGCATTACGCTAAATCGTTGTAGATGGCGCTGATGGAATAACTTCCGGTATCTCTTGATATGGGCATGCTCCGCATGTTAGGATAGGTATGTGGGCATAATATTAGATCTTTCCTAGAAACATAAAGCGAGGCGCGTTCGTCGCACCGAGAGCAGATGAAACTGTGTCGAAGGTACCAACTGGTTGCCACAGTATTATGCTGTTCTGTCGGTCAATTGTAAACAGTAGTGCAGCGTGTAGCTGCCTTTTGATTGTCACTGTAGACAGTAGTGTCACTGACCCTGTCAGCGTCCATGTCACATAAACTGACAAGGGCCACCCACCCCATGCGACACATGTTTGACAAAATGGACAGTTGCTCCAAATCTTTATTTCGAACGTTTTTGGGGCATGGGTTCAAGTTAGAATAGTCCGAAGAAGTGATGCTGAAGTGTACAGTACGGGTTCAGTCATGACGAGTTCAGTATTTTGCAAAGGCTACAGTGCAATAACTGCTGCTGCAATATATCATTTTCAGCATCAGTTACAGCCAATCAGTTATGGCAGATATTATATTAACATAAAGCGGATAAACACATTTCTGACAATAGTGTAAGATTCAAGCTTAAGCTAACTTACATCTTACTGTTTACTGTTGTTCAGTAATATCAAATACATTTAAAGTGAAAGACTAATGTTTGTGTCCACTGAAAGACTATCATTCAAAATATCTTAAACTGGCATTAACTATTGTTTTAGATTATTTTTTTTTCAACCCAGTGAAAGTTTAGTGAAGTTTAGTCTTGAGACAGCTTCAAGCTAGTCTCCATTATCAAGAGAAAAGTGACGTCATGTTAGCTCTAGCTCTCTAACATCAAAGGTATTTTCCGTATAATAGTCTAAGCAGTAGCCTATCTCATATAGGACATACTGGAAGAATATTTCTTCCTCTGCTTGAACTGTTGATACAGTAGCCAGACTTACTATATCATTTACAAGGAACTCCTGCAACCTTGTCTAAATGAGATGCATGGCCAGGGTATTCCTGGTTAAGGTCGTAGCCTCTGGAGGGGTTGTGTTGGTGATATTGACTTGTACAACTAGATTGATGCTCAGTTCTGAAACAAATTGAAATAAACCTAAGCATCACTCATGCTGATCTGGGCATTGGACTGTTGCTGGATTTTATGCTTCAATTTTGTATTGGTGGCTTCTAAGATGAGAACAGTGCTGACCTAGTTATCGTGGATGTTAGAGAAAGCACCACCGGCTGAACACCGTGTTTCAATAATTTTACTGTATTTTATAAAACAAAACAGGAAAAAAAATCTGTTGTATGGGAGACAGACAAAGGAGCAAAATTTAAATTCTTCATTTGTAATAAATTTAGATAAAGAAAAATATAACAAGACTTAATTAATTTAAGCATTATCTGGTGAGATGCTGTCTTTTTATTCCCACAAATCTTGGACATCACTAATGAATTTTTCACTGACCCTGATATTTGTTATTGAGAAACTGCTGACTGAACGCTAAAATGAATGACAAAAAATGTATCTGTATAATTTGAACAGCGTGGCGAAGTAGGCCTATGGTCTACTGGGGAGATGAATGAGGTTTGGGCTGAGATGGTATGCTACTGTCTGACATAATTTGTGATGCTGTAGTTGAATGTTACACGCCTTGTTACTCAAACGATATTAGGTCTGTAAATTATACAGACCTTTCACACAGCTTGTGTGAAATGGCCCTGCTGTGTTGATTCACAACAGCCATTTGCACAGTATTGTCATTTTGTTCTATATGTTATTCAGTGAAATCTCATTGAAATAAATATAATACCTTTTAGAAAGCTTGAGTATCTTGCTTTCAAGTGAAAAATGTTTTAGGAAGGTGCTATCATGTCCTTTAACGCTAATTATGTATTGCACTGTTATAATGTAGTAAATAAAATTATCTCCTGAACAGCATTAAGGTTGTCATCATAGTAGACGGAGTGAGGGCCTTGTTGGCCTAGTGGTTAGCATGTTAGTGCTGTAATGAACCAGGAACCCATCACTCTTGGGCCGGGAGTCCATCCAATCAATGTCCTCTCCAGTCATACATGGGGTGGTCTGTCAGCAACATGGGCTTCCACCACGCTCTGTCCAGTTTCCTTCCACCATAATGCTGGCTGCGTTGTGAATATTCTTGAATATTCTTGAATATGATGTAAAACATCTATCAAATAAATAAATAAATAGTATAGTATACTGGGTATAATACCCAGTGTGTCTGTCATTTTAGACTCAAGTTTAGCACTTTTGTACTGGCACTGTAAATACTGGGTTATTGAATTGTAAGAACATGTAAGCTTTTCTCCAATCACTGTTTTGTTGCAGTAGATGTATTGCCATGATCAGAAATATCACACCAAGCGCCTTGCCCCAGAGAATTTGGACAGCCTTAGTGGCCTAAGTTTAGAACATCTGCCTTGAAGTAGGGAGATCTGCGATCAAACCTGGGTTGTTCTCTGGCCATACTAAAGGGCAATGGGTATTAAAATGGTTGTTGTTGCTTCCTCACTTGGGACTCTGCACTGAGAGATAAGAGAAAGGAAACAGGACTGGTTGGCCTGGTGTCAGTATGATGTGAATGGGTATTGTGTCATATCTGATGTTTTTCGGCATCAGATACTTTAGTGGAAGCAGCACTTTGGTAGCATGGACTGACCTTGTCACAAAAAGACACAATATACGTACACACACCCAATGATGACTTCAAATCATGTGACAGAAAAATTGTTAGTATGACATAAAACCCCAAGCATACATGCATAGATATAGTTTCAGTAGATCATGAAGCGCACCTTTAAAGATTTAGACTTTTTGGGGCTTTTGTTTTTTTTTTCAGATTGTAGACATTGACAGTGTGCCATGGCTGGTAATTATTACTTTGCGATTGTTGGTCACCATGACAACCCAGTTTTTGAGCAGGAGTTCTCTCCATCCAACAAAGGCAATGACCCAAAAGTGAGATGTTCCACGTCTTAACACACATTATTATCAGTTGTATTATAATAAATACATGTATGTCAGTGATAAGTTTGATTGTATAATACCTAAATAAACTGTTAGTTGTGAAAGTTATTATTGAAATTGACAAAGTGTTCGTATTCATTTGTCATCTTCCTGGACATTCATCTATCTTCATGTTACAAGTTATCTCCCCTGGATTATTGGTCAGGTAGTTTCAGCTAATGTTGATGCAAAAAACTTCCTGTGTTATGATAATGTTTGACATTGATAAAGTAAATTTTTGTATCATATGAACTTACTGTGCTTTTAATATTTATACTTAAATCTGTGACTTTGTCTTCTGTGTTTATACAGAAAGATGATCATCGCCACTTGAACCAGTTCATAGCTCATGCTGCTTTAGATCTCATCGATGAACAGATGTGGACCACAAATAACATGTACCTGAAAATAGTGGACAAGTTTAACGAGTGGTTTGTGTCTGCATTTGTCACAGCAGGACATATCCTTTTTATGTTTTGTTTTTATTAAAGTTTTGTATTTATAGGAGTGCAGGCCTAGGTTCGATCCCAAGTCTAACTATTGATGATATTCACTGAAAAGTTACTTTTTTTCACCTTTGAATACATTAGTTCTATTTACAGGCTCGAATGTCAGTATTCAGTAACATGAATATTGGTGTAAAAAACGTGTGATGGAAATATCAGCGATGTAAGACACTTCCTGGGGTATATTTCCACATATGTACTTCATTTGTACCTTAACTTGATACACGTATGAGATTCATCATGCTACATGATATCAAGAATGAAGATGGAATTAAAAATTTCTTCACTGATGTTTATGAAATTTACATGAAGGTGAGCATTACAAAACCAATTTTTTTCTCTTCCAAGTTTTATAGAAAACAAGTTATTTAGTTGGTACTTTGCTTGCCAGCTAGCAGCTGCATGTTTGTTCAGGTTATCAGGCGACAGCTTATCCTCTTTTGACACTTAGCACAGGCCCAGTGTCCTTGTGACCATCTGCAGGTTGCTGGCAGACCTTCCCACATACGGCCGGACTCAGAGCGAGAAACTCCTGGGTCATTACGCAGCTGAGCCATGGAGGCCCCAGTGTCCTTTTGACTTGGTGGAGTGTCCTGTGTGGTGTCTTTGACACTTGGTGTTAGAGTGATGCACCACCATAGATATATCAGCACTGGGACTGCGTAGTACAAGGAGACACTATTGTGATGTGGCAAATACAATATTGAAAGAATTGTTAAATTTAAAGCATTTAAACTATGAAAACTGTGAAACTTTTCAAAGTGTGTTTTCAGCCAGTACCTGAGTTTTCTTAAATTGTGTTTGCGCAGAAAATCAATGCTTTCATGTAAGTGAAAATTGCTAGACTACTGAGTCAAACACATATCAGATGAATCAAAATAAAATGTTACAAACTTGTTCTCTTTTCAGTGGGCAATGAATCCATTCTATGAACTTAATACTCCTGTTAAATCTGCTTCATTTGACCGAAAAGTGCAATTCTTTGGGAGGAAATACTTAACCGGGTAATGTGCAGGGAGGAAGTTCGGCAAGTGTACCATGTGTGATACATGTAAATGTGTGTCTACTGTGTATGAATGTTGAAGGGGCCAGAGTAGAGATTGAACCAATGAAGGAGTTGAAATTTAGGCACTATCATTGCCTAGGGACACTAAATCCAAACAGTGGAACGTGATTTATATGTTTAAATTTGCATCATAGAAGTTCAGACTGCAAACATTTCACATGTGTTCATTATGCTAAGACAAATGTGTCACAGCATTAAACTTCTAGTGCCTGGAAAATAGAAGTACATCACCATGTATTATAATCAGATTTGGACTTTAGTCAGACCTGCTTCCTTTTTCAGAATTGAATCCTTATTCATAAAGTATTTGTGCAATCACATCTTGATGTGGACCTAGTCATGTTTTGTGACATTGTCTTCTATGTTTGGGCTGGAATTACCGGAGAGATGTTATAGTGTGTCATAGTTGATATTTGTGAAAAGTTCAAGACGGATTTGAGGACGCTCACTGACTCAGTTGGCTAAGGCATTGTTAGCTGGTCAGCCCATGTACATTGTACGAGGTCACAGGCTCAAATCCAGCTCTTGTTCATTTAGCTGAAGCTTTTAAGTCATCAGGTTTGTCAGATGTCTGGTGATGGCCAGTGGTTTCCTCTATCCATAAAGCTGACCTTTGTCACACAAGGGGGAAATTCTTAAGTACAGAATTAAAAGTCAGTGAAAGAAATAAATCTAAAGGATTCATTATGGTATGCATTCTAGGGCTGGGAGGATTTTGTGCCACATTCTTAGAGATAAGCGAACCCAGAATAATGTCCATGTTGTTCCATTTTAAAGGAGTTTAAGGTTAAATTGGCCTATTTATGTCACATTATACATTTTTTCTTGTCTTCATGGGTTAGAAAAGGAAGTCCGCAAAATAATTTATTTGTATTAAACTGATTTACTAGTTTAAACTACTGTTTATTAGTGTAAAAGTATATGTAGATAAGATAATAAGAGTATGTACATGTAGATGTATAAATTGTATGTACTTTTGAATGTCCAGTCACGTGTATGTACAAACGTATAAAATTACCTTGATGTATTTACATGTTTCTTTGGTGTTAGCTGGGCTTTGGTATAGTATGGTAAAAATTACACCAGTATGTTTTGTGATCAATCGCCTGTAAAGTATGGTTGCCAGGGATCTGTAAAGAGTGCCGTCCATTTGCCAAAATCGACTCAAAACGCCTCTCCGGCTACATAGGGCCTTGGAGTTTCAGCTTGGTAGGTCGATTAGAATTGTCAAGATACGGGCAAGACTTATGAAGATTATGTAACGTTGTTGCATGATAAGAAGAAAAAGGGCTACCGTGTCTTACTATATGTGTATAACGAATAAAGCCGATGTGCCAATGACACGGTCACGAATTCCGACACGATATTTCTGCGGTACCAAAGCAAAATTACTTGAGGTCAATAATAACGACCTCATCTTGTCAGTTCTTCTCAGTTCTTTTCTCTTTCCACTGAAATAAGTGCTTAAATCGTGTGCCATTCTAATGCATAAGTTTTCAATAATCAAATATATATCTCAGTTTATGGATCTCTGTATCAGTTATGAAGCAGAGTGTCAGGGATTCTGGATGCTGTGCTCATATTTACTTATACAAGAAAATCATGAGTTAAGGCGTTTGACGTTGATCAAAATCGTCACATCCACACATGATCTATAACAAATGCTATAAGGTGAGATATGTACATGCCATGAGCAGGACCTATCGGTATATTGCTGTCCAAGTAAGGATAATTTGCAACTGTCGAAATTTCGTTAAGTTTGCGAGACAGGAAACTGTTTTGGTCTTAGTACAAATACAGGCCCGGATAAGATGTGGTATCTGGAGAGTCTGTACAGTTTCCTTTAAATCCAGCAGAGGTGGGTATGTATCTTCCACAGCCTTTGCTAAAGCTGACCTACACGTTGCAAAAGCTCTTGAAACATTTCTGGAGCAACAGGGAGTGAAGATACAAGATGGTCTGTCTTCTAACAACTTGAATCTTTCATACTGACCATAGGGAACAGTGCAGGAGACATCAGAGGCAGCGACCACATTGTGATGGTTAGCAAATGATCAGATGTATCCTGTCTCTTGACAATTTGCCACTGTTTGTGTTTTATTCTAACAGTTCACGCGAAGGCTTAAAGACCTGGGCGTCTTTTTTTTTAGGTACGCCTAGCAGCTTGGCTTAAGCAGAATTCTGTAAAGGACAAAATGCAGTGATGGTAATTGCTGTTTATTAAATGTCATGGACAGGTCTGGAATAACTCAAATCGCTGTGCAGTCATCACAAACAAAACAATTGAAAGGGATCAGGTCTTGGGTATTAATTGTCCACCAGCAAGAAAGACACTATAACAATAAACTAACAATACAAAAGACACTAGCATGAAGAACAAAACTAAGAGAGCGACGGCAGTATGATAGTTCACAAATGGTCTAGTATTTGCAGGTATATATAAGCTCTTGTCTGTAACATCCGCCTACATGCATTGATACCGTCTTAGTTGTTGCCTCCATGGGAGCTGGCCCACATCTAGTTACTGACGCCCTCCCTCTATTCATCTGGAATAGTGATAGCTTTAAAGAGGGCTAATCCTTAACAACATTCCCTTGTTTGCCTACAGTAAAGCTCCCCCCCCCCCCAAGGCTGTATATTTATATATCTGTTTGATGGATAGGGAATTCTTTGTAATTAATCTTCTTCTCCCGTTTCCCACACACCATTTAATTCGCTAAATCTCTCCCAAAGAAAATAGATAAAGTGGAAATTATCTCCGTATTAACCCCTTGTTGGACCACTTAGACACACATCAAGGCGACCTCCGCTCTACAAAAATCTGAATTTTCACACATTCCCGCTGTTTGATCGATGTGTGTTTATCAAATGGCCAGTGAAATTCTTTAATCATTTTGACATGATCAAGTAGAGTTGTATGGAAACTGGAGAGTTCGTCACGCGTATTGTGACAGCATAATCGCTAAATGATTGGATGTGACAATAACTCGGCATGTGGGAGGATATAGTAACAGGGGAGACCACTCTCGCAGGACAGTCGTTACGCACTTGGGATGGGATAGGTTTTTCGCTTGATAGCTTGTCGAGTCACCTCCATTCTTTGCGGTCACTTCCATTTTGTGTCTGCTAAATGACATTCAACCAAACGAAAAAGTTATAGAAAAATGTGTAATGAAAAATACAGGGTGGATGAAATTCACAGCAATCTTCGTACACGCCAATGAAGATGAAAATATATTAACAGGCCCAGTCTATACAGTTAGGTCTATGGTATTCTACAGTCTTTCGTTGATTTGACTCTGTACCATGTCTTGATAGTGCATATTTCTTGCCTGTAACATATTCTGATTACGTTGCTGATCTTGATTCGGTGTATATGCGTAAACAGGTCACAAATAACGTCACCGCCTTGGTGACCTACAATGGTTAGGGCGTCACAAATAACGTCAGCACTTTGGTGACCTATAATGGTTAGGGCGTCGTCCTCGATGTCAAAAATCAAAGCTGGATCAGGTCATACTAAAGGTTTTAAAAATGGTATTTGTTACTGTCTCACTTGGCGATCGGCACTGAAAAGTTAGAGCAAGGAAACATGACTGGTCAACCCGGTGTCGGTCACTGGGTGGGGTGTCCTGCCTGGTGTCTTGGCCATGATACTTCAGAGGCGGCAGCTCTTTAGCGGCATGGAATCGCTCTGCCACGAGAAGGCACAGTATGTGTACACTCACCTAATGGCTCCTCTTCGTCGTATGACTGAAACATTAACAAGTACGACGTTAAACCCCACACATTCATTCACAAACAACGAGGCAGATGTATAAGCAGGTGTATGCAGTTCTGATAGAGAACTCACTGTTTTATCTTATTTTACTGTTGAACACCGTTCTATGTCGGGCAGGTTTATACATCCACGAAACATGATTAAATCACCGCCCTTATTTGAGTAACTTTCAAATGTCCTGACTAAAAGCTCCAGCCAATTCAACCAGATCCTGCTGTTTCATTCACCAGGAGCATTATTTAACTTATCTATCTGTTAACGAGCGCACAATAAACAACACTGTATCTCCACGACCGTAACCTGCACAGTCTCTAGTAAAAGATGTACTCTTGTGATTGAACTATACTCCAGACGTTCTACTGAATTGTATGCATATGGATGTATATAGATGGTATATGTGAGCACATTGTGTGTGCAGGTGTATGCCTATATGTGTAGATAATGTCTAACGTAATGACGCAGATTTGTTGACATCTGGTGATATGAAGGTACAGACGCCTTCATCCTGCCTTGTATGTCTGCTTGTATAGGTTGCTATGTCTAACGTCATGAGGCAGATGTGTTGACATGACACGGATGATATAAAGGTACAGACGCCGTCATTCCTGACTTGTATGTCTGTTTTTATGGGTTGTGATAAGGTAGATGTGTTGACATGACACTGATGATATGAAGGTATAGATGCCTTTATTCCTGACCTGTATGTCTGTATGTATAGGTTGTTACGTCTAATGTTATGAGGCAGGTGTGCTGACACGACACTGGTGATATGAAGGTACAGACGCCGTCATTCCTGACTTGTATGTCTGTACGTATATTCCCGCTAACCTTACGAGACAGGTGTGTTCACAAGACACTGGTGATATGAAGGCACAGATGCCTTCGTTCCTGACTTGTATGTCTGTTTGTATTTAGGTTGTTATGTCTAACATTATTGGGCAGATGTGTTGACATGACACTCATGATGTGAAGGTACAGACGCCGTCATTCCTGACTTGTATGTCTGTACGTGTAGGCTCGCTAACCTTATGAGAACAGACGTGTTGACAAGATACTGGTGATATGACGGTACAGATGTTTTTATTCTGGACTTGTATGTCCGAATGTATAGGTTTTTATGTCTAACGTGGCCAGGCAGATGTGTTGACATGGCACTGGTGATATCAAGGTACACACGCCTTCATTCCTAACTTATATATGCCTGTATATATATACGTTGGTATGTACTCCTGGTCTGTGGCGAAGTCTAACGTTATGAGGCAGATGTAACTATACAGACATCTAGATCACATTTCGTCTCAACCACTGGGACATTATGTCCCATTCGCTCTAACACTGTGCATGTTAATGATGTTACACCTATATAGGATCCCAACTGGTAGTGCTATATATATATATACATGTTACATGGAGCTTAGAACAGCTCCATTCTATTTCGGACATGAATTAGGTAGAAACTGTGATAGGCGATATTGATACTAAGAAAAACACATAAAGTTGTGTGATAATTATGATTTGGAAACAGTGTCATGCGCATGCGTGCCATGAATTCATTAAAATTCAACGTAATACATCACGGTATAAAGGTTTAAACCTTTGTCTTATTTTAACTGATAGATTTAAATACGTTATACACTTTCAAAGATTATTGCATGTAACTTGTTACAGCATTTTTCTAGTTTGAAAGTAAGAAAAGGCAATATGCATTGCTTTGTACATACGCGTTCGTGTATAGCTCGCGGTATATAAAAAAGACGTGCATCATAGGTACATAACTGGGCACACATTTGTAGCGTATACCACAGCAACAAGTACGAAAGGTACACATAATTTAAATGTGTCTGTGAAAATTTGGAAAGTCAGTCAGCAACCTGCTGATGACTGTGGGTTTTACCCGGGCTCTGTCCGGTTTCCTCCCACCATAATCATGCTGACCTCAGTCGTAGAAGTGAAATATTCTCAAGTAAGGAATAAAAACCAATCAAAATAAATACGTATGCAAATTTTTTACGATGAAAAATGTATACCTGAGGAACTTACCTTGTGCATGTTTTGCACACAATTTTTTAAAAGCCCATATACTGTGCCTGCTCGTGTGTATATAAGAATGAGATGACATATAAACTTGTTCTCAGTAATAAGTGCACTAAATGGTTCTTTTAATAAGAATAATATTAGTACGCGAAACAGAACCGGTTGTCCCAGTGTCAATATAATGTGACTAGGTAGAATGTCATTAGCTGGCAGGATACTAAAGTGGCGGCAGCACTTTGGCGGCATGGGCTCGCCGTGTCACAAGAAGACACAGTATATGTACACACACACCTAGTGACTCCTCCTCGTCATATGACTGAAAAATTGTTAAGTGCGACGTTAAACCCTAAGCATGCATACATACTACAATAATGCTAATTACTATGGACTGAAGCATAGTTTGGGAGCCCTAGAGTGACACACACGAAACCACTACGCTTTGACACCTCAGGGCTATCGCTGCATCGTTCCAGTACACCATACATGCTTCCGACTGCAGCCGACCAGCCTTTGGCCATCAGCGTCAAGGGCTCGAATCCGGCTTCCGCGCTAAACCAGTTACAGCTTTAAACCAGTAGATTTTTTCAGATATTCTGATGAAGGGTGGACGGATGGACAACCGCTGTGTGCGTGAGATATTTGTCATCCCAGCTTTAAACTTTATTAAACTCGAATTCATTCATTCGAATCCAGGGCTTTGTGGATTAGCTGACGTTCTACACGAGACAAAGCTTTGTCCAAAAGGACAGTGATGCAGTGGTTCATAACCTCCAGTTATTAACCAAGTCCACGCCTTACCGGCTGGAAAAGACTGCAAAGTAAAGTATACTGAGGCGTAAAATGGACGTATCCGAAGTAAACAAAATTGAACAACAAAACTTACATATATGGAAAAAGATTATTTTTAGCTTCCTTGCATTTTTTTTTTTTATCTCTGAAACGTTTCTTTGGAACTAAGACGTCTTATATTATTTGGGAAACATTATATATACAGATCTGAGCAAAATTCTATAAATACTGCTTAACGTTAAGAAAGATGAAAAAGAATATTATTGAGGCAAACGATTTTGTTTTATTTATTTTCGTATTTTGTTTTCAGCATTCACATCTGACTTGTTTCTTTTGCAATTTCATAAAAGCACTGATTCAATGAAACATATAAATAAATGCTGTCATTTTAGTTATTTTTTTCGGACACTGTATATATACAAATAAAACCTAATGCTCAGCTCCACACAGCGCGACTAACGTGGGCTAGAGCTGGAAGGCGCCAGGACCTGGAATAATTATTCCTGTTTATTCCTGTCAACACATCTGCCTCATAACGAATGCCTTCTGAAAATGACGCGAAGGACAATATTACATTGTATACACAAGTTTAGTAGTCTCGTCGATATAGGTTATATCTGTAGTCATTTTCTATTGGACTTCTCTGTCTGCTCTGCACGTTCTCCAGGAAGGCCGTTATATATATATATATATATGCTGTGATATAGAACTGAGCTACTCTGTCCATCTGTCATGCAGCATATCTATATCTATATATATATATATATATATATATATATATATATATATATATATATATATATATATATATATATTCTTTGGGGGTTGGGGGTTGGGGGGGGGTTGGGGGGGGGGTTGTTCTTTTGCTCCATCCCGTGAATTGTATTCAATGTTAACGGCATTTGAAGATGCGATCAGGGCTTTAAAAAACGAATTCTTGTCACACAACCTCAATTACTATCAAAAGATTTTGCTGAAATTTTCATTGCTGTTCACCTTATCGTCGATTTAATTACAGAGGGAATCTGCAAAATGAGAACTTACCGACAGTAAGTAAGTGAGTAATTATGGCGGCCATCTGAATATCATGTGCTTTAGTTTTTTTTAAATGCCTTACTTAAGTTGCTTTCACGAGATTTGCGAAACACATTTATGTATTGCAACATATGTTGATGATTTATGTATAGACTTAATTATTGGCCTTGCACACGTGTATATTGTACGCTACAGAGCCTTAGAGCGATCAAAATAGTTATATTATTTATGATAGCTTTTACAGGTAAGTATTATTGTATAATTGTGACTAATATCAGCTGTGATCAGTTACATGCATGCATAGATTAGCTACTTTTTAGTTAAGTTTCTCATAGCATGTGGCATAGTGGGTTTTTTTTCATATGCACTTCCACAACAGGCCTATAGAAAACGAATGAGTGTCATGAAATACTGAGAGAACAATAAAAACTCCGCCATTCTGATGTCCAGAGCTCGTATGTGTCATTGCAAGGCGTACATAACTAGGGAATTACCTTCCGTTGATAAATCGGTCAGAGGATTTTTTGGATATGAATTGCGGGAGTTTTTACAAGAACGCCAATGTCGGTAAGAAAAAGCTCCGCTTAGCAAATTTTAATCTGGTAAATACTTCGCTATTCTGACGGGATATTGCTCCTAAGTGCCTTTGACGTTGTCCGGATTGAGGGAAAATTGGGATCCTAACAAAGGCGAGTATAGCATTTTTCAAAAATAACAGTTATGAGTTATTGTAGTTTAAGACAATAACAGCGACATGCAACAACTAATCATTTAATATTACCCACGTTTGTCTCCATGTGGCCAGACGTGGGTCCCCGGGGGGAGGGGGAATGGCCAGTTTGAGACCCCTCTGCCTAATTAATACGAGATAAGAGGGAGTGTTTAATCTCAACATTGATTAACGGGGTTAAGAGAGTTGATTAAGAAGACAACCCGATACACTGCTACAACATCCCGTTCTATGGTCGCAAGGGACTGGCCAGCAACTCCCATGCAGTCTTTACACAACATGACTTTTTGGATGGATGACTTTGTTCTTGGCTGCACGAAGTTCAAGCTGCGGCTTTTAGTCAGGAGGACTGTCATGTATCTTGTGAAGGGCGGTGATTTAATCCCTCGCACTCTGGTTTCCTACATGCATACATTCATGCCGTCGTTTAAGTGAGAAAGTCTTAATTATGTTCGGCGTTAAATACCAATCAAAATAAAATTATTAATTAATTAAATAAATTTTGCGACTTCGATGTACATCAGTCCTAAATTATATATAGATAACCCTATAGCTTAAAACATTAATTGCTTTGTGTGTGTGTGACTACGTCATTGGATTTAAACTAGTGTAACGCCGTATATGAGATTTAATTATACGTCTTCTCCCCAACGTATATACATGCATGTGACATTCACATGTCTATGTCCATGTAGGAATGCAATATTGGACTGTTTCTTGAATCACTCATCTCTGTATAAAATTAACCATAGATTTCAATTTTTAAACAGCATTTATATCGATCTAAATATATATGTAAAATATAATCAATGTTTGTTTTTTTTTTAGCATATATCGATATAGTGAGCCCATTCATACATTGAGCGAAGAATGTTAAACATTGCCTTTTATATGTAAGAAACTAATAAAAAGTTAAAGTAATTTTAAAAAAAAACCTTTTTTGTCCTTTCACGCTTTTAATTTGAATGTCAGATGTCGCATCCTCACATTCTGGCATTTATACATTAATTTTTGTTTTTATAAAAGGTTGGGTTAATTATGGCCAAAAGAAATGGCCTGGACTAAAAAATGTGACTGTAACGCAGATTTTCTTCCTTTTTTGTCTTGTTCGTTTTTGAGCGGACTCTTCTCTCATTTCGAATTTCTTGTTGAAATACGCTTTCGATACAACATAGAAAGTTCAAATAGAGTGCTGGAGACTTGAAGTACAGCATAAAATTATCAAAAAGGAAATTTAATGTAAGAATGTTGCAGATAGTATTTATAATAGACCAGCCAGTCACTGGATGGACAGCGGACTGGTCATCTCACTGTCCAGAGAATCTCTGCCCTCTGTTGCCAGACAGACCCCTGATTTCTCAACAAAGCCAGATGGAGCAGGAATGATCACCACCATAACTGTTTGCATACTTCTGATCATATTTTCCGGGTCTTTTGATGAGAGCTTGTCTTAGGTCCTGTTCTCTCATGTCCAATCAAGCCTTTTAATTGACCTTTGATGCCCTTTGCTGCCCTCTACACGGCTTTCTTTAGCCAACAATGGCCACTCAGAGTGGTCAGTAAGCCAGTTGTGAGCGGTGGACGAGCGCGCCGCCCGGCCAAGGCTGGACAGTGTCCAGTGGCCGGAGTTTGATGGTGCATGCGTGACTAATCGTTCAGAACACATAGAGGACCATCCATCCTGGACAGCGCGACTCATTTGCCTTGACAGTTTTCACTGCTGAGGAAAATGAGCGTAGAAATCATGTTTATATGTTTTATTTCCAATGCCTGACTGATTGCAGATTTACGGGAACATCACCCAGCCCTGCATCATGTCATAGCAGGCCCAAATGTAATTTGTATCGACAGCCTCTGATCAAAAACGGACCGCACTCGACCTCTTCATATCAGACAAGACGCCCCGAGCTCTTTAATTAGAAATACCGGTGTTTAACTGAGATGAAGCGCCTTGTTCGGGGACGTGTCCATTGAACGGCAAAAGAACCGCTTCTTCACTTCACAATCATCTTTGCCATTTTGTGGAATGAGTTTTATCTTCCACAAAACGTGCAAATCTCCCAGTCTGCTAATAAATAGAAGTCTGGTCTGTTTTCACGGCTCTCGTTGTTTTTGCTGACTTGCCGGCGTCGTTTCTAATTAATTTTTTCCCACAAGCCTCCAACAACAGATTGCGAAACCATTTTTTGGATTAACAAATTGCACCCCACACCTTATTGTCCCTACAATAGAAGCGTTAAGTTATACCAGTATTTTGAAAATATTACAAATTCTGGGCTTTGTTGAAAATTACACAGTAATAATATTTTTATCACTAACAGCATATAATTGTGAACAACTATACACGTCAAAGGAAAGTTGGTTCCATCTTAAAAAGTGATCTTTCACACTGATGAATTTATTCATGGATTTTCATGGATTTTCGGTTCTAGACTCCCCCCTCTTCCCCCCCCCCTCCCAACTCCCAAACACAAACTCCACTCATGTAGATCTCCAAACGTATGCCCTTAATTCATGTACACTCTCTAAAATCAAATGTGTACAATTTCTACATCTACAATGACGTGTATCATGCTGATGTACCTCTGATACGTCATTAAGGATTTCATTTATTTATTTATTTATTTGATTGGTGTTTTACGCCGTACTCAAGAATATTTCACCTATTCGACGGCGGCCAACATTATGGTGGGAGGAATGGCATTATGGATGTAAAACACAAAGACAGTCCACAAATTTTGTGGATGTGCATTTTTGCATCAATACTTCAAATGTACCACTCGTTCAAAATAAGTCTCAATAAGGCTTATACACCCTCTACCCTTAACAGATATTAATGGTGTATTTATTGACAGTTGTGGGACAACTCGACATTTATACTTTACGAACTCGACAGCTATATGTACCCTTCAAACCTCTAAAATTATAGAGATTTCAATACTTGGAACTTGAAGTGATTTGGGCCGCTTCAGCGAAACTACAAATCTGATTTACTCAGCCAAAGAGCCCGTATACTTTTCCTACCTTTATTGCAGCTCTTTGGGGGGGCCATTTGCATTGTTTCCATTTGATTGTTCATTAAATGCGACATGACTATGCGGCATTTTGAGTAATTCTAGACCAATGAAGTATAATAAATTTTAAATATTTTTTTTACCTATTTCTGTTTAGGTCCATGGTGCCAGGGGATTGATTCTATCCAAGCATTTTAGTGAACAGTTAGAATAAAACTCCAACCGATTTAAATTGGCAAGAGTCCGGATTCCACCAGATTTGTGAGGCCATTTGCCAACTGTCGCACTGCAATAGCTGCTGTCCGTGCTATAAATCTTTATATTACATGTATATCCATACAGGAACATCTCATACATGCAAATTGGCCACTTGATAATTTATGCTCATGTAGAGATGTATCACTATTACTGTCATAACCGCGTACGTTATACAATAGAGTACACCTCTCTGTAAAATAGAGACATATGCCAAAACATGATATATCGTGCAAACAGCCGTATATAATTTCGTCACCCAGCTTCAGATCAATGACGGCCGTACCTGGGAAGGTTTTCCAGCAACATGCGGATGGTCGTGGGTTTCCCCCGGGCTCTGCCCGGTTTCCACCCACCATAATGCTGGCCGCCGTCGTATAAGTGAAATATTCTTGAGTACGGCGTAAAACACCAATCAAATAAATAAATAAATAAATTCAGATCAATGATCCATTTTCATACGTAATGTTGTGCTATATTTGATGAAATTTATGCTTATGTATGTAACCATATATAAGTATCAGTAGATTAATTTCGCCTATTTTGGAGCTATAAATTAATATTCGAACGTTTCTTTCTAACTTCCTAAAAAAAGGAATCCTCAGTTCGGGATAAACTGTTTGTTTTTACTTCTGTTTACCTGTGTGAATAATATCATTTAACTCAGGATTTCATAAATGCAAAGGATGTATAATTGTATTAATTGTATTAATTGTGTTAATTTTTTCAGTCAGTTGGGTTCAGAACCGTTGCCGTCTCACCTGTTCTTCATTTTTGTACCTATGGTAGGTCATAAACGAAATGCGCGGCCTACAGTTACAGATATTTATCGCAAAACTGCGTGATGCTTAGACTACTGCACGTACATACGTATGTATGCCTACAGTCTTAAGTTCATTACAGAAAATAATTAATTAATTTATGAAGTATACAGGTTATACAATGATCTGTCTTCAGGTTTGCAACATTGTTACATCTACAAAGCAATATATAAAGACACTAAATGACCATGACTTTAGTTCACGAATAACTTCTCCATTTTACGTTATTCTGGGAGTTCAATTGAGTTTAGAAAGGTGTTTTAAGGTTTGCTTGGAACATAACGACATTTTACTGGACAATTGTAAGTTTCAGTGCCATTAGTCATATTTTGTGACATTTGTTTGACTCCCACAAATGCAATTCTGTGGGTGAAATTTTAGGTAATTTAGGGTAAGTCTGATAAAAGCTTTGTTATAAATTTTTTCAGATAATCCCAAAAATATCCATATACTACATGTATATAAACACTGATTTTGACCTACACTAAATTTATCACCGGCACATCCCAGTCAAAACACATGCACATACATATTCAAGTGTTGCATGTGTATAGAATCCAGTTTTGCTGTGTCTGATTTTGACATTATTATTCATAAAACTTCATTATCTATTGCTACACGTATTTGCCCTTCTTGACCCCTTGAGATGACTCGTGTGAATGAGTGTGCGTAAGTATTATCTCATACGCCGTATCAACCTGCCGGCGTAATGAGCTAAATAGTTTGTCTGCGACTCTGTCGTAACAATAACACACGTGTCGTGAATGGAGATCAACTACGCCCGATGATTTCCTGTGACAACACTGGAAGCGGGTTCAAAAGTTAATCTTTCCGGCACACCGACAAGGGACCGACAGTGGGGCATGGTTTCGGTCGGGTCCGCGCTCCCGACAGATGGCAGCATTGGACACACGCGTACCTAGTATACGATGCAAATTACAATGTAGTTCTCCCCATATTACCCGTAAACGATGTAAATTGATGCTCCTTTATTAAGGAAGCTGAGGCTTCCGTCTTTACCACCGCACCAACTGGCTTACCATGGGTCTGCCCGCCCCCTCGGGCTGCCAAGCGTAACGCTGAGAACAGACTCACTGCCCCCCGTCTCAGCAACTCATCTGGACTCTGTCTTTTGTTAGCTGGACCAAATTGTCATCATTTCCTAATCTTTCAAAAACAGTGCTCACTTTACCAACACTATGACAGATCCAAGGAAACGTGTTCCATTTTCACTAGCGTCATAAGCTGTACTCATTCATTCTATTCTCACAAGAAGAGGTACAGAATATTAAAGACAACTGCACGCAGATTAAAAACCAGAAATCCTCAGAAATCTATAACTTCTCTTCAGACGTGATGTTGTATTATAGTTGTAAAAATTGAACTTTAATTCCCAGAGGTATTCATATATCAGTGTAAGTACATTCTTACTAGAAAAATAAATTATTATTCCAGCAAGATTTCTAAAAAGGAATTCCTCAGTTGAAAATTAACAACATGCTTTTACTTACATTTATGCGTATATGCTATGTAATGAAACACAGATTTCTGAAATAAACAGAATGTCATTTCTTTCTTTGGTCAGCGTTTCAAAATAGAATATTGACTGTTTAAATTACTTTATTGTGTATCCTTTCTTTCCAAACACAGCCATCATATTAGTCCGAAATTACATAAATAAATCTTTTATATTCCTTATAATGGTTAGATATATATTGCTTTTCACCTTTTTGTGTGCGATTAGATATTTTCTTATAAGTAACAGTTTAATACAATGAATTTGTATTTATTTATTTATTTATTTGTTTATTTATAATCGTTACACTCCACTAGCTTCTCTTGTGTAACGGTGAAGGAAGCCAGATTGTCCCAGTAAATAGCTTTTGAGGACACATTGTGTAAAACTTGTTGAGATCTATAGATTTGAAATCGTTATCTTATTTGACAAGCTATTGTCATCTCAAAATTAGAAAAGTATAGCGCATTTAACGAATTTCAGGCAAGTGTTTACGTGACAGAGAAGTGTCATGCAACGTTTGTTATCAGAAGTTGTGTAGTGAAATTAAACATGCATGTATTATAAAATTTTCTAATACATTGCATTTGCAAGATTTTTAATAAAAATATTGAGTCTTCACCCCCCCCCCCCCCTTCCCCTTCAACGATAAACCTAACCATCTTCAAGTAAGTGACAAAATTCCTGAGTACGGCGTTTAACACCGGTCAAAATAAACAAATAAAATTAAGCGTTGTCCAAAGCCAGCATATCTAAGACAAGGACAGAGCACATTGTCTCGCCATTAATTCGTGATGGTTAAATATTGTTTACAGAACAATCTTCAATTAAGTACGCCAGCTTTCAATAAAGAAACGCCGTGACGTGGTTGATTTTATATGTGCAGCAGCGAGGCCGCCATTCCTGGTGGTCGTATATTTAAGTTTCCACCAAATCAAATCAATCTGTTAGAACCTGTTAAGTAATCCTCCAATCAAGTTTATAGCTTGTGCACTACGAAAAGTTTTTCTAGTCCACGTGTCTTTTCCATTTGGAATTTCTTTATTCCAGTTTAATGTGCTTTTGGTGCTAAAGGGGTTTCTAATTTCATGTCAATATGGTGAGCAGAAGACCCAAGTTAGAGAAGTGGCAACTGTCTTCCTGGGACATGGCCACGTGCTCGGTATTACAGGCGTGAAATTAGTTTGTAAGCAAGTACGCGTGCGTGTCGATTGACACCTGACGTCACGATTGGCCCTCGTGCGGCCCACGTGCTGGTCACGCGATATGTTCCTTTTTGCTGGTCTGAATGTTTTAAAAGCTGCATGAAAGGAACATGAGGGAAAGATCTATTGGTTACAAAAAAGTTATCACAGAATGATCAGAGGGAGTGAGGGGGCCCACTAAAGGAATTAATTCTCTGATTGAATGCGTTCGCTCAAAAGTACTGTGTCTAGCCGGACCAATAAATTTAAAAAGGCGTGAAAATATAGAAATGAGTGAAGCTAGTCCCTTGATAAGAAGAGATGGCTGGAGAAATGAATCGTTTAATTTGACGTTGTTGTGTAGAGACCGCAGCTGAAGGACTTGACGGGATGCAATTAAGGTGATTAGTTCTGGGATGAGCACTAGCCATGATAGAGAAACTCGCGAGTCCTGCTGGCCCCCTGTTTGCCAAGAGAATCGTGAATAATGTTAAACGAATTACAGCAATTACTCCATCGATTTTTTGTAATAGAAGTGAATTAGTTGATTGCTAGTGGAAACGGGAGGGTCCCTGATGACGGCAAGACAATACCGCGGGTGACACCCCTAGATTAACATTGCGTATTGAAAGGCGGGTCTTTCGGGAAGGAAACGATAATTAATATTGCCAAATTTCAACTTGATCGTCCAGCGTTAAAGCCTAGATAATCCCTGACAAGAAACGCGCATTGGTTTCTTCTGGAGCGTCTGGCTGGGTGATAAGTCCGTGCTGACATAGCCGGCTTATCTCTGAGTAAATGAGCAGGAACAGGCAAAGCAATTGGAGAGTTTATCAAGACATATATATCCGTATTCTAAGACTGACTTCAGAGTCCTAAAGCAGTGCCAATGGAGTAGCTGTGACCTCCAAAGGCTGTATTAATCCACCAGATGGGTATATAGTCCGACACCAAACCACAACTCATTGATCCTCAGGCCTTTTCTCGAATCTTTGATCAGAGGGAAAGAAATGAATGTCGAAAGTTCATCAGCATGTGTAAATATGATCTAATGGGGTTGTTGCATTTCCGCTCATCCTGCTGTGGCTGACCCGGTAGCCAGGGTTGGCTGATTGTATTGCGGGGCCTCTCCAGATTTCAATGGCACTCCTCGGGTGGGTGATGCTGCCCTCTACCAGCCCCGGGCCGTGCCGAGTATTTGTCGTGCGCTTTTCCAGCCTAAGACGGCAAATGGCGGCAATTGTTGGGGAGCCTGCATTGGCGTTAGATGATTACTTGGGCAAACAGGGAAGCTTTTTAATGAAGTGACTAGCAGGGCCTAACAGGTGCGCTTTGTTTGCCCCCAAATGTCGAGGTAAATTTGACACGGCCCACCATAAATATTTGAAGGGAAAATGAAGAACATGGAATTTGTGGCCATGTTTCGTCCATAATATTACCCACTTGACTCTGTTCCTTCCCCCACCCCATCCCCACCTATAACCACAGTTTAAGGAATCACCATGCCAATTACACTCGCTTTAAGTGCCCCAGGGCTAAATAAATGATGGTGAAACTCCAAAATTCACTCCGCCAGAAGAAACACTTCCTTTATTCAACCAGATCAAAGAATAGGTATTTATTAAGTTTATCTTAGCTACAGGCATATGGCAACGTCTCTTTCTCTGTAAATAAAAGCTTGAACGAAATATACTGGATTTTGTTTTTTCAAAATCTAACAACTGAGCAGCGAGGTTATAACCGTTGTGTTCTTTGTCCGACACTGGGATTGCCGTTCTAAATTGAATTCAAAATACAAAATAATCGATGTGTAATTTTTCACAAATAGAATTCATATTTTATATCATATATTAGCTAATATATAATATATATCATGACATAGTCCTATTCTTTGAAAGGATATATATATATATATATATATATATATATATATATATATATATATATATATATATATATATATATATATATATATATATATATATATATATATATATATCGTACAGAAGTTGTTGACAGAGCTTAAGTCAGTTTGCAGAAAAGAACCACCAAATGCCGTTTTGATGTCTCTTCTAAAGCAGTGGATAATTATCATTGAATTATGAATCATTTATTGCTGACTCTTTGGTAATTATAAGTTCCATATATGTTTTTTGCCATGTTATTTTCAGGGGTTTTTGTGGTTGAAATTTTGTCAGATTATGGATATTGAAAATAATTCCATTTGTTTGTCATGCATGAATTGATGGAAATGTGCTTCATCTAAACGAACGAATTAAAACCGTCAAAACGTAATTGGGTAAGCTTGAAAAAAATTTTTGGGGTCTCTTCAAAGCGAAAAACGTTTCATGGAGAAAGTAATCTCAAAGATTCCTGCTCGACAGTTTCTTTCCAACGATTATCGTCTACCTTATGTTCATCCCTCTGTCTGGTTCCGTCATAGGATTCAATGTGTCGTTGTTCGACGTTCAATTGTTAACGTGTAGTGGTTAACTTAATTCGGTAGAGAAGGGGTAGGCTACAATCAACGCCGGACTAATTACATTGAAGACAGTTTCTCTGTGTACGTAATATAATTATGAAACGCCAAGTCGAGCCTTATGGGAAGGTAACCGCATTAAGGTAACGGAATAGGGTAGCTTCTCACTTGTCTTGTATCAACAAGGCTATTGTTACTGTCGTTTACAAATAAGTCCAGATTTTCTTTCTACTTATTAAATCACCGAGGTTAAGGCTGCTAATGAATAAGTTTAGACAGTTCATTATGGCACAGACAGAAACCCAACATTCACTTTAACCAACAGATATTTACCGGTTTCAACTCGCAGACAATTCCATTATCCAGGATGGTCCGTTTTTCCCCGGAAAGCCTATGACTGCTTCTAACCAAATTTTAACCGCCCCTACAATATGGTTAACCTTCATAATTTGTTTTACACTAACCCAGGCAATGAGCTGGTACACATATTAACTCGTTGACAATTTATTTTGTCCTCCGATTATACTATTTATTCGTAATTGTCAAATTTGATTTAGGAACAAAACAGCCATTTTACAACGTGCGTGAGCACTGTTAGTTATCGCTGAAGAATGAACAACAAAGGCAAGAAGGAATGAAGATGTTCGAAGAGGCGACATTGTCGAACAAAAATCTGAATTAATAATTTATTTGCTATCCATGCATGCACTTTGCCTAAATTATAGCTCTTCAGCTTTTAAAGGTTAAAAAAACACACATCGTGTTTAAGTGCATACCTCATATGTTGACGGGATTGAAACAGTTAAAAAAACTTTTATTCGTCAGGGGATCAAACCAGAGATATGGTATTTATGTACTGTACTTCATATGGATGCGGTACATTTTAATAAATTATACATGTATTCACATTTTATCATTTTCATAGGCTGAAATCTGTTACACCTAGAATGTGTCACACCACAATTAAATCTCAAAACTTTTATATTAACGAATAGTTCGAATAGTTTAATTTATCTTCAATCAAGAAGTATTTATTTGATTGTTGTTTCAACGCCAAACCCAAGATTTATTCATTTATTCGATGGCAGCCAGTTATATAGATGGAATAAGTCTCGGGCTGTCAATTAAGAAGTGTTAAAATAAAGTTTTTTTTTTGAAATTATATGCTATGATTATTATACACGTAGAAGCAACGCATTTCATTTTCTGTATGCGTGTTGATCTGAAAAAATTTATCTGAAAAAGTATTTATTTACTTATTTATTTATTTAATTGGTGTTTTACGCCGTACTGAATTTAAGAATATTTCACTTAAACGACGGCTGCCAAAAACTTTAGTATACGAAACAATCAGTGGTACACAACTGACTTACATTGCACATTTGTACATTGTGAATGCGAAAAATGTGTACGCATGTGTTTTCGCAGAGTGCGTGTTCCTAACTGGTATTACGTAGTGCCTTACATTACTGCGTGTATGTGTGTGTGTGGGGGGGGGGGGACGGTAATGGGTAAATGAATATGAAATAAGAAAACTGGTTAGATATGGACACTATTGCATACTAAATACACCGTTCCAGCTGTTTACTTCAGAAACGCTCATGCCTTCTTCTCTAACATTATCGGTGAGCCGACACGAACACGACAGTCAAATGTTTTCGTTATTCTGCTGAAGCCCCTAAGCGCCATAGACTCCATGTGTCCGGGTTAAACAGATGTGGTGGTTGGAACAGTCTTTGTTTCACGGCAGTACGTAATTATAGCTGTAAGGTTTGCAGGTTGTCGCGTGGTGTGAAGATGTACGGTGTTGTACGCAGATCGGGTTGATTGGTCCCGGAGCCAGCTGTCCCTCCGACACCTCAGGAGAAGCCATCCACGCTGTACCGTGCTCCTGAGCCACTTTTCATGCGGAGTTGAACGACACTAGGGACACACTTGGTAATATTTTGTTGGAACATAAAACTGTTCTGACTACCGACAAAAAAGCCAAAGCCTAGTAAACTGTTCTTATTAGTCAAAATAAAAAATCAAGCCCATCAAACTGTTCTTACTTTCGAAACAAAAGAAAAAATTCAAGCCCATTTAAAGTGCAACACGTTAAATTTAAAATAAAGCGAATATTAATTACCAAATTTATGGTTCCCAAGAAAACTGCCAGTTTTCTGGGGTTTTTTTTTTTACGGTTTGCAGTGGCGAAAGATGGGTACTTTAAAGCTGTTCTCAGAAAATTAAAAAACACAACTGTGCAAATCTAATGTATGTGTTGACGTCATTAAAGTATTGTATACGATGATTTTCTTTACAGAAGTAGCCAAAGCTCAATTTAGTTTTGATAAGTTTGAACGAAGAAATTTAGATTTAAGGTACGGATTCATATGGGACTGACTCGATAGCTGATAGACTGATTCTACTGACTCAACAATTGATTTTCCTACTCCATTGACTTAGCTGTTGATTTACTTACTCAGCTACATGAAAGAAGTACTGAAGTACTTACTTAACTGACTAAACTGCTGAAACACTCATTCAACTGGCTGAACTATAGAAATAGCCATAATTGAACTATGGAAATACTCACTCAACTGATTGAATTGTTGAGGTACTCACTCAAACGACTTAACTGATGAAGCACTCACTCAACTGACAGGACTGTTCAAGTACGCACTCAACCCACTGAACTGATGAAACATTCACTCGACTGACTGAAATGTTCAAGTACGCACTCAACCGACTGAACTGATGAAACATTCACTCAACTGACTGAACTATTCAAGTATGCACTCAACCGGCTGAACTGATGAAGCACTCACTCAACTGATTGTACTGTTCAAGTACGCACTCAATCGACTGAACTGACGAAGCACTCGCTCAACTGACTGAACTGTTCAAGTACGCACTCAACCGACTGAACTGACGAAGCACTCACTCAGCTGACTGAAATGTTAAAGTACGCACTCAACCGACTGAACTGATGAAGCACTCACTCAACTGACTGAACTGTTCAAGTACTTATACTCAGCTGACTGAACTGATGAAGCACTCACTCAGCTGACTGAACTGATGAAGCACTCACTCAACTGATTGTACTGTTCAAGTACGCACTCAACCGACTGAAGTGACGAAGCACTCGCTCAACTGACTGAACTGTTCAAGTACGCACTCAACCGGCTGAACTGATGAAGCACTCACTCCACTGATTGAATTGCTGAAGTACTATTGCTCACCGTTGAATAATTAATATGCACTTTACATTTAGGAGATAAAACGTCATAATGTTAGTGTATGCTTAGATATTTACAGTAACCTGCAGTTCGGTGTACATTTCGACTGCGTCATTTTTATTTAAGCGTAAAAATGAAAATGAAATATTGTAAGAACCAAGTAATTTAGTTGTAAATCATTAACTCGGATGAAAGTAATTAAAATCACAAGGATTTTTCATTAATGTTAAAATAGTATTTAAGTAGTAGTAAAATGTTGGTTTTGGCACACATACTCATGCTGATTCCCTTATGTAGCGTCTGGATGATAAAGATGGGATAATGATGCTGATTCCACTGTCTCCTTTATATAGCGTCTCGATGATACAGATGGCATACCGGCCATTCCCAAGTACCGTTACAAAGCACAGATGTCGTATATGTCTATTCTCAAAATACCTTTGCCGCACACCGATGCAGAATCCTCAGTGACTCAGGATATAGAGACCTAGACGTGTGCACATTGATCTGAATACTGTACGAATAAAGCAGTAATTATTATGAAGATCCAGGCCGAAAAATGTTCTAGGTGAATCGGGAAATTGTGTAATGTATGTAACCTTTATCAGTCATATACGTGATAAGTGCAAGATATATGTTCAAGTATACTGTGCTGTCGCCACTTCTTTGTAGTTTGTCTGGAGGTATATAATCTACGAGCTCGCCAATTATCAAAGCAGGCTGCGTGAATGTAGGTGTAATATTGCAGATATATAATCATCATAGTTCTATGATTTAAAAGCATATTTGTCACGGAATAGTGTAATATCCGCCATAGTATAACACACTTTGTGGAGTAGGCCAGTAAAGCATATACCGGTATATAATATTCTAAACGGAGTAAAGAGTAAGATCCTTTATCTATATATTCCGCCTGAATCGACTGTCATTATGTATCATTAATTGATTTATTTGGTACATGGGTAACTTAATTGCATTTAAGTTTTCTTACATTGATATGCAAGGCTTATGACTGACGTGGCGTTAAGCTATATTTATTCTTAATTAAATTTGATTATTTATTGTAATTGTTTTGTCTAGTACATTGTTCGGCACTACAAAGCAGTAAATAATCTCACAACGATTTCACAGACTGATTACTTATAATCTGTTATGATTATACAGCATATACAGAGAGTAAAACGACAGTGTGGTTAGGAAATGGTCGTACATAACCGGTGAAACCCGACCTGCCTGTCCGTTAACCTCATACAGTGAAAGTTTTATAGTGACTGTTAATGCAAATGCATAAATAGTGGTAAGCTAGGCGGCCGCTATATATTATCATGCAGAATTATATGTACAAAAAAGTGCAGTGATGTTATACATGAAAATGTCGCAAATTATTTCTTATAATATAGTATATTATAACATATTTTATATATTCATCTCAATATAACCTATATGTACACATTCAGGCAGGCAAAACAACATAAAAATAGAAGCGATTCTACCGTATGTTTTGGGAGGGAATAGCAGCATTGCTATGATTCTCGTTAGTGAATTTGCAATAGAACTAATATCCACCCCCCCCCCCCCAAAAAAAAATAGGCCATGTTTTATATTACATTTCATGTTGATCTCTATGCATATACCTTCTGACATGCAAAACAATATCCACCACGTTCTGTTTTAAAACGTATGCATGTAAATGTTAGCTTTGTCATTTCTGGTCGGGGTGTATGTGCAATGGAACTATGAATTTCACAGCTCATATGCAATTAAATCAAAGGCTGTTTTTAATTAATATATCATCCATATATTCATCCACATTCAGAAAAACACGACATAAAAAAAAAAATAAAATAAATAAAAGTGATAAGATTATAACTAAATTTACTCCTGTATACCTGAAGATATCTGGAACACTGGCAACTCTGTGTGTCTATGCATCTCCAATACAGTAAAAGTAAACAGACCAGGGGGTCAAATCATGCAACCTCCGAAAATTTCAGTTTATAATGCCGAGAAATCCAAGAAAACCATGAAACCAACAATTCGGCGAATCATTAAAACCAATTAATCTTTGAAATCAATAACACAATCATTTAAAAGTAACATTCTGCCATGTTATGGACAAACATATTCATATGCATATACAGGCAAAACCGATAACCAAGAAATTTGCTGCTATTTGGCTAACGTACGTTACCACCGTATGAGTTGTAAATCCTGTCAGATTTATTTCATTGGCTCATATTTTATGGTTGAGGATATTTTATCATAAATACATTAAACAGTGCATGTTTTACACTTTAAAGGATGTTACATGTCACATGAAATTTTCTTACCACTGTTTTTTGCCTGAAATAATTCCTTTCTGTTTCCGAAGATAATTCATATTTTATGAGCCTTGTTCGCAGGATAAATTGGTCTCGTGAATTGTAGTTTTCATTTTTATTTTAATGAAGGGGGCTAATCGTACAGTATGTTAAGCCCCATCCGGGGCAATTAATGAGAGAGCTGTGAAACAATCATGACTACAAGAGGAATTTGGTCCACTGTTAATCAGCTTGTGATTTGAAACTATGTTGTTCAAGCGTGAATATGCGCCAAAACTCTTAAGCCAACCGTCTATAACAACCTGGACGTTCAAGGTCAATAATCGCAAGACCTGTTCCCAAAATGACGTTTGACACAAACCTTCAAAGATCTTACAAACAAAGTATGTAAATTGCGAAATTAGGATGGAATTATATGCATGCAAAGACAAGAAGTCGACAGTTATGTTGGAAAGACGCAAAGACTGATCAAGGTGAATGAGTAAAATCTGTATTCAGATCGTGTGCCATGTTAGTATACAAGTTGTCGATGATAAAATAGGTATCTCGGTTGTGCTTGGATTGCAACTGTTCATATATCTAAGATGACGGGCTAATTCAACACGATGAATATACAGCCTCTAGCCCCCGGTTAACCGGAATCTGACCCTATATATTCCATCGCATAATATGGAATTTAGTCTATATATTCCTCAAAATATACCACACCCGAGTTGCGCCTTAATATTTTGAAACTGTATCTTGTTTATCATATATCCTTGCGTTCGGAACACGTAGTCGAGTACTACAATAATGAAACTAGGCAAATTCTGAGTGAAAAGACTAATCAAGGAGCCCTTGTATTCCTGAATGGTCATTATCAGAACGTCGTGCATGGCGAGAAGCCAAACAGACGGACAGGAACGTTTTGGTTTCGCGGGAAGGTGCCCACGGCCAACCTAAAACAATACACCGAATCCGGGAGCTCGGCTTGTTCTCCAACAAACCGGCATTGGATTTAGTGGAGCATTTCACCATTTCTGTTGTGGGCCGAGATTAGAGGGCAATTCGATTCTGTTTGAGAATTCAATAACCTTGTGTTTGGATTAATTCGACTGAGGGGTCTGTCAGTATAAAGTACTTGGTAGTTCCATCACTGGACAGCTGGGCCGTCTCTTCGCCTATAGCTCCGTGCAGTCCCAGTCCAACCCCGCAGACTGACTCTGTACAATACAACACCGCGTATTAATCCAAGCGTAATGCAGAAATCGTCAGGAAGCGATGAATAATTCTAGCTTAGAAAACCGCTCAGATAAAAGTCAACGGTCAATGCATGGGAAAACTTAATGCTTTGAGCTTTAATCCTCTGTCTTTGATGTCTTCATCTCTGTCCATCTCTTCCTGCCATATATAATCAACTGGAACCGAGCTCTTCTTCGTATGTTGTATCGATGCAGGAAATCAAGGACGCCAATACAATTCAATGTAAAATTTCCTCGTTCAGTCAATGATCTGTGTCCAGTAGAAATCAAGAATACAGTCACGTATTTATTGATACGTGGAGACGTATCTCAACCCTTTTCTTGCCATTATCCCACAAGAGAGCATAAATTTTACCTCCAGTTAATCACTATTAATAAATTCATTGCCTTGAATCTCGACTGACATTTGCCTAAAGATGATAGGCCTAAACGATTTTCGTGCTGTTCGGTTCTTGGCCAACTGGCCAAAAATATCTCTAAACAGTGAATATTACATGGAGAAAATAATTTCCAAAGACTTTTTGCCTACGTATATTCGAACTATCCTTCACTCCTTTGATGTTAAAACCGACACAAACCGAAAAAAAAATCACGTGCATTGGATCATAAACAAAAATGTAAGTATATAAGACAAAATAAAATATCTTTATGAGCTTATTTGACAGTTAATTAATTATTGTACCCAATGCTGTTGTTACTACCACTGCTCAGTTTAGTGCCATGAATAGTCACAATAAAACCCTGATGGGGGTAGCCAGATTTCAAATAGGTCATATACCTAATCCTAACACCACGAACAACTCACTGATTTTATCACGTGCTATGCATTAATTACACAACAATCAATTATGTTTTTCAAAGGATAATTCATTACACCCCTGTCATTTGTTAATTAATGTTTCTCAACTTTTCTCTATATTTTTCAATTTATTATATACACATCGTGTAAAAAAAAAATGTTCGCCCACGCCCGCGTGAATTAGCATTCTTAAATGGCGTTTATTTATTCACGATAACCGAACAATGAGAACTAGAGAAGGAAACCATTGACTACACAAAGATCTTTGTATTCAAGCTTTGCTGTCATAAAACGTATATTACTAAAACAATTAACACAAGACAAAATCATGGAAAAGATGTTAATTAGTACCATGTAATTTTCAAATATTTTGGTCAGAAATGTCTGTAATTCAAAAGTTTTGAGATTTTTGGCCTAAAATTTTAATGTCAATGTTCACATGATCAATGACCATTTTTTTCTTTGCACGAAACATGGTTTCAAAGTGAGGCTTAACATGGTATCAAAAGCACCCTGAAACATAATCTCATTATTTTTTAAAGCACGCCTACACTAATGATAGATAGCTACGTATGCAAAAAATGTCTCGACGAACTTGATATGCTGTATACAAATTAAGAAAAGTTTCTGGCGTATGTATATGTTTTCGTAAAAAATATTCTGCTTCGTTACAATACAAATATCACTGAAACCGCAAACAATTCGTCATTATATGAATATAAATAAGGACATACTGCATAGACAGTAAAACCATGCAGCGACGACAGTGTGATAACGGGCAAATGGTCACACGTAACCCGCGGAATACGGCCTCTAAATTGTCAATTTGTCTTATTCTGACTGTTCGTGTAAATGCATAAATAATAACAATATGCACGCCCCCTAGAACTATGACTTAAGCAGAATTAGGTTTAAAAAATGCAGTGATGTTAATTGCAATTTATTAGACTTAACTAGTCTAGAAAGCCCTTCCAATAAATTGTCATTTTCATATTTGCATGTCTAGTGATCAAATCCCAGGCAGAGAATAACCATACTGTGGTGGACATCGATGTTATGGTGACTTCAAGATTAGAATATTCTACTGTCCCAACAAGAATACCAATACAAATAAACGCAATATAGGTGGTCATGTGAAAAGAAAAGAGAAATCAAGAAAAATGAACAAATGAAATAAAATAAAAGTTTGCTTTCGAGCAGCAGAAACGGGCGAACAATGGATGAAACAACATGCAAGACAAGGTTCCACAAGAAAAAAAACTTCCTCAGATAAGTTTTTATCCGGACAGATTGCCATCCATTCCCTGTACTGGCTGTATATACCTGATTATAGGTCGTCGTATATCTAGCCGCGGCAAATGTGTAGCGGTATACGTAGGGGCTGGCATCAGACAACCCGAAGAGATCGGCTGTCGGCATAAGGTGCGGAAGATCAAAGACACTAGAATCCACATCCCCAGCTAACACGCTCTACCTTGTACCACTGGGCACGGTGATGGAATAGAAGAAGGCTTCTATCAGCCAGTATCTCGGTCTCACCAATAATTACCTTCATAAATGATTTAAAGACCGTTCGGATAAATTCACAAGAGCAAAATGTGCGAACGGGACTTGTAAGATTGTCGCGATATATGGGCAGCAATCTCTATCCTACGCCACCCTGGCATTTTTTACTCCCTTTTCCCCGTCCGTCGGCGATCGCACTTCGCCAGTACCCGGGGGACCGGCAGTAATTCGTGCTAAGTATTTCTTTTGTCGTTTTGTCCTCCATGTTTAATTCCAGCCATTTCGCTCGCCTCTAGCGAATGTCGACCGTCGATCTACGTGTAAGTTTACGGGGAAGATCCCACTGTAAGCCGTTCCATAAAGGAATTAAAACGAGCGAGTCAGTAATTGGCCGGGTTGCACAATGGTCCGTGCTCAATATTTTAAGCGTTTCTGCCTGTCAGATTGAGTACGGCACGCCCCAGTGACATATCTAATGCATAAGGGATTTATAATACGCCGATCCCGATATCGCTGAATTCAGATGCGCATTATAATCTGATTAACATAACCATACTTAAAGCTTCATCATTACCCGTTCTCTCGCCACTTTTTGAAAAGTTTCAAGGGCAATATATATTGAGCTTTTAAAAGGAGCCCCTTTGATTTGATTTGAAGACCATCTCCATATCCACTACAGAAACGGGCCGAACTCTAATCAAAACTGATAAAAATACCAATCGCCCATTTAATAGGGTTCTGCTTGAATGGAGGCTGGGGGCGTGTGAGACTGCAGCTCTCCTAGCACTGAAGGTAAAAATCTCCATCCCTGCCTCTCTCGTGGTAAAAACCGCACGGGGGTCGTTGTCCCAGCCATCCACCGGACAGGAAAGACACACACACGCACGCTGGACACAAGTTGGCCGAGCAACCCTGGTAGACTCCCAGAAAACATGGACTATCCATACCTGAACCAAACGTTTGACGCCACAAACTGTTCCTTGCCTGGCATGGACACGACTTCGCTGCAAAATTGTAGTATACCTTGTTCTTACGGCGACACCACACCCTTCGGTCAGATGGGGCAGGGGTACCGGTACAACACGGTGAGGAGCTTCCCGACCAACCCTGCCATCACCACAGGCAGCTGCAGCATGATTCCCCGGCCCCGTGAACATCCGCAACCGCCCGTATTCCCGTCTGGTAAGTAAAACGGATTTTATAGTTTATATTGAGTGAAGCCCGCCGAGCGAAATAAGATTTAGTCGGAGAAAATTGTTTTAGGTCGGCGTAACATGGTTAATGACTCCTACTTAACGGCGACTGATTAGGACCAAACTCGATTACGAAATGTATAACTACAAATTTTGCATAATTTTCACCCGGGCTGAAAAGTTCTATTTATTTACAGTGGAAAAATTTGATAAAAACACTGAAACTTCGTCAAAATCCAATCAGCGGGTGATTAGTCGTCACCCCGTGCCGCAGTCGTGGCAAACTTGACTCAATTTGGCCGACGGAGCCCGGCCGAAGGGGCCGCAAAACCGATTTCTTGCGTAAACTAAGTCCCGAAAAGCCATTCCAAGACGTCGGGGCGAATGTGAGAAATTTTGATCTATTCTTTATTACATTTCTTTTGATTTCCTCCTCCTGTTTGTCGTAGCAAGGGTCTACACAATAAATGTCAGTCCTAACTAATTTAGTTTAACAAAGCCCAAATATCAATCTTGATAGCGTTCCGCCGGTCCTCGGTTGAGGTCTGACCCGAGTTACTGAGGTTACCTTTAACTCAGTTTGTTCTTTTGGCTCACTTGAATTACTCCCGAATTAGGAAGGTCGAAATTTGATCATTCTGCCCAAAATTTGATAAACTTTCCTAGCCTTGTATTATTTTTTCCCCATTGCCTTATCGTTGCCGTGAGTTTGTGGACGGGCTAAGTGAATTGCTCTCTGAGTTCCCACAGTGAACATTACCTCATTATCACTACTTGATCTGTTTGTTGATTTCCCGTGAATTACTTAACTCCTAATCAACACCATCACTTCATTTCCACAGTTTCCCTTTTTTATTGACGCCTGAGGACTATAAACATGCTAACGGTTCGAAACCAAAACTTCCCAAACTGATTCGGACTTTCTCTATCCAAATAATAATTTCATACCTCATCTATTATATTTATCCATTTTAATATGATATTCGTTATTTAGAACTTAATAATTTTTTTAACACATTTCTTCGTAACATGCGGATAATTGAAGGCAAATAAAATTGTACTTGTACACGAATATTCAAACGAAGTGGGCCTGTCGCTATCTCTACATTTATCATCCTTGTATACAGTAATTAATAATTGATATGGGAATGAAATGACCTTAGGATACATAAAATGTCAGCCTGACATTATGTCTATATATGTATGCATATATATTTCTTCACCGTAAAGTGTAATTGTCTTTTCCATTTTACCTACTCCAATTTCAACTTAGTGGAAATAGGCTTAGATTTTTATAACCGGATGTTTTTACGCGAATGTCTTGGAAAAAATATTTGAAATTATACACGCCCTCACAAATCTGTCGCGTTGTAATTATGTCCGCGCAATAAATGTATTTAATCTGTTTTTAAGATGGACACATAATTTTAGAATCCATTGAATTGAAACAACTTATTAATATCCGTTCAATCAGCGTAATTTCTTATTAGGATTGATGTCAATTTGTCATTTGAGGGACTGTATATACCAAGAGGGTATCCATTTGTATCCGAAAATTCCTTCGAAAAAGTGAGCAAGAAATTGGAAATTCATTAAAAATCGCCAAAACTATATAGCTCCTGCCTGATATAGATAAATAAATAAATAGGTTATATTCCAACTGTCTAAGCGTTTGAAAACATTATGATTCAGCAATTTACTAAGGCATATTGTGTATTCTATATTTCTACTCCAGCCGTGCATGGTGTGAAGAGGTGTGCACCGAATGGTACAGTTCCCATATTTCTATTCCAGCCATGTGTGGTGTTAAGAGCTGTGCACCGAATGGTACAGTGCCAATTTTCACCTAAGGAAACAAAAATAATTCCCTGACTCTGTTATACATATACAATGAAAAAATATGACGTTCTTCATTGACTCCGTACATGTGTATATGAGTCCTGTTACCAGTTCTTACTTAGCAACTGAATTCTGTATGGTCTACCACACAGTATGGGATACGTTTAATCGCCATCATTTAATTATGTTAAATCAGCATTTAATTTTCCTTATCTTATATGAGTACAAGGTTATATACGGCTATATATTTATGATACTAGTTATGTAGTAACTTAACATTACCATTTCAGTAAAGCTTTGGGTTTAATCATTTTATCTTAGTCTTTCTGTATGATTGATTATCAGTATCGTTATGCCAAATGTAAAACTAAAATAATTTTCCAGTCAAGTAATGAAACTATATATCTAAGCACCATGGAAAGCGGGGAAAGTAACCCACGACATGCAGCCTGTGCCATGTACAGTCCCACGCGCAGTTGATTCCTGATCCAAACAAACCAGAATGCCTTTAACATAATTTTTCCATCATGGCCTCTAAAATTATCAGTAGACTGCCTGGTGTGAAAACTGTTTAAATATATAAGTTTGTTATTGTCGCAAAAGTGAATCTTTGCTAATATTGGACTGGAGCTTAAATTGACTACAATGTGTGTGTATATACTGTTTGGGCTATTGAAGGACAACTCAGTCACACGGCATACTTGACGAATTTCAGACCACGAGTTCGAAGACATTATATATAACAGAAATGACATCCATCAGTTCTAACTGGGAATTGACAGTATTTTATGTAGGTGTCAACGTGGCAGTATTTTGTGCCACAGTTACAATCGGCGCTTTGATATCATGAGAGATAAAACAAAACTAATGCAGTCCATCATGGGTTAACATGAAAACAGATAGGTTTATCTGGATCATAAAATGTACAAATTAGCAAAGTCAGATTAAGCCGCTTGAATTGGACATTGTGATTGTCTATATTTACGTTGCTGTGCATATATGACTGTTGAGCTAAATTTGACTGGGAAGAGCCATTTGAATAAGCATTATTTTCACTTCAGCCGTTCAATACGGTCGTGGGCTCGGATCCAACTCTCGCTTGTGTGGCGGTTGATTTGTACCTGTAGCTCTCTAAAGGCGATGATGTTCACTCCAGTCTATACAATCGCATAGATAAATTTACATTGCTTATTCTTGTAATTAGGCGAACAAAAATTTCTACCAGCGGTGTGACTATACCAGCGATCGGTATTTCAGTAACAGGTTTAAGTATACAAATAAGCTTAGCAAGTACTTATTATTTGGAAGTTCTGTTACCGTAATATTCCACTTTACAGGTCTTTACGATCTTCAAATTTAAAAACATCCCTCTCGTCGCACAACATAACGACTAAAGTTACAATGATGAACCCAACTTTCGCTGGTTCGGCTTTGTGGGTTTCTCAGCAAAGAGAAATCACCGTCACACAAATATATAATTAATTTATTAATTAACCACTTCCATTATAAAACCTAAGACGTCAACCTGGGAATGGAAGGATTCTTTTATATGTGAATGAAAATTAACGTATATTTATTTATTTGATAGGAATTAATACGCTGTAAATACTTGGGCTGTACGAAGGCGGCCTGGATTATAGTGGACGGAAACCCTAGGGTCCGGGGATGTCCACTACCGTATACACGAATATGTACATCTAGGCGTCACATCTGACATTCGCAGATACATTAATCGCCAACCATAATGGACATCCCATCCCGATCAATATTCGGAAGACCAATTTAGAAAAAAAAAATCATTCAACCACAAACCCATACAAGATATAATCTCTCTATACTTCCTGTTAGAAATCATTTGTATATACAGGGCAATCGTAGTCACATTTGTGCTTACAAAACTGGTTGTTAATAAAAATGGCTATGATAATTTCATAGTGGTGTCACAATACTGGGTGGTGTCACAATGCTGTATATTGCAATGAATGAGTTAATCACTTGAGTTTTTCTTATTCTTGAGTGTTGTGTATACAATTATCTTCATTTGGTAACGAAATAATAAACATATTGTCCACTGTCGTGTTTTCGTATGGAAAACCAGTTAACCGCTTCGCATTTCTTTTTTTAAAATGTATTGTAAGTTATAATTCGCGGCTGATATGTTTAAATAAACCTCGTATTCATTGTAACGAGAGTAAAATTCATATTATATGAATTACTCTCCGTCAAGTTCTGGAATAGCATCAACTCTGGCTAAATTACGTCGTAACACAGAGCAACCGTGATATGTTAATTAACGGGTTGTCAGATTATAGGACTGAGATATCGGTATTATATGTTTTGATCTTAATGAATGGTTTCCGCGTGTTATTTTGACATAGACTGGAGGAAGTTCTCAATTTGTGTTCGAGTGGCTGGCAGGAAAAGACTGCGGCCGGAATACCGATTTGTAAACGTTTGGCTTAACCCAGAGAGACCAGATTGTCAAAGCGGGCTGGGTCGGGCAAACGCTGGGTGAATAAGAGACATTTAAGTCTCATTAGGGTTTGTACGCTATCAGTGTTCAAGTGCTATCCAGATAACATTGGCCCAAGCAAAAGACAAGCTAATTCCGTTAATGCACCATGGAGATTTGACGAAATCAATTACTAGATTGCATCCAGCAACAACTGAAACCACCAGAGGTTTCCGCTCTCACATTGGGGAGAACCAGTTTTAATCAAAACTTCCGAAATTTATCGACGGCACTCAAAGCGCGCCATGTGCGAAAATGCCCGGCTGTAGAAAGGCGAGCGCGCCACGTGATCGAGGAGAAAAACGACAATTAGGAAGTTTGAAATGGATCATTTTGAAGTGATTAACCGGAGCGGACAAAGCTTGACAATGGTTGGTCGCGTGCCTGTGGCAATCTGTGAATGGGTTCATCAAACGGTAGACGATCTCTTCGCGGTGAACACAATGAGGCTTCGTACAGCCGCTGACTGGCTTGAACGTGTCGGTGGGCGAGGCTTCCCATATGTACGAGCATTAACATTTATACAGCGTCAAGTAACACTACGCCGACGATGAATAAAAATATGAAAGGGGGCGTGGCACTTGAAGAGACCCTGATCAGTTTTAGGTATCCCTGTGCGGTTTGGATTTTTAATCATCGCCACGTCGAACCGATTGTACAAATTAACCAGATTATATCAGCTAATCGCCCGTCCCCCGGGCCGGCGACTTGAGGGTACAGATGGTAGTTCCCTGTCCCTCGCCTACCGATCCCTACCGTGAAGCCCTAACCCCCGCTCAGTTAGCGGGTGTGATTTCCAGACATGATCGTTATAGACCTTTTGTGTCGCCATGAAATTGATAGCATAAGGTTACAACCATTTGAACACTTGTCCATTCCATGTTAAATTTAGCAATATAAATATTAGGATGTCTTTTATCATTTATAATTCTCAAGCTAATTAAATTAAACAGTCCATGAAAACACGAGAAGAAAATGGTGTGTTGTTAAAACAAGGACGTATCCATAAAAACTTAAAACGACTTGATACTTTTAGTTTCGCCATATGTCCTGCCCATCTTAAATATGTCCTTTCTCGAGGGCCAACTGTTCTTAGATTTGTACGTACGATGCGTCGAATTTCATTGTCTTCTAATAGTAAAGACTGCATAATCTGTGAGCATACCAAACCCCTAACTAAGCTAGTTGTAAAAGTTAAAATAGTCTTGATATCTAGGAAGCATTATCATTGAACTTGAAGTAAGATATTGGTAATAAGCAAATAAAAATTCAAAGGTAACAGTGATAATGAAAGAAAAATAAAATAAAATGAGGTTTCGTGCTTTTTTGGAATGAGTAGAGCAGAAACATGGAAGCATGAGACAAAATTGTGTGTCTTGCCCACACGTATTGGCATTCCCAAGAAGAGTCAAACTGGCATTGTACATGTATATACCTATTGGCGTTCCCAAGGAGAATTTAACTGGTATTGTATGAAAATATATTTGTATATAAATACATTGACGTTCCCCCAAAACAGCGTAACTGGTATTGTATATATACTCTGAAATCGACCGTCAAACGGCGTAAACTTCCATGGATAATGCATGAATATATTCCACACGCTGAATACAAACAGTGCTTTTCCTGATGTGTTGGGTGTGGGCATCTTTAGAGCCAGGTGTCTCTATATTATAAACAGCGGCCTGAAGACAAATTTTGTTAATGGTCGTATCATAAGGCTCCCTGTATTAACGGTTTGCCATGCGTGGGAATTCATAATCAACCATTACCGCAATAGACGGACTAATTTTTTTTCTGATACTAATTACTTTCTTTGATATGGAACTTATGCGTCTTACAGCATTCAGTGGATTTCACGTGGGGTTTTTTTCTGTCCCTTTACGTTATTACATATGGCGCCTTGAGTCTGGTGAAGGGAGTTGGCGATAGCAGGAGGTGAAAAATTCTTGAAAATGGTTTTTAAGTCGAAGAAATAAATGTATAAATAAATACTTATGACTTCTTCATATAAATGAGGGAAAATACACTCCATTGCTCTCTGCATTTGACTCTATTTGTATATTGCAGGTTTCCCCAGTCCAGCCTCCGTCCATGCCCATCTGACGTCAAAAGGTATACACATTATAACAACATATACTGCAAGATCAATGCACGTTTGGGTTTAACATTTAACTCATATCATCTTTTTTAAGTCATGAGTTCAAGCCTATTTCAAGCTTGCAGCAATATGCGGATGGTCATGGGTTTCCCACTTGGCTCTGTCCGGTTTCCATCCACCATAATACTGGCCGCCGTCGTAAAAGTGAAATATTCTTTAGTACGGCGTAAAACACTAATCAATCAAGTCTGTACATACCCTAACAATATGAGTTTGTATACATTTTTAAATTGATGTTTAATGAAAGATTCATGTAGAATTTTTCACCTACTCAGGTATATGGATTGAGAAAACCTGGCATCATGCAACACACCAAGTAGTTAACAAACCTACTTTATAACCGCTGTCGATTTACAAGAGCTGGATTCGAGCGTGCGACCTCATGGGTCTAAGGCCGATCGGCTGTGGCGAGAATTTACGCTTCTGGTGACTGAGCTAATGAGAGACAAATAACATGAATGGCCAGAAGTTAATGTATTACAGCACGTTAATCATATTTTTTACTGTGTTTACCAAAACATGTGACACGTTCGCGAAATTGGGACTGTGTTTTGTTTTATTTGACATTTTGCTATATTTGGTGGCGCACCTTACCTCTCTAAAGCTTGACAAAGGCCAAAAATATAGATATATATGATAAATGCTGTGAAGCGCAGTAAGTGGATGTATCGCACTGTCGTCGCTACTCGGCTTTTACTCTAAATTTTTTTTAATATTAATTTTTTCATATGATGAGTATTGGCGGATAAGTGAATATTTTTCATAAATCTAGCACTTTATAAATAAATGTTCACTAAAGAAAAGAATCCTTTGCTTTTCTATTAGATTTTTTCAGCGAGTTTGTGTGTTGAGAAAATTATCCTCTCGAAATTCTATGAAGGTGCCGGTGTCTAAATAATTGTTTACAAAATCCAAAGAAAAGATTCGGTATGCTTTACTAGCCTCATTTTCGTTGACGTTTATTTTTCTTTTAACAAATAGTTTTGCTTTTATGAACAAATATTACTCCGAGACTTGCATCTCTGAACTAAAGGCAATGAGATACTTTTTCGTCTCTGGTCTAAGCCGTATTCCAAAAGGTATCTACAGAAATATAAAATGGCGCCTAAATGGCGGCAGACCTGGTGGAGACAGTTCCTGGACTTTAAACCATTGTAATTCTACACCTTGAAAGATATCTGTTCAGTGTTCCAACACAAGCACTCAGGGTGTATCCTGATTAAAAGGGCGAAAAAGAAAAAAAATATCGCTGTCTTCGTCTAGAGTTAAATTAGTTTACATGTAGTAAGAGAGAAAGGGAAAAAAGCATCGCCAAGAAGTCGAGTGTTGATGGGCAGAATTGTCTGTAGGCGATAAGTTAACACGAGAGTTGGATTGCCAGGTGATGGTGGCATGGGCCCGTGGCTGCAACAATTACACCCGGAGATACACGGAGATCAGTGGGTGGGGAGAGGGTATAGGGGGGGGGGGGGGGCTGGAAACTGGGCTAGCGGGGAATCCCCCTTGAGATGTTCATTACACCTCGAGCAGTCGACACGAAGTGGTTCTGAGTGACCAATGGGCTGCCTCTAATCCGGGGTCAATACGAGCCCCAGCAAATCGTCTATGTTATCGTGGCGTATTACGACAGCGATCCTTAAAGCAATCATTTCGAAATTAGTCCCGCCTTTATCTGTTAACAATAACCAGTCGGCCCGATGATGAATTGAGCGGCGACTTGGTTGACTTTGTATCAAAACCCTTATTAGATTACCGTTTTGATAAACGACGAAAAGCCGTCTTCGATCAATCTTAATTTTCTTGCGAGAATAAAAGTTTCCGCATTTAATTTTCCCCTCTCCTAGTCCGAAGGCCCTTCTACTAAGCAAACGAGTTGAGACTGTAAAAGCGGACTGCCATTTCTTCGGGTGTGCCCGGCATAACATGGCGATATACTCTCACTCAATTTCTTCCACAATCGCCAAAAAAGACACCTTTTCTCGGAACGTTAATTAATTTCTTTGCTGGCTGCGCCTCAGTACTGATGAGCCCTCGGGCACCTTCTCTATCATAGCGCTGATCACATCAGCTCACCCCCAGATACTTTGTCCACCTGAAAAGACAACAATCCATTTTTTCCTCGATTTATTAAACCTATTCAATATTGCTGGCCATAATTCGCATTGGACTGTCGGATGAATGTATTAACCCTCTGTTCTCTCGTGGTCCAGTCCATCCTGTCAGGACAATCCAGACAATATTCTCCATATATACATCCATATAGAGGTAGTAAATCCTTCCTGCGCCTTCTAAATTCGTTGCCAACTGAATAAAAGACGGTTCGTCTCATTTTCAATAAAATTAAAGATTTCCTTAAAAATAATCTCCGAAAGGAAAATGAACAATTTTTTACAGAAGCTTTTTCACTGTATTGAGGAAAAAAAAGAGCTTCAGATAAGAGTACACACGATGTACATCCATGCTGGTACATAGAAATAATTTCTGTCATGACGCCATATATGGCCTTACCAAATCAGCAGCATGTCACGAAGCTATCTAGGAACGCTGTTAACATTAGTCTGTAGCAAGCAGCGACGACAACTTGACAGTTGATGAATGGTCACAGGTAACTGTTAAATTCGGCCTTTTATTCGTCGTTTTACCTCGTTTAGGGTTTTATTCTAGCTGTAATTTCTCAAAAATGGCAAGTTATACGTCCCCTAATTCAGGGGACCGTCACACGTCAATATGACATCTATAAACACCTTGTCTTAAGCAGAAATGTATAGGTAAGAGAACTGTGGCGACTTTAACTGCAAATTATTATACACGTCACTGGTCTAGAAATACTCAAAAAATATTTTGCAGGATAAGAACTTAAATCTAGGTGTGGAAACAGACATTCGTATAAAAACCCTCCGTCATCCAAAATGGAAGTTTCGGGTCAATAATTTCAGCCCAATTCCCAATAGACATACCGTTCAATACTTTGAACATGCTGATTTTGTTTGCAAGAAAACTTTTTACGTCCCGCATTGCTTGAGTATATGGATCATTTTTATCTTATATACATTAATTGCTATATATTCAATTTAGTTTGTGCTCGAAATCTGACATTAATTTTATTGTTTTTGCCTGGAAAATTATTATCTCTTGGGTGAAACAGGAAATCTTGTCACCACATTCAACAGATGTTCATGTTCATGTTAGAAAATTATATTATTTTAAATAAAAGTGATAGATAAAGGGAATGAAGTCATATCGCCACGTCGTCAACAGGCGAGTCATCATTCATGTCCATTTACTGAAGGCGGAAAAAAGCAGCCCTGAAAAAAAATTAAAAAAAAAAATATAAAACAGCTGAAGTTGTATGGAAAACGTTTTTGTGGGTCAGCTATTGTGAATAATTCAGAGTTATTTAATCAGCTAGATTTTTCTGATTTTCTGGCAAGAGTGTTGATAAGAAATAGGGGAGATGTAACTTTAAACGAAACGGAAGTGACTGGAAAATAGTTGAAGTGGACGTCAGGTAAGCTTGGTATTGTACCCTTGAGAACGAAACGCAATTAGTATGGACCTCCTCCCGATAAGAGAGGCGAAAAGTTTTCATTTCTGTCACAACTGGTTTGGCTAGCGGCGCAGTCTGTTGCAGATGAAATAACTGATACCCTTGGTAGTATTATTAAATTTGGACGGAGGTAATTATGCCCAACATAACGCGCCATTAATTGCCAGTGAGCTTGCTGCCTTTGATTTCCCACGTGGCCCACTGGAAAGGGTAACAAATCTCCTTTAGTCGTTATTTTGGCGGACGGTTCTAGCGAGGCTATAACTCTCTCTGGCCGCTATGCCGGGGTCTGGACCATCTCAACATTGACATCTGACAAGAAAACCTATCTCCATCACAACAAAAATACGGCCGGTTCTGTCATGACACAGCCATTCTCTATATTTCATCTTCGTCTCTAGCCATCCGCATAGGAAACTCTATCGCTGACCGTTGTCTTAACGGCTGCCTCAGTTTCTTCTTTTTCCCACTCTTGGGAAATTATCAAAGTTACAGTTTCTTCAATTGCTCCTCACTTCTCCCTCATGCATATCACATATTTATAATTTTATATAAAACAGCTGTAAAGTACACGATTTTTAGCCAGTCACGAGAAATCGACTGAAACAGATATTTAAAGAAAAGCGGTTTGAGCTGTGGTCATACGTCACGAGTCACTAGTCACACATATGGATTACATGCGTCGCGATGTACAATGGACTTTACACCGATGGCGCATGCGTGCATTATTTTCCAGCGTGATCCGAAATAGCATTCGGATTTGACAGTTGTGATTTTTTCAGTCTATACGTATATAATTCGGAAAACGCATATCACTGGCCACCGTGATCGTTTCACTTCGTTTAACGCCTCCCTTTTTTTTTTTGGTATTCATGTTTAAGAACCTGGTGTATCAAGAAAAAACAGTAGCACAAGCTAGTAATAAAGTCATATTTTTTAATGAAGCCCCTGTTACGTAATGTTGTTATTGCTGTTTAAACAAACAGATTAAACAACTTTCGATTAAATCCTTACTGCTTAAGTTTCCTCGGTCTTAAATCGGAATACAGTTCTTATCGTGTCTTTACTATGTACTTATCGTTCTTTTTGCACCATGGTAATACAAAATTATGATAAAAAAGTAAACGGGGTCATTGGATTATCCCCCTAGGGTCCGATGTTGCCTCAGCTGCCGGATCCTCACAATAGAGTGTATATGGGAATGGCCAGATTGCAAATATCATACATCCTGTCGGGCCCCCGATGGCTCTTTCGTCCAAACATTGTTTTCGTGGCAGCCGTTTGGCCCATTACCAATGAGGTCGTAGGTTCGAATCTTGCTGTCTTCCGCTCGATTGCAACTCTGTGAGGTACCTGGCGAAAAGCGGTGGCTTACGACCTACTGATCGTGCACTGCGTAATATACTTCAGAAGAAAACTTCTGAAAAGCAACATGTAATGCAACTTCTGAAAAATCTCGTGTATGGTTTGTTACAGGTTTATCCTACAAAATGTATCAACACAACCACGATGCTTCCATGAATCCAGAGAAGCGAAAACAAAGGCGGATACGAACTACTTTCACAAGCGCGCAGCTGAAAGAACTGGAAAAGGCATTTGCTGAGACACACTATCCAGATATTTATACACGAGAAGAAATAGCTATGAAGATTGATTTGACGGAAGCTCGTGTACAGGTAAGTTATCCCTCACAAAGAGTCATACCTGTGATGGCATTTCACGTTCAAATGTCATTTAAAACAAATTCATACTTTCTTGCAATTCAAATTGTATGCGCTTTTAGTACACTTTTAGTACACCGTATCCGAGAGTTTTCTCCCTTTGACCATGGTGTACGTCAACCACCAAATTTACCCATGCTTTTTTGTAGTTGTATAAAACAACAGCATATAGAATGTCATTCTACACATGCTCTGCAAGCTTAGGGATGGTCACTGGCGACTTACTTCATGGCCTCAACATTGAATCAGGAGTGTTCATGATGTGTGACTGGTATCTACGACATAACTCAGTAGACCAGTGACGTAGACCATTTCTAGACCAGTGACATCTAATAAATTGCTGATGCTCTCTTGGGCCTTTGCATTTTCTAACATTCGATGAAGAGCGAATATGCATGCTGTGCATATCTGAATGCCATATGTGGGGAAAGTTCGTGAGCAACTCACCACAGCCATGGTCTACTCCGGGCACTACGGTTTCCTTCACCCATAAAACTGAGCTTCCATCGTATAACTGAAAAATACCAGCTTACATAAACCACCATTCGTAAGGAATTATTTTCTTTCGGATAATGGATGGTTGATCAAAAATACACATGTTAGATATATCACTGGATATCACATACGCAGCAACAAAACTGACACTGTACACGCTAATGCTGCATACTCTGCTTGCTTGCTCTACTTTGGGGGCGGTAGTTCCAGGGTCAAACCTGGGTCGGATCACACCTAAGACTTTAAAAGAGGAAGTTATAGCTTCCTTGCTTGGAGTTCAGCATTAAGGGGATAGTGCAACGACTGGTTAACCCGTATCAGTATAATGGCTCGGGTGGAGCGGCTTACTTGCCTTCGGTAAGGCATGTTAGTGAAGCAGAACTAGATAACAGAGCGGTGGAAATCCGTTGTGCAACAAGGGGGCGCGTTATATGCACTCCAAGGACTCCTTCTTCGTCATTTGCCTGAAAAATTGTTTAGTACATTAAATCTCAAGCACTCACTCACTTTGCATGCTTAAATCTCTGTCGTATTGTTCAACATATTATATATTTGCATATTTCGGGGGTGTTAAGGAAAGTGTTCTGCGCGTGGCTAGCTTATAAATTGGTAAATTTATAAGCTGATGCATAACTAAATCGCCCCGGTGCTTACGGATCTTATCTATTTACGGGTATTATTGTAACACTTGTCAGAAATGCTACCATTGGACAAGAAAACATTGCGTGCGCATTTACCACATTTCACTACCCACGTGAAATATTACACACAGGTATTTGAGGCATGATAGCTATTTGACATGCACGGGAGGAAAAAGGCTTGCAATAAAGTAGCTGCTGGGAATTTTCGTGACGGTTTTGTAGAAAGAGTCACGCCTTTCAGAATAATCTTGTTAGATTCTTTGCGAAATAAGAGTCTTTTAAATAAGTACAATTTGGAAGTAAGAATTAACTCAATAAAAAAGACCACAGAATAGCTAGTAAAATTAGAGCGGCGACGACAGGATGGTAGTTGGCAAATGATCACACGTATCTGGTGAAATCTGGACTGTCGTCAATTTAACACGGTGTTTTTTGTAAATGATTTAATAGTTGCTAATTACACACCCCATCCCACCCACCACCCTGGTAGCACTGGCTTAGACACGCAGAATAAGTAAAAATAATGAAGACAAGCTTTCTTGAATGAAATTCAAGGGGCATGAAATTCATGTCAGATGTACAGTAGAAATCTTAGACTATATATAACAAGGCGGGATACACAAACAAAACACTGTTGTGATAAACGAAATAATGTCATATATAAGCCAAACAAATAAGCCAAACAAGGTAGGGTTGGGCAATAAATTACAAACAACGGCTTCACAACATATCTGTCAAAGGTAAACTCTGTCAAAAGAAAACGGTACCATATATCAAACATGGCTCCACTAAACAGAACACAGACCTATGACCCGCAAATCGCTCCATGTAAACTCGGAGCATGATTCACCTTGGAATTTTTGTTTACTCTCGGGCAAAGAAGATTTATTGACAATTACCAAATGTCGTTTAGATATATTGTTGCACAAGATTTCACTGAGATCGCTGTATAGGGTATTTATGCTAGAAGCCAATTTTACAGTGTTTAACTTTGAATAGGCCAGACACGGGACTATATATAGATCTACATAAGCAACGGTCGTCTTTTCATGACTTCAGTGCATAACATGGTGCTTTATGTAGTACACGCGTAAAGAAATATTATCTATGTATGGACAATAAAGAAGAGACTGTTGGAATTAGAATACGTCTTATCAAATCAGACATGATCATATATGCTAGCATAATTGTTTATACATCATCAACATTATTATGGTCATGTTGTATATGATTTGCCGTATATCTATAGATGAACCCACCCCACCCCTCTAAATTCCCCGAAGTCACATCTATATAGAATTGCCACAGAATTACCCTTTCTTGTTTAACTTGTGTTTTTCAGAACCGGTAAATACTGCATGTGTTAATATACCTCGCCTAGAGCACAGGCTTGAAAATATAGGAAATTATGCAGGCTGTCATATATACAAACATGCGTTTTACTTTTTACTTTGGGTTCAAGTCCAACTCATGCTGGCTTCCTCTCCTGCCGTACGTGGGAAGATCTGCCAGCAACCTGCGGATGGTCGTGAGTTTCTCCCAATCTCTGCCCGGTTTTCTATCACCATAAATGCTAGCCGCCTTCGTATAAATGAAATATTCTTCTATAAGTACGGCGTAAAACACCAATAAAATAAAATAAATAAATGAACATTTTCTACCGTTATATACAGCTGACCACCCACGATATGGCTGACATAATACTGATCCACATTGTATACGTTCATTCTTATCCTGTTACCATACGATGACTATGTTACTGCAAAAGCTGGTTTGTTACATTATCATACAATTTATTCCATACAGTAGAAAATTTAATGACGACGATAGTTACAATTGTAAAATATGTTTGTAACCAAATATGTTGAAAACCATGCCATTAGCCCTCCAATAAGACTCTCGCTTTATTCTCGCCTATCTCACATATTTATTAAATTCTATTAGCTAGCTTTGAGCAAGCTGCACTATATCTTTTTCTGAATTTAATTCAAAGTATAAAATATATATGTAACTGTAGAATATGATGTTATCTACCCAGGTTATCCTCCCCCCCCCCCCCCCGGGAAAAGGTGGCTAAGGTAAACTGGCAAGAGCGGTTTTTAGTCGGCAACTCATGCATGTGAACCTTGTTTTAGTTATTACGCTGTCAGTATTATTACTCACTACGATGTGTGTGTTCTTAATTGAGGTATACGTTCAAGTTCGTTTCATAACGTTATTTTTGTGGTTTTTGTCGAAATGTAGTCAAATCAGTGACTTATCTGCAGCTCAGCCTTTTTCTCTATTTGTGCACGTTGATGGTTCATGGTTCATTGTCTTTTAGAATAGACATCTCGTTTCGTTACGTACTAAATGTGAAGATAACGGGAAAGCGCGAAATGGGACCGGGGGAGTGGGGAGAGATTGACGATTGGGTCGTCTATAACATCAAAATAGATAAATTTATCCTTACAATGAATCCGATGAATTGCGGCTTGCATTTTATATTTGTCGACGCGGGTGGCTATACTTTTGCCTTGGAGATACAGGCGTGAAGGCTATAGTGGCCATGGTGCTTCACAAATGAGGCTGTCAGAAAAGGCGTAGGAATGTGGCTGATAATAGAATTTAATAGCCTGCACGGACAGTAGGGAAGGGACGAACGAGAGGCGAGTTAAGTGGACAATGATCTCTAGGGTCCGATTCTTTGACCTGTCTCCGACCGTGGAATGACCACGCGGGTTTTGATGGATTACTAACTTTGTACAGAGGCATTCCAATTCGTGTATATCTTAAAGCACGCTCCTGTGATCATCTCTTTTACAAATCGGCTCTCAGAGCTCAATTTCTTTACCTTCAGTTTTTTTTTTGGTTCATATTATTTACTGTATGTTAATATTATGGTTAATTATCGATCTGATTTTCGGTTTTATTTTTATTTACTTTTACATACATATTTTGAATGTTGCACATATAGGTTTAATAGGCTTGGCATTTTGAAGCTTTTGAGAAATCCAGCCGTATACAATAAATAAAATCAGATAAGATCAAGGATTTTGAGAATTTGTGTAACCGGTAAAGTCAGCTGAGATTTGAATTGACTTCAGCAATGCTTGCATTGCGCAAGCTGCATTTTTACCCCCCACACAAATATCTTCACAATGTATACCTTTGTTAGGAAGAACATTCGGTTGAATGACCCAGACAAAAAGACAGCGGGCTATCTGATGTAGAAAGTAGATCATTCCAAAGAAATATCGCAGATGATAACAGTTAGTGATCACAGACAAGTGCGGTGTATAAGAGGAAAAGATCCTATCTGGGCATCCACCGCATAGCTGTGCATCACACCCGCATGGATCTCTAAGGGTCGATTCACATGTTCACAAATATATGTCATTAACTCTGTCTTGTGGTTAATAGAAGTTAAGTCATTGTGCAATGACATAAGAAGCTAAGATCTAAAGATTTGCTAGAGAAAGGTAACAGTAGATGGCATAAACATGCCGATGTCGCCAGCATATGGTCACCTTTTGTTGTAGATGATGCATGTATTATAGTATTCATACATCGCTCTTGGTGTCTTGAAAAATCTCAACTATTCGTACAATGTATTGGTGAGTATTTCAGCGAGTTAAGAAAACAAAAAGAAATATATAGCAACTTAATTCGACGAAATCGTAAAAATGAGTAATATCCAGTGTAGCTTATTTTTTGTAAATTTGTCTATTTCTGGTGAAAGGTTTTTACTTGAATGATTCGACCTTCTACTTGAGCCCTAATTTTGTATACGTTTAGAAAACCGGTTTATGACTTGTGATTTCTGCCATCAAATTGTCAGTGTGCATTCCACTGTGAAGAGTCGCAGTAAATTCCAAAATGTTCACATTTTAACATTTTTTGTATTATTTTTGGACTATTTTGGATAGTCGGGATTATTATAAGGTTAACACCAAACAAATGTGCATCATGAAAAAAACCTAGCTCCTTCGTCTTCATATAAGTTTTGTGAAATCCATTGCTTTGGAAGTATATAGACCATGGTTTTGTATTGACACGGAATGCTGCTTTTGTTTAATGCTAATTATACTTGTTGAAGTCAACTCCGTACACCCTTATATTTCTGGTGTATCATAAATAAGATTTTTTAAAATATAGACTTTATGCCGTGCACACATGAAAAACAAAAAAACAACAGGTGAAGTAGGTCTTTTTATGTGAGGGTTTGCGTCATGTCTGATTGTAGATAGTTCTGAACAAGACGCTGACGGTTCAGAGATTCCGAGGGGAATACGTACCTTTCCCATTTATCACAGGGTGCCTGTGGAGTTGATTATTAACACTTAATTCACACTGTAGCTCTCACAATATTTAGGATATCTAACGCGTTCTAACTGTTTTCACCTGTAAAAAAAACAAGAAAGCGGCCTACCTCACTCGACTGACGTGCAAAGACCCCACCGGGGGGGGGGGGGGGGGCTGCTGAATAGATTTCCTGTCCGTTGTTATACGATCCCCTGTTTTCGTGGATGTCCTCGCTGTGATCCGTCAACCGGTTGACATAAGCCCTTTATACAATAGATCGCTAAAATGTGAGTAAAAAGTAAAAAATATGAGTGTTCACAGACGGTTATACGCAAATTGACGTTCTACATCAGAGATCATTGCCCGTGAGAAACAAATAGCGGGTATAACCAGCTGTTATACACTGACATCCCCATCTCAAAATTTGCCCAGTTTTACCCCAACCCAAAAACAAAAATCCGTGATGTCACATTCTTTTTGACATATCTGTATTGTTAATATTACTGACTTCTGGTCAGTTTATTATTGACACAGGGGAATTTAAAACTCACAAAAATATTAGTAACATTCCCTTCCACAAGTGCGTTTGAAATACAGATTCAAAACTTGCAAAGCATGGGGGGATGTTCCATTGCAAAACATGCAGTGTTCCATTGCATAGAGATGTACCATTGCAAAATGTACCATTTTATCGTGCAAACTGTATATAGTGAATCCTTACGTGCGACGTATAATTGTTTCATTCATCTGTTCTCCCCAACGCAGATTATGACCAGTTCCTGATTGTCAACTTCTTGTTTTTTTTGTTTTGTTATGTGTTTTTTTTTTAAAAAGAACTATATTTAAGGGAAAAACACGATGGGAGTTTCATTTAATAGCAGCATAAGTACACATAGAAATGCCTGAAATTTAAGTCTGTGTATTGTTATATAGTTCTTACATGCCACCAAATTATTCAGATAAACACTGTTTATGCATACCTGTCTGGAAACTGTGACTTTTGGTACAGTTTTGAAAACACGGATTCTACTATCAGCTGATATTTGTCAGTTGCACAATGGACTCACTACCCGTATATCCTCAAACTGGAGATCACGCTGTTGGATATTGGCGGTCAAATTACACCAAATCTGAAGGCCTACCCATGGATGTAACTGTGGCTTTCAACTTACCATCATCCGCCATGAAAGCCGCAACAGTCGTGAAGATAAATACTAAATAGTCCTGTACTATATAGTCTGGGATATTCTATCGATACAGCCAGTCCTAGTTTCAAAATGCTGGGCCCTATGAATGAATGAAAGAATAGAAGACCGTGGCTTTGTGCCAACTCGATAGTATTTAGTCAAAAGACTGGAGATTTTTATGTTGCAGTTATGTATTTGGCCATTTGTGTAAAGCGAGAAACAAAGCCTTTAACTGGTTTAAATTGATATATGCTTAATAAAATACATATATATTTTATTTGATTGTGGTAGATTTACCTTCTTGTATTTATATAAATATATTATATGTTAAATGATGTTCACAGCTTGTCTGTTTTGTTTTCAGGTGTGGTTTCAAAATCGGAGAGCCAAATTCCGGAAAATGGAGAGGATGAAGCAACAACAACAAGGGGGAAACCAACCAGGCAAAACCAACAGAATAATAACCAACAGAACCAGAACTCACAACAAAACCAACAAAACTCTCAACAGAATACAGCCAACAAGCAGGATCTGGCCAACAATAATGCCAAAGAAAAGCCGAAGCACGAAGACAATACTGGTGGGTATTTTGGTTGATTTTTTTTCTTTCAATATTGAAATTGGGACTTATGTAGTGTATTCCCTACAGTTTTCGTTTCAAAATGTTGAAATATGCGCCTCGCATTATTCTGAGATTGCTGTATAGGCAAGGCTTTTTGAGGGGTTCTTTGTTATCACTATCTTGGTATAAATAATTACGCTGACTACAGGCTATATTTACCCGAACCAAACCCGGCAGCGGTAAAACTTTTATCTTGTTCACACTTCAGTTTTGGGATTCTGTCTATACAATGTATCCTTTTGACTCAGCCCTTTTGGATTAATTTACCTAAAATACGCGATTTACCCTTTAGTATATACATCATAAGTGCGCAATAGAAATGTAATCGCAAAATTTACACAAGTGTATTTTTATGTCAGTTTTATCTAATTCAAGAATGTAATATTGAAATGCAAAGCAGTTAACATAATATTTGTTTGTTCTACCAAACGATATAAAAAATTTCTTCTATAAAAGTATTTTATTGCATTTTTATCTGAGGTTAACAACATGCAGATTTAACCTCAAAATGTGAATACGACAAGACAGATCTTCATCAGATGTTCGAGCTTATCAACGGACATAGCATAATCTCGCTAAAACATGTCATGCAAAGTTCAAACCGTGAACTGAAAGATAGGATTTAAAAATGGAGGCAGAATCGACGCTGATTGACTAACAGTGGAGATTGGATTTCCTGGATTAAATTCTGCAGCATTGGTCACGCTTGAATAAATGTCTACAGCAGCTCTAAAACCCTGGACTACACCTCACACTATATAGCCAAACAAAGGCTATTTGTATCCTTTCGTTAAATGGTAAAAAAAAAAAATCAGAATGAAACCAATCCGCACATACATAATTTCCTGTTTTCCTTCCCCCGTTTTCAGTTAAGGTGAACGACGTAACGCCGAAGTGGTCGAGTGGTTGCCATCAGGGGAAGCTTCAGCCGAACATGGGCGGGAACGCATCACTATCCGGGCCGTACTCCAACGTCCTTACTTCAACCAATGCTGAGTATACCGCGGGCTCCTCGCTGGATAAAACATCAGGGCTGACTAGCGGCATTTTCTGAACGAGTCATTCCGTCTTGTTCTAGGCAGACCACATTATAAATCCAGCGTCTCATATTTTATTACACCTATGTTCCTTCTTTGTAATTTTTTTTTTGGTTTCTTTTTTTTTTTCTTTTTGTTTTCTTTGTGTGTGTGTGGTATGTACTAAATTTTATAAAAAGCATCTCAGTATCGAGGCTTAATGTAACCGGTGCGGTTGCATGATAATTCCGAAAGCGAAAGCTTCTTTTCGACTCATTCTTTCAGCAATATGTCTCCTAATGAGGGCGAAAATAAAATTTTGTCAGAAATGATACTTTCGCACACTGGTTTTCGGAGAATTCTGATAAATTCTTGCAAACAGCGTGGAACCTTTCCCGCTTAAAGGAATTCGGACCAAAGCTGTGTAGATTATGGTCCATTCCTGTTTTTTTTTTTTTGCGATGACGATTCGAAAACTAAGCGGTTTCGTGGTACCCCAGATCAAGATCAAACAATGACCAATCCGGCTTCATTGAGCGCTATCGAAATAATACAGCATTGCCTCCAAGCACAATCTAGAAACATCCCTATTATTTGGGTTTATGATTTTTATGCATTCTGAACAGATCTTAACTGTTTGACATATTGCCATATATACCCATCGTGACATGCATCAGTTTGCCGCTATGATATACGATATCAGTAGTCACATTTACGATTTGTGGCATGTCCCAAAATGTTAAATAGGACAGTTGTGCGAATTTATCTAAAGTTGCATGCAAATGGGTGACATTTCTTTATTTTTGGTATTGCTGTAAAACGTGTATGAAAAATACTCACAGAAACAGAAAGTCACAGAATTGTACACTTTCTGGAAAGGTTATTATCGAAAGTTTTATTGTTATAGATGACCTTTGTGGGTTTTTTTTTTTTACATTAAAATTAATCTGACCATGTCGAAATTTGTGGCCAGGTATATAGACTTACGATAAATTATGATGGTGGCGACAAGATGGTGATCTCCTGTCTATTGTAAGTCATATATAATGTGTCTGTTTACCACGCATATGGCTGGTGAACAAAGTATGCAATGTATAATGTAACAGTCTTCCATGATACAGAATGTACAGCTGTACATACATCTATGTGCGGGTATCCCGCAGTGTTATCCAGGTTGTAATCATTTTAATTCACGGATTGAAATTAACCATGCATGCATGCTGACTGAGTATGGTAAATTGCTTTATTATAAATTTTTCTGGTGCAGTGTTGTATTTATTTACGTGCATTACTAATTATATGGTTGATTGTTTAGTAAATATTCTCCCAGAGGAATATATGGACATAAAACTATACCTGTCCGTACATAATACAGTTCCGATTTTTGTGCCAACCCATCTGGGGAAAATGTTTAATAATTAGCTGCAGTTATTTAAAAAACCAAGATTTAAAAAGGAAACGGATGGTGTAATCATGTCCGTTTTATAAATAAAATATTTTGAGTCTTCCATTGTCTACAGCTGATATATGAATCGTACAAAAAGCGACATGATTGATGAAATGCCTTGTATATATACTCATTTCCTAATAACACATTCCAAGGTTTAATTGTGTTACTGTTACATTTGTCGCTTCGCTTTTTTGCCCGACAACGACAGTTGAGTGCCAATAATAATATTAGTTTGCATTTACAATCCTTGCCGAAAGGTTACCGTTGTCAGAAGCAAATGAATATTTATTAACTTTTGTCGTTATTGAGTGATTCGAGTACATTCATCTGCTTGATTATATTAACTTACATGTGCTGCATTTTTATATTTATTTGTTTCTTAAAATGGTTTTTTTCAACTGTTCTATTTTTATTTGTACACAAATTTTATATATCTTTTTAAATATTTTTACTTGCACATTTATGTATTTTTATGTAGAAAAAAAATTATGTTCAGTTATATGAAAGAATGACGACAATCGTTTGAAATATTTTGTATTTTTATAGAAGTGCTAGAAACTGAATGGACATGTACATACAAAAATTATTTGATCAAAAGTGGACCACAGTCCTATGTTATATGCATGTATAATTTTTCCAGCTCTTCCAGACTCAAACAAGTATTCCATACATATTTACATATATATCTACCATATTCCGTTAAAGACATATATATCGTGTCAAATGAGATTATACGTGCTTGTAAATATTACCTATGTATTAACTAAATTTTAATTCCTAATTTCAGGAAAATAAATATTTCAAATGAAACTTACGATATTTGTGTTCACGGAATATGACGGCCATGGTGAAAGATAAAATTAAATTTCTCGAATAGTGAACTGAGATTTTTTTTAGTGTATCATCATACAATATTATATTCGGAAAATGTTTTTTAAAATATCCAGGCTGTAAATTCGAGAATTGTCATTCATTCTAACATTTAAAAAAAAACACATTTCTTACGAAATATTCCATTAGTGCGTTTTCTTCATTATATTTTCGTAAACTGTCAAGAGATTTATCCTGAAAACAGTTAAAATGTGAAAAAAAAACCCATAGTACTCTTTTTTCAATAAACCATCCGATATTGCCTCGATTCCCAAAGTTCTGAATTACAGACATTGATATTTTTATTTATTAAACAACTGTTACATCCATTTTTTTTCATGACAATCATAAATTTACAACACATTTTGTTTTAGACATGAACAAATAAACTTTAATTTGTCTCTGGTTACTTGTGAATGCTTGTAAGCATCGTGTAGTACCGTCAAAATACTGACAAATTTATGATAAAACGGAGATATGACATGAAGATGGCGTATTGCATAAAGTATGATCAAAGCTGCCATTTACCTCACGCTAAAAAAAAAAATGCAAAAATGTGCAGTTCTCAGATCAAAGTTTTATTTTCAAGTTAAAAATGTTTTTACTTTAATTAGACATTTATTTTTATTTCCTTTCCGAAACACACGCTAGGCTTTTAAATTTAAAAATGCAGTCGATATAGCTATTCTATTTAACAAGTCCTTTTTCTTTCAACTGAGTCCCATTTCATCAAATATTGGATTGCATTTGCAACTGATGAGCCTAAAGCCAGTGACAAACCTTCCAGTGATTAACAACAAAACAACGGCGATGAAATAACCTTTGATAGTCCGCGACAACATTGATTGACCTTTTCTTTTGCTGACAGGCAGTGTTTGCAAGACGATGATAAAATCTGCAGGAAATGCATGATATAGAAGAAACGGAGAGGTATCTTCGGGAAATGTTGGCATGGACACGGCATGAGCTGCTGGCGGTTCTGGGTCGGCCTCAAACCTAGGATAGCAGGTGGTCGAGGGGTTTCGTCAGGGTTCCAGGCCACTCCACTGCTCCTATTACCACCACTAATCGGGTTTGCATTGATTCGAACAAGAAAGCAATGAAAAGCAAGATTTCCCCAGCGTCCATGAATTCCTGCCGCTGTTCCCGAGTGGCTGTTCTAGCCTGGCACGACTACACGTCTCTTGCTCGCAGCGCTGCTGCAAGACGTTTGTTTTTCCAACCAGTCCGTTCCGCCATCGTTCCGATTGCTATTCAACATTCCCTCGACAAGACAGTCCGACAATTTAGTCGTCTCTAATGTTGAGTCTCGGTGACGAGTTGCCAGCCACGGAGCCCCAGCGGAATCGAAAAATTGATAAGAGCCCTCGTTGTAACCAAGAGCTTGAAGAAGCCGGATCTCCACGATTGACACGAGGGCATCATTTTATGGGTGGCCTTTGGGAAAAGTTCTTGGAGGACACTCACAAATAATGCCCTGACCACGTAAAAGAAGTCGGTTGAACTATTTGAATGTAATAAATCTATGCCGTTTCCTCCATACGGCTCCGTGGAAAGGGACTTAATAGATCTTTATACGACAAACATTGGGGAAACGTATAAGATGTGAAACAATATACGCCCCGGGGGGTAAAATATGAATTTATATGACGTGCATTTTAATGTGGACACAGAGTGAAAATAATGGCAGTGTTTTGTTTCCATGCTCATGGCATGGTGTTTTAGAAATAAAACCTCACCATGTGCTAATGTAGTCGGCATAAACGCAAATCGTCGATATTATTATGGTAAGCATTAAGAAAATAACATTTCAAAAAGTATATTTATATAACAATGGAAAAGAACATGCCTTCCACACGTGCGCTTGTTTGTATTTATTTATTTTCTTTTTGCTTTCTTTCTTTGTGACTTTGAAACAAACGGTAAAAGTATATATACGCGAATCAATTCATCCGAAGATGAGCAACCCGTTATTTAAAAATACATGGTTAAAACCTGTACTTTTTCTTCATGATACCGCAGGTGCATGGTACAAACTCTTGATACTGCTGTTTTATGCCGTTTTAAGCATATGGTGTACAATCAACGTCAAACAGAATGGTTCATGTTTCTGCCATCAGTACACGCGTAACAAACAACAGCGAATCTTGAATTCAGAAAACATTTTTTTAATTATAGTAAAATTTTTGTTAGTGCGTGAAAAAGATTATGATTATAATCCAAGGCATGAAAGATTTTAAATTCATAACTTTGGTAAAATCTGTTATGTATCATTAATTGTTTTTACATTTATTTGGAAAAAATGAGCTGACTTCTTGCATATCTTATTTGGAAAAACGGTAAGATTCTATGCGGAGGAAACCAATGGTTCTTGCTGCGCAACATGATCGATGGACCTGAGGACACTGTACTATTTATTTATTTATTTATTTATTTGATTGGTGTTTTACGCAGCACTCATGCGACGCCGGCCAGCATTATGGTGGGAGGAATCCGGGCAGAGCCTGGGTGAAACCCACGACCATCCACAGGTTGCTGGCAGACCTTCATACGTTCGACATGAAAGGAAGCCAGTATGAGCTGAACACACAGCGACCGCATTGGTGAGAGGCTCTTCAGTCACTACGCTGCGCCAGCGCGCAAAGCAAATGAGCCATGGAGGCCTCCAGCACACTATAGTTGATTATGAGCTTCTTTTAGGCGAGAGGTACCGCTTCAATACTGAGTCCCCACCCTACTGCTGGCCGCTGTCGTATTAGTGAAATATTCTTGAGTGCGGCGTAAAACACCAGTCAAATAAATAAATAAGTCAACCCTGAGTCGAGTCATGTCTTCGACTTCTGAAATAGTAACCTTGGTATTATACATTCTAGATTTGGCAAGCAGTATTAGGAGATAAGCCAAGTGGTGTTTGGTTGGAGCGTCATATATGGTGTCTTTGGCGCGAAAAAGCATCGTTTAAGATATGTTGGCAAATTGCGCACGGCACATCATAAGAGACGCCATTGAGACGATAAGCCCAAAGCCAGTGAATATTCATTTGTGGTTGAAACGGGAAAACACGATGTATGTAAAAGTGGAATATATGCACTGTAACTTTTATAAGAGACAATAATTATGAAAGAAAATATACTCTGTATGTACTGTTGGGCGCTAAAAACCAAGGTCTATACGGAAAACATCTGTATATTTGAAGTCAACACGTTTTGAAACATTCGAATCTCTATAGAAGGAATATTTCTTATTCTCTGCGGGGTAAGGGGCGTCGTAGATAGCGTGCTGGTGCGGCGCAATGATTCAGGAGCTTCTCACGAATGGGGTCGCTGTGAGTTCAAGTCCAACTCAAGCTGGCTTCCTGTCAGGTTTTCCAGCAGCCTGCTGATGGTCGTGGGTTTTCCACGGTCTCTGTCCGTTTTTCTTCCATAATAATGCTGGCTGCCGACGTATAAGTGAAGTATTCTTGAGTAAAGGGTAAAACTTCAATGAATGAATCTTAATATCGGAATTATGGTTTCCTAACGGTCTAAGCATACCCGAAGCCTGGTTCCGTTGCATTGTTTTAACGTGATTAGATGATAAATGTGATGAAAACACAGCATTCGAGACCACTGACGTCTGTTAACTGGCAACTACATAATTCTGCTTAAGTAATGTTGCTGAAGGGATGAATGAGTTGCTACCTAAATTGACAAGAGACCGTATTTCACCAGCATAATGTGAAATTAATTGCCAATCATCACTCTGTCGTCACAGCTCTGGTTTTGCTCTCTATACTTTAAGTCTTTTATTACATTATCTCGTTTTATCTCGTTTATCTCATTTGCTACGAATTCTGTCTGAACGACAGGTGTCTTATTTCAACTATCCTTATGCTTGCTTTATTTCAAGCCACCGTGCTAAGCCAAGAGCTTAGCACTGCTTCTGTGTGTCTGGCCACAACAAGTGAAAACTAAAAACTTAGCTTCCGTATTCGTAAACTGTCAAGACTAACCAAGTACAATTTCATTTCATTTACTTTCACTCCAACCACTCAGGACGGTACGGGAGGTAGATCATACATAAATATGGCGGCTAGGCATATGCTTAAGTTTACATCATCATACATGGATATCGAATATCATTTAAAATTTAGTCATACCTTCATTTATGAACAGGGATAGTCTTCAGAGTTTAATTTACCTTTGCTGTGACATGGGGTCGTCTATTTTGTACTTTACTCGTAAGTTCTCGCAAGAAAGGGTATTCTTCAACATTGCAACCTGTTTCACAATCCGATCGGAAATGTTGTGACCTGTAAGGTTTAGACCATCTTCCTGATTTCGAAGTCCAGATAGGGGTTCCTTCCATTCGCTTCCCGGTGACCACTGGAGGAGGCATGTCGTTCCATTGGCCACTCGTGGCGACCACCGAGTCTGACGTCGGTGGAGTTGGTTGCGTGTATTGTAGCGTCTTAGCTCACGCAGCTTGACCCGACTTCGGGAACATGGGGACGTCACACTGTGTCCTCTGGTGGCCAATGAATCTGCCACCAGTGGCGATCAGATCGACGAATGGAAAGCATCCCAGAAGTCAGAAATTACTGGGGGCTTTTCTGTCGATTTCATTCGGTAAGAGAAGATATTTTTCTGTGGAGTTCTGTTTTACATATTTTGTATATTCTTCCCTGGGAGGATGACTCAATATCACTGAACCATTTCTGGAGAAATTGATGTTTTAATGTTTGCCCCTAGCTCCGAGATCGGTTAGCCAAGTTCCCAGCTTAGCTTCCACGTTAACCGCTATGAACCGTTACATTCACTAATCTGGAGCTCGGTCCTGTCATCTACACTGTCTCTAAAGTGCCAACACCATAGAAAGAGGTGTCCCGTTATCTCAAAGAAATTCTGAATTCATATCACCTCTTTATGTGGAAATAAGAAAGGCCATATCATCGCAAATAACACAAATGTAACCGACGCACCCCGCTCGGACAGCATCAGGACTTCGCATGCCGTTAATTTTCAAATCACGTGATTCGGTTGGTGAGTGGCATCGGCTAATCTTCCCAAAATTGAGACCCTCTTTTTTCACAATACAATTCATCATAGATCATTTCTGTTCATTATTAACACACAAATTAAAGCTAAGGCCCCCGAACAATTTGTCAATCGCCCTTTAGATGCTGTAGATCTCATAGGTTTCAATCAGATCATTCCACGACTTTTTCCGGATGATGCCAAATGCGGTCGACTAAAATTGAAAACATCGGTTATCTACGTAACAGATACATTTGTATTTATTGTGACGTTGCGGTCTTTATTATTCACGAATAACTAGGTGATAAGAAGTAAGAATTACTGAAAGATTATATGAAACATGTTTAGCCTACAGCTCCAACATGTTGAAGACAGCACGCGTGGAAGGACCGAGTTCCAGGTTAGTAAATGGACGAGTACAGATCTGTATTTCCGAAAGCTGAGCTGGGGAGAATGAAACAGACCTCAGGTCTAGTTTACCCCATGGCTTAGGCGCTACATAGCGCATTTCACAGCTTGTGGGTCCCATGTAATGTTTAGACCAGTTGACTATAATGATTTTAACATTGATAATCTATAGACTGTTATACATTTCTCGATTACAATTAAACTTGTACATAAGATTTCCCAACTTTTTTTCTTTACCCTGGATGATATTAAACAAATATACGATTACCAATCCTACTGTCGTCGCAGATTTAGCCGCATTCAGGAGTGAAATAATGTTGAACAACAAGCAAAGTATTACAGCAGACAAAGGATGGTTATATAATTTTCATCTAATAAAAAAATAACACCACATCTCCAATTTTTTTGTTTCTCGTTTTTTTGTATTCTTTCCAATGATGAACTCATTTACCAGTCTGACGTCACATATATCAATCAAACAACATGTATTCTAAATCAGTATAAATAACAATAAGGACAAAGACATGCACAGAGGAACTGGATAATGACGGTAGCTCCGGGGTAAACAATTATTACACATTACAAAATAAATAAACAGTTCTGTTTAGTCAATATTCCAAATAGAATATTTAGCACAACCCCTTCCTTATAAACGGTCAGGTTACAGTTCGACATATTATGCTCCGTTAGCTTCATATACCATACATCTGTTTGTGTGTATATATATATATATATATATATATATATATATATATATATATATATATATATATGGGAAAAAAGACAATTGAGCAAAACACTTCATATTAACATAAACGGGGGAAAACATAATGAGGAAGTCTTTTTTTCTGATTATATATTAAAGATCTCATTATATCAGCATGTGTAGAAAGAAAAAAAAATCGGATAAAAGTCTAAGGCTACAAAACAAATATTAGATATGAGCAACTTAATAAAACTGTACATAAATGTGTGTGTATGTATGTATATTTATATATACATGTACAGACTGTATATCTTTAGTGTACAGACTGTATATCCTTGATGAGCAAATATCCAGGTGTGAGAGAAGTGAAAGTGGAGGTGCAGATATGATGGTGTGAAGTGAAGCGTGGCAATTGGACCTGTGAACACATGATAGCATTGTACACATACACATCTTGTATCTTATGTGTTTGCTATGCAGGAAAAGAAAGATTATTTATTGCACAAAGTTTATGTCCATTTTTATGAAGCTATTTTCATGCTGATCAGTTCTAAACAGCCAATGGAACATGGTTACAGCATGGGGTAAAGCAAGTGGTATCAAGTGGCCTACATTTCATGAGACTAACGCACAAGATAAGCTATTTACAAACTTAGGCCTACAAGCCTTATAGGCACAAACAAACAAAAGAAAAGAAAACCAACAAAACAAAGATAAAAAAAATTGCACTGATAAACAATGTGTAGTGAACTGATAGGTAACGTTGGACGAAACGGAATTTTCATGATTATTGCAAATAATCAAAAATAAAAAACAAGGTATCGGAAAATGCATTATTGCAAGTTTCACGGTGTCATTAGAACGTTCATGTAACTGTTCAACTACAAAATAGAACTAAGGGCTTTTGGGACTTGGCAACGTGTGAAAGAATGAGTCACTGGTGGCACAGCTATCGAATATTGACGGGCTGTAGCACAGACGGAGAGTGGGTGTTGCTGCTGCTGCTGCTGCTGCTGCTGTTGTTGTTAAACTTGAACTGGCGTTTGTCGTAACATTTTAGGAGCGCTGGACTGTGTGGGTGGTTATCTTTAAGATGGACGTAATGACTGCCTGGATCATCAGTGGTGTGTCCGCAGTCTTCACATACGTACATCTTTGCTCTCCTTTGTTTGTACGCGAATTCGTAGTTGACGCCGTGAACTTTTCGGCAATGGGACTCCAACGAACATCTCTGTGTAAAGGCTTTGTCACATAATTCACATTTATACGGCCGGACACCTGCAGAAAAAACACAAAAGATACCTTGTTAGTATTGAAAATGCAATAAACACAGATAAACAAGTGATTTTATTTGAACACCAACGAAACTGGGCCAACATTATGGCTTAGAAAAAGACGACTAAAAACCTATACCGAAACAGAATAAAATATGTTTACCGAATTCTATCTTGAATGAATTAGATCAAATTCAATTTAGATCTAACATATAGTTTTGTGATTCATGGAAAATATGCTTTAAACTGCGTTTCTGACTTAACTTTTCATGTTAATTGTCTAAACCGTTTTGTAAGGAATTCCAATCACCAGCAGGCTACAGCCAATGGGCAGACTTGCAGTGGCGTGTGGGGAGCTCGTCGTTTGAAAACAAGCGCGTGAGAGTTACCGCCCCTGAGAGGGTTATTTACACCAGCAATGTTACATGAGCGCTTACCGGTGTGTGTTCTGGTATGTCGCTTCAGGTCAAACGTGTCATTAAATCCTTTGCCGCAGAATGTACACAGGTAGCGTTTGATTTCACTGTGACATTTGACATGGCGATTAAGCAATCGCTGGAGTTGAAACACCTTGTTACATACGGTGCACACGAATTGGTTATCGGCTGTTTGAACACCTGTGGAAAACAATACATGTAGGTTAGCACTTGATCCAAACTGATAGCAAATTACAAATATACATGGAAGCAGACAGGTAAGAAAGTGTTGAATAACGAACGATGTATAAAAAAGGTGCTAAACTGTGTGACGTATTATGAATATGTTTTCACCACCCATAAAACTTGTACTTGAGTGGAAAATTCTTCATTATGTCTTTCAACTATCAAATAAACAAATTATTTATAAATATTATAAAACTAGCCAATCATTATAAATAATTATGCATATGGACCCAATCGAGTGACATGTGACTAAAATACAACTTATTAATTAAATTTTTTTTTAACTTAATAAATCGTATTTCTGTTATCGGCAAAAAGGGGTACTGTCTGTGCATAAAACGTTAGAGAGTGTCAAAAATCAGCTTCAAGCTTAAATTACAACCATGTATCGGGAACTAAATTGTGCTTTAAGTAGTAAATGACACGGCACTTGAATCTGATATGCACTTAGTTAGGCTAAACCCCAGGGATAAAGGACTAAGGCATACAGGCTATCTCACAGAAACTTGACACTTTCGTAAAAAAGTTGGGAAGTGTTTTGATACAGGATAGTATTAATTGCTCAATTCAGGGAAATTTGACATTATAGCAGACATGCATTTGACAGACTGTAAATAAATGCGTACCCATTTCAGTGGCCGTGGCCTCAATGGCAGACTTTGCGTGGTTCAGAAGTGGGTTTTTGATCCCAAATCCCCCGTTGATCAGTTCGTATTTCGCCAAACCTGGTGTCTGGAAAAAGCAAGTAAAGGGAAATTGTTACTTGGCAGGCAAAACTGATGATAATTTAAAAAAAAAAATATGCAGTTTTAAAGCCCCAGGAAGTCATGCTAGAAAAAAATATATCGTTAAACCTTGACGCTATGACTAAAGTGGTCAACGTGGCAATAAACTTGGTCTTATGGGAAACAAATTATATGTTTCCATAAATAGAACACTACGTTTTTACCTTGATTTTATAACAGACAGCTTTGCAAGCAATGCCTCCACAGCTATAAAAGGTATGAACATGTAATTGTTAGCTATTAACTGATTTAATATAAAAATCACGTGCACGGGATTGGAGTTTTATTTACCTGTTGCAGTACGGGTGAAGGGACGGTTGGTGTTTCCGCCTTGAGTTTGGGTAGTGTGGCCGGTGATTTATGGCGTGTATTTGCCGTGGCCGAGAACTCCCGAGGCGGCTGAAGGCCCGAGGGTCGAGGAGACAATGTTGTGGTGGCTGAATGGGATGGGCTGAGCTGATGCTGTAACGACGTTGGCAGGAACTCCGTTCTGTATGCTCGACTCGTGGGCAGGAATGGTGACCCTAAAGGGTTGTACAGGTGTGGCGGGAGAGGCCTGAACGCTGGGAAATGATGAGATATAGGGGGACATGCGGGGAGGGGCGGCGATATCGGCTCAATGTAAGGTTTGACGTTCTCCGCATCGAACTGTGGCGAGTGTATTTTGGGCGAGGTCCGAGTGAAGTTGAAGAGTGGCGATGCTGGTGTGGCCTCGGTTCTCACACACAGGGGTAGTGGGTTGGGGTAGCCCGGGGGACGGCTGTACGGCGTGCTGTGTGCGAATCTTATCGTCTTTGTGTTCGGTGTCAGTGGACTCGAGCTGATCGGGTAGGAGATGGGCGACACCGCACTCTGGGCAGGAAATACTGTTAACAATAAAACAAAATAAAATTCTCAGTGATCAGACATAAAATGAGATAATTTTAAGCTTATCAACAACATTTCTATTTTTTTTTTCGTGGACCCCAGCATTACTAATCTTAACCTCGATATCCAGTTTGGCTTCGTTGGCATTTTACCTAACTAGCATATTTTCCATGCCATATCGTTTGTATATTCAACAGACAAACTCATGCAGTCATAACTGGTTACTTTGCAGGGTTATCTTTAGGAAGCACCTGGAATTATGATCATTGTCATGAAGTAACACGCAAAAAAAAAAAAAAAAGATTACATAGGGACCATTTAATACTGTAAACGTGAGGGCAAGAACACTTGTACACGATGAATGAAGACAACTGTTGAACCAAATTCTCCGTGTAATTCCGATACAGTGTGTGAATTTAATAACAGAGTTGCCGTGTCATTTTTATATAAGCCCTGCCAAAACGGTGACGAAGCTTACACTTTTCACTATTATAGAGGTATGTGACACATTAGAATTTTATTGTTCCAATTGTTCAGAATAATTCAGGTAAGCCGTTAGCCCACCTCCCGCGTTCGGAACCCGCCGTGTGCTTAAGTAAATCAGAGCTCATAATTGCATCCCGCACAGGCACGTGCCTCTGCCTCTTACACCCAGTTTTATCACCTACTTACAAATCCTATCTTATCATTGCGTAATTTATATCAGTCTTAAGGCTATAAGCAGATTTCGGGCACCTGAGGGAACCAGGTAAACGCGTGACCTAAATTGCAACTCGCGTCACTGATCAACCTATTATCTGAGCTTTCATTAGTGATGTAGGCTTTTACCTCAGCGATTGTCTCGTAGTTTTTTTATCCGCCGGCCGTGTAATCATTAGAGCCACGAGACCGTCAGATATAACACTGCTCCCAGGCGTTTTCTTTGTTTCGAAGGTTTGCGCGCCAAAGTTTGACTCTTTAACGCTGGCGATAAATCCGTGAATGAATGAAAGGCAGGCGGCTGGGTATCAAAGGGACCCGCTAGCCAACTGGCTCCCGCCGACGGCTCTAAAATAGCTCTGCCAGATGGCGTTCGCTCTCAATGAATCTCCCGCTCGTTCTGAGACGCACAAAAGTGATGACGTAATCAATCACAAATCGATAATGCACGTTCGCAGCAAATCAGCTATAGGCGAGGGTCATTTAAACGCGGCGCAGTTGAAAAAGCATCTGCCAACGGTCCAGAATTTGAAAGTTGAAAGGAGCCTGGAACAATGGTTCGTGAAATGTCTTTGTTAAAAGCTCTTAAGAGCAAAGAACAGTGCGGCTGAAAATAACTGAGCTCCTAAGGACAGCCGCTATGCTAAGGAATCTCTACACTATACCATAACAGAGGAACCTAAAGCCTTAACGGTCTGAGCCCATCAGAACCACACCTACCAGCAGGACTAAAACGTTTCCATATAGTTTCTTTTCAAAAACGTATCCTTTTAACTAAAAATTTCCTGCATGTAAAATATTTATTATATGATCATTGTATCAGGATTTCAATTCGACTGGGTGGGGCTCCCTAGTACGTTTAAGTAAAGGTTTGAATGCCATAGCCATAACCGGCAGAAAAGGAGAGGTCTTTTGGGTTTGTAAACAGCATTTTGAACACGCCTTTTCTAGTGCCTGGTGAAAAGGATGTCCGTTGTACTGAATTCACTGACTTGTAAAAGTTTGAGGATATTCTGTTCTCAAAAGATATGGCATATTATAAAGATTGTAAACGTTTTTGTTTGCTCTATGCCGATTTATATGTTTTTTGTGGGAAGCCATTGTGAGAACCGTGTAGATGGAGAAATAAGAGATTATTCACCTAAGAGCGGATCTGAGAGAAAAACCAATCGCCAAGAGAGGGACATAAAAAAGATAGGTGTTTTTTGTACCCAAGCAAAAAGGTCAACCGAAGGGTGCCCACAACTGTTCTATTTTATTTTCGGCAAAAAAGGAATTACTTTCGACACGCTCTGTCGGTGAGACTGGAAAGGCTCTCAGAGTCTTTTCTAACGGTTCATTTTCACTCTCTTTTCAAGACAGGTCTCCGCGTCTTTGCCGGCAATGGTCTTTCTATTCACCTATAGTACAAGTACCGACCGACCAGTCTAATCTAATACAAGTCACACTTCAATGGTGCTGTTTATTTTGTCATAAACTGTTTTCAATCCCGTGATGGAGTACCTACAGACAAATACATACACCGTATATACCCTTTCCAGAATGAATGCTCGAGCACTGGACGGCATCCCTTTTCATGCGTACTTGTAACTGTATTTTAATGCAGTTTATAACAACGATTTGGCCACTGTCTATCCGCTACCCCGATTATTTGAAGGTGTTGCTTGCTATATACAATAAATGTGGAAAATTAATTTATATATATAGCCATGATATTATGACTGAATGACTGTCAGTCAGAGTTTCACGCCGAAGTCTCTGCCCGTATGCCAAACCCACATTCCGATACATTTCACAGCTCGCGGTGTAGGGTGACATGCTATATATATTTACCCTAAGCGGGCCCCTGTAACTTATGCACTCCACTATACACGTCTATAAACCCTGCCCCTCTCCATCAAGACTCCACAACAATCAACAGGACGGCAAAGGAAACCCGTTATCTTTTACATGTAAGCCGTATAGATGTATTTTACTAATCTTGCACCATGGACATTGCCGCGGACCAAACACTTCGAAGTGACATTTGTAGAATAGGCCGGAAAACAGCTATCTTGTTACAACATTTAATCTTCCTTTCATCAAATGCTCTCATCCCATGGTTGACTGGCTACTCTCAATACGACAGGATGTAGGGACGAGGGGTGTTTCTACTGCCCTCATCAATATACCTAAATCTATATAACTATGCACACCTGTAAACTGTCTTACCTGGACTTTTCATCCTATGATATATGGTGCATCTTGCTATTTAACAGTTATTTATATGGCTGTCATTTATCTAATGACCACCTCTCTGACAACCGTGACATTATTTTTGTGGTGATCCAAACTGATCTGACAGCGTCTAATTCAAATCTTTTCCACAAAAGTGTGTAAGCATAACTGAGAAAACTATAACAAAGATAATCTTCCTTCCCATGTTCTGAGCCTGAATCGTTGCGATTTTGGAAGGGTTTAAATCAAATATTTGCGTAAAGATTAATATAAGCACAATGACGCAGAAAAGAAAGATTCCCCAAATCTTACTAGTGATCGGCTGACTAATTCCTTGAGAAGCAAACTGTCGACCCAAACCTATCTCATAAATGAAATTCGCGTCGTTTAAAACTTCTTGATTCTAAGTGTCCAAAAAGGACTGAATCAAATTTCAAAACTTCCGAATAAATCTGACATGTGTATTTCAAAACATTTTTATGACACCTTCCAATTATTCATTACAAGTTAGTCATGATGTAAGGTATATGGCTTTGGATAGCAAAGTATGCCACATTGGACATAGGAAAGACCAATAAAATATTAAATAAATGGGACTCTCAAGATAAACCCAAATGCAAGTTTAAATTTAAGAATAAAGTTCTGGGAAACAAAATATGTATTATTATTATCATTATTATTATTATTAGAAGTTTAGCTTGTTCTAAAGAAAATATTTGTTCCGAATTTCTGAAAAAAACTTTCTGAAGAAATCCGCTAATTGGTAAGGCTATTAAAGTACACTAGGAAAACGTCCCACTCACCAGAAATGTTCGTTGGTTGTTTGCGGTCGTTCTGGGTGCTGCGTTCTGGGGTGTTCTCCCGGGGCTCAGGGCTTTCACCTGCCCTTTCCGCCCGGCAGATGTCAGAGGTGTTCGCCCCTCCACTCCCGGTCACAGCGGCAATGGGCAGGCTGAGGTCAGCCGACTCTGACAGACTCAAGAAACCGCTGTCCGTTTCATTCTCTAATCGCTCTGACCAGGTTTTATTATCCGATATTGTCACTTTCACTCTTTTCCGTTTGCACTTTCCATGTTTCCGTACCATCAATGAGCGCGGCATTTTGGCGAATTGTTAACAAGTAAACCGGGTTATAAAGTAAAAAGTCTCGGAATCCGAAATCGAATCAGTGAAAACTGTGGAGAGTCGACGTGACGACTTCCTGATGTGTCTTCACCCTCTTTTGTCGTCTGTCAGACTTTCTGCTATCCTGAAGACACCCGCTTCTTATACACGCGACGTCTTTGTATATCTCCCCACAAAGCCGGCTCCTGTGACAGCGAGTCTAGGTATAAAGACGTGTAGCGGTATCAGCTACTCGCTAACAGTAAACAATAACTAACCACACGCGCTCACTAAACTCCTGTCGTATTTGAAGTCCAAGAAAAGTTACACAAACTCTTTCCACATCAACATACTGTAGTTTTCCCAGGTGCACACCACTATACAGCCCGATGGTAAAGTTTGATGTGATTAATCCAAGGAAATAAAGCTAGCTTATATACTCCGGGCGATGTGTGTGTATCTGTCTCCAGCTGAGCATAACCGCTGGCATGCTCAGAGATTTTGAACTGCCGCCACAAAGGCTCGCGCATGCGCATTGCGGATAACGGAGCTTTCTGATTCGTCAGGGGAAGGCTATTGATACGATAACAAAAGAAATTTGCTTGGGTCTCGTGACCGATCGCCCGTGGGGTCCCAGAGATGTGAAGTGTTCTAATCCCTCCAAACTGTGAAAAGAAGGAAGCGTGGTAACTCAGGCTAAATCACACAATAACCCTGAGGACAATCCCCCTACATGCCGACACGAAACTGAAAGCTTTGGAATTGACATTATTCTCAGACGTATCCCATTTCCTTCTGGTTACATAATTCATATTTTTACCCTTTTTCCTCCCTCTGTTTTTGTGGATCTGTTTTAGCTTCTACTCATGATATTGTGAAGTGGCAGTCGTCGCACGTTACAAATCGTGCAGCCTTATGTCCAAACATAGGCAGGTGTTTGCCTGTCCTCAGAGATTAGTGCCTGTAGAACTGCTTGCTTTCTTTCTTAAAAACAGTCCTAATTTTTTCAAGGCTCAGAAACGTGGAAAACAGCTCATAAGCATAAGATGGCTTGGACGATAAAAAGCCGAGCTTCAGTACAGCCAACAAAAGAGCACGTGAGATGGAAAGGATTTAGAATCACGTGATCGTATTTATCGCAGTTGTCTTCGGGACTAAGAGAGATAATGAGTTAGACGTTGTTCTTTGCTGTGAACGATTAACAGTTCACACAAAGATGTTAAAGTTTCTGCTTAAACTGGTCTGACATTCTCGACAAAATGTCAGTTTGGCTCTTTATATTCTTTTGACTACGATATCTCCTAATTGTATGCATTATATGAGTTGTTTCAGGACTGTGCCACGGTTACGCGGGCGTTTCTTGGGGTTTTGCCGCCTGAATTCAAACGGTTTCGATCGATAGCCTGATGTGAGTGGGAAACAGATGGTGGCAAGAGTGGATGGGGCTACAGCATGGCTGGGCGAAGTATATATAAACATGCATGAGGGGACGTTACGGAAGCCAGGGATAGCGGATGATGAGCCTATGTCTCCATCAGTTGTAGTTAATGTGCCTATCCCAGCCTTTCCCCAGCTGAATCCCAAATCAGCCTCCGCTAATTACGGCATAGCTCATCCCCCACCCAGACGGCTGTTTTCGCAAATGCCAGATTTAAGTGCAATACGATACCTATACGCATTCAATTAAAACTAGGTAACGACATGCAAGCAGACGCTGTCTTCGGTCTTACTTGCAAAGTTTCTCATCATTGCTGTATCGTCGGTTCTTTTGATTTGTATGTAGTATCAGTATTGTATAAGTAACAATATGCAGAAAATATGCCATATGCAGAAAATGATTTAATTAAATGCATTGCCTCTTTTCAAAGACATCTTCGTATTAATTTAAATGTGCTAATTAAAATGTAAAGATCAACCAGCTGCTAATTTAAAACGGAATGCAATGTAATATGGGAATGTAACTGAAGCGAGAACGAGATAAGCTTGATGGTGCCGACCATGGTCCGTACAAATTAACGGGGAGGGAAAAAGTGGGCGCGGAAAACCTAATTTAATCCGTGCGTCCTACAGATGCTTTGTCACAATTAAAGATTGGGAAACAAAACAGGTATTATCATTACATTTTCCCTTTTGTTTTCACTCTTTTGTTTCCGGGGTACTTTAATGATTTTGTTAAAACAACTTTTAGTTGCCCGCGGTTTTTAAGTGCCCTCGACCTATGTTGGACAAGATTGTTTTCTTAGAGATCACGTTCCTTCAAAGGAAAAATTTAAATGCTTTTGCAGAAGACAAAGACTTGGTTGTATAGATTTGGATAAGTAAGTGTGTGTACAGGTGGGTCTGTAGTTGTTATATTAAGCTGGAATTATAAGATCCGCTTGGCCACGCGCAGCAGCTGATAAAGGTCCCGTGTAATAACTTCGCTAATGTTTAACATTTCACGCTTTTCTAAAGTAACACAACAATTGTGCAATGATACGGTACAATGACTGTGAAAACACCTTTTCTGCTCTCCGCTTGGATTAGCTCATAACCAAAGAAACAATTCCACGCCTAGAAACAATTGCCTCATAAACAGTACATGTATTAGTTACAGGGTCACATTGGTGGAATATTTTGTATCGACCTAAATAAACTGTATGAAAAACACAAATCTGTCCAAGTGTTCAGTTTATATTGCATTACACTTTAAGGGCGAAAAAATAAAACGAAAACAATTTATCCTTGAAATAAGTAAAAAAACAAACACATCTTGTTATGTATTTTTATAAGGATGTATTATGTCGATCATATCACATGCTGTAGCTAATGACGAAATTAATGAACAACTTTAAGTCGCTAAAGACCTATAGATAGGTCGAAAAAAATTCTCTTTTCAGCCTGTATTTATGTAAAATTTGAGCTTGGGACAAATAATCCTACATCGTCGTGCATAAATCGTCATATACAGATTGATTCACATATAGCATGGTTATGAATTTGTCGGGCATCGGAAGTTTTATATGTTTCCTGTTCAAATTGTCACGTTATGCATAACAATGATGATCACTTGAGGAATTATAGTCATGCCGTTGTGAAGTTTAGTCCTTCTCAAGGCTTTGTATATTAGTGCCGAGAAAGGCAGCCGCTATATGTTATGGTTATATATACTTCGAGAAAGTTGTCCTTAACGTTAACATGGCAATGCCAGCACATTGTGGTTGTGCCAACCCTCAGCATAGTTCGTTGGTAAACAGCGTCCGATACAACGATCTCAGAGTGTGTGTAGGTCCAGTATCACAGTATTCAATATATAACCGTTGATACACGCATTGAAATGGAATTCCTTCATTGTTAATATGAATAACTATATATTAATGATAAACTTAGCATACCTGTATTAATGTTTAGCTCTTTTTTCAAGAAAAAAAAATCATGTGGAAAATGTGACAGTTTGTGAAGTGCTAAAATAGTCCTTTGGGGTATATCTTCTCCCACCAAATAGGCACCAGTCGAGAAGATATCTTTGTAGATTTTGGGCCATTTTACTACCATTTTCCGTGTCGGTGAATGGGAAAACGATCGGGACATAAACCGGGGCGACAAGGTCGTTCGTGATGAGGTAATTAGAGGCGACCTCACTTGACATGGCGACGACGGTCACAGTGGTATGAGGGCGTGAAGACCAATTGGCGGGCGAGTCTCAGAGATTGCTTACACTCCCTGTCTCTCCCACCATTCTCTTCCATCTTCATGCTATAGCCATCCCAGAAATATCCTACACCTATAATTGTCAACTTCAAAGAATGTGAGGAGTTATCGCGAGAAAATCAGAAAATAGCGGTAACGGAGAAGGCTTTGGTAAAAACCGTAACCAGCTTGCCGTAACTATCACAGAATCTCTCGTGTAATGACGATCCTGATTTTCCTTCCAGTCGCGGGTCTCTCCTTCATTGTTTTGCTACATGTCATACAGCCTAACTCTTATGTTTGCGGTCTAAATAATAAGTAAGTAGTGTCCAATGGTTCCGATAGCATCTAGGCCCGTTTATCAGCAAATGGCGTGCTATACTGTCTAGATCCCTCACTATTATACATCGCGTGAACACTTTAATTTACTCTCAGATGACTTCCTCTCAACTGAACAGTTAAATCGCGACATTTGTCCCTTAACAGTCGCATGAAAATGCGTCCTCTTGGAGGGAAATTCGAGAATAAAAACAACGATATGAACATTTTAATGTGTAGGCCCTAGATGCTCATGCTTTAAATTTTTAAAGCGCCGTAATTAATGTAAAAAGCTATACCATAGAGAGTAAAATCAGAACAGGGATGATAGTGTGATATTTGGCAAATCTGGCCTCATCAATTTACCTTAGCTTGAGTTTTATTCTAACTGTTCATATAAAGGCTTGAATAATAGCAGCTTAAGTAGACCCCCATTACCATGGGATACTGTAGTATGTCAATGCATGACCTTTTTTTTTTTTCATCAGTACTGTTAAATGCCGTTAGATTTCTGCGACCCCGTGGAATATAAAATGAGCAAATTTGCATTTTAAACTACGGTTCGTGTCAGACAAGTTTAGCAATCACTGTAACTGTGATTAAAGGCGGAACCACGAATCCTGGGGCTAGCAGCTGTGGTTTCTAACAGTACACACAAAAAAAAATCCCTCGAACCTAGCGATATGCGTTGGAATTCCTGTGGGCTATATTCGCTTAACCCGGGGCTATAGGGACTGTTTATACCTCCACGTTTATTGGTGACATTACGAACATTTGCAATCAAAACTCGACTGAGGTACATATACTTATATTCGGCCTGGAAATTCTTCATAGACTGCAGGACTGAAGTTTGATTTGGATGCCATGTTCATGGAATCCAACCAGATCGCTAGCGCCCTGCCTTCCTATAAGAGGAGGCAGCTACGGCCTTCGATACAAAACATTATTTGTCCCTTCATCATTTAAAACTGATGACTGCTTCTCTCCTACCTGCCATGGGCTTTATTTCTAATTCAAGTAACTATTTCTTGGATATATATTTTGGGGGGAACTGGTCTTTGCAGGTGGTTTTGGAAACGAGTCTTGTCTTTGAACGTTTATGGGTTTACAGGTGACATAAATCATTCACATAAAATCGACACCTGCGACAAAATACGATTATAACTTTAAAAAGCATGAGTGACCAGATTCTCATACAGTCTCATAGAATGTATCATAGGTACGTTTACAGTTTTCATTTTTATTTCAGTAGATAATTTATAGCGACAAAGTCTTCCCTTGATCATGGGATTTAAACTACCCTTATATAATCCAGACAAAGCTTCGACTTTCTGTAAAAACTATTTCTTTTCTGGCAATGCAAGCAGAATATGAAAAGCTCGACATTTTTTCAAGTTCAGTACATTTGTTCTTGTTAGTACCATTAGTTATCACACTTTTAAAGATGGCATGAATTATTTCCTGTTTGGAAAACATCCACGTGGCAGACACGTAGCACACATTCAGGCGTAACTAAGTTTTCAAACTGTGTATTGCACGGAATTTTAAAAGCTGTGAGCAACACATCTTACACCCGTTGGCATAGCTTGTGTATGCTTGGATGGGACAGGGGAGGGTGGGGTGGATGTATGGTGTTTGAGAGGGCGTTTCTTTGGGTGGGGTAACTGCGCGTGCAGGTGGAAAGTTCGATTACTTAATAACAAAATGTATACAATTATTGTGGTCAGATAAACAAACAGGGGCATCCGGTCCACAGTTTCACGTTATTTCTTCAGCTTATATTTTTTTCTATAATTCGCATAAACTTAAGCGAAATATATCCCATGTGTTACGAATGATGCTTGTTATATAGCCTATATATCAGAAATTCCTTTTAAACAAAACCAGTTTGATGTTTCCTGTTACAATAACCGTTTAGCTATCGAATATCTTAATGAAAAGCTTCAAAGAAAAACAACGTCCGGGAGGCGGTATATGTTTTCACAAGTCCTGTGTTCTAATCTATGGACACTTGGGCTCCCCCCCCCCCCCCCCCGGGTGCTGTTCCGTTACGCTCCCTCCCGACTCACTCGACCCTACGGCCTCCAGCAAAGAAGATTTTCTGGGGTGGGACTCTGAGGCAGGATGGGAAATAGGCAACATGTTTGCCACAGGCATAAGAATGTACCATGTATATTACATTTTGTATTGTACAACACCAGTTCTCCAGAAAGTAGGAAATGTTTTAGTGTGAAGGAATTATGGTGTTTGTGTTTTAATGCATGTAATTAATTTGGCGAGCCAATACATATATATATATATATATATATATATATATATATATATATATATATATATATATATATATATATATATATATAATTCCGTACTATTATGCATTATATTTTATGCCATTGTTGCATTTTTGTTTATCTAATACTACTTCCAATGGTGCTAGGGGGCGTGTAATCTGCTGTCATATTAGGATTCATACAAACAGAATAAAACCGTTACTGAGGTAAATTAATAGGAGGCCATATTTCACCGGTTACGTGTAACCATTTTGCCCATTAACACATTGTCGTTGCCTCTCTCATCGTAATTTCATATCATTGGTGTACTCCAGTCACTTCCTTTCCTCCACACATAAACCTGGCCACTCTCATATAAGTGAAAACAATTTTAAGCCCACAGTTGAACAACAATCATTCAACCATTCATTCAAATTTCTGTTCGAGACACACTCTTGTCAGTGATAAATTAACGGGGGTTTGGCGCATCTTCCACTATCTGTAATTAGTTATCGTCAATTATTATTATTACCATCATCAATTATTATTATTATTATTTTATCTTCCACTTTCTATAACAAAAAAACCCTCGACTGTAAAATGAAATGGCAAAATTACCATGCACTTTTAATTCAGTATGTATGCTACGCTATTGTAGCGTTTGGCGTTTGGTCATCTTTGTTGTCTGCCCCGTGATCGCGTCACTCCCACGCCCTCCCCTCCCAGTGCTCAACTTTGACGGTTTACCCTCCCGCACAACAATCTGCCTATTGTTACAACAATTGAGTCATGGACAGTTTTGCCGCGTTGAACGCTCCTTGACAGTCTCTATTCGTACAACCACTGCTTCAGTGGAGGCGGGGCACTTTTCACTGTTTTCCGTTATAATCTATCATCACTTTAGCGTGTGAGCTAGCGATGAAAGAAGTCACAGTACGTTGTGTCATAACATATCTGATCTGACACATACTGACCACACTTAGTCCGTGTTCGACTTGTGACAAACATTTAATACTAAAGTAGGCATAGGCGTTAAGCGTGCCAAATGTAACGCCGGTCAGAAACTGTGATTTTCTTTGATTTTTCTTCTTAACCTCGATTAGATTGTACCGTGTTATTAAGAGCAAATAATGTTAATTAATGACTAGTTGAACTTTGAAAGGAAGCTGGCCTGTGAAAAGCAAACTTCATTTGGGCTCACAGATTGTTTTTGTAATCAAGTCTCCAATATTTTATGCACGTGCAGAGCAGGTGGTCGCCCGGGGCATTTCATGGCAGAAACTTACACGTGCTTTGACACCTATGGAAAATGAGGAAGTTTTAGATTACAAGCACACGTGTGGATGTTCTATAGCGGAATCTCTTTAGTTCAATAAGGGATTCTTGCAGGTGATGTAAACTGCAAATTCCTGGATTATCCATTCTGTGTTATCTGTCCACATTTGTGCAGATGGTCTTATGCAGAGTATCGGATTAACACACCTGCCGAAGATTGGCCCTATGAGACTTTTGCGCCCTGGGGTAGAGAAAACCGTTATTTGAGTCGCCCCACCCCGACAATTATATGGATTAACGGTAACCCCTGACCGTTAAATCTCCCATAACCACTTCTTCTGAGGTATGATAATCCAGAGCTCACAATAAAATTTTTTGAGAATATTAGAAAATGTACTTAAATCGTCTTATCTTCTTTAATGTTAGATTATAATTGTTATTCAGGACATATGGTATTATACATACATGTGTATGTGTATAGGTTTTTAAACGAAGTGTTGATTGATAGAATATATACGGTCAACCGTTTCTATCACGGTTTCTGACGCGTTCGGCACACAAACATGTACATATATCAATACAAATGCACATTTTATCCAGATTAGACACGTAATGAGTTCCTAGGACGTTCTTAAGTTCATACCTCTGGTACACACACACTTGACATTCGTGATGCCAAATGAACGGACGTGTTGCATAGAAAAATCGAAAGCACAAATATTCATTCTCAAAGTGTGAATTTAGGACTGGTTTTATTTTTAAAAATCACACTGATATTAAATCAAAACGTATAAAGCTTTCAGAAAACGAATACAATGAGGAAGGAGTGAGTGCTTGGGGTTTAACGTCGTACTTAACAATTTTTCAGTCATGTGACGACGAAGGAATCCTCAGAGTGGATGTAATGTTGCAGAAAGGATTCCACTGCTCTTTTATCTAGTGCTGGTTCACTGAGACGACTTACCGAAGCAAGTAAGCCGCACCGCCCGAGCTATTGTGCTGATACGGGTCAACCAGTCGTTGCACTATCCCCTTCATGCTGAACACCAATAAGGAAGGAGGGCATGCAAGTGTCATGGGTATGTGCATTTCAAAAGAGCATACATGGGGGATGGCAGCTTCCTCGTATTCCTACACAACTTTTTTGTGAATATATTCAAACGTATAAATATAGTTTTAACCATGTGTATTTGCTACATGTGTTTCTCAGAAACTTTTTGTAATCAAATTCCCTGTGTAGTATTCTCGATCATACATATATATAGTGATCCAAGGGTACACTTGGGAGATTCACTGCAGTTTTATTTCGTAGGATGCGCCACAACAAAATCTTTTGGGATGCCGCAAGTAAATATAACACCGAGGCCGAGGGTGTTAGCACCGCGGCGTAATGGCCCAGTAGTCTCTCACGATTTTGGTCGCTGTGAGGTGAAGTCCAGCTCATGCTGACTTTCTCTCTACCAAAACCGGTCTTCCAGCATCCTGCGGGTGGTCGTGGATTTCCCTCGGGCTCTGCCAGGTTTCATCCCACCATAATGCTGGCCGCCATCGTATTAGTAACATAATCTTGAGTTCGGCGTAAAATATAATCAGATAAATCAATCAATCAATAAAACCATGTAACGGGCGAGAATACCAGTCCATTTATAACAACTTATTCATGTCAAATAAAAGCTTAGCTTCAAAACATTCCAAGGAATTCTCAAACAGTGGTAAACTTCATATTTTGTTTGTAAACATTATTTAAATACTTCTTTCCCACGTTATCTAGAATTTTACCAACTGAAATCGTTTAGAAAGATGTGTGAGAGATTTTCCAAGACAAATAGTTTCTCAGAAATATTTTTTTGAATGTTGCCTAACTTTTACTTTATATAATATGTTGATGCTTTAACACGCATATTTATTTATTTATTTGCTTAGTGTTCAAACAAAAAGGTATTACGTAATATCAAATGTGATGTTTGCATGTTTAGTGATAAGGCATGGACTGAGGATTTTCTAATGTCTGCTGAATATATTAATGAATTTCTATGTAATTTCATGTATGTAACGGATTTTCTGGGCACTGTGTCAAAATATACAAACCATGCCCTCTGCCCGAGTCCATCAAGAACTTAACCAGCGTAAATGTGCATAATACGCGGCGTCCCTATAGTTTGCCTTATGACAAACCTTTGTTAAGATCTTCAAATGACATTTTGTCATAGTGAGCCGATTGAGTGATTTGGGAAATACAACTGCCAGTACACATATGATGCAAAAACATGCACAGATCTCAAAAATTAAAAAGCTAAAAAATGCTGCATGAATGGTGATCGAATCCACGGATCGCCAATTTGTCTCATTCCATATTCTCGTTGTCATGTTTAATTCTGTCGGATTAGATTTCTGTGCCTCTGATCGTGTTTTTATCTTCCATTGCCTATGCTCGTAAGAAATATTCAAATCAAATATTTCTTCGTCGTTGTAAGGCAGTTATACATGACACAAAGAATTACACGAAATGATTATCTGTAGTTAAACATGATACTTTACCCATTATGTACAATTTCAAAACTTGTTCTCATTCCTAATTATTTCTATATTTAGCTGTGCTTTGGATTACACTTTTTCAGAGATAAACGCGATGGCGAACAAGTGTGATTTAAAGGAACTTCACACGCAGACGAATGTCCAGTTGGTCAGCCCAGTGGTGGATCTGTTTTCGGAATGGCGCCATATTTGAACACAGACTCCCCAGGCGTAATGAAAAGGCCATTCTAACTGAAACAAGCTTTGCTTCCCACAGCTCAGGTTTCACCCTTCACGACAAAACACCGCGAGACGCATCGACACTGTCGTCTGTAGTTGTAGCCACTGTGTATAGCTTCCGGTGTATATGATCAATCTATCGCCCGGCTGGTGCTCTTTTTATGGCCGTCGTAATTGATGAGATTTTCCACACAAATTTGGTGGAAGCCACAACCAAGCCAGTAAACCTAGACACGTGGATTTAATTTGACTCTTATGCCACAAATTATTTTTTAAAAAGGCCTTGTTTCAGCACACTGACGTACCACCAAAATCATCGATGATGGAAAAGTAAAGTTTTCTTTACAATGGGAGTGAGGACCGCTTTTACGTCACGACATGGCCAATCAAATTTAGGATTGGCCATGTCAATGAGTGATTTGAATTATTGAACATATCACGTTATTACTAAAGGCATACAAGGAATGTACTTTATACTAACCAATTTGATAAGTTCATAGAAGGTAAATTTTATCTGTCGCCTGGAATTATTATGCTCCGTGCAAACGTGTCTCGCATTAAATATTCCTGTAACCGGATGACGTCATGTCAGCAAGGCAGAGCTTAATCTTATTTTGGAAACAGAAAAGATTTCATAAATGTAAGACATTAATTACGCTGAAGGTTGGCCAGCGCTAAAATTATCAAAACGTGAACTACAGATTTTCAGATAGAAACTTTACAAACTGAGAAATTTAATTTACGGAAAGGTGAAATACTCATATGTATCCAGTTGTGAAATATCCATAGTGTGAAAAAATGAGGAAAACCACGCAGGAATTGAAAAACTTTACTGTTGTCAATATACACCTAGCACAGTCATGTCTCAATGTATGCGAGGCATTTTGCCTTTGCTATGGTGCCTGCTTTCACACCGATCGTGTTGGACAAGTTGACGTGAAATCTGAATATATGTCTGTTGAAATATAGATGTTTGAATGACGGGTACCAGAATGCAAAAAGTCGTATATGTATTTATTAATTTCATTTACATTTTACGCCTTACTCAAGAATATTTCACTTATACCACAGCGGTCCGCGTTATGGTGGAGGAACCCACGACCATCCGCAGGTTTAAAGAGGCGCACATCCATGTAAAGAAGAAAGTGTTAAAGGATTTTCTCAGGCCTTTTAATTTTATTTCCACTTTGACGGAAATTTTCACAACATGTTCTGTTCACACTAAAGTGTTAAATTGGCTGATACAAGAAAACTAAATTTGAAACTACCTTTAAATGTATGTAATATTCAGCAGATCAGGGAGCCTTCCCTCGCCGACTTGTAGACCAGCGGTCGTCTGTCAAGTACGTATGCTATTTTGACCCCATCCTTATTTATCCCTTACTTTAGCCAGGTACCTGGAAACAGAATCGTATTATCGAACTAACGAATAATAATTCTTAACATTTTGTGGTGCAAAGTCTTCAAATGCTCCCAGTCGACCATTTTTTGATGCAGAGATGCATGTTTGCATTAAAATAATGGAAAAGGGACCTCGACTTGGAGAGGTGTGATTGTCACATCATTGTCACATTGTGCCGACTTGAGCGTACGAAGATGTCACAGATTACTTCTCTTTTTTAAGAATTCTTTGAAGCCACACACGATCTCCTTTTAGGCTCGAACAGACCACTGTCTATGGTAACTAGTGCGCAACAGACGTTTTTCCTGTAGAAAATAAGAAACTGATAAGCTTCACATCACGATTTTACCGAATGATTTTTAATGGCAGCCTAATTCAATAACCGATGCTTATCAGACTGTAGCCTTAGGTTACTTGACACGGATGGTAAATATAAACACGCTGTGTCGCCTGATGGCACAGTCTTTGTAAAGTTGTTTAATGTCTTGTTTACACATAGGTATATAAAATGGATGCAATTAAGTGTTTACGATCGACGTTGCTAAAACATCACCGAATTCTGTGGTTAGCTCCCTTTGGTATTCCGCGAAATTTGACGATGCTTTATCGGAGAAAGCAGATGAAAACGTTTATTCTTCACCTGAATTGTCGTTATCGTTGTCGTCATCGTTGTCATCATCATCGTCACTATCATCATCATCGTTGTCGTCGACGTCGTCGTCATAGCAATCATCATCATCATCGTAAAATCATTACTTGATCTCACCATATCTTATTATTAGTAACAGTAATATAGTAGTAGAATAATTAGTATTTTTATAGTGTTTATCATTATTAGTGGTAGAATAAACCCACCCTTCACTATGCAGGGAACCCTCAAGTCAGCCGCATGAACCATTTCTTAACATGCGTCAAATATCAGGAGACGCGATCACGCGAGATTTGAAGGGTTTATAATATCTAAATACTTCGCCATGATTAGACCTTTTATAAATAAAAATACTCAAGCCGATTCAGTGCTTTCTGCACGCTAGACGCTATTTTATTAAAGCGGCTTATCATATGTTATTGTGGCGATGGTGCATTCACCTGCGATGTAAAGTGAGTTATGCCAGCTCACCGTGTTCGTCTCTTATCAGACGAATGTCGGAATTTCAGCCATTCTTGCTCTGTATTTTCGAGAGATTCACCTGGACAGGACAGTAGAGCACAATAAACATATATACCAGAAGACGTCTTTGTATTAAACCGCTGCTAATTCTTTTTTTTTATATATATTTCTTTATCACACTCGTGTTCAACGGTACAGTATCCACTTTATTACAGTTTGGTTCAGACAAGGACTGCCCGCTTGGCTACCCTCAGTGAAAGCTTGAAAACAACCCTGCGTGTAACTGTCACAGCTTTCATCTTTGCCATCAACTCCAAATCTTTGAGAGATACCAGAGCGTCGAAACCGGTTTGAAAACCGCTAGTTTATTCACAGGTCCTCACACTAAAAATGATCCTCTTTCATGGTTATGTGTAGGTATGTATAGGTACTTTTACACAAGAGATAAGATATTATACAACACTGCAAACAAAGAAGAAGTGAGCGTTTCTGCTCAAATAGTTAGCAAACCAATATACAGTTCACGTCGTGCAGAGTATTGTGGCTTTATCAATAGAGCTGCATATATGTTATAATAATGACCATAAATCATAAGAATTCCATGTAGGTATACTTCTCACCCCAAGAGAGATAAATGTTTTCTGTCATAATATCCATGTCAACGAAAATGTAGTCAGAATACTCTTCTCTACCGTATTAAAAGAAGAAAAGAACAGGGCACAGATTCACGAAGCTCTCTTAACGTTACGAGCTCTCAGTTACCATGCCTACAGGACTGGTTGCCAGACCACTAGTTTTCCACCAGTAGTGGATCATCTACAATGCCGTGGTAGTTCAGTGAACGTACCCTTAAGAGTGCTTCGTGTATCCGGGCCCTGACCTATAAGCTTCGTGAATCCGGGCCCTGGTGTATAAAAATTCCAGCCTGCATTATGTCATGCGTCAAAGATCGCGTTGGACTATATACATATATCTACAGAGCAAATTTATCTACACATGCATATTATATGCTGAATTTCTCCTAATGAAATGAACATTGAGGGTTGAGTCACTCTAAAGTCAGATATAAGTAAATTATGTAACTCGGTGAGTTTCCATGTTCACCTTGAAAATAAAGTCATTTTCCCGCCAAGCATATGTGGAAAAACAGAAATGCAATCTGGACCTTATATATGGTCAAGCAGCACAATGAAGTCATATTTATTAGATTAGTGTTCAACACCGTACTTTTCTCTTGATTTATGAGTGGTCCAGAAAACCGCCCTTCGCCAGGTATAGCTTTCAAGCCGCCTGACTTAAAGCTGTAACTGAATTCCAACAAGAGAAATATGAATGTGGCCTCTTATGGAGAGAAATAATAAGGTAAGAATACACATATATGGACATACCGGTATCACAGGTAAGAGCCTTTTCCGCCAACCACAGCCACGGCATCCGTAAAATACATGCTTACTGGTTTGCATGTTCACATTTTAAAAATTACTTGTCTTTTGATATAACTTCTCTAATTTCTAATTTAACTTCTAATTTATTTATGTATTTATTTGATTGGCATTGTCCGCCGTATATAAACAAGAATATTTCATCTATATGACGGCAGCCAGCATTATGGTGGGAGGAAACCCACGACCATCCCCAGGTTGATGCAAGACCTTTCCATGTAAGGTCGGAGAGGAAGCCAGCATAGGATGGACTTGAACTCACAGCGACCGCAGTGGTGAGAGCATTTGACGCATTTGACCAAAAAATCAGTTTCACCAAATGACGGAGTGACTTGTACACACACACACACACACACACACACACACACACATATACATATATATATATATATATATATATATATATATATATATATATATATATATATATATATATATATATATATATATATATATATATATATTCACACACTCGTCTCACCCAATCATATGTAGGAAAGCTCTTGAGATATATCAATGGTGAAGATTCTCTCGTGTTCAAGTAGATATGTCTCATTGGTCACCGGAGTGGAACGTCAATATATGAACTCACCCTGATTCACCCTTTACACACGTCTCTGTCTGGAGACAATAAAGTACCAAAACCAGATTCAGCGACTATTGAATAGAAAGTGTAACGGGTTGTAGCTTTGTGTGCCACAGACTCCTCACAAAATGCTGACTGTGTAGGTGTATGTACTTTCCTTGCTCGAAGTGGGAATTATGAGATGTCAGTGAAAAAATTTGACCCGATTGTACAGCATTTTAGTTTGATATAGCTATGACCCCTCTTACCGGGATTATATATTCCAGACCGCGGACATCCCGGCATTTTCCGTTTTCCTCGCGCCAACACGCATACTCGCTCATACATTGTCATTGTCAAAATAACTCGGGAGAATATAAAACTCTCCCTCACTGCCTCTTAAGTGCAGAACCAGTGTTTTGTTGGAGTTCACAATTTATATATGCCGTGCACGAAGTTGTGTTGTCTTACATACTCTGATTTCTGGGTTATTATCAGACTAGTACGATCGAAGTGCCCGGATGTCCGCGGTCTCAAATAGGCCTAATACAGCATGGCTGCGATTTCTTGTGACTTTCCTGAAGCTTGAAATGTTCGTTTAAAGTTCTTGGAACTCGTAATCCATAGAGGGGTGTTCCAAGTCGACTATCAAAAGACCCATTTCAAAAGCAACCTAAAGACAAGAGGAGTATGTAAGGAATAATATATATGCATATACAAATATATATGAAGTTTAAATTCAATTCTCGTAGTGAATAATTTGAGGTCTGATCATCTAGTATCACTATTCAATTTACAATTTTGAGGAGGAGATATCGTTTAAAGGCTACAAAACAGTTCATGTATTCATACCCCAGAGCTGCCGTCTTTAATTTGCTTTATGTTTATAATCACCAACCTGCTGGTGGTGGTGGGTTTTCCAGGGGGTCTGCCCGGTTTCCTCTCACCATAATGCTGGCCGTCGTACTATTATTGAAGTATTCTTGAGTACGGCGTAAAACACCATTCAAATAAATAAATAAATAAATAAATCAAATATACTTAAGGCATATCTGTTCTTTTAAATTCAGATCGTCTGGGGACGAGCATAGCGCGAGGGGTCTGTAGGTCTAAACCTGCTCGCCGTCGATTAGGATAAATATCCTTTTGAAATAAAAAAAGTAAATACATGTATACTATTCAGAGAGGTAGGCATGTTCTATAAGAATGAATTACACGGCGACTCATGTAATTTTTAAAATGTCTTAATATTCAATATCCAGATAATTAGATAAACACTTTATCAATAAAACATATAATGAAGAATATGATATACAGATTTTAATCGGGATTTAATCAGTTAAATGTATCGAAATATACAGAAGCTCCTCAACTAGATTTAATTAATGCATATCACGCAAAATTATGCATAGGTGGTATTGGTGGATTTTGATGATTAACATCACATGTCTCAACAATCAGCTTATTAATGTATTCTTTATTAAATCGCATTTAGGCATCTGTATTTGGAGAAACACAAACTGAAATGCGCCCTTCGTTTTAAATAGTTTACATAAATAAGATAAAAAAAGTAATAATAATAAATAAAATAAAAAGAAAATCCAATGTCTTCAGAGGGTTATAGAGAGAATCTCATTGCTACGTGCGATGTTCTTTTTGACTGCTATTCTATAATACGGAATTTCAAGTATAGGAGGTGTATCTCAGCGGTCCTTTCTGTGCTTGGATCAGTTGAAATCAAACCGCGATAAGCGGGGTAATCACCGTGTCAGGTGTTTCGCCATGGCTGTAAAGGTATAATTTACCTATATACAAACCACTTCCCGCGATTGAATACCCGATCCAAGATTTCTATTAAATCACCAAATTTAACGGGATCAAAGAAAGTATACCTGTGTCAGAACAAGCCCCCATCGCCCCCAGGTCACGGGGTCTTTACGCCAGGTACGGTTTTAATGGTTAAAGCAGCAATCTAATCTCCTGTAATGTAATGGTGGTCATTTTCTTCACCTTCCGCACAATAAGACGGAAACGCCCATTGGCTTGTTCTGTCAATGAAAGAATTCACACAAGTAGGGGAATAATTCGATACCCGATCATGATCTTCATCGAATTAGGCTTTTTATACCAGTGTACCCCCCCTCCCCGCCCGTTGTTCCCAACAGGTGTACATAATAGACTAAGATATACCGTTGACCCGAAAGATTTAACAGCTATGTCGTTCATCGTGAGACAGTAGGTGCGTATTTTTATTACCATTCTTTGATTCAGGCATAAATAGAGATGGTCGTGCGTTGTCGCATTAAATAGACTGCGATCAAAGAAAGCTGCTACACTATAGCCACAAATAAACACTGACTGCTTTGAAACACCTACCGCCCGTTGCATTCCACGACCTTATGTATGCATAACATTGCGCATGGCGGCTGAATATTACTTAATTTCGAGGATGGATTGCAATCAATGAATGCATAGTAATACTTGCATTACTTTAATGTTATACCACCGTTTTATCTTATATGTGTGCATTCAAGCAATGATCATAACTGTACGTCAATGTTCACTTTGGCCAAATGATTGCACGGCTGACTGATCGCTTAAATGCCGTTTTACAGAGAAGTGACTGATGTTCATTTTATACGTTTACGCCAACGAAACGTGACATACTGATCAGCAGACCACCGCCTTCAGTCAGTCAATCAATACATCAGTCGGTTTATTGACCCATCCACCACATAATCAATTATGTTTTACGCCATACTTAAGAATACTCCAATTATACAACGGCGGCCAGCATTATGGTGGGCAGAGCCCAGGGAAAACCCACGACTATCCACGGGTTGCTGGAAGACCTTCCCACTTACGGCCGGAATGGAAGCCAGCAGCAGGGGCTGGACTTGAACTCACAGCGACCGCATTGGTGAGAGACACCTGGGTCATTACGCTGCGCTAGCGCGCTAACCTGGCAAAGGAATGTGGTTTACTCCCAGCACTATTCGGTTTCTTCCATCCATAAACTTGACGGGCCGTCATCCAAGTGAAACATTCTCAGACCCGTCGTTAAACAACAACAGACCAATTAGTCAGAGAGCCTTGATGCAATATTAGCGATAGACTGTGGTTTTAAGTCAGGAGGTGTGTCAAGTACCTAGCGAAGGTCGGTTTACTCCAGCCGTTTCGGTTTCTTCCATCCATAAACTTGACCGCCGCCATATATAAATGAAACATTCTCGAGCACGGCGTCAATCAATCAATCAAACAAGTATATCCAGCCAATATTTTCCTCTGAGTCATTTAACCATGACGTCAATAATACTGGTTCTTATACAATATGCAGGTGCGAAACACATGGGCTTGTTCAGGCTTAGCCTCATCAATAATGTCCTCCCCTCGACCTATCAGCGTTCTTCAATAAAACTGTGTCCGTTAGACCCAATTTGTGCATACCTGAGATAAAGAAAATGCATCTGCATCAAGTATAAATGGAGACAAAGGTTGACAGAGTGTCTATGTTTTTTGACATCACTTCCTGCCTCATCATCTGCTAACGAACCTATAAGTTCGAACCTGCGAACCTGTATTCGAACCTGCGACCTCATGCACTCGTCAAGGGTTTTCCTCTTCTAACTGAAATTGCTAAACCCTTCGACGTTATAGGTTTTAGCAAAAAAATGACATAATAGCGATTTAATCTCTGTGGGTATGTCACGCAGTAGTGCAGATTATAAAACCAGCACGGGGTTTGCTACAAAGGTTAAGGTGGTTGACAATGAGACGGTATAAAGTGATCCACCCACTGGTAAGTTTCTGTGACCTTCCCTAGGGTCGTCTGTATTCCGTGGAGTATATGTTCACGGGATAAATATTTTTGTGTAGACAATGTGTGTATGCAAATTTGTTCCTTTTTTGTTGTTGTTCTTTCGTACTGATACAAATATATTGTTACGCCAAACGATAAGCTGCCTGTATACGTGTTAAAATTTCAATTTTGTTTACCCTCTTTCATCTGTATTTCTCTGTGCTGATACATAGGACTTGGCCGTATAACCATCGCTGTTTATTACATCAAACATCGAGTAACCTATAAAATGTTGGACTTTGGAGCCGATCGATGTACTGATTCTAAGGCGCTCACATACCCTAATGCCCCATGCAGTTGGATGAAAGAGATAGAGGGAGAGCCTAAGTCTTCCAAATCCGAATAGGGATGATTCACGCTATGCACCTTATTGGATGAAGCATCTTGTCTTAGCTATTATATCGACCTCTGTAGCAAACCTTTATGCAGCACTTAAGCTCGAGGTCACTTTTTCGAATCCAATTCCATTTGCATTCTCAGCACGTCTAAAATCAAGAGGTTATCTCCCCTGGCCTCTGCTCGGTTTTCTACCATCAGTAACATGACCACCATCCTGTAAAACTGAAATAGTCTGGATTGCTGGAAAAATTAGCGAGCAAATGTACAGTAGTAACTAACAATTCGCTATGAGATTGTAGACGGTGCCTCGAGTATCAGGCGTATGGAAGTTTTTTCCGAACACTGCACTGTTAGGGGTATATCAGGTTTAATTTGGAACAAATTGGCCATGGGCTCCCTTGGGTTGTCATATGCAGCTATTTCTCAGTTGGCAGGCGAAATAGCGCTATAAGTTGTATTTGTGGATCAGGAAAAGACTTAAAGATTCCAGACAATTCCCATCATGCCTTTTGTGGTTGTTCACATTATGATTTTAAGTGTACTTCACATGATTTTAGAGGTTCTTCGCATTATGATTTTAGGTGTACTTCACATGATTTTATGGGTTCTTCGCATTATTATTTTAGGTGTACTTCACATTATGATTTTAGATTTACTTCACACTATGGTTTTAGGTGTACTTCACATGATGATCTCATTCAGTTCTTCATATTTTGATTGTAGGGAAGTGTTTTCGGTCACCAATACAGTGTACCTTAATTCTGGTACTTGAAGTTGTAGCGTCCGACCGCATGGGTGATGCCGGGACTACATCCGGTAGTTGAGGACTTGGGCTGACTTAACCACCTACACTTTACCTCGCCATTGTTATATTTACAAATGACTTAATAATGTCTATACTTCAGCAGATTTCTTTGTGCACGTAAATAATGATCTCTGCCTTCTGGGTGGACGGTTTCATGAGCCGTTCACGGTAGGTGATGTAAGTTTACCCGGATTGACCCTCACGCTGCACCCGGAGTTCCGGTCCATTAGCATCATTCTATAACCACATTGTGCTATTGGGTCCTTTATCGCTTCATAAACCAGAGGCCTGGTTCAGATCTGGTTCAGATGGTGTTTGATAATGCATGAAACTATAAAACCCTGTTTTTCTAACCGTTTTCTACGAATAAAATTCACTGTTGTGAATTGAGGTTAAATGGGCATGCATGTACATTGATTCGAGACGCTGATGTCGGCAGGTGACTTCTTCACACTTCGTGAAAAGTTAATTCCTCAGGTGTGATGCATAATAAACTTCTTATTTATATTTTATTACTGCCTTACACTCCAAAGTCATAAATTTGGACGGTTGGTGACGTTTTACGAGCGCTTTCCGTTAACTACATATTCTGTTGGCCTACATTACATATGATCTTTTAAAGGGAAAACCCGTTGCCTTGCAGTCAGCGTTGTTGTAGCGATTTTCGTGTCAGCCCAGTATTGGTTACAATACATCGCTCGGGCATTCTTCTTTAAAAACGCAAGCATGCTAATTAAGTTGATTATATCTGCAATGACAAACAATGTATGAATTACAGCGCTGTAGAACAATGCTATCTACATCTCTGCACTACTGAGAGCGTCTTGGAAAAAGCCACTTGTTATCGGCGATCTTTGTAATCCGAGTCTCTCAGTATTGTGATGGCTCTGGGTAACGTAACCATGTACAATTACGGCTGAGAGGATAACCATGTCAGCTGAGGGTAACCCCGCTGTATAACCCCGAGAGGCGAATTACTCATGTCGATTCATTTCCGTAGACAGGTAGACATTACATCTTACTTCGTGGCAAGTTATCTGGAAGACATTGCTCAGAATCTGTGTAATTTACGACCCTGACAAATGTCTATATACGCCCGTGACATTTCATTCCTTTCAGTATTTTTGGGTAGCAGTAAATTTCTAAAGCTGTAGTAATTTACCTGGAACAAACCGCATTCCCATTCTATCATTTATCAGCGCAATCTCCCTGGACTCGCCTCAAGACCAGCCCATACCGCCGAGCAGAAGATTAGCTCATGTACAGTCACTAGCCAAATCTGGCAGTTCCGGATCAAGCCACCAGTTGATGGCTACTCATGACCAAGATTAAGGCAACCACACCTGTAGCGTATGATCAGTCAAAGCATGCCTAATTACCTCAGCTCTTACGCACAATGATATCAGGAGTTTTGCAGTTTGTAAATTACAAGCCAAACGAACGTTGTTCGACAGGAGCTGAATTATATAGCTGGCATCTAACGGAGAATGCGCCTTTCCTCTGCCTATAGGTTAGGGGACCACTTCCATCACATTTCCTCTGCCTCTATGTTAGGCGACCACTTCCATCACTTTTTCACTGCCTATATGTTAGGGGACCACTTCCATCACATTTCCTCTGCCTCTATGTTAGGCGACCACTTCCATCACTTTTTCACTGCCTATATGTTAGGGGACCACTTCCATCACCTTTCCTCTGCCTGCATGTTAGGGGACCACTTCCATCACCTTTCCTCTGCCTGTATGTTAGGGGATCACTTCCATCACTTTTCCACTGCCTATATGTTACGTGACTACTTCCATCACTTTACCTCTGCCTGTTTGTTAGTGGACCACTTCCATCACTTTTCCTCTGCCTGTATGTGAGGGGACCACTTCCATCACCTTTCCTCTGCCTGTATGTTAGGGGATCACTTCCATCACTTTTCCACTGCCTATATGTTAGGGGACCACTTCCATCACTTTACCTCTGCCTTTATGTTAGGCGACCACTTCCATCACTTTTCCACTGCCTATGTGTTAGGCGACCACTTCCATCACTTTTCCACTGCCTCTATGTTAGGGGACCACTTCCATCACTTTTCCACTGCCTATGTGTTAGGGGACCACTTCCATCACCTTTCCTCTGCCTGTATGTTAGTGGACCACTTCCATCACCTTTACACTGCCTATATGTTAGGGGACCACTTCCATCCCCTTTCCTTTGCCTGTATGTTAGGGGACCACCTCCATCACCATTCCTCTGCCTCTATGTTAGGAGACCACTTCCATCACTTTTCCACTGCCTATATGTTAGGTGACCACTTCCATCACTTTACCTCTGCCTGTTTGTTAGGGGACCACTTCCATCACCTTTCCTCTGCCTTTATGTCATGCGACCACTTCCATCACTTTTTCACGGCCTCTATGTTAGGGGACCACCTCCATCACCATTCCTCTGCCTCTATGTTAGGAGACCACTTCCATCACTTTTCCACTGCCTATATGTTAGGTGACCACTTCCATCACTTTACCTCTGCCTGTTTGTTAGGGGACCACTTCCATCACCTTTCCTCTGCCTTTATGTCATGCGACCACTTCCATCACTTTTTCACTGCCTCTATGTTAGGGGACCACTTCCATCACCATTCCTCTGCCTCTATGTTAGGAGACCACTTCCATCACCTTTCCTCTGCCTGTATGTTAGGGGACCACTTCCATCACTTTTCCACTGCCTATATGTTAGGGGACCACTTCCATCACCTTTCCTCTGCCTGTTTGTTAGGGGACCACTTCCATCACCTTTCCACTGCCTATATGTTAGGGGACCACTTCCATCCCCTTTCCTCTGCCTGTATGTTAGGGGACCACTTCCATCACTTTTTCACTGCCTATATGGTAGGGGACCACTTCCATCCCCTTTCCTCTGCCTGTATGTTAGGGGACCACTTCCATCACCTTTCCTCTGCTTATATGTTAGGGGACCACTTCCATCACCTTTCCTCTGCCTGTATGTGAGGGGAGCACTTCCATCGCCTTTCCTCTGCTTACATGTTATGGGACCACTTCCATCACTTTTCCTCTTCCTGTATGTTAGGGGACCACTTCCATCCCCAAACCTCTGCCTGTATGTTAGTGGACCACTTCCATCACCTTTCCTCCTCCTGTATGTTAGGGGACCACTTCCAACCCCTTTCCTCTGCTTACATGTTAGGAGACCACTTCCATCACCTTTCCTCTGCCTGTATGTTAGGGGGCCACTTCCAACATCTTTCCTCTGCTTATATGTTAGGAGACCACTTCCATCACTTTTCCACTGCCTATATGTTAGGGGACCACTTCCATCACCATTCCTCTGCCTGTATGTGAGGGGACCACTTCCATCACTTTTCCTCTGCTTATATGTTAGGGGAGCACTTCCATCACTTTTCCACTGCCTATATGTTAGGGGGCCACATTACTGCCTACTGCCTATATGTTAGGGGACCACTTCCATCACCTTTCCTCTGCTTGTATGTGAGGGGACCACTTCCTCACCTTTCCTCTGCCTATATGTTAGGGGACCACTTCCATCACCTTTCCTCTGCTTATATGTTAGGGGAGCACTTCCATCACCTTTCCTCTGCTTATATGTTGGGGGAGCACTTCCATCACCTTTCCTCTGCTTATATGTTAGGGGAGCACTTCCATCACCTTTCTTCTGCTTATATGTTAGGGGACCACTTCCATCACCTTTCCTCTGCTTATATGTTAGGGGACCACTTCCATCACCAAAGACAAAAGTTGTCTAAAATTGTTTACAGGTAACATGATTCAGTAGAATTTTATTCTACATTTCGTGACAAAATGGTTTGAACTCAAAACTCGGACTGAGGTAAGCTACACTAGCAAGACTATGAACTACGTCATATAAATGTGATCGGCAGGTACAAATGGGAATGTCCTGCACTCTGAAAAAAACGAACACGTCTATCATACCACGACGTACAGCAAAAACAGGATATGGCACATATTCTATGTGTATAGATGTATCCTTGTATACACAGCAGAAGAAATAATCACAATTTGTATGGTGAAAAATAGCATTCCTTAACAAAAATGGAGACAAACAGTGAAGTGCATAAAGGCACCTTCTTTTCACTTGATGACATAAAATACCTTGTTGTAAATCAGATTGCCTTTGTCAACAATGATAGCAAACTGCATGGAAAAGCTTTGTATGTAGCAGAAAATATCTTCCTGGTCCCGTGTTGATTTCTACTGCACTTGAGTTTACCAGCTATAGTGATACAACCAGAATGGACTTTGCAATCCTATTCGACGCTTATCTGGCCTAGGATCTGGCCGAGGATGTTCTCAACGACAAAATTTTACCATCAGGTAAATTCACGAATACGTTTGTTTTCTGGGTGGCCCAAATCCTGGATGTCGCGATAACAACATACAAGCAATGTAAGGGATTCATAGTATATCACGCAATCACCGTTACATAGTACGGGTTAATTACCGAGGATCAAAGAGCGCCGACATCGGACCAACGCAGGGCCACCGGGATAATACAACAGGTATAATAACACAGGCCAGGTAATCTCTAAACGATGATTCTGAAACACGCAATTATTATACGAAAAAAATAAAACTGAAACTTGACAAGTTACTGAGTGCAAGGTACCCGTACCACAGACAGCGTCAGATAACAGACGGTATAATAAGGCAAGTATTGTCAACATGACCCAGGTGAAGTCGACCGTTACAGATGAAGCCTAACTGTACTCGACACAGCTCATGATGGGATGCCCAGTATCAACATAACATAGAACTGAACGATGTACAAGATGGGTCTGCAAACTTCAATCACGCCCATTTTCGCTGGTCCTCTGTGGTTCAAGCCAGGCGTTGAACATTAGAGAAGACAAGACTGTAGTTTCCCATATACTTAACATGGTCACTGATTTTACCATGGTGTCAATATCTACAACTGAAACTGCTTCTGCTGTTGAAGTTTACCCGTTTAAAATCCATAGCTCCGGTTTAATTCACTTGATGAATAAAGTTCACTTAACATAGCCTCTAGCTACATGTAAATTTAGTTAACTCCAAAGGATATATATCTGTTCTGTCTATATATTGTCTATATTTACTTATGTGTTTACATCACTGGTATTTCACGCCATCCTGAGAAATAGTTCATTTGTACGACGGCGACCAGACTTATCGGTGATGAAAACCTGACAGTGTCCATCTCGACATGTGCTTGACAAACCTCAAGGTACCACCTCGAGCTGGATAAACGCCCATCACGTTGTGGAAACCATACAATTAAGCTGGTATCAATAAAATTTGTGTCTTTGATACCACAGGAGTTTGTGTCTTTGTCTTTGATGGCACAGGAGTTAATGTCTTTTATACGATATGAGTTCTATGTTGTTGTTGCTTTTTTTTTTAAAGAAGCTGATGTGCAATAATTAAAGATAAAATGGTTTGATATTTAATAAGTACTGCATTTGAAATTTAACCCATTACACCTTAGCCATAGGACACTTAAATAAGTACATGATACAATCGGTTTTGGTCATTCAATTGTTTGATTATGGTCTGTACGGCTGAGTGTTGATAGATTACACAGGTAGAACTGTCAAATGACCACCGAGAATATAACTTGTGAACGCTTGACACTGGTTCACCATTGTCATCTATGTTTCAGGACAGTTTGACGCCGTCGGTTCGTTACACTCGCTGATTCGCATGGTGGATAAACACTTAAGATGTGTTACTGTTTTTATTTATGTGAACCAAGGCACATCGTGCAAAAAGTGTTAGTTCACCATTGACACCTGTGAAGAATTGCCCTCGCGAGTCACGAGAGGTGTTCGTCGAGGTTTCCGGTCATTGAATGTCAGAATGGCTCAGAGATACAGCCACAAATTACAGCCCTTATTGTTGTCCGCCGAGGTAACCATGCGTTAACGGTCAAGTGATGTTTGGCTATTGGTAGAGCCGTCAAGAAACCATACCGGAACAAGTGGCCCATTGTGTAGATCATTCCTATCCCATACCCGCTGGAATGTCACTCTTAAAGAGCCGTTAACGAAAAGAAAACAAACTAATTTCTTTCGCGTTACTGAGTCCGCAGTGAATCACCGGCTTTTTCTGTCTGCCTAAGGATCCCCTTCCTGTTGCTTCTCTGAAAAGACTTACCCCCTAAGGGCATCTTACAATCTGGCAACAAGATCCCCAAGTCAAGGGGTGCGCTTGTCGTTCAAATCGTCCTGACCGCCTACTAACTGCATCTTGTCATTACCTATGACTGTTTAATAACATAATTGCAGTAGAAGACACGAGGTAGACATGTAAATTAGCAGTCACACTGAGAACCGACGAATAACAGTTAAAAAGACCATTCTGTAGCCGCGGAGGCTATTCCGGGGTAACGGTGGGTGCAGTCCGAGGGCTGCGGGTACCCGATACCCTCAAGACTAACGGGTAGCCCAGTTTTACCTCCTGTAAGGTTACCTATATGGAGTCCGTGTCGGTACACCTGATCCGTCATCTCTACGCACGTACGGCCATTAAAGTCTATCATCTTTCAACTAACAATAAATAAGGCTATAAAAACCGCAGAAGCTATTGTGGCCGCAGCTGACGGGGATCCTGTTCTTTGATAGATCTATTGTAAACCTTCTATATACCAAGCATTCTTCTAGAAACCCGTCAATAGTTTACTGTTGAAACAGATTCTTTATTTAACTGGTCAAACCGTGCTTCGATGCCTTTGTAACCGTGAAAAATACACCACAAGAGGCCCTTTAATTGCAAGTATTTAGAAGTGATAGCTGCTAAGTGTTAAGTCCCTAGGTTTAAACTTTTGTCTGCGTGTCGACTGAATTTGCTATAACAGGGGACTTAAATACTCTGGATGGGGGCAATTTGTCGGAGAATGATCGTGTTCTATGTAGCGTTAGCTTACTAAAGTTTGCCAGGTATTTAAGAGCATCTGTACACAAGTTTTCTTTCATTATTGTTTTCATCAGTTTCGTGATCGTACAAAATTTATTGCTTGGTTTAAAGAAAGAACTCGTAACTGATAACCTAGCAGATAAAAATCATGTGCGCAATGAAACGTTCTCAACCCATCGCCGAAAACGGACAGATGATCATGTTATGGGTACTGGACGATCTAGAAGAACGGAACACGAGTCCAGAAGGCACATGACCCGTTAATTCAGGACGTCTGACTTTTGAGTTTCTTCCCATTTTGTGCTTGCAGCAAATGGTCAGGTCTCTAGATCATTAGTTTTATTTTAAGCTTACGTGACAAGACGTGATCATAATTAAAGTGCGTGATAGTTTTATCTTCAGTAAGAGTCATAAGCCACTAGTTTTATGTTCAGTATTATTAAACAGTCACTATAGCTAACATTATGTAACGCACGTCACTATATAAGTTTATCTTCATTAGAAGGCATACATAAAATGCATTAAGCCAGAATATAGCTTTACTTGCCGCATAGGGCGATCATCTATAAATTCCATAAACTTAAAACTCTAGAACAGAACAAGAGCCTGAGTCGTTGTTAAAGGGTCGACAAGCTATATAGGTGTATTTCATCGTGTATATATATATATATATATATATATATATATATATATATATATATATATATATATATATATATATATATATATATATATATATATATATATATGTATGACAGTTATATGCGTGACAGTTACAAATGCATGCACTGCCACTTCAGGTGCGATTCTAAGTGAATTATAGCGAGGCGGAGATCCCATGGAATCAAAGTGTTGTTACATAAAACGTCTTGTGAATGACAAGCATTGCGTATAACAGTTGAGAGATGAAAGGTATAAAGCGGAAACTTTAGCCTTCTATAGTAAGTATGCTCACATCAGTTATTGCATAGTCTATTGTGAAGCGAATAGGTAACAGGTAAAACTGCGTTTCTCTGGAAACCGCTTTGTTACCTGTGGGTTATGCACAAGAGTTGATGTATGACACTTACTTTCACAGGGCGAGAGGCCAAGGTCAAGGTCGGTAAAAAGGTCAAGTGTCAGGCAACAATTATCGCGTCTCGGAACGTTGAAACGGTAAATCTTCCAGGCTTGCACTACTTTTTTTAAAATTTCTTTTTGCATTGAGGATAGATAATGGTGTCTGGGACGTCTGAATGAAATCTATGGTAACGCCTAGTTTTTTGTGGTAAAAGTCAAAGCGATATTTTGTACATAAAACCCCTGAAGCAAGACAACTTTAGAAAAGGGAATATATATCTTAGCATTAATATTAATGAGAGTCAATCTGCGGTCACTGTGAATATGTCTTGCGTTTTATTTCATTCAGAACGTAACAAGGAGACTCTATTGCACAACGAAAGCGATTTATCTGTTCTGGTAACCTTTTTCATATTAATCACCGTTTATAAGACATTATCATTGTCCCATAAAAACATCACTGGACACGTTTCCCGTTGATGTTAAAAGGAATTTGCAAGATTTTTTGGATGAAAATACAACTCTTCGAAAGAAAAAAAGGATAAATTTACGTGTAATTGTTGGAGAATTTTATAACAAAAAAGTTATTGTTATTCGAATTTATACCGTTGCCATGACACGCGTGTCATTACACTACATATATGCCAACATATATATTTGTGTGTAAATTGTTACGAGTGGTGAAAAAAACATGTTTATTTTTTCTTCCTTCTTCCGCTTTCTGAGTTGACGATATATGACTGATCTCATTTTTAATGAAAATGTTATACCATTTCAGGAAGTTTTGTGCGCAGATAGGTTCTTTTTTGCATACAAACTTAAAGGCCTAATATTGAGAATCCTTCACTTTCGCAAAACTCATATTCCTGTTAACGTTTTTCGTCAAAGACGTTCTAAATTATAGTGCCATAAGGTGACGCCATTTAGGAGAAAAGTTACGAAAAATTGTTTGATGATGTTATATGAAAGTGGCCTTGTGATTGTAAATTCGGTATTTAGACTGTCGCTTCAAAACAGAATTACTTTACACACTCAGCCATGCTGGATCTCTGAGAAAAGATTTTTAGGGTCCATTGCTCATGGTGAAAGGCAAATTTGAGGTGAGATCACGACATACTTTTGTTAAGGCTGCAAGTCCCCGAGATATACACTATACATTTAAGTCGCCAATGTTCTTAGTCATATTTATAACAGGTAAACTATTCAAGACTTGATGAAACGATACAGAGCATGAAGGTTTTAACAAGACCGTATGTAGGGTAAGAACTGAGTATGAATATGTAGAATACTGATACAACGGTGCCGCCCTAGCTTAACTGATCATATAGGGGTTTGGTCAAATTACGCATCGATGAAAAGACCGGAAGTCCTCCGATAAGGCATCTAAAGTACGAAGGGATCACATGTCTCAGTTACAGAAGTCTTCATCCGAAACGAAGTTTTTTGGTGCCATAACACTTGCTAAAATTGGGGCCATAATGAAAATCACTGTTGTGCTTTATGATTTTACAAGATATATATATAATGTAGGTTGAAATAAATTGTGACTTATGTCCACATCTTTAGAGAGACGCCGCCATAGTGTTACACAGGAAGACAAATGAATGCATCCCAACATGAAGCTTTTGAGAATGTTTATAGATGCATGTATACTGTTATATTTCCACATAAAATACAGATACAGATGTACGTGTGTATGTGTATATGAATGGGTGATCCCGAGGTTTCCTGACAGATACAGATGTAATACTACATGTATATTCATGTGGAACGTGGGAACATAGCAGCCAGATAATGTTTAACAGATGTACAATGAATCGGTAACGTCACCTTACTTCAGCTTATTTAATTGGGTATTTTGTTCACTGCAAAATAATGTTAAAAAAAGGTTTTCCCCGTAAGTATACCGGTTCTCATTAACTCAATAATGCGACGTCATTTACAGGGGAGAATGTTCATGAAACTGCACACTAAAGTTAATATAGTTCTCTCAAGAGCCTGGCGAAGGCCAGTGGTGAACTCCGCTCCCCTGCCCCCAACCCCCTAAACCTGACCAGCGTTATACAAGTGAAAGTTATATGCGTATGTTGTATGTTGCATACTATGTATACAGTAGATATATACGTATGTTGTATGTGATACGCTAGATACTATGTATACAGTAGATATATGCGTTTGTTGTATGTTACATACTATGTATACAGTACATATACGTGTATGCTGTATGTCACATACCATGTATACAGTGAATATACGCGCATGGTCTATGTTACATATTGTGCATACAGTAGATATATGCCTATGTTGTATGTTACATACTATGTATACAGTATGTATATGCCTATGTTGTATGTTACATACTATGTATACAGTGGATATATGCGTATGGTCTATGTTACATACTGTGTATATAGTAGATATATGTTACATACTATGTATACAGTAGATATATGCGTATGTTTTATGTTACATACTATGTATACAGTGGATATACGCGTATGGTCTATGTTACATACTGTGTATACAGTGGATATATGCGTATGTTGTATGTTACATTCTATGTATACAGTAGATATATTCGTATGTTGTATGTTACATACTATGTATACAGTGGATATATGCGTATGGTCTATGTTACATACTGTGTATATAGTAGATATATGTTACATACTATGTATACAGTAGATATATGCCTATGTTGTATGTTACATACTATGTATACAGTAGATCTACGCGTATGTTGTATGTTACTTACTGTGCATACAGTAGATATATGCCTCTGTTGTATGTTACATACTATGTATACAGTAGATATACGCGTATGTTGTATGTTACTTTCTGTGCATACAGTAGATATATGCCTCTGTTGTATGTTACATACTATGTATACAGTAGATATATGCGTATTTGTATGTTACATACTATGAATACAGTAGATATATGCCTATGTTGTATGTTACATACTATGTATACAGTAGATATATGCCTATATACACAGTAGATATACGCGTATGTTGTATGTTACATACTGTGGATATTGTAGATATATGTTACATACTATGTAAACAGTGGATATATGCGTATGTTGTATGTCACATAATATGTATACAGTAGATATACGCGTATGTTATATGTCACATACTATGTACACAGAAGATATATGCCTATGTTGTATGTCACATAGTATGTATACAGTGAATTTATGCGTATGTTGTATGTTAAATACTATGTATACAGTAGATATACGCGTATGTTGTATGTTACATACTATGTATACAGTAGATATACGCGTATGTTGTATGTTACATTCTATGTATACAGTAGATATATGCCTATGTTGTATGTTACATACTATGTATACAGTAGATATATGTCTATGTTGTATGTTACATACTATGTATACAGTAGATATATGCGTATGTTGTATGTTACATACTATGTATACAGTAGGTATATGCCTATGTTGTATGTTACATACTATATATACAGTAGATATATTCGTATGTTGTGTGTCACATACTATGTATACAGTAGATATATTCGTATGTTGTATGTTACATACTGTGAATACAGTAGATATATGCCTATGTTGTATGTCACATACTATGTATACAGTAGATATATGCCTATATACACAGTAGATATATGCGTATGTTGTATGTTACATACTATGTATACAGTAGATATATGCCTATGTTGTATGTTAAATACTATGTATACAGTAGATATATTCGTATGTTGTATGTCACATACTATGTATACAGTGAATATATTCGTATGTTGTATGTCACATACTATGTATACAGTGGATATATTCGTATGTTGTATGTCACATGCTATGTATACAGTAGATATATGCCTATGTTGTATGTTAAATACTGTGTATACAGTAGATCTACCGATAAGTTTCATCCAATGCACAAACATAGTGTAACGCCGAAAAACGAAAGCTTCAGTTTGGGTCAACATAACAGGCTTTTATTTTTCGATCATCGGGATTTGAGATAAAGTGGTGAAAATCATGAGCCCTATAAAAATTTTGTTTTTCGATATTAAAGTGGTCTGCTTGTGTAGTATATACAGAGCAGCGCAGAAGTGTTACTCCATATAGTGTAATTCAGTCGTGTGTGTGTGTGAGCACTCGGTGCTTTTTCAACCTGGGTGAGGGATAGGTGGTATAGCCTAATGTCGTACCCTACCCCATGCCATGATCTAACTGTAACCTTGGTGAATCGAATTACCAGTACCCACATGGGGAGAGTCAAAAATCATCTTCGTATTAACACGTGATAGTTAACGCGAACAACGCTATTCGGTTTCTTTTCGACTGGTGTTTCGCTTTACGCCGCTATTGCATGCTTGGAATCGGGGCACCTCTTTTGTGTTCGGGACAGATGTGACCTTTTCTTGTCTTCTTGACTGTCTTATCGGTTTGGATGATAGCGAAACCTCATCCTACCACCCTATTCATCACTGGGAAGGGAATCGGCCATCTGGGTAATTAATTTGAAATATATATCCAGATTTGTTTTCGTGTCGATTGTATATCTTGTGACAACGGATACCGACCTCCCGTAATGCCCCCCGCTATTCTCCTCTTCTTGTTTTCCGCTAGGACACTCTCGTTAATCGATACCCAGATTAAAGATTACACGAAACACAGATTTCTTTGTGCCGTATCTGTTTTTTTTTTGTTTGTTTCTTTTTGTTTTCTTTTTTTTTTTATATTAGATAGGACCTGGCATCCTGATATTCTTAAATAGAATGAAATTCCAGTTACCACAACCCAGTTTAACGATACCCAGGATTAAGTGTCCATTTAACTGAATGTTTTGTTATCCTTTTCTAGTAAACAGTGTGAACTTTGCATACAGCGTGACCTGTTTGAATGAAACTTTACATGCTACCAAATAAATACCACTTCATCTTTTTTTCTCTTGTTTTTATAGCAAACACATATAAAAGACTATCGTTTCCGATGCACTTAAGTAAACCCATCGTAGAAATACATTTCTTTATGACTCCTTTTAGGTTAAAAGACTAAGATCTATAGCACTGTTACATCCTGGGGTGAAACTGCCATTGTCATTAGGTAAGCAGCACGACGGTACACATGACAGCAATACAGCCAACGTAACATTAAGCCACAATCATTCGGCCATTCAATTGGTAACCGATACCCTGCCTTCTGACTACAAAAAATCTGACAGTTTATATCTACTAAATAAGACTACTGTAGTGGTAAAGAGAGTAAAATGGCTGCCAAGCAAACACCATACTGAAAATATCAAAATATGGTTTTCTTCGCTTGGCGAAGCAAGCAAAGGACCTGGTATGGTAAGGCGGGGAATCGGCCCCGTCAATGTAAGACTGTAGACCTTAAGTAGTGAAACTAACTATAGCTGTGAGTGACTGCTGTTGACACACTCGTAAGGCTACTACTTTTTTCAGTTCTGTTTTACTCGTCTTTTCCTGTTACATGGCAAGCATACGGCCAGACATGCACTGAAACGATGTATATGTCATGAAATCGAAAAACTATAGCCGGCTCCAGACACATTGAAATGTTTTTTTTGCATAAGACACTGTAGAGTTATGAAAATCACTGCACTACAGATGTAACTTTCTTAAAAATTCTTGAGCACGCAGTTATGCACTAGTCAATTAAACAGATATATAACAAATGTAACTTTCAGCCTTACACTTTCTCAATGATAGTGGACAAAATGTGCTCTTAACCAGGATTCACGTATGATGTCGCTATAGTAGTCAGATGTTACGTAATACCATAGCTTATCCATTCTAATTCATGATAACACTTACTTAATGCAAGATGGCCTTTATCTTTATTCACACAAAAGTATGCTTCCAAAGAAAAAAAAATGGGGCCACATAGATTTGAACTCTTCCCCGATGTATAACCTTTTCTCCACAGTGACTTATTTTGTCCACTGTACTCTGGAGGATGCCTAATTGACTAATGCAGAAATACAGATTTTAAGCTTGCTAAAATATGACAAAACTCCTCACATTATAAAATTTATGTTTTACATATAAAGACAAATATTAACCAAACGAAACCTTGACAGTGCGTAGAAATACACACATGCAGGTTTCAGTAAAGATATTTTTCTGGTTAACGTTGATCCTCATACAGTATATTAAAGACACAGTGCCTCGTTTGCACGAAAAATTGGTGTTTTGATCGAGAGTGCATTTATGGAGGGTTATTACTAAGCAATCATATCTTTTATGGCTTCATAACTTGCATGAAAGCTTCGACCAAGTTTTATACTTGTGATTCCGAAATTTACAGAACTGTGCTGGGATTTTGAAATTTGAACTTTCTTATCGTACCTCTCTGAGGCCGATTCTCCGCCTTACCGTTCCAGGTCCTTTTATAAGCTATCCTGTAATAAACAGACTTTTTTCACGCTGTTTCGAAACCTACATACAATCTCTCCTGTAAAATAAGCATGCCGCGCCCAAGTGCATACTTTACAGTTAAAGCATGTCTGAACATGTCAGTGGGATGACAAGATGAAATGACTTTTTTTGTAAAAAATTGTTGAGACGATTGTACCCATTTCTAAAAGCTGTAACGGCGGGGTGGCCGGGGATTTTTATAACTCTATACTTATTAGGGAAGAGGAATGTAGGTGAGATCTTTACATTTACACGAAAGTAGGAAAATTATCGTGTGAAGACCGACAGGTTAATCTACTTAGAAATGGTAAAGGGTGTACAATTACGTCGCTTTCAGAGGTTTGCAGGCATGGCCATATAAATATAAAAAAGTATATATTTATGCATTTACACTCCCATAATCGTGTTGTGATTTTATTTGTATACCTATCGTGAATAGGATGTATATGTACTTGTATCAGATTTGTAGGAAAGCTATTTTGACATACCCATTTTCGACTGATCGATTCATTCGTTAATCTGTATGTCAATTAATTAATAGGTATATACTGTTAATAATTAGGGGCACATGTTTGCCCGAGCACCTGTTGAAACTGACACAGGCCATGTGATCAGAAAGTCTCCATGCATGGACGACCTTGCGACTACAATGCGAAAAGCTGCCATTTCCCTCCTAAAATATGAAGATATGTATGTCAGTTTGTCGTTTGAACAACGATTGTCAGCAGTTTATGGAATGAAAATTTCCCTACACATAGGCGTAATCAATTTAGATAGTCCGTCAATTATTGAAATCTTCCGTTTTATTGACAGCTGGCAATATCGCTCAATAACGGAGTCAGTCATCAGGCATATCAGTTTACATTGTTGTTTGTGGTGAAGTCCTTTTTTGTACAGAAAGAGACAACTCGTATACAGAGCGCCGGTAGAATGAACTGCTGCTGTTGAGCCACCGGGCGCACTGTCATATACACATGGGGTCGGCACTGAGCGCGATCTGTCTTACTGTTGTACACGCGTTAAAACGTGGGTCGGGCAGACACATCACAGCTTACATCTACATCTTCCTCACGTTATATGTAGTGTTCTACTTGAAGCCAAAGCTTACTGTATTTAGGCAGATATGTTTCAGATTTTTCTGTCATTTGTGAAATCCTATACAATACGTGCACAAGATTGTCTTCAATGTCATTGGATTGAATATCTTTTCATGATACTTAAAACGAGTTAAGATGAACAGATGGATTGATGACTACGATGGACTGATTTGTGAACGGAAGGATTTGTTGACTCTCCAGCTCTCACTGCTTGTGAGGTCTTTGTGACACTTGTGTGGTCGTTGGCACAGTCTAACGTCCGTTGGCACAGTCTAACGTCCGTTGCCACAGTCTAACGTCCGTTAACACCATTTGCCATTTCATCATTAGTGAGAAATTCTTGAGTATAGCGTTAAGAAACAATCAAATAATATGAATAAATTATGGATGGATAAAGGGGTTGATTCATTGATTAATTGAATGATTGAATGGTTGATTGATCGATGATACCGAGTGCGGGATGAGTGCATAAAATAAACAAATAAACAAAAAGGAATTAAAATTAACATAACCGACATAAGCTTGACGTTGGTGGAAAACTTCAAACAAACTGTGTCTGTGGACACAAATGTGTTCCGTCCGATTTCTATGGACCGATTTTTAATGCAACAACTTAATATGCCCATTTTCCCCTTTGCCCACGTTCTTCTCGTGGTATGAACCAGAGTTTTCCCGTTACCACGCATATGGGCTCACATTTACATAATGACCTATACAGAATATTCGGCTGCCATCCTGCGTCCCAAAACAGAGAGATGCACTATGTTGAATAGGGCTAGGCAACCAAGTGGAGAATCAGTAACCCATAAAAGCCTTTTAACCATACACATCCTTTACCGTTCAGTTATTCATGAAACTGAAAAGCAGGCGTAGGCTGGTTTGCAGTACAAACATATCTTTAAGCCATTTGACGCAGGCGCTCGTTACATTTTCACCTTATTGAATGCTTATATAACCGTTGTTCTCCTCTAACCATCGCCTTGGTACTGAAATTATTTGTAAATTTATTTTAATTTTTGAGGGTTGAATATGCTCAAAAATAGTCTGACTTCCTGCATCAAAACTGTGCATTTTATTTGCTATTCAGAAGGACACCACCAATGAGCGTCGCACATATATATCAATGATTTCAAAGTAACCAATCCGCCATTGTGATAAATGTATATATTCATGTGACTCTTCAAGTGTTAAGCCAAAGATATACCCCAACACAAAAAAATTGCATGATTTTTATGCTCAACACATTCTTCAGTAACCAGTGTGAACATGCTCATATATTTTTTTCCATATAAATACATTTAAACACATTTACAGGGAAGCTGTGACCCACTAAAAGGTTAGCGCCTGAATAACTTACCTTGGATTTTTTTTTTTTTTTTGAATTTTATTACTTTTAATTTTATTTAATATGTATTTTCAACTCTTTTGCTTCATGTCCTTGTTCGTTTCAGCTGAAAGAAATTGACCAAATGTTTTAACAATGCTCTTCCGATGGCGTCTGTGCCAGATCACATAATACCCCGTGCACAGCATGATGTGCTGTAGCAACATCTAGACAAGCGCTTCAAACAATGGGCCTGACCTTCTGTTTTGTTTACAAGAAGTTATATATACATATCAGATTTATGAATTAAATATAGATCCATATACTTGTTTGCCTCACATTTAGTTGCAAGGATAGACTAGATAAACGCTATGTATAGCATATATATATACGAATCCACAAGAGTAGAAATTAGATGCATGGTGCGGGAATTGAACTGTCACGTATGATTGTCGCAATTCAAATCTCTCATCCCAGACCAATGGGCTCGCGGATCAGAGTCCAACTTTGGCTTTCTCGGGTGCGGCTTTACGCCAGGAGGTTTGTCATGTACTTTGCTAGATTCGATGCTTTCCACACCGGGTTCCTCTATAGCCATTCGCTATAGTGAAACTATTTTTGAGATACTTTAAGAAGAAGTTGCTAGGACACACGCTTTTGGTTCAATCCCAATTGATGGCAGACGGCATACAATACCCGAGATTCTCGTGCCTCCGCCATATGTTCATGCGGACATGACCACATCGCCCAAACCACTAAACCACGACCATATGGGTTTGATCACTCGACCCAAAGCGGTAAACCACAACGGTGTAATGGAGCACTCCACACAGACCAGTAAACTACGATATGATGATATGATGGTTTAATCATTCTTCCTAAACCAGTAAACAACGATATGATGGTCTGATCACTCTGCTCAATCTAGTAAACCACAACAGTGTAATGGAATGATCATATCACCAAAACCAGTAAACAATAATGTTGTGATGGTTTGATCATTCCTCCCAAACCAGTAAACAACAATGGTGGGATGGTTTCATCATTCCTCACAACCAGTGAACTCCAACGACATGATGGTTTGATCACTTCGTCCAAACCAGTAAATAACAATGATATGATGGTTTGATCTCTCCGCACAAAGCACTAAATTAATACAGGGAAATGGTATGATCATTCCTCCCAAACCAGTAAACAACAATGATATGATGGCTTGATCATTCCTCCCAAACCAGTAAACAACAATGATATGATGGCTTGATCATTCCTCTCAAACCAGTAAACAACAATGGTGTGATATTTTGATCATTCCTCCCAAACCAGTAAACAGCAACGATGTGATAGTTTGACCACTTGTATAAACTAGTGAACCACAACAGTGTAATGTTTTGATCACATCTGGTGTGATGGTTTGATCATATTACCAAACCAGTAAACCACAACCGTGTAATGGTTTGATAGCTCATCCCAAACCAGTAAACCACAACAGTGTAATGACTTGATCATTAAGCCCAAAACCTGTATACCATAACGGTTTAATGGTTTGATCACTCCGCCCGAACCAGTAAACTACAACAATATGATGGTTTGATCTCTTCGCCCAAACTAGTAAACAGCAATGGTATAATGGTTTGATCACACTGCCCAAACCATTAAACCACAACCATGTGATTGTTAGACGACACCGTCCAAACCAGTAAACCATGGCCATGTGATTATTAGATCACACCGCCCAAACCACGAAACCATGACCATGTGATTGTCCGATCACACTGACCAAATCACTAAACCACGACCACGTGTTAGATCACACCGTCCAAACCAGTAAACCACGACCATGCCATTGTTAGATTACACCATCCAAACCAGTAAACCATGGCCATGTCTTGTTAAATCACACCGCTCAAACGAGTAAACTAGGACCATGTGATTGGTTGATCACACCGCCCAAACCACTAAACCACGACCATGTGATTGTTAGATCACACCGTCCAAACCAGTAAACCACGACCATGTGATTGTTAGATCACACCGCCCAAACCGGTAAACCATAGCCATGTGATTGTTAGATCACACCGCCCAAACCAGTAAAACATGACCATATGATTGTTAGATCACACCGCCCAAACCACTAAACCACGACCATGTGATTGTTAGATCACACCGTCCAAACCAGTAAACCATAGCCATGTGATTGTTAGATCACACCGCCCAAACCACTAAACCACCACAATGTGATTGTTAGATCACACCGCCCAAACCACTAAACCACGACCATGTGATTGTTAGATCACACCGCCCAAACCACTAAACCACGACCATGTGATTGTTAGATCACACCGTCCAAACAAGTAAACCATGGCCATGTGATTGTTAAATCACACCGTCCAAACCACTAAACCACGACCATGTGATTGTTACATCACACCGCCCAAACCACTAAACCACGACCATGTAATTATTAGATCACACCGTCCAAACCAGTAAACCACGACCATGTGATTGTTAGATCACACCGCCCAAACCGGTAAACCATAGCCATGTGATTGTTAGATCACACCGCCCAAACCAGTAAAACATGACCATATGATTGTTAGATCACACCGCCCAAACCACTAAACCACGACCATGTGATTGTTAGATCACACCGTCCAACCAGTAAACCATAGCCATGTGATTGTTAGATCACACCGCCCAAACCACTAAACCACCACAATGTGATTGTTAGATCACACCGCCCAAACCACTAAACCACGACCATGTGATTGTTAGATCACACCGCCCAAACCACTAAACCACGACCATGTGATTGTTAGATCACACCGCCCAAACCACTAAACCACGACCATGTAATTATTAGATCACACCGCCCAAACCGGTAAACCATGGCCATGTGATTGTTATATCACACCGTCCAAACCAGTAAACGATGGCCATGTCTTGTTAGATCACACCGCCCAAACCACTAAACCACGACCATGTGATTGTTAGATCACACCGCCCAAACCACTAAACCACGACCATGTGATTGTTAGATCACACCGTCCAAACAAGTAAACCATGGCCATGTGATTGTTAAATCACACCGTCCAAACCACTAAACCACGACCATGTGATTGTTACATCACACCGCCCAAACCACTAAACCACGACCATGTAATTATTAGATCACACCGCCCAAACCGGTAAACCATGGCCATGTGATTGTTATATCACACCGTCCAAACCAGTAAACGATGGCCATGTCTTGTTAGATCACACCGTCCAAACCACTAAACCACGACCATGTGATTGTTAGATTACACCGCCCAAACCAGTAAACCAGTAAACAGTGTAATGATTTCTTTCATGCATAACTAATTGTTATACGGCTACGCTAATTACATGTACATCCTTTGCGTATTCCACAGTATAAAATAATATAGCACTGATAGTAAAACCGGGACAGCGACGACTGTGTTATGGTTGGCCAATTGTCACATGTAACTAGTGAAATTCGGCGTCTTGACAATTTACCTGACTTACACTTTTATCTTAAGTGTTCATACAAATGCCTAAATAGTGGCTACTTACGCGCCCTCTAAAGCAGCATGGCTTAAACAGAATTACGTTAAAAAAACGCATTGATAGTCATCGAAACTTATTAGACTTCACTGTGCTAGCATTATTGAAACTGTTATTTTGTCATGATTAATATGCGACAAGGAATGTACATGTATAACATACGGCTTCGGTTTTTGACGTCAGTCTTCGTATGAGAACACGAGTTAGCGAGTTGTACTTTTTAGGTCATGTCCGTGATACATTAATCACCAGTGTAGAAAGGGTTGGGTTTTTGCAGGGAAATGCCCTTACATCATCACTATTATGATGGTGTCAGGTTCATGCGTAAAATGAATGAACGAACGAAAGCTTGGGGGTTTTACGAGGAGAAGTCATTAGGTGTCTGTGTATATACGGTGTCTTCTTGTGGCAGGGCCAGTCCATTCCGCCGAAGAGCTGACGTCACTGAATTATCATGCCGAAGACACCACACATGACACCCCACCTAGTCACAATTATACTCACCACCGGGACAACCAGTCATGTTTCCTTGATCTAACCTATAAGTGCTGAGTGTCAAGCGAGGCAGGAACAAATGGCATTTTTAACATCTTAGGTATGACCCGACCCTGGTTTGATCCCGGGTCTGCCGGATTTGAGGTTCTAGCCACTAGGACACTGAAGCGATTTTGATGAGTAGAGTGAGTGAGTGAGTGAGTGGGGTTTAACGTCGTGCTGAACAATTTTTCAGTCATATGACGACGATTGATGTGTAGAAGAAACTGGACTATTTGGGGAACAATCAACATTGACTCTCAGCTAACGTTACTGCGTAAACGGCGTTACGCACACTACCGACTCACTTAGTGTCACTGAGGCCAATACTAAATATGAGGAATGGTGAATCTGCAAATTTTCTGTTCAATGTTGGGAAAGAACGAGCACCGATTTTTCAACACATTCAATTGAAACCTATACTTCAGCTGAACCATTTTGTTGTCATAACCACAAGGTGTGTTTTTCCTGGTGTATGGAATAGTTAGGACTGCACGGACTAAAAAGGTTATTAAAAGGAAGGCTTCTTTGGGCAAAGGGGGAGAACTTTTCTATCTTGTAAGTGATCGTCGCATTTTTATGTCTCGGACGCCCGAATTGCCTCCCCTTGCAATTATACATGTTGTTCAAATATCGCATAACAGAAAATAAATACAACAATCATAGTATTCCTAATGTTTTATTTCTATATTCTGCCAAATTACTATCGATCTACTGACTTTTCAAATATGCATGTCTTGAAAAGTTTCGTTCATTTTTCAAAAAGTGAAGTTTGAAAGGTGTTCCCGTCTCGTTTTATGTCTATCTAACAGCATCTGCATACTTGTTTGCCATCTGGATACTCGCTGCAACCATTCTTGATCAAGATTATCAGTTTCACTATTCAGACTCTGTTCAGTTTTAGCTGAGGTAAGCAGTTCTATGTAAATCACTCTGTCTTTAAGCTTTTATTATCTCTTTCGTGTGTACACACCTCGCCCTCTAAATATAGAATGCCCAAAGTATGTTGACCGGTCGAGATGGCTCCGTTGGTAGTGCGTCCTCTTTGGGGGCTGTAGATCCAGGGTCAGTCGTAGTATGTCAACGATATTTTGTCAAACGCCTTCATTTCAAGTTTCTAAAATTGTACAACGGGTAGGCCTGTATATAATTCTCTTGTGAGTAAATATGAACAGAGTGTCAGGAATCTTTGTAGTCCGAATTTTCTGGCAAAAACTTGCAGCAGATATTGAATATTCGGCTTAAAATCTTTGGCGCTTTTTCATAACCGCAAGTGTCTAATTCAGCGTAACCTGGTACAATAGGAGCAGTATATATATGATACTGAATAAAAACAGCACTTTGGTTATATAAACAGATGTAATTAAAGTGCATGTATAATTATACAACTGTATAACTAATGTATATTTTCAGGGAACATAACAGAAGCCCAGGAGCCATTCACCAATGCGGTCGCTGTGAGCTCAAGTCCAGCTCATGCTGGCTTCCTCTACGGCCGTTCGTGGGGAGGTCTTCCAGCAACTTGCAGATGGTGGTGGGTTTCCTCCAAGCTCTGCCCGGTTTTCTCCCACTATAATGCTGGCCGCCGTCCTGTAAGTGAAATACCCTTGAGTACGGCGTAAGAAACCAATCAAATAAATAAATAAATAAATTAATACACTAGCATGCATGGTACAGTATCTAGACACTGGTGTATGGGCCTATGACATTCTTTGGTGTCTCTATTCACACGAATCCGTCGTAATTTCTTATATTCGTCCTTCGTCCGGTTTATGGAAAGCGCTTTTGCGATTATTAATCTGGAGCGTCCTTTTCAATCGACGATTGGTGTACGAATGTCTGATTCGACGCTTATAGATTTCTGCGCTGATTCCAGTTATTCCTGAATTCGGTTTGCTGTGCTGTATTATGGGGGCTCGGGACTCAGGTTGTATTTCTATTCAAACGTGCCAAAAATAGCAAAGTGTTTCCGTTGAGAGCCTTTATACACGCTAACAGGTGAGGCAATTCGTCGTTATATACATGTATCGTTACTGTTCAGTGCGCTAACAGCTTGCTTTCGAATCGAACGTAACTTACCCTGCATCGTTTGCAGTACCGGTATTCGTCGTGACTCGTTTATTGGAAATTACATCACCGCATAATCAGCGTTTTAATCAATTAGCCTACGACATCAACAAATACATGTTTCTCATTTACTACCTTCCACTGACACTCTCCGTATCTTCGAACTCAAAACTCTAACCTGATGACTCAATCTTCCCACGTAGCGATCTTCCTAATTAGAACCATGTCCCTACTTTTCACAAAATTTGAAAGTTTTGACAAAACTTCATACTGATTATAGTCATCTGCAATGAAAATATGACTTTCAAGCACACATATTTAGCCATTCATTTGTCTTTCGTATTATCGTAACAAAAAATACGATATAACAAAAATACGATATAACAAAGATGCTACATATATTTTGAGACGTTGTTGTCTCAAAATATTCGTGCTATTTTTATATTTTATGTAAAACTGTACACGCTTAAACTGAACCATAGTTAATCAAAAGAATTCGACTAGCTTATCGTTTGGTTTTCCTCATTGGTTCAGTAATGGGTTCCAGCGTTTCCTTTCCCATACGCTTACTCAACCTGTTAGGGAAAAAATGTGAAGGGGATAGATAAAAAGTGATTTTACATAGTAAAATACGGCTTCTAATAGCCGAGGTGTATATATAAATTCACCACTCTATGTATAAGTGACAACTTCACTAATCGACCCACCTGTTCGTACGCAGTGCTCGCTGCCTCAACTGATGCTTTACCTTAGGCGGTTTTGATTGGACTGAATGAATGAATGAATACATGTGGTTTAAGGTCGTACTTAACAATGTTTTGACTGGAGAATATGCAAATGTGTACATGCATGACGAAAGAAACAGAAATGCCCGCAGTAAAGGATCGGCCGTGCCAGGTACCTGACGATCCCCCTGACACAACAGAGACAGCGAGAGATGGATTCGAAGACGCGACCTCATTGGTCATATGTCTGTGGATGGTACTGTGAGTCAGTGCTTTATAACCATATGTCTCCGTGAGGCCACGTTAATGCTCTAGAGTTGTTTGCCGAACAAAATTAAATGACATAGCTGTAAAAAAATTTCACTCGAAAGCGTGTATAGAAATTTATCATCCAAGCCACGACATAAACTGCACAAGCCAAAATCTCTGTGTTTAGTTTCATTCAGAATTTTCCTTTCCTTCATGAGAGATGGTTCCAGCACTTTTTTGCATAAATTAAAACCAAATCGTATTTACAACGGAAGCTGTTATACACGGGAACTAATTGACATTTTGTGTCCTTGAACTACATGAGCGTGCCAGGATGCGCGCCAGTATGGCATAACAAAACAAACGAAACACACACTTTGAAACAACACCATGAACAGGTGATATATGTTATGGCGTACAAAATATTTTCATCAGATGTATAAAACATGTACAGCAACTAGCAATAAAGTAGTAAACCAACTGGTACAGTTGTAGAAGAGATTTGCTTGCAGCCCTTTAAAGCCTTCACTTTTTCCACACAGCTGGACGATGCGTAGGTAATTAGACATAGACTGTTTCGTCAATCATGACTTCAGATTCCCAGCATTCCATCTTAACAGCCCAAGTGTGCTCACAAAATGCTGTATGCATGAACCATTTGCTTTCTCCGTTAACGGTAGCCATGCAGATATTTAACTTTTTCCCTATACCGCAATCACTGCGTCCTGATTTATATCAACTTGTGACAGCTAATTCCCCTTAAGTCTCTCAATTTAATAAATGGCCAGGCACATATAGACAGTAATGAACAATACATATTTTGTATTTCCGCTATACAGAATTTTACACTCATACTAAAACAGTTACCCAATGGGAGATGTATATTATAAATACACACATTTGCTCAACAAATACACACATCTACAAATGATCACTAGAATTCAGCCGTGGGGGAGATTCGGTATTTTGATCAGAAGAAAAAAAAAACGTGTTTACATCAAATGTAAATGCCATCCTGGATACAGCTTTGTTTGGGTGCCATTTTGACATTTTCACGTAAGGTTCTTATTCTCGTTTTAGTGCTGGAAGAAACTCCCGGTTTACTCAACACTGTGAAGCTTAGGTTACATAGCAAAGGCATACAAATGATGGACCCTCGGGCGTTCGGCAGGTGTGAAACGGCCTCACGAAACCTAGAGACTGATCATAGGATAGACTCCACAGGTCTGGGCTTGGTTCACATGGCTAGGAACAGAAAAGACGTACATGTACATGCATGATGCCGAAGCAGATTTCCCTCCCGTGTTATATAAAACTGATAGCCAGAATTTAGTGGAGACTGCTAGCTTTGAAAGGCTGGAGAATACAAGCAAATGTTAATATAGCTGCTCCAAAATTACTCGTTCTCGAAGGCGGGAACAGTTTTTTTATGCCTGCAAAAAGCCTTCAAATAATTACATGACACAAAATACAGACAAACACCTGATACTGGTATATATACAGATGCATAAATAGTTATCGCTGGGGCAAGTTGATTTGGTCGTCACTGAGCCAGCAATCTGAGGTCGGTGGGACGTTGGTATATTTTTAGGGCGTTGGGCGAATGGCGTAACTATTATCTGTTGTTTTCTAGGTATGCCTACATATGTTGATGGTACGAAAACTGAACCGGAACGCAGCAGTCATTTCGCCAATTTCCTAGATGGTGGTCATTTTTGTGGATATGGCGATCGTGTATCCAGATGACGAACACGACGGCGGAGAGTATATGTATAGTTCTGTAACAACAACAAAAAGAAAGTCTATCCAGACTTAAACAATAGTATGGCCACCTGTCCCAGGTAGAAATAAATGAAGTGCTTGGTTTCATGTGTGACGTAGCTACCGAAGTTGCGGCCTACAATACAGTGCCAGGTGGGACTGCACTTTTTGTCGAATTCTTTTTTGATGTAAGCGGCAATGTCTTTTTCAATGTTGTATTTGTCCATGGCCTGTGTGGCACACTCGACCGCCTCTTGCTGCATGTCTTCGGTCATGTCGGCATTCTTGATGACGGCTTTGCGGTCAGACATCTTCCTTTATTCCCCTGAGATGCTAAAAAGAGACGTAAGAACAAGTTTTTCCAGTGTTACCGAATAAACAATCCAGTTAATAAGAATAAAAATACTATTTAGCGCGTAGCCGTAAGCGAAAACTAAGCGATTCGCCCGCTGGTTTTTCTACTTTCTTTTTAGATAAATTATTTGTCTTTAACAAAAATTTCATTCATTATTTAACTGAATCCAGTTGTTCACGACCTGTAGGCCTACAACCAGCGATGAAATGAGAATTACCTGATCACGTGATCACCCACCTTCCCTGTCATAACTGATAACCACTTAAACACAGATTTTGTACTTGTGTCGGCTAAGGCCACTGATAATAAATTGTTCGTTTCTAATGATACCCTGGTGGCCAGTAGTTAAGCATGCGTGTTAATTATTGAACGTTTTGCATAGAAAAAAATTAAAAGTTTTGTTTTACAACATTTTTGTTGTAAATATTTATGTAAAATATTCTTCAGATCAGCTATATACATATATTTTGTCAGTTTTTGTTTACCTGCACGGTATTTCTGGCCAACTTCATATAAGATAATTATATTATTTTGGGCAAGAAATTGATAATTAATAATTCATAGTTCGTGTTTCTGTCATATCCTTGGTTTTGAAGAAAAGGTCATGATAAACAAACAATCAATTAACAGAAAGCATTAGTGTCAGTTAGAGAAGTGCGGACTGGCTGCTATTCTGGGCTGTAGGGAAGTTCACAGCCGGAGACTAAGTATAGGTAGATCTATGTATAGGTCAATCTGCAGGGCCGCTATAGGGCACACTACCTCTATAGCCTTCGTTGTGGGAGGCCCTTCATCGAACGTGCAGTCAACTTCACAAATCTAATGCAGGTCTCGTGCAGTACTGTGTATACACGAGTAGACTTCAAACTACCAAAGCATATTCGTGCCACAGTAAATAAAAAAAGTGTCTTGAGCTAATTCGTTTATTTTTTAATGCGGAATTGTAGTAATCCATTTTAAATGACGAATGAACTTGGCATTCACTGTGGCAGAAATAGGCCTCCGTATCAAACATATATCCAATACATTGTTACAGAACAGAGGCATTTTTTACGCACAACAGAAAAAAATCTTCAAGTTTCTTTTCCTATAGCGCATGTCATACATTTCATCAGCAAACTTTCACACAGACAATATATAAATACTTTGACAGCTATGTATGTAAGTTGCTTAAGTTTCATACTCTTGTTAAGCCTTTCTAAAATGAAAATTATAATTTCCCATAATAATTTTTTCAACCATATACTGTGGTTTACGATACTGATATATATATATATATATATATATATATATATATATATATATATATATCAGTATCGTAAACCACAGTATATGGTTGAAAAAATTTATATATATATATATATATATATATATATATATATATATATATATATATATATATATATATATATATGCGAAGTGATAAACACCCACCACGAAGTGATAAACACCCACCACTAAACTAAGCTTAATATAATGTCAACATCAGTATCAACACTTACCCTTATCACATTCACCCTTATTCTGGATTCAGCTTGGAGATCCTTTGCATCTGTTACCGGGTATAGGTATGTTAATTTGCTGTGGCACCCTTAAAACATAAATACTACAACAGGTTTCCCTGGGCAAATCCAAGACGCCGAACCAGCCCTTGTGGTTGGAGGAGGCCCAGCGAACGATTGGCTATGCTAGTTCGCTTCTTAGCGGCGTATATCATCAGCAACCAGGTAAAAACTCACCGTGCAGGTAAATCAGGATGTTTCTTTGATCTTCGGTTTTTTATAATACATTTGGGAGAGGCAAATTGTACCTTATCCGCACATGGACAACAGGTAAAGCCAACGACTTACTCACAGTCACAAATAAGGTACTTTTGAACAAACCCTGAAGTATAACTCATATGTAAAATGTGAAAGCGAAGGTAATGCAAAGTGATATAATATATTAAGACTGGACAGTTTTATAATGAAACGAAATATTAATGAAACAGATAATTCATTCTGAAAGCACCTGAATGATGTCTCTTTGTGCGTTCCACAAAATATGCGCGTGCATGCGTTAATAACATGATTAACATAATGACATGGCCAAACACACAGTTTAATATAAGACTTTATTTCTTTACACCCACACACATAGGACTACGTACAGGTCACATTGACATATAACTTGAACACTACCCTGACACTGTTTACGCCTGAGAATGTTATACCTCTGAGAATCCTGTTAATCAGATTATACGTCTGAGAATCCCACAACGCTATAGGTCTGAGAATCTTGGCGATAAGATTATACATCTGAGAATCCTACAACGCTATACGTCTGAATATCCTGGCCATAAGATTATACGTCTGAGATTCCCACAGTGCTATACGTCTGAGAGTCCTGGCCATAAGATTATACGTTTGAGAATCCTGGCGATAAGATTATACGTCCGAGAATCCTGGCAGTAATATTATACGTCTGAGATTCCCACAGTGCTATACGTCTGAGAGTCCTGGCCATAAGATTATACGTTTGAGAATCCTGGCAGTAATATTATACATCTGAGAATCTCACAACGCTATACGTCTGAGAATCCTGACCATAAGATTATACATCTGAGAATCCTGGCAATAAGATTATGTGTCTGAGAATCCCACAACGCTATGCGTCTGAGAATCCTGGCCATAAGATTATACATCTGAGAATCCCACCACGCTATACGTCTGAGAATCCTGGCCATAAGATTATACGTCTGAGATTCCCACAGTGCTATACGTCTGAGAGTCCTGGCCATAAGATTATACGTTTGAGAATCCTGGCGATAAGATTATACGCCTGAGAATCCCACAACGCTATACGTGTGAGAATCCTGGCCGTAAGATTATATGTCTGAGATTCCCACAGTGCTATACGTCTGAGAGTCCTGGCGATAAGATTATACGTCTGAGAATCCCACAGCGCTATACGTCTGAGAATCTTGGCAATAAGATTATACGTCAGAGAATCCCACAACGCTATAGGTCTGCGAATCCTGGCGATAAGACTGAAAATCCTGGCCATAAGATTTTATGTCTGAGAATCTCACAGTGCTTTACGTCTGAGAATCCTGGCGATAAGATTATACGTCCGAGAATCCTAGCAGTAATATTATACGTCTGAAAATCCCACAACGCTATACGTCAGAGAATCCTGGCAATAAGATTATACGTCTGAGATTCCCACAGTGCTATACGTCTGAGAGTCCAGGAAATAAAATTATACGTCTGAGAATCCTGGCAGTAATATTAGACGTCTGAAAATCTCACAACGCTATACGTCTGAGAAACCTGGCCATAAGATTATACGTCTGAGAATCCTGGCCATAAGATTATATATTAGAGAATCCTGCCAGAAAACTATTTCTGAGGATCCTCTCTATAAGACCATATTTTTTAGAAATCCTGCCCACAAGGCTATACGTCTGATGAGAATCCTGCCACAGTTAAGACTATACATTTGAAAGTCATGCCACAGGGCTACCTGTCTGATAACCACACCCACAACCCTGCCCACAAGACAGTACATCTGAGAACCCTATCCGCAAGACAATACATCTGAGAACCCTGTCCACAAGACAGTACATCTGAGAACCCTGTCCACAAGATAACACATCTGAGAATCCTGTCCACAAGGCAATACATCTGAGAACACTGTCTACAAGACAATACATCTGAGAACTCTGTCCACAAGACAATACATCTGAGAGTCCTGGCTATGAGATTATACGTCTAAAAATCATGATCATAAGATTATATATCTACTAATCCTGCCACAAGACAATATCAGTTTGAAAATAATGCCACAAGACAATAAAGGTCTGATAATCCTGCCACAAGACAATATAGGTCTGATAATCCTGCCACAAGACAATACATCTGAGAACCCTGTCCACAAGACAATACATCTGAGAATCCTGTCCACAAGACAATACGACAATACATCTGAGAACCCTGTCCACAAGACAATACATCTGAGAACCCTGTCCACAAGACAATACATCTGAGAACCCTGTCCCCAAGACTATACATCCGAGAATCCTAGCCATGAGATTATATGTCTAAAAATCATGATCATAAGATTATATTTCTACTTATCCTGCCACAAGACAATATAGGTTTGAAAATCCTGCCACAAGACAATAAAGGTCTGATAATCCTGCCACAAGACAATATAGGTCTGATAATCCTGCCACAAGACAATACATCTGAGAACCCTGTCCTCAAGACAATACATCTGAGAACCCTGTCCACAAGACAATAAGACAATACATCTGAGAACCCTGTCCACAAGACAATACATCTGAGAACCCTGTCCACAAGACAATACATCTGAGAACCCTGTCCCCAAGGCTATGCATCCGAGAATCCTAGCCATGAGATTATACGTCTAAAAATCCTGATCATAAGATTATATGTCTAAATATCCTGGCATTAGATTATATTTCTGATAATCCTGCCACAAGACAATATAGGTATGAAAATCCTGCCACAAGACAATATAGGTCTGAAAATCCTGTGACAAAGCTATACCTTTGAGAATCCTACACATAAGACTATAACTCTATACTATCCCATACAAGCTTACTGACATACAGTTACTAATTAAAATATCTCCAGTGCAGGAAATTTCATCCAAGGAATGAAATGCCTTCTAGATTAATTACGTGAAAAGAGTAGCCTGGCTGGCGATGAGTTTATGGAGTTTTTTAATTTTTTTTGGATCATTTTAACGTCGTACTAATATTTTTCACTACGTAATCGGAGAACCGGAGTAAACCATGCATGCAGTTGTCTTCGACACGTACCGGCCAAACCTCCTCACAGACGCAGTCAAACCTTGCGAGAGCTGGATTCGAACCAGCGACCTTATTGGTTAGGAACCGATCGGCCCCAGCAAAAAAAATGCTTTGTTATGAATTTGTAGATTCCCACTCTCTCCGTAATCGAAGGGGCCTTTGTGACAATAACTAGTCAACGACGTTGGCGTGTGTGCGTTTGCGCAGTGTCACATTCATTAGATCACTTGTCTTTCACCAGCATGGCGTGCAAGTCTGTATACATCACACGATGATACGTTTGTCAGTAACTTTACTTCGGAGAATCCGGTTTCACCCAACCATAGAACTGAGCGCTATCATATAAGTGAAAAAATCTTGAGTATGGAGTTTAACAATCAATCAATCTATCTATCTAGCGCGTGATAGCAATGCTGTTTTGACAAAAAATACCCTGATGAATTATGATCGAAAAAGGTGGTATTTATTTATTTAATTGATTGGTGTTTTACGCTGTACTCAAGAATATTTCACTTATATGACGGCGACCAGGGTGTAACTCATGTAATATAAAACAGCGAATTACCACGTCTGTCGTAGTTTGTCAGGGCAGCGATCTGCATGAGCTTCAAAAAATGTGAACGACATTCCTAAAACATATCTCTGACACAGTTCTACAAATCCTGACATCTGAGTAGTATTTCAAGTTTTGGGTTCAATTTTCCTCAATGTTGAAGGCTGTGTAGTAGAAATCTGTCATCTCATTAAGTGCCCTAGGCCGTCACATTCTTCCTTTTTTAACCCCTTGATATACCCCCTATCTGTTATCATACTATGTCATCCATCCAGACCGTAAACATACACATGCCCAAATATATGATATGCTCTGCAGAATGGTGTATCTACTACTATTACTCTGCGATACAGTGTGTCACATTCTCCACTTGGCTTGAGACTCTTAACCAGAAACCACTTGGGTGGCCTAATTGTTAGTGCGTTCGCCTCGAAGTCGGGAGGCCCGGGATCAAACCCAGGTCGAGTTATGCCAAAGGTATTATAAATGATACTTGTTGCTGCATTGCTTGGCGCTCAATACTGAGAAGTTAGAGCAAGTAAAGATGACTGGTTGGCTCGGTGTCAGTATAATGTGGCTTGGTAGGGTGTCATGTCTGGTGTCTTCGTCATGCTACTTCAGTGGAGGCAGCACTTTGGCGGCATGGACTGCAATAAGAAGACACAGGATAATGACTTCTCATCGTCATATAACTGAAAAATTGTTAAGCACGACCTTAAATCCCAAGCATAAATACATACATATATACATCTTAATGTAGTTACACGAAATGTTCAAATGTTCAAATCCAGGTCTTAGACTTTGAATTTTTAAATTACTCTGCTCTTAAAATGATTATCTGCAGCATGATATTCCATTTTTTCGTAAATGATACAAGCATCTATGTACAAAACTCGGATTAGTTTCAAATTATGGCTTCCATTAAACATAAAAAAACATGTGGGATCAGGCTGGGATCTAGTATACATAGAGAGAAACTAACAAGTGTATCTAGCTGATGGGTGTGAACTGAGTGTTCTTCATCGATAGAAATTCTGTGAGCAATTTCAGGAAAGCTCTTCACGCTATTCAATTCACAACGATCCAGTGGTTATTCTTACTGTATTCTTGGTATGCTTTTAATGTTAAATAGATACTGAATCTTCACTGGTAGGCTGATGTGTTACTTCATTTTAGGTAGGTCTACTGTTAAGTCCGTAAAAAAATACAAAATATATGCTTTAAAATTTTTAAACTAAAGTTTAAAACTTACCAGTTGCTCAATACGCCACTTTAGGTGCTGCAGTCATTTACGGTTAGATAAACACGGCAACTCAAAGTAAGGGGGCTGCTTTCACTCGTTTCCGAATATGACGAATATTCGACTGAAATGGAAAACTAGTAATCCGTGAAAGTAGTATGATTTTACCAGCTAAACGGACAAATATATACAGCCAGGCTGCATATATAGATAGAGATCAACTGGAATCTTTTCCAGTTGTCGTTATTGAAGTAAGAAAGTAGACCATCTCTGAAACTTACACAATAGGCTATACTAAACCACTCTATACCACGTGTACCCAAGCTTATATGAAAATAACATTGAACAACGTATTCTGTATGCCCCGGCATTTCAGTTTGCTGCGACTTTCTCATCTTTAGTCCGGGTATGGATTCTGGCATACCAAGGTGTCTTACTCCTACATCACAGCTCAAATCTGATACATGGCTTCAAAATGGCGATATTTCTCTCTTAGTGTAAATGTCGCATTTCCCGCGTCATTGTGGCGTCGTACAACGTAAAGAAGTTACTTTCGTGAGCCATTCAGTAATTCCTGACGAGGTAAGAGACAATTTACACACAACTGTGCTTCATTCCTCAAACAATAGGAGGTGTTAGTTCTGAGGAGCAACTGTACAAATTTTCACCAATTGTGTGAAGGTCATCCTGACAAGTCAGGGCGTGGGCAGTGAAATGCCCTTCACGAATGATTATCAGTATTTTTACACCTCACTTTTGGTTCACGGTCATATCTCTCCGTTATATATCAAACACGTAATAAATTGGATTCAGGTCTCGTAGCAAGAGAGTCTGGAAATTCATTATTGGTAAACACCCACATAAAACGATAATATTGTATCGTCTTCAGAACCACCCAATAAAGAATTCCAAATATATCCTGGGAGCCCTAAACTTTATAATATCATTCCTCGTTGAAGATCTGAAAACAACATTATGTTGCTGGTAATGATATAAAATTATGACAACAAAGAGAATAAGACCAGAACATCGAAGACGGTGTGATAGTTGGCTACTGGTCACACGTAACCATGCATTGGAATAGGGCCTCCTATCAATTTCCGTCACGATTTTATTCTATAACTGTTTATTTATTTACTTATTTATTTATTTGATTCGTGTTTTACACTGTACTCAAGAATATTTCACTTATACGACGGCGGCCAGCATTATTTAGAAACTGGGCAGACCCCGGCTGAAGGTTGCTGGCAGAGCCCGTCCGTAGGTTGCTGGCAGACTTTCCCACGTACGACCGGAGAGGAAGCCAACATGAGCTGGACTTGAACTCACAGCGACCGCATTGGCGAGAGGCTCCTGAGTCATTATGCTGCGCTAGTGCGCTAACCAACTGAGCCACTCTATAAATGATAATGTAAATGCATAAAAGGTAGCAAATTATACAAGACTTCTATTACCACCTGTAACATTCACCATGTATACATTCCCAGTTATGGACCTTCAAATCTACATGTACCCTGAACCGTCGTGGGAACAAGAAATCAAAGCAAGCTAAGCTTCGTTTATTTTAACCTTATTTTAACGGTATTAGCTGCTGAAGTTTTGTGTACAGTGTAAGACAAACAAATATCTATATAGGCCTACGCTGTGATGTTCTGTGAACTACTTTGCCTTAATAATGCCGATTCGTCGGTCACACCCAGTAAACATTTGCAGGGTTTTTGTACGTTACTCTGTCCAATCAACCTTGAACACATGTTTTTCGAACAAATGTTATATTGGCCGGAGAAAAGGTAACACTGTTTGAACATTCCCTTACTTGATTGCTCAACCGCAAACTGGGGTTAAACTGACAATGTTAAAAGCAGTGTACTTGTAGCTTATTGGTTTGCCGTTCAGCATTAAAATACTGAACGACTTTCTGCTTATACTATGCACGAACAGGATATATATATATATATATATATATATATATATATATATATATATATATATATATATATATATATATATATATATATATATATATATATATATATATATATATGGGTCGAAAAAGGGGTGAAACACAAATCAAATACATATATTGTCACAACCTTGAGAATGTTTGACATACAATTTGGCCTTATGAAAAGCGTCTAAGCAGAAGTGGATCTCCAGGTGGATCTCGAAGTCAACGGTGGTCAGTCACGATGGTCAGATTAACGGTGGTTAGTCACGGTGATCAGCTTCACGGTGGTCAGTGACGGTGATCAAATTCACGGTAGTCAATCACGGTGGTCAGATTCACAGTGGTCAGTCACGGTGGTAAGTTTCACGGTGGTCATTCAAGGTGGTCATATTAGTGGACACTCACGGTGGTCAGTCACGCTGGTGAGTCACGTTGGTCAGCCCGGTGGTCAGATTCATGGACAGGTATCTGGAGAATTAAGGCACTGGTTTACTCTGGACATTTCTGTGTCCTCCGCCCACAAAAACAACCACCCCATCTATGAAGAATTCCTCAGTACACCAAATAAACAAACCAATCAGTTATGTCGAGAGAACTTATCTGTTTGCATATACAGGGTTTTTTTATATCGTTTAATCTGCGCATATTTAGAGTACTCGGTAATATTAATGCCTCCCATTTTAACTAATGAGGTACATAAGTCCCCAAACCATGGGGAAAACCCCTACAGCTGTAACCCTGTATTAAATCCCAACCTTAAATGAATCACACCTCTTGACTGCACAAACATGCTGTTCTCAGTTTGTTTTGTAGGGTATAAAGTCTGGACGTGTGCATCAGCAATAATATATGTCTGCAGAACATTGTTGTATTGCAGGCACACATCGCACTTGATAATGCTTGTGAAGTTGAGCGTCAGTTCACAGATCGATTAGGCATGTCACAAGCTTGGGTTACGGAGAGTGTATCAGCCTTGGCTATACATAGTACATTTGTGGCAGTCTGCTTTGAAGCAATTCCACGAAGCTAGTTAATCCCAATATATATTTCACTTGCCTATATCAGTCAACAAATTACTTATGGCTGGCAAGGCTTTAAATTTATTACCACTGGCTATTCATAGGTAATTTCTTCACTTATTCACGTACCCGGTACCAACTTCTAAATGTCACTGTCAGAAAGTATCGCCTATGCCTATACTGTATGCTGTTACTACTGATTACCGTTGGAACTGCACACATCGTCCTATGTAGTATTTATGTACATGCGCCATTGTGGCTGACCACCGTGACTGATATGGTCAAAAACACAAATGTCATTAGTCATTAATTCATGGAGTGGTGTGGTGTCCGTGACAAATAAAACAACTTTCTTTTGTCATGTCACCAGGTAGTCTTTAATAATAACGGTATCATGACAACGGGAATGCCAGAGCACGAAGGGCCCTGTACAAACATAATGGCCTCCTAAACAAAGGCCCAACACAAACACTGCGGGATACGGTTTTTGAAGGCAATCGAGCGAAAAAAATAAATGATTGTGGCTCCGTGACAAATATCCACGATAAAATATCGGTTGTGAGCATTAGCAGTTAAGACAGTGTTTGGAACACGTCTGTACAGACAAGGTATACAGGAATAACTGCATAGAATAAGTTGTGTGCTTCCTACAAGAGTTTTTCCTACAGAATCGAATGAATCCAGCCAATAATGGGAGGGGGACTATCCACAGGTTCCAGCCGTGATCGAGAACACAACTCCGACGATGTGATTGAAACCGGAAAGGTAACCGGACAGAAACAGAAAACGGTTATAGTGTTTTTGTTAGGTGATGTCGATATTCACGTGATATGTCGATGGTACATAATATATACAGTTAAACGAAAATGGTATACACCTGTTTACCGATTGCCATAACCACTGAGTATATCAAGTTAAAAAGTGTCTGACAAGCCCATGTTACAATAACTTTCACGACGCACGACGTTTTAACACATCTATGGCGATGCCATATGCCAATATCTGTTGCAGTGTGTAGATCACGTTCCATTCCCTTGGTTACAAGAAAAGCTAGATTTTGGAGTTTTGACGCCAGCAAACATGTACCAACCTGACGGCAGGAAATTTAATAAATAAGCTATACCGTGATACTAAGTGTAATGGTAACAACAACGATATACATGTGATCTAAAGGAAATAAAAGAAACATTGAGATATGTATGTTGTTTAGTGGGAATGCTATACAGCGTGGGTTATGTGGCTTAATACAAAATCACGGTATATATGCACGGTTTAACGGGAGTCATTGACACGGTGCGATGCAAGTGACTTAATGACAATAACACACGTCATGGCGCACTTCTATAGTTTAACAGAAATGCCACACCTTAAAACCAGACACTGAAATCTATACCGCCGAAAAAAGTAGGGATAACATGTTTACACCAGTCAGTGATACACAATAACTAGTGCATGAAGAAGGAATTGTTAGCTGTTCATTCGATTGCAATTCAATACATCTCGTTTAATACTTTATGTAATAATAAGTGAATGGTATGTCAATTGGGATATACAGGTCAATGACGTCCTATTTGACGATGCACCATTCTGGCACGAGTTTAAAGAAGGGGTAGGGAAGGAGTTCTACGAGAAGCCCCCAACATTACGCCTTCTTAGACAATCCCAGGAAAGTTTTACCAAACAGAATTTCACCATTCCTACATGGAATGGCGTGAAAATTCCTTACCCAACGCCGACTGACCGGAGGTATCTTTTAAAGGATGTAGATTTCACAATGATTGACGACCATGTTTTACAGGTAAGAACTCTGACCACAGTAACATCTTTTTTAAACGGTTTAAAACAACTTTGACAAGGGTAATTTCGAAATACCTAACAAATTTGGCAAAGGTAAGAATTTATAAATGGTAACAACTTTGTGAAAGGGAACAATTTTGACAAAGGTAATAACGCAGACAAAGGTAACAACTTTGACAAAGATAACAGCTTTATGAACGGTAACGAATTTTACAAATGGAGCAAATATGACAAAAGTAACAACTTTGACCAAGGCACAAATTTGTTAGTGGTAACAACTTTGATCAAGATAAGGTAAAAGTAGCAACTAGGGCTATCGTTGCAACTTTGACGTTAGCAATTCTAGTCGTGCTTATAACCTAAACCAAGCTTATTATTTTGACACAGGTAACAACTTTGAAACAGGTAACAACTTCTTACAAAGGTAAACCCAGATCAATCCATTTTCATCTCTTAACTATTCTTATTTGAGACATTTTTAACACATGGACGTTCAAAAATGTTTATCTGTCTTTTACCTGTCGCAGACTGGCTCAGATCTCCTCCAAATTGACCTTGAAGACATCGTCACATATCTGCTCAAGCCGACACGAAATGACCTTGAGAAAGTACGAGCCATATTTGCCTGGATCACTACACAGAATCTTGACAATCTTGATGTCAAGTGTGAAAGTTCTGAGGACAAAGGCGACAAAATTGCCATCAAACGCGCCAAATCAGAGGGGAAAGGTGACAAAATGGAGATCAAAGATGTCGGACCAGTGGACAAAGTCGATAAAGAAAACTCTGGAGCGTTCTACTTAGTTCAAATAAAGACAGGGGAAATCGGATATGCTCAACTGTTTGAGAAAATGTGCAAGTGGGTACAAATAATAGACATTGTGAATAAATGGCTTTTTATATAAAAGATCATTTTGTTCAGTTTAAGATGCCATGGTAATATAGCTGTGTCATCATTTCAGTTCTTGTTATGAAGAAACTAAAGTTAACTATAACTAGCAGAATGTCACCAAAGCGTAATTTGCAGACTCTGTGTCATCATTTACATAACAGTTTCATGCAGATAACCGTACAAGAGCCGTTACTTTGCTGTTTTGTGTAGCTAATATTGATATGTAGCAAACAACCTCATCCCTTACCCAAGGCAGTTCAGTCAACTGAGCTTCAATTAAGTATGGAATTCAACAACAGGACAAAATGATTTACCATAACCCCTAGGTATTAGCTTTTAACAATATCTCGCTCTGGCTACTCAGCCCAAGAGAAGAGGCACGCGCGCTACCATACAGCTCGGGGAATCTAGGTTTGCCAAAATCAAAACTTTGCCGATACGTTTTTGATTTATTTAAGGTATGCGCTGATCCCAAGCTACAGCATCAGAGGGTGGGTAAAAGGAGCTGGGTACGAACCCGGGGACATGTTGAGGAAACCCAAGGCGATGTGGTCAGCGGTTCTGTTTGGAGGTTCTTGGAGGCTCCTGGATTGCCATTGGAGTGCCTGGAAGGCGGTGGGTACCAAGCGCAAGGACTGGGAGGCGGTGGGTGATGCGGGTGAGAGGAAGCAGACCCGTGGTCAGGTTAACATGGAGCTGATCAAAGAGAGGCAGTACCAGGAGGCGTTTTTCTTGACTGACCCAGAAGTCATGATCCACAGCCACCTTCCTGTGGACGACCGATGGCAGCTTCTAGCCAGGACTGTCACCAAGGAGGAATTCCGGCTACTGTCGTTTCTGAAACCTGCGTTCTTTGACTTGGGTTTCCAAGTCGTCGAGACAACAAGCGTGATACAGGCGCAAGAGGGAAAGGGCTCAGTCAGCATACGGATCCCCAACGGTGGCTCACACAGATTCTTCTGCCGACTGTTCCATTCGTTGGATAAATCTGGGAACACCAACACCTTTGGGAAGTTGAAGTTGGAAAGATTTGTTTTCTTGAACGTCAACAGAAAAGTAGGACTGGTCACAGTCGGGTTTGATCTCCCTGCAACGGGTAAATACAAACTGGAACTGTTTTGCGAGGAGATTGACAAGAAGCGAGGCGTGTATGAACTGATATCTGCTTACGCCATCCACTGTGACAGACTAGCAAAAACCAAACCTGAACCTTACCCAGTTAATTCACGGATAGAGTGGGGTCCAGGGGTTGACACGGAAAGACTGGGTATTTCTGCTCTCAGTCATCCTTCAGGATTAGTGGTCTCCAAAAGAGGTCAGGCTGAGATACATTTCCGTGTCAAACAGCAAATGGAATTTCGCCATAAACTTGTACGGGGTGAGTCGAATGTCACAACTTATGACGAATACGCTTTCTATGAGTTCCGCAAAGACGTCGTCATCTATCACATCAGGCTTCCAGAAAAGGGTAAGTTTGCCCTGAAGTTGTACGCCCGCCGTAAAGACGCTGTGATGGAGGATTTTCCAAACATATGCAATTATCTTCTGGAAAATGAAAGGATATGTATGTGGCTGGCCTCTTTCCCAGAAGCCATCACACGAGGATGCGCAGGGCCCACTATCGATTTTAGCAAACTGGGAATGAAATGTCTTACGGGGGATAAAGCTTACGTAGAAACGAACTCCGGAGAACGGAATTTGAAACTCCAATGTTCTCAAAACGTTCTGTTAGTGCCAAAATTATTTATTCTGAAAGGTAACAACATGGTTGATCATTCTGAATATATAAAATTCAAATCCAAACGTGATACAAAGACATTTTACTCCGTGTTTCCCGAATCGGGCCTATACTATTTCAAGTTGCTAGGGGGTAGAGGAAGTGATCAACCAATTTATCATAGTCTGATACAGGCTCGCCTTCCCAAAGTTGGATCACTCCCATTTCCCAAAGTCTTAGACGATTGGAATCCTTCTTTCGAGGTGTTGAAACCAACGTATGGATATTTGCCCACCGATGAGATTGTTCCATTTCTGGCTGACATCCCGGAAGCCACACGTGTTAGTTTGACGACAGCGCCACCTACGGAGCTAACCAGGAACAAACAGGGCCTGTGGGATGGGAGGTTACCCACCGGGAATAAGGAGACAGAAGTTGATTTGATGGCCAGTTTTAAATCTGGGAAAACGCATGCCATTCTATTCACATACAAGGTAATGTAACTAACCAGCTTCGTTTATTTATTTGTCGATGTTATAATAACATAATAAGTTTTTTGACAACAGATATTTCATGCTAATGCATCGCGGCCATTTACTGCTCCAAATTAGTATGTATGCGTGTGGTGCAAATGCCGTTTTCCGCCATTGTTATGGGTTCGGAGAGGGCTTCTTGTGTCACGTTAGTTTCCACCTAGATGAAAAGATCTTCACGCATGTGAATTTTTTTCGCAGACGTGATAACTGTTTCCATCTAGGTGATAATTGCTTTCACTCAGCTGAAATCCAAAGAAAAAGTTACAAACCTTAAAAAAAACCTAAATGTCACACATGGGCTACCATAGTTTTAAGCTATACTCAATAATTTTTTTACTTCTATAATGATGGGGATTTTCACCTGTAGAGGAAATGTCCTGGTTTACTCTAGCCACTATAGTGTTACAAAATAAACTCGTGAACTCATACTAATCTAACACTATGCAATCATAATGGTTCTTACAACGTAAAGACCAAGGTTTGATAAGGTCTGGGAACTCATGTGTTACATAATATTCAACCATGTGATGCAGGACTGGTATACACTTAATAGTACACTCTAAACCCAATTTAGTTCTTTCTTTTCCAGTATGACCATGGTAACTAATTTATTCTGGTTCTTTTGTTATTGAACATTAAATGTGATGATAAAACAGCACTGAGAAATTCTAGACCAGTGACGTCTAATAAATTGCAATTAACATCACTCCTTTTTTTAACCTAACTCTATATAAGCGATGATGCTAGAGGGCATGTAATTTGCTACTATTTATGCATTTACATGAACAGTTAGAATAAAACCCTAAATAAGATAGAATGAAAAGAGGCCATATTTCACCGGTGACGTGTGATCATTTGCAAACTATCACACTCGTCGCTGCTCTGGATTTACTTTTATCGTATTCGATATACCAAGCCAAAATGTACCAGATTTTCAAGAAAATTGCGAAGAACGAAGGCTTCTTCCTTGTTGTGTTCACCAATTCCTATCGGTGTATCATATACTGCCGCATGATGTCACGTTGTCTGTGTTGGCATTTAACGATATCATATATATTAGAACGAATGAATGAATGCTTGGGTCATATGATTGGGTCACCTCATTAGGTATGTGTACATATACGTGTCTCCTTGTGGCAAGGTGAGTCCATGCCGCCAGAGGGCTGCCGCGGATGAAGTATCATGTCGAAGATACCAGAGATAACACCCCGCTCAGTCACATTATACTGACATCTGTTTCCTTGCTTTAACCTCTCAGCACTGAGCGCCAAACAAGGCAGCCGCAAGTAACATTTTTAAAATATTTGGTGTGACGCGATCCGGATTTGATCGCGGGTCTCCCGACTTCGAGGAGGACGCTCTATCTGGTCACCGAAGCCACCGAAGTGGTTCATATTAGAAACTCCTGTTTCCTCCTAACAGTATTATCGTTATGTTGTGGAGCCAGGCAGTGCAATCCCAAATCACTCAACCAGCTGTTTCAGGCGATTTGGGAATTGGTCTAACAAATATCAACTTTGATCGCCTATCCATAGCTTCCAAGTGGTATACAAATGTCGGACTTGGTGCTTAGATGTGTTATACTGTTATGTTCTCTGTGTATAGTAGGCCTATCTCAACAATGCACTACACTACAGTGCAAATGCACTACATTTTAGCTTGAAATTCGAAGATATAGGTTGGCGAATCTCACAGTACAGAGAGTAAAGCCAGAGTAGCGAAGACAGTGGTGATAGTTTACACACATAACCGATGAAATACGGCGTCTAGTCACAGGAACATTTGAGTCACAGACCGAAACGGCCAGATGGCTTGAGAAAAAATAAAATTTTTCATGATAAAAATAAACAAAGTGCTTTTGTTTACAACGCCTGTTTAATGATTGACTCTTAATACATAATTATATTAACATTGGATAAGCAGTCACTGGCTAATACGTTTTTCTCTTTTTTCTCTCTATGCTGTACGTCTTAATTATTTTGTATGCTGCAATTTGACCATTTACAAGAAAATCCAAACTGAGGTTAATTGACAAGAGGCCGTATTTCAACCTTTGCCAACAATCACATTGTCGTCGCTGCTCTGGCTTTACTCTCTATGCTTTAAGTTTTTTTAATACCATTAATGTAATATCTTGTACCAGATCGTTTCCCCTTCTACGATAGAGAAGATTATTCAAAAGCAGAAGAAGGACTACGATCGGGAATTGGCCAGGCTTCGAAAGGAAGGGTTGGTGGATGAGAATGAAGTGGCCATTCACGAATCCGACAACAGCAAAAAGGATGAAAGGATCCGACAACGGTTAATTTCGGCCACAAAATCTCAGGACGAGTCTGCTCTGCGGAAAGCTGTTAAAGAGTTCCTTGACGCGGGTTTGCGGGAAAAGGAGAACGATCTAACAGAGGCTAGAATCGTTCTGGACGTCATACAAATACGTGCAGGTATATATTCAGTTAATACAGGGTAAATATTTCCAAATATAGAAGAACAAAAATCAAATCAAATCAAAAAGTATATTGAAACTGATGACTGAAAATCACGAATCAAAGTTGACAAGAATTAAATTTCTTTCACTTTTTACTGGCTATGCCAGATTTTAATGCAGGTTGGGACACACATACTTTACGTGTATGGTTATCCAGTGTTAATAAATTTACAACTTAAAAAGTTTTTAGCTTTGGGAATATATTTTTGAAATATGCTTTCATATTAAAAATATAGTTTTCCAGTTCACTCATACTATCAGTGGCTTATCTCGTCATTATTTACTCGTGATGGAGTAAAGGAGATAGGCCACTGATACTGTGAGTGTAAGTTACTATTTAAAGCCTAACATTGTTTTCAGTCGAAAATTGTTTTCACCTGGCTTATGACATAATGGGGGTACTCGCTCAGTGGGGACTGGGGTTCAAGCTGTATAATCATTCTTCTCTTGCAACATATGAGTAATACGTTAACCCTCTGCCCACAAAATCTCACCGCAAGGGCTCTTTCTACAAGTCATATGTGTCTGAAACCCGTTGGTGTGATTCACTAGTATGTGTTCTTTCCTATCCACAGAGCTGGATACAGCATTCTCCACTAATGACATTGATGCTCTGAAGAGAATTATAGAGAAAATCGAGAGAAAGAAGTTGGAGAGAAGACTGGAGCCCCAGTTGGCTAAAGCCAGAGAGGCAGTGTGTACTGAGAGTCATTTGACCAAAGCGAAAAAGGCAGTGATCAACATGGAAGCCAAAACAATGACAGAGATCCGCAGTTACAACCGCCCTCCTCAGGCTGTATATGACGTCATGAGGGCCGCGCTCCTCCTGTTGGGCGAGAGAGAGGACAGAGTGGTGGTAAGACTTTATCCTCGTCATAGACTGATCTTATTCAGTGCCCAGTTCCTTCAAACGAGCACAGGCTAAGTTGCAGATTGCAACTATCCATGGCAACACATATTAAATATGATTAAAGACATACAGCATGGACAGTAAGACTAGAACAGAGACGACATTGTGGTAGTTGGCAAACAGTCGCACGAAGCCGGTGAAATACGGCCTCTTGTCAATTTACCTCAGTCAGGGTCTTATTCTAACTGTTCATGTAAATGCATAAATAGTAGCAATTTAAACGCCCTCTACCACCATGGCTCAAGCAGAATTAGCATATGCAGTCATGTTAATTGAAAATTATTAGACGTCAAAGGCCTAGAAATACTCAATTTGTCATCACATTTAACATACAGTCACACAAAACAATGCAAAGGGATGCTTAGTCCACCTGCATAATCCTGGTTTATGCAGGTATACAATATAATTAAAGACATATATTACCATAGTAGTTGCAATCAACACAACTCACTCGTTTTGTGCAACTAAAATAACGATGTTCTCTTAGCATTACGTGCACGTGACTACCATGGCAACCAGAATGGTTAGCATTACGTCCCAATGACAACTGTGTTATTGCAATGTTAAGAGAACTTCGTACAAGTGGACCCAGGACAGAAAGATCAAGCGCCAGGAGCCAAAGCTCAAAGACCTGTTCTGAAGCACGGTGCACCAAACAGTTGTTAAACCTGTTATGAGCCGTCAGGGCTAAAAAGTTCTCAAACCTGCTCTGAAGCACGGTGCACTAAACAGTTGTTAAACCTGTTATGAGCCGTCAGGGCTAAAAAGTTCTCAAACCTGTTCTGAAGCATGGTTCACTAAACAGTTGTTAAACCTGTGGTGAAGTGGTCAGGGCTACAAAGTTCTCAAACCTGTCTGAAGCACGGTGCATCAAACAGTTGTTTAACCTGTTGTGAAGTGGTCAGGGCTAAAAAGTTCTCAAACCTGTCTGAAGCATGGTTCACCAAACAGTTGTTAAACCTGTCGTGAAGTGGTCAGGGCTACAAAGTTCTCAAACCTGTCTGAAGCGTGGTGCATCAAAGAGTTGTTAAACCTGTTGTGAAGTGGTCAGGGCTAAAAAGTTTTCAAACCTGTCTGAAGCGCAGTGCACTAAACAGTTGTTAAACCTGTTGTGAAGTGGTAAGGGCTAAAAAGTTCTCAAACCTGTCTGAAGCACGGTGCACCAAACAGTTGTTAAACCTGTCGTGAAGTGGTCAGCACTAAAAGTTCTCAAACTTGTTCTGAAGCACAGTGCACCAAACAGTTGTTAAACTTGTTGTGAAGAGGTCAGCTCTAAAAAGTTCTCAAACCTGTTCTGCAGTGCGGTGCACCAAACAGTTCTTAAACCTGTTGTGAAGTGGTCAGCGCTAAAAAGTTCTCAAACCTGTTCTGCAGTGCGGTGCAGCAAACTTTTCTTAAACCTGTTCTGAAGCGATCAGCGCTAAAAGTTCTCAAACCTGTTCTGAAACGCGGTGCACCAAACAGTTGTTAAACTTGTTGTGAAGTGGTCAGCGCTAAAAAGTTCTCAAACCTGTTTTGCAGCATGGTGCAGCAAACAGTTGTTAAACCTGCTGTCACGCGGTCAGCTCTAAAAAGTTCTCAAACCTGTGCTGAAGCGCGGTGCACCAAACAGTTGTTAAACCTGCTGTCAAGCGGTCAGCTCTAAGAGTTCTCAAATCTGTTGTGAAGCGCCATGCACCAAACAGGCGTTAAACGTTTTGTGAAGCCGGCACCACCAAAAAGTTTTCAAACCTGTTGTGAAGTGAGACCACCAAAGTTCTCAAACCCGAGGTGGTATGCGGAGCACTAAAAAGTTCTAAAACCTGTTGTGAAACGCCCAGTATCGAAAGGTTCTCAAGCTTTTTGTAACTTTCGTAACTTAACCCTTCAAAATTAACCCTTTAAGCTAAGCCCTATTTTTTGCCATATTTACCTTTATTAACAAATTAAACTAAATGGTCTACGGGATCTTCTTGTTATTCTACAATACATAGCCGTGCAACACGGCGTTCACCTGAAATTAAATGAGCTTGTTTGAAATACAGGACTGGAACGATTGTCGTCGGCTGTGTAACCCTGTGGGGTCTAAGGGTCTAAAGAGACGGGTGGAGGTGCTGGACGTCGAGCAGCTCTCACCAGCTGCTGTCCAGTGCGCCCGGAAACTCCTAGCTAAAACCAGTCCGGACAGCGTCGGTCAGATCAGCGCAGGCGCAGCAGCATTCCATACATGGGTAAATATAAGGGTCATGTCCAACATTTGTAGACCACTCGTAGTCCGTAAAAGGTGTTCCAAGTCGATGGTCATTTCCTTCAACTTGTGACATTTATTTTCTGCCATTGCATCAAAACAAAAATTTGCCCTTTTCTGATTATAAATAAACAAACTACATATATCTTTTTTTTTGTCATAATGATACTAAAAATATTTACAATAAAAAAATAGTCCAGCTTTACGGGATTAGGGGACAGTATATTCATCGTGTTGCATTAGATCGTCACGTGGGATATATGAGCAGCTGCAATCAAAGCGCAACTGAGACATAGTTTATTATCAACTTTCACGATTTCAGTTCTGATTTCACTCATTCGCCTAGAACATATACTGCGTCTTTCAAACATTCTCAGTAATTGTTGACCGCTTCGCTTTGCAGGATTCCGGCCTAATTTCATACTTTATATACTTTCTTAGTTTTTGGGTCGTTTGTGTTACACGTCGTTTTGAGAACTGGCCTTCCGATTATTGACCTGGAATGTCACTTACAAACACTTACAGGGATGGAAGGAAATGCTTGTGTTAACCGGTGGTCACCAAAAGTCTGACTGCTAAACTAACAAAGTTAAATGGTAGCTGGGTGCTAACTTCTTTGGGTGGTGTTCATTTAGAGTTGTCTCCCCTTATCTACAGCCTTTCCACCGAAAAACATTTTTAACCCTTGCACCACAAGAATTCGCCGTAACAATTACAACCATGTGTACTTCACAAACCGTGTTCTTTTGTTCTCAGGCACTAGGAATGATCGAGGAAGCGGACAAAGCCAGTCCTGTGCAAGGAGACGGAAGTTAAAACTGAAGATACCGGTACCTGTAGAGAATCCGAGCTACCCCAAGGTAGTCTTAAGGTGTTGGTCATTTGGAGCTCAAAAGCAGCTGAATGGACATCCGAGATGATATTGGACAACTGACACCACCCACCAAGCCATTTATAGTCCGTAGGCCACTTAATGATGCACAGCACTCTGGACAGTAGATAGCTGGTGACTGCACCAGGTGACGCTCCAGACATCATGCCTGTCACTACGAATGCGATGCAGAATAAACACCGTTGGTTGTGCTGTGTAAGATCTTCATCAAGATCTGAGTTAATGGATCACCAAGGTGTTTGAAAAAAAAGTAGTGTGTACTTAATTGCTTAGGGCAGGTGTCAATTGTGAGAAGAGAGTATGAGTCTGAACTAGTGTATCCCAGTGAAACACATCTTGTTTGTAGTCCGGCGATCTCCCATAACTGTCAAATGGTCGAGACAGTAACTGGTGAATCCAGAGGAGAAATGCATAAACATGAATTGCAAATTACCGGGGTGGAGGGCTCAGAATATTTAACTCACATCACACATTTCATTTTATAAAACAGCAGTTAATGCCATGGATGGAGGAAACATGGAAGCCTATAACGCATGCCAGGTTAGTGCTGGGCAGTTGATCACACAAATGGCCTTACGATCGATGTCAAACTCCCATGGTCACCTAGACCCTAATAACAGTGGGGACAGCAATCTCAGAAATTCCTTGAACCAGGTCTGAGTTTTAGAGTGCTTCCTTATTCAAGTATCATGTTATGAAACAGCAACGAAGTCTGAACCATATACTAGTATCAGCGCAAGCCTTGTGCATCTTTTGCAAAACTACACAAATGGCATCCCGTTATTGGGTCCAGCTGCATTTGACCTAAATCTTTTTCCATAATGTTACTCAGAGAGTTTTGTTAAGCTTGAAAAGGTATTCTGAGTATTCATTGGAAAATAGGGTGCCAGATACCCTAAGGGAAAAATGCATGTTTCGTCCACCAAAATATTTTATGACCATTCTATTCCCTCTATACATGTACTTCTTTTTACGGGGAAAATACAGTAAGACCACAAATTACAATGAGAAATAACGCTGTACCTTCCACAGTTCAATGATGAGACTTTCTGATTTATTCAGACACTTCATAGTATATCATAAATGAGGTAATAATTCCAGTTGTACAACTCATCTGTAAACAGATGAGCCAATATGGACTATGTAGCATAATGCAACACCAGAAAAAAAATAACAGAATAGTAACAATGAAAAGAGAAGACGGAATGAGCTGAACTATAAATTACTAGTATACTGGTAAAGGTAAATAGACCCAGGTAGGTACATTTAGGTGATATTTACATAATGCTTTCCTCTTCATACACACCATCTAAAAGCCGTAGGATTTGATACAAAATCACAACTCTCCAGTTTCTGTTCCTCCAGAACTCGTCTAAATGCTTCATTCCTTAAGAAGTCGTCAAACTTAGTAACTCCATGCACTGTTCACTAATTATGCATCTGTAACTTTTTTCGATGAATCCTGATATAGATATATATAGGAGTGTCAAAAATATTATTTTCCTTCAAGGGAACATTCTTTAATAACTTCAACAACATTAAATTAGATACCATGGCACCAAAACTCAGATAATAATGATTCTTATGCTTTCATGCATGCCAGTGTTCCATCATTTACCCGGCCATTCTCACTACATCAAGAATTTCTTTCCATCATTTAAATTCATTTGTGTTTTCTTTTCAGAACAAGCTATCTTTGCTTTTGTTACATGTTTCAGAAATGGTCAGCCTTGCACATGTTACAATCTATATGGAGAAGAAAAAAAAAACCTCAGTAGCAGACGAAATATTAATAAAACATTACAAAATTTCACAAAACTAACAGGAGTTGAATTTGTTCTAAACTGTGTTTTACAAACAAATGTAATACGTATCATCAGTGAATTGTGCGATTCAAGTTAGGACAGCTGGTCTTTCCTCAAATCTGTACGATACAGTTTGTCAACCTTCAGGCTGAAATGATGCCTGTTAAATTACAATCCAAGTAGCTAGCTATGTTCCCTTACATACACCAACCCTTTACATGTGTGGATACACACATTATGTGTGTTACGGGTAGATATTAAGAACGTACAATGAAACATGTAGATTTACAGAATGGCGACTATAATTTATCTGTACGAGTGATGTTTTACGATATATTCAAGAACATTTCACTTATAAGGCTACAAGAGCTGTTGGCACTTCTGAGAGATGGATGGAAGAAAGGAAGGACACCACTGGACAAAATATGGACTCCTATGGATTTAGTGATGTTGGACCAACTGAAGTGTGATTTAGCATTTAAGATAGACCCAACACAAGCTGCTACTGAAGGTGGTATGGCTCAAGTGTACAAAGTTTCTCATGACCCTGTTAGATCTGCAAGTTTGAGGGAAAATCATTAAAATTAATTCCAGACAGACTTTAAAATCCTTTCTTTTTTTTTTTCTCTTTTCTTTCAGTGTTATGTAATCATTTGGTTTCCAGAATTAATACATAACATATAATTAAGTAATAAATAAGTAGTAATCACCATAAATAACCTCAGCATATCTGATACCTTAAACAGGGTCTTGAGAAGCTATGACTTCAATGCACTTGGTGTATATGATACCACAACATCACAGAGCTCCTTGCCCATACGCTAAATGCTTTTGAACTACACGAACATGAAACATCGCACGGATCTCTGACCACTACCAACATGATACGCTACGAGTGAAGCATGTCTGCATAAAGTTCACAATGTTTAATCCAACTGATAAAATATCTGGAGCTGTCCGGATAAAATGAGCTAGAAAACAACACGTTAAAGCAAAAATGCTGCCATAAGAAGTTACACACGAACATCTGTTTTACCAGAATTGGATCCAACTTAATGCTAGAACACAAATCACCATAAGTATGAACGCATAGCCTTAATAGGACACACATGTACATAACCATGGCTGGTTTAATGCTAATCAAGTCAGGACGAATATCTGATGATGAGTGCATGTACATGACAAAATAAGAGAATGAATGCAACAGGCAAATAATTAATATGTACAGGAATTAATAAACTCACAACTATTTAACACTAAGGTAGAGTCCGTGAGAAGATGAGAGTTCTATGGGCAGTTTACATCAATATAAACAATGAACAAGCAATACGTCTGTCATCACAGTAAGTCGATAATATGGTCAAATATTTGTAAATTTACGGACGAAATGCCCACGTGTTGTAAATTGATAATTTTACATTCACTGCAACACACATGTACTAGGGCTGGCTAAGAATCATATGATTTCAGAATAAAAGTCAATCACGGGTCTCATATTATAATTTACAAAGTCACCAGGCTTTGCTAAACATCACATTCCAACAGGGAGAGAAAAAGCTTTTTTCATTTTTTTGCTACATGAAAGTAATAATTATCTCCCTTGTCTCATGAAAACGCAACCAGGTCTACCTATACAATATGCACATCCAGGTTGTAGCTTTCGAATTTAAACTTGCAACCTACGAAGTATACCTGTAAACGTTTTGGACAAGTTTGCAATGATTTGCAGTGATGGTTTGGTGGGAAGTAATTTGATCTGAAATCACTGATAGCTGAAGGTTTCCAATATACAGCCAAAATGACCTGTTCCAAACTACACAGAATGTACACAGAGCCCTCATACCTCTACCCCTCCCCCCCACCCCACAAAGCATTGAAATCAGCATGACAAATAACAGCATGGTTATGAAGCCAGGAATTTAGGCAGAGTTTTGAAAACTGATGTGAGACTTTATGAATGAGATCAGATAACTGATAATGCTACGTTTCTCCTCAATTATAATTAACTCCTTGAAATGCACGTTTTATGCCAGGCCTACTTTTAAGGTAGCTGGCAAGCGAAAACTTTGAAAATCTTCAATCCTTTTTTTTTTTTTCGTTCTTTTTACTGCCATGAAGAAAGAACTGATCCATCTTCAAAATTCAGTAATAATTTCATCTCAAACACATGTGAGGAATCTGACATACAACACTCACCATGGCCAAGAAAAACACATCAACTGCATTTAAAGAGTAGAATCACCAGCCAGCTACCATACCTCAACTACTTCACAGTTGGCAAGACGAAACCAAGTACCACTTTGCCTATTAAGGAATGGTATACATATCCTCAGACGTGCTTTTGTGTGGTTTTGATGTTCTTAAATAATCCCCATAGTCATTGGCAAAATGAACCCTCATTTTGTGCCATGTGATCGCTTTAATCCTTTACATTAATATATATATACACCATCTATCACTTCACTTCTGTCACACCAGAACCCATCCTGGCTACAGCAAGATCTGACCAGGCTCTCTGTACAAATGTATTCTCCCATGCTTAAAACACAGGCTTACTGGAAGGTCAGTATTGCTGGTCTCCACATTATACACAGCATCATTCCCAGGCACAAAATGCCTTGGGTTTGAACTTGACGCAGTCAATCCTTCCAGAGAAGGGAGACATCTGTGGGTCAGGTGACATGTTTATGAAGAAGGCACAAAAAGGACTAGAGCCTCCTCACACCACAGACTCCTGTACACCTGACTCGCTGGTCGAGGTTTCCGATGTGCTCACTGAGCTCTCCTCCTCTTCCTCTGGACCCTCCGCCTCCACATCCACACGTACATCCTCAATGTTCACTTCCTGCTCTCCAGCCTGCCACTCCTGAGGCTCTGGTGGAGGGGGTAACCCATGCGGGCCATCGAATGAGTCCTCTTCCTGTGACATTGATACTTCACAGGCCGACACCATGGACTCGTTAAAAGACTTGGACATTTGGTTTCTGTTGTTGGGGCTGGTGGGAGTAGACTGGTTGTACTCCAGGAGGAATGTACCAGAGCGGCGCTTTATTTTCCCCTCCGCGGAGCTGTCCCCGTTGCGGCGGTGTACACCTGGGGAGAGGGATGTCTCACTGCATGAGCTCCAGGATTTAATGCGCCTGTTGTCGCTGCTCTCACTGTTCGTGGGGGAGTGACTGACCTGCCGTTTCACTGCCAGGCTCTCCGTGCTCCCGAAATCACTGCCTGATTCATTCATCTTCCACATCAGCTCCTCCACATTCATGCTCAGCCGTTTCTTCTGCTTGTTCTCCTGCTCGTATTTCTTCATCAACAGGTGGCATTTCTCAGAAAGTTGTCTGTGAAGAAATAATTAACACGAGGATTATAACACAAAGTTAGACAGGTAACAAAGATGGTCACAATGAATCAGGCTTGGTCAGTAATCCAACAGCCACAACACTTCATGAAAATGTTCCAAATCTTGCCAATTTTTTACCTGGTTTGCAATCTTGAACATATATAAATTTTGTGGTATAAATTTCTCAACATAACCTTCCCTGACAAACGGCATTAAGGCATGATACATGTATGTGTACTTACTATCAGAAACATGTTAATTGCAATAATCAGTCTTTCGGTAAGTGTAAAAACAGTCCATGACATCACAAAGCCATCTTAGATAACAGTCAAAATATCAAATCCCTTTAAAGTTGTTGATGTTCTGATGTAACAAGGGCAAAATGTAGTAATTTCTGTCTAACTTACTGCACATCCAAATTTCAGCTAAAACAATGGAAAGGAACATAGTAAATTTAATGATTAAAAGCCTAAGACCATTTTTTGCTCCCGGGGCCTGAAGTTTACAACTGGTCACTCACTTCTCATGGTCAGTCTTGATGTTCACAATGGCCTCTAGATTTTCCACCTGCTGTTTCAGTGAAATACACCTTTCCCTGGCTACAGGAAGCTCTTCCAACTGAAAGTAAAGAGAAACACATCAGAATTACTTCAGAAAACAAATTAATTTAGAAAGGAGTTTCTTTCATAAGCACTCGTCTTTACTGCACAGGAAGCCCCTCTACAATGTACACAAATATTTATTTATTTACTGTACTCAATATTTCACTAATATGATGGCAGCCCGCATTTTGGTGGGAGGATACCGGTCAGAGCCCGAAGGAAACCCACGACCATCCGCAGGTTGCTGGCAAACTTTCCCATATACAACCGGAGAAAAACCCACAGCAACCACATTGGTCGAAGGCTTCTGCCCTGCTGGCATGCTAACCCCTTGGCCATGGAAGCCCTTGTAAACAAATAATCACATCTTCGAGTACATGAGGCTAGCTAGTGGAAGTTGATTACTTTTGGATAAACTGTTTCAACATAACTTTAAAGGTGCTAAAAAAAACTCTACTTTGATGCAAAATCTGGGAAATAGAGCTGAAATACTTGACAAGTTTCATTTGATCAGAGAACAATGACCCAATGTACGCAAGGGTATTGGTGGAGAGGGCGGATGAACAACACAAAACTTTTTTTATATGCCATTACTCTCCATTGTCTAAAAGATCAGGAGTCTTTACGCAAAGGGAGACAACTCACCTGTTTCTCTGTCTCAATTTTCTGTCGTCTCAAATCCCGAATCTCCTCATTCCTCATGTCTATCACCAGCTTAAGACTTTCAATTTCCTGTGGTAGATTTTTGTATGGTGCCAGTGCCATCTGTTGACATACAGAAGCTCAGGGTCAACAATCAGTGACAGTCACATTTCAGCAGCAAAAGTTCTTCTTCCTATGCCATTTCTCTATTTCAAAACTAATTAATACAACTTTGACACTTTTAAAAAACAAGTCCGTTTTAATGAGCAAAATTAATTAACAAAATAGTCGAACATAATGTATTGTTCTCCATGCACATGTGTATATATAGCCAAAATTAAAATATCCAAAAATCCATCCATGATATATCCATCTTTTCATTTTGTCCAATCTTAATATTTTTTTGATCTTCCTTTTTTTCAATACTTTCCAATCACGTAAATACATCTTAAGCAGGAAAAACTGCTGGGAGTGTCCAAATGTCCCACAAATTTGGTACTTTTGTCAATTTTATTTTCATACAATCCTGTAACACTAAAAAAAAAATTCAATAAGCCCATAAAACAAACGATTTAATTTATAGCCTGAGGGCATAAAAAAGGCTTCTCACGGATGTCATAACTATACCTATTACCTTATATGACCCATAATTCCGTCCAATAAGGCATACCACATATGTCAAAACTATACCTATTACCTTATATGACCCATAATTCCGCCCAATAAAGCATACCAAATATGTCATAACTATACCTATTACCTTATATGACCCATAATTCCGCCCAATAAAGCATACCACATATGTCAAAACTATACCTATTACCTTATATGACCCATAATTCCGCCCAATAAGGCATACCACATATGTCATAACTATACCTATTACCTTATATGACCCATAATTCCGTCCAATAAAGCATACCAAATATGTCATAACTATACCTATTACCTTATATGACCCATAATTCCCCCCAATAAAGCATACCACATGTCATTACTATACCTATTACCTTATATGACCCATAATTCCGCCCAATAAAGCATACCACATATGTCATAACTATACCTATTACCTTATATGACCTATAATTCCGTCCAATAAAGCATACCACATATGTCATAACTATACCTATTACCTTATATGACCCATAATTCCCCCCAATAAAGCATACCACATGTCATTACTATACCTATTACCTTATATGACCCATAATTCCGCCCAATAAAGCATACCACATATGTCATAACTATACCTATTACCTTATATGACCTATAATTCCGTCCAATAAAGCATACCAAATATGTCATTACTATACCTATTACCTTATATGACCCATAATTCCGCCCAATAAGGCATACCACATGTCATAACTATACCTATTACCTTATATGACCCATAATTCCGCCCAATAAAGCATACCACATATGTCATAACTATACCTATTACCTTATATGACCCATAATTCCGCCCAATAAAGCATACCACATGTCATAACTATACCTATTACCTTATATGACCTATAATTCCGTCCAATAAAGCATACCACATATGTCATAACTATACCTATTACCTTATATGACCCATAATTCCGCCCAATAAGGCATACCACATATGTCAAAACTATACCTATTACCTTATATGACCCATAATTCCGCCCAATAAAGCATACATGTCATAACTATACCTATTACCTTATATTGACCTATAATTCCATCCAATAAAGCATACCAAATATGTCATAACTATACCTATTACCTTATATGACCCATAATTCCGCCCAATAAGGCATACCACATATGTCATAACTATACCTATTACCTTATATGACCCATAATTCCGCCCAATAAAGCATACAACATATGTCATAACTATTCCTATTACCTTATATGACCTATAATTCTGTCCAAGACAAAGCTGCTCAGGTTTCCACACTCTGGAAGTTTTATTTATTTTAGAAAGGTGTTCTTAGGTTTGTTTGAAAGTTAGGATGATATCCTATAGGGAAAATGGCTCTAAGTTTCATGTGTAAAGGGAATATCTTAGGACACTTATTTGCCTCCAAAGATGTTAGTCAAAATTTTAGGCCATTTAGGTTATATCGACTAGTACATACACGGACATTTAAATTGGCCTCTAGACATAGTTTCTCACCTGAACTTTGACATCCGTGTCTCGGTGTAAAGCTTCCTCACTCAGACGTGCTCGGTTTCGCAGGTCATCACACTCCCCTCGTAGAGTTTCAACTTTTTCCTGAGAGCATGAAAGCAAATTTAATGAACTGAAGTTCACTGGAGGAAGTACTTAAAGAAACCAGCAAATTTCATCATGGACCTGACAAACTTTCTGACCTCAGCAAAAGCCGCAGACCAGAGCAACTACCGTTTTGGGATCAAAAAATGATAGGCTGGTAATGCTAAATCCAAATGTAGGCCTACATTAGAAGAAAAAAATTATTATTTGTGCTTTATTTATTGGCAGTATTTACTATAAATCTTAAATGTTTCTGATCACTAGTTGTTCTTGTTATTGTTGTATTTCATTGCACTAGATTCTCTCCTCAGAAATCACCAATACATGTACACACTGGAAACTGGACCCTCAATGACACTTTAACATATATTGGGAGCGATATCAGGATGAATTAATGCAGTACAGTAGCAGAAACTGCTATATAGTAACCCAAATGACCATTTTTTTAGCCCCTGCTACATCTTCTTCATGGCAAACACTAGAGAATGTCACAAATGCAAATATCACAGTAGTCTCCACGAATGCAGATAGTGGTACATGAGCCTTTGCCGTAACCTTCAGTCACTGAAAACTAACCTCTGGTGGAGAGCACTGCGCATGTAAACTACTTTGGAGATCTACTTTTGATTTTGACTGGACTGTTTGCTTTAAATCCGCATGTGTGCTATAGCTATCAGAAATTTAGGCATACACACAAATCGTCATGAGTATTCAGTATGGCCTGTCTAATTTTAGAAGCATGTGGTAATTTTTAAGCGCATTTACTCCTGCAAGCCCCTTATCTATAGCACTTGGGTCAAGGTCAAATGTCATACTCGTTGTCTGATATCTTCCAAATTCTTTATTTTCACCATTTTGGTGACTAACAAAGAGCTTGATTGCTGTCAGGTAGGCCTAAATATTATTAGGAGCTGTTAAATACATGCACGTGGGCTACCTTACATGGTGTAAATTTTTTTGCTACATATGCTATCACAGGGAATCAAGGTACCGACTGGTATATGAAACATATTGTCACGATCCTCAAAATAGCGCAAGCTCATTCGATGAACATTTCGTGACACAAAACTAAATGAATAATAAATAAAAGCTTGACTCCAAGCTAATAGTTTACCATAACACACTGTCTATTTCGTTAAGCGCACCGACACGTCATACTTGATGGAAGCTACTTCCGGCGATTTCTTCATATTTTTTCATGCCTCCATCATGGGCCTCTGGTGATTCTCACCAATAGACCAATAAAAAAGTCTTGGTATCAAAAATATGATTTTAAGCCTTCTGAAAGTGAATTTCTACATACAGAACTATAGGAGAAACACAGTACAACCTTTTCTTATGTTGATTTATGAACCAATGAATATATACTTACAGACAAAGACATCTTGATGCTCTCAAAGCGCACTGTGATGTCCTCCAGTTTATCTCTGTGCTGACGATGTAACTCTGGAAAAAAAAAAACCCTCAAATTTCAGGTTTAATGTAGAAGTTAATAACACAGGAATCTTCAGTTGGACATGTGTGTTGGTGACTGAACATTAAGAATGGTGTAACAAGAAAGGAAAGAGATTTCAAAATTAAGGTGAAGTTGCATAAAATGGATAAACAGAAAAAATCCAAATCTGAAAAGACCTTATTCTAAAAGCAAAATAAAACTTTCAAACATCTGAAATTCAAAACTTGGTTTCATGAACAAACACTCAAAGTTTTGTCTCTCCAAGGCACTTTCTTTTTAGCCTTTTTTATCATTTTTTAAAATTACATTATATTTTCCAACATACATGTACTTGTACATGGAAATTCCAGGAGTTATGCAGATGTTGGGGGGGGGGGGGGGAGGGGGGATCATACTATATTAAGCCATGAACAATACAACCATTTGCATGTTACATGTATTTATAGAATCCTTTCATATTTGTTGACAGACCTGAAAGAGAGAACATTTAATTGTTTTAAGGAACTCCAAACTGATATGATGCACACATTAGCTGCTCTCATGACATTTGTACATGTAAAAGATATCTCTTGGGCAAACAAATGAAATCATCTGACGATATCTTTACTAACGTACATGTATTCAAATTACAGCAATAGCAGGTTGCAATATTTCATGAAAATGGGATATTTTATAGGTCGTTTTCTACAGTAAGCGTTTCATCTTAATTTCCTCTATTTCAAAAACTAATTAATACAATTTTGACACTTTGGGACAGGATTAGAAATTCGTTCCTAAAGTGCAAGTATACATGCTATATATATATATATATATATATATATATATATATATATATATATATATATATATATATAAGAGGGTGGATCAATCAGCAATACAACTGTTCTTCCCTGATCCGACAACAATTTTGTGTTTATTTGCACATGCTGTTTTTAGCGCATCACGTTCAGACGTAAAAAACAACATGTGTACGGCTGCCAACAAATACTGCACTTGCTCACATTGTTTTGCTACCGTTTTTAAGAACATGTAATTAACTTGTTCAACTGCGCATCTGAGAAACCTGGAAAAAGCATGCCGAAAATGTGTAAGTTACATGTATATCAGTAATCTGCTTAACTGCACATGGCAGGAGCAGCCAGGGGTTACGGTAGAACTACCATACATCATACCTATAAACAGTTCTATAGTATATCAGTAGGTAGACATTGTTTATAGGTAAGCTACAGATACCGGATTTACCTCTCATCGTACCCACGAGTTCACCAAATCGGGGTTTGGCCGTTATTGTTGCCATGTTGGAATTAAGCTGTAAAATGTATTAAGCTGGTAATGCCGATAGTTAAGCTAAAGCCTGTGCTATACAAGCTTACTGAATCAGCAGTCCTGATGCTAGCACCAGTCTTCTCTCCTCACCTCACAGGCAAGCTACATGCTTCTATTATTATACTACAGGGAAAATTGGGGGGGGGGAGGGGAGGGGGGAGATTGAGAGAGGGTGAGAGACTGACAGTAGACAGCCTGGCTAGACAAGATACACCAGCTCCCAACAGCATTCCTCAAAGACATCATAAAAACTAACAGCCATTGTGCATAAGGAATACATCTAGGTAAAGATCAGCTCAAGCCTAAAGTCCAACCAGTGACATTACACTGGTATCACCCTCAACAGAAGCAGTCCTGAAACAATGGACAATCCATGGAACTTTCTATCAGTGCACAAGACTTGGTACTGGTCTAGTCAGACTGTAGTGGCACATGCACACAGGGTATTCCTCTTTAGGTAGATCAGCAGTCCTAGGCTGAAGCCCAGCCAGCCTGATTATACTCATGTATCAATAACCTTGCTCATTAGCAGTTAGGGAACACTGGACAATGTAACTGTCCAATGAGTCTGTTATATTCTACAGAACTGGGTCTGAACTGGTCTGGTGAGCCTCCAGGGTCATCTTACCACAGAGCCTATGCTATTACACAACTAAGGTTTGTTATTTACTGTCAAACCTGTCTGAATAATGCAGATTCCCTTCATGGTCAGCTAGGTTTGTTATCATTAAAGCCTCTCGTTGAATACTGCATAACAGCCCTAACAATGGCAGGCAGTGGACAATGACAGATCATAAGTGGAGATTAAACAGGATTCAAAACAAGACAAGTGGTCCTCTGAAGTATGCGTAAACTTTCATTCATCAACAGACTGTAAATAATTCTTCTTCATATTCTTAACAGAAACAATATAAAAAAATCTCATCCCAAAATGATTAACTGTATATGACATAAACTTTTGCCCCAAAAGCGTATTTTTAGAAGCAAGTAGGTCACAATGTATTACTTTTGGCAATAAAACTTACACTTTTTTAGTAGGGTGTCATACTAACATCTAAACAAACACCTGTCCATGATCAATTATCAGAATCAGACAAAATGATCAACTCAGATGGAATGTTAGGTCATACACAGAATTGTATCAGATAATGCACATTGGACTCTAAACCCAAAATGTTGCTCTTTGTCAGAAAATGCAGAATATTTGATTAAATATTCAAAAGCTTAAGGAAACCTGCTTCCAAATATCTGTTTGTTTAGTTTGTGAATTCTAACTCTCATGTACAGCCTCAACACTCATGTTTATTTTGACTATCCTACAAACAAACACATTTGTTACTGTACACCAATGGCATAAACACTGCTCATCAACACAGTGTAGTCAGTTATGCTGGTTGCAGATAATACAATGGTCACACACCCTACATGACCTCAAACTTCACCCAAAAAAGGCATTTTTAGAGGCAAATAAATGTCACAAAATATTATTTTTTGTGCTGAAACATACAATTTTCCACTAGAATCTCATCCCATGTTCCAAGTAAACCTCAAAACACCTTTCTAAAATCAATAGAACTCTAGTATCCATACCATTAACATGTACAGGGCTGAATATTACAGAATGTTTTACACTAAGCAGATGAAGCCTTTAGCAATATTTTACTTGAAACATCAAATTAGAAGCCCCATAATACAACGGGCTATGCATGTACATGTGTGGCTTATATTAAGAAGGGTTCTGTCAGTCTTCACACAGCATTCATCAATCTAATCCTGCTTCCTTTCTGTCAATAGGCCAAGGAATTAAACTCATGTGAAGTTAATTACTTATCAGCTGATAACCATAGTTCAACTGGTCGGCATCAACCTTGGAGCAGCAGCACAAACTCTCACATCTGGTGTGCCCCTCCCCCCCACCACTCCACCCACTCCCCATCCCCTCTAACTGATAGCTTAGGCAGGCCTCTCTGCTCAAGTCTGCACTGGTGTCACGTTATTCAGCCTGCAGCAGCAGCCAGTTGATCTCAGCAGTTTGTGGGCAAAACATCATTTAAACTTTATCACAATCTTCCAGAAACCATGGGACCATCAATGATTCATCAAAACAATAAAATTTAATGCGTTTTTTTGTGAATTGATCATTTATTTTTACTGTAATCATGGGGTACGTATACCAGGCTATGAAAAGTCATACAGTAACATTTTCTCCTGTTTTTATAGCCTTCGGTATCTCTCTGGTATGATTCCCTGTATTTAAGTTCCCAAAGAGAGGGGTTTTAACAGATAATAATATCTAATTTAAGAAAATAAAATTGAAGAAATGCTTTGCTCATCATTTCATATCATCATCTTTTTTTTTTAACCTTGAGTGCATACAGAGTACAACTTAGCAAGGCTACCAACAAAGCTGTAGCAGATTTTACTACTACTGTTCCGTCGTGCCAATACTGAACAAACAAGCAAATTCCGACTAACTGGGAGGTAATAACCATCAAACCTTACACTACAATGTCATGAAATAATGTCACGATCACCAACAATAATATTCTCATCTTGTCTACAAGAAGTTGCAGAATCAAAAACAGATGGCTGTCGTCATGACAATCATACATCAACAGGTGACCATTTATATTACGTTGACATACGATGAAAAACTATGGCTTGGTGTAACTTTGTTACATTACAAAATCACGAATTTGGTAATTTACGGTATTTAATATGCACACAGCAAATAAAGGATGGAATATCCCCCTTGAGTTCCTGTGGTCTACCACCCCTGACATTTTGCCTAACATTGCTTCACCTGTTATTGGACGACCTGTTATTAATTAAAGGTTTCTTGGAATCCAAAACCAAAAGGTTAAGAACCTAATCACAGGACATGATATGCCAGTCCAGCTCATGCTGGCTTCCTCTCCAGCCATTTATGGGAAGGTTTGTCAATAAGCTGCGGATGGTCGTGGGTTTCCCCCCGAGTTCTGCAGTGTTTCCTCTCACCATAATGTTGGCCGCCCTGGTATAAATGAAATATCTTGAGTATGGGGTAAACCATTCTAAAAGTGATCACAGACAAATAATCATAAACCACCCCTGCAGATTTCAACAGCTGACTGGGACATACCTTCCATCTGGTTATCATGCTTGCTCTGCAGAGATCGAATCTCTTCAATGTGTGCCAACTTCAACTGGTGAGTCTTCTCATCATTATCTAAACCTACTTCCTTGATCTGAAAGAGAAAACTCAGTGTCAAGCAGGATCACAATGAGAAGTAAAATGTTTTAGTTCATCTGACCTGACTGTGCAAAGTTTTCAATATACTGCTGTCATACTGAAATTACAATGGCCCAAAATAATTCATATTTGTTTTGCCTGGTTTACATTTTGGCCATATATAATGGTGTCTACTTGTCCAAATACAGGTCTAAATGAGGGTCGACATATCTGTGGTGTTGCCTGACTGAAAAGCCAGGTCAGAGACCCCAGAGGTAACTTCCCATCCTGTCAACAATTAGCCAACACTGGGTGCATTAGTACTAGGATCCTCCCATTTTGCTGATCATCAAGCATCAACTACTGTAATTCTTTAACCATTTCGCGTGTTTGTAAGGTGTTTATTGAAGCATATTCTAAAGACATTTTATTGTGTTGATTGATCAAATTATACTTTGTGTGAAGCCCTGAAGATTGTCAATCCAACCCATGTAGTTTTGTCTGCAAAATCTAATCATAAATGTGCAAAAATTGCACTGAAAGTTATTCTTTCATGTGCGAAAAGGTTGAGGACTTACACTCACCTGAAAATTAACATTAAATTACAAAAACTTGCCTTAGGTAGATTGTTAGTTTCTACTTTCAACTTGGTTTGCAAAAATGTGCAATTCGATTGTCTCAAAAAAGTTTTAAGCAAATTTTTCACATGTTGCTGTTGTTAGCTGCTGAATCAATGATGTAGAAAATGAAGGTAAGAAAAGTTATTGACTGGTACATTTTCCATTTATACAGAAAACCTAAGATAGTAACAGAGAAAAGTTACAATTACCTTACAATTCCTTCCAGCCAGCAGAGTAACTTATCTCTATAATCAACTGTACACTCAACTGAAGTCACAATTGCTTTGTACAAGTCAGCCCAGGCCTGTGTTGGAATTAAAACCCTTTTTTATACCAGACAGATGTCCAACAAATTGGCATCACTGAGCACTGACAGTTAGTCCAGAATAGATTAAATGTTTATACTACAACGGCAAGGCTTCATTTTAGGTGTATGTCAGCACGATGTGTTCACAGACTGATACTTACATGTCGCTCATGATAGCCTCTCAGGTTTTCCAGCTCCAGAGAATGTTTTTCTTTAACTGAAAATGTAATTGTGATTTACAAAGATGTAGAGAAATTTGATAAGTACAGTCTTAAAACATGTTTCAGTCAAGACAGGTAGCAGAAAAGGAATTTATTTACTTACTTGGTGTATTCCCAGTACATTAGAATGTTGCTTATACTCAAGAATTATTTGTTTTTATGACTGTGGTCAGTGTTATGTGTGGAGGAAACTGGGGTGCCTGGGGTAAATCACCAACTTTCGGCAACTCACTGCCAACTTTTCCCTTCGTGTGGTGTTTTGATATACACACCCTATCGGAAGACAAGTTGTCTGCAATGAACATAAGACTTCTCACACATTCACGTCAGCATTTCAACCTCTTTTGCCTTGACGTGACACAAAACTGAACAAATGTCTTCAGATGCTTGAACATCATACTACATGGCCCATGAAATCAGTACCTTCTAAAAAAACAAAACTCTCTCACTAATTCATTTCAGCACAAATTATGAAAATATTACCTTTACTGATTTTCTTCTGATGTTCCTCGGTCAGAACTTTCTTGGCCTCGATCAGTTTATCAGCGTGTTCAGAATTGACAGAAGCCAGTGCAGCTTCATGTTGCTTGTTTAAGGATACTATTTCCTCTTCCAGGTTAGTTTTCAGTTCTTGGAGATTACCTGAAACATTGTTCAACAACATTGTCATGCAGGAATATGAACTATTTCTTAAAAGAATCTCAAAATTCCACATGTGTAAATACATCCATAAAGCATCAGTCTGAACGAATAAATGATTGTTTAAGGTCTAACTCCCAATTTGTATAACTCTTTGATTTATTTATTTATTTGATTGGTATTTTACGCCATACTCAAGAAGATTTCCCTTATGCAATGGCAACCAGCACTAAATGGCGGGGAGGAAATCTGGCAGTGTATAAGGGAAACCCACGACCATATGCAGGCTGATCCCAGACCTTCCCATATATGAATCACTCTTTGAAAATTCAAGCTGATATATTGTAAAAAATATGTTACCGCTAAAGCACTTTCCTGAGTTAGCATAATTCATAAAGAAGTATTCTTTACAGAATGTAAACACAGATGGAGTGTGTGAACCCTTCATCAAAGTCAATAACAACATTTTCAAGGGATGAAACTCACTGCAATACTATCTTTAATCAGAGTTATCCCCCCTCGAGAGAGTCCCCTCTAAACAATCCAGACTACTTCATCTGCTTGTCTGGGGAAATGAATTCTTAGATATTTTGCGAAGTGAAAAGAGAATTTTTTTCAATGATGCAGTGAGCACAAGGGAGCGTCATACAGTTTACGTGGACAAGAAATCTTTGTTTGATTCAGCGCATGAATTGCTATGACAACAACCTTGCCAACCCTCTAAATCTACATCCAGGCTATAAACTACAGAAGGCGGAGCCCTTGATTTCATCGCCAATACACAGCGTAATATCAGTGCATGTACTTACTCAGTTGTGTTTTTGTTTCAGCAAGCTCCTTCAGTACTGTGTCAAGTTTGCCCTTTATCACTGGGCAGGAGAAGGCATCCAGCTTTAAACAGAGGAACAAGAACATGTTTACACGTGACAGTTTTCATCCTGTCATGTCAGAGTCATAGCTACAGCACAAAACAACAAAGCCATCTGACATTCACAGCACACGATGCTGGACAGAGCTTAAATAAACAACACTAAGTGCTGCATATTCTCTGAATGGAAAACATTCCAATTTTTGCATAACATAATACCTTGACAGGGCTTGATTAAATGTATTGAATAAATATTGCACTGGAAAGGGTTAAATAACTGTAGCAACGTTTGAACAGAGATGGAATACTAGATGTCCTTTGTTTGAACCAAGCTTAAATAATTTTAACACGTTTCCACTCAGCTTGATTATATGCAATAAATATCTTTGGCACAAATATTGAACAAACCTTGGTCAGGGTTTGATAAAAAGTATGATATTCAATATAATAACTACTGTTTCAATAAAGATGAGGAAATCGTCCAGGACATGGAAATATTATTTTAATTAATCTGGAATAATGTAGTTCACCTGAGGTTTAGCTTTTTTACAAGTAACAACTGGTGATCAGAGCTATCTGTGAGGTGGCTGTGGACTGCAGAAGGTCAAAGTCACTATAATTATTAGGTATGGTGTATTAAGTAACTGTACACCATCTGTACATAAAGGATAGTGAAGAGATGGTGAATTTATAATAGCCTGATTCAAGTGTGTTTCTTTATTCATCTATATGGGCCCAGTTGTTCAGCAGTGTATTAAGACTTAAGCCCGGTATTAACTTTCCAGACTAAAGTGTCGTTTACTTTGTATTAGGATGAGACTGGCCTTAAGCTTTAAGCCTGACTTTACTTTAATATACCTTTGAACAATTGGCCCCTGAGTGTTATTTACTGCTACATTAATTTTTATACTTACATTTACTTATGGCAGCCTGTTTTATGGATAGAAGATAGCCATGTGCCATGTGCTTACACATGAAAAATGTATAAAATATCTGTTGACGTCAGCAGTCAGATTTATATGCTTGGTAAAAAGAAGTCATGTTTTAGGATATATGTCTTAAAACCAGAAACAATGATAAATGGCTCACCTCTTGTGTTAAGTAATTCACCAAAGCTGTCATAGCATCGAAAGCAGTCACACTGGATTTGAGTTGCATTTTCAATAATGTCAGTTCTTTTGTGCGAGATTCGCATAACGCCTCCAATCGACTGATCTCCTCAGCTGCCTTGACACTTTTTTCATGTTCGGTCTCACTGGACTTGAGATTGTTCACAGTCTTGGACTTGACATTCTTGTTTCTATTTTGATCTGCAAAAGGTGGAATATATATGTAGACAGTGATAAGACGAAGATGAAGATGAAAAGCGGAAATTGCACATCTATCAAAATTTTGTCATTTAATCACTTGTTAGCCAAATAAAATCTGTTTTCTGCACAATTTTGCTGACAGAAGGAGAAATTCCTCTAAAACCTGTTAGAAACATGTTACTATCTTCATTTAGGATCAAACTGTCACTGGATCTAATGTTCATTAGGCAAAACAATACTTTCAACATCATTATTCAAATTACAATATAAATATTTTATGTCATTTCATGGTTGCCTGAAAGAAAATGAGAAAAAAATCTACTAATATGGTAAATAATAAAAACATTAGGTACAGGTATATATTACCCATATGAAGATTTTAATTTCTATTAATTTCTTTACCCCAGTTCACCATAGTTCACCGTTCTTACAACATACTATGATATACTATTATGACAAGTCACGCAGTAATCACATGCTTGCAAGATAAACAAACAAAAATACAACATCAACAAATCAGACAATAAATATGAAATCAGGATATTATCATTTATGTTGACAGTAAAAAATAAATAAATGAGCAAGATGTAATGTATGATTTCTTCTTACACAAGTATTTACTTTGCAGGTAACGACCACAACTGTTCTGGTACACAGTATGCAATTACTGACTGAAGCAAGTAATTAATTAGCAGGGATAACAAGGGAATTAGCCAATTAGCATTAATGATATCGCTCCAGGTCATATGAATTCTGCTCATGAAAGTTGGGTAAAGAATGGGTAAGGTTATTTAAAGATCTGTGCCATTATTCTCTACAGAACTCAAGACGAAGTGATAAAATATCACCCCAAATATATACAATAGAATTTAAAGAAATGTTTGAATTCTTTTATGTACATCAAAACAACAAGTGAGATTGCCATATCATCACAATAATAAATATGACATAGCACATAAAAGGAAATGAATGTATACTTGTATATGTACATTGTGCTTGAGTTGGTACTTCTTAAAGGGGCACATGTGCATTGAATGTATATGTGCTGAAAGCCAGCTGGTTTACTATATTCATAAAAACACACCCACATGTTTGATGGACAAGCAAAGAAAAACTGTGATATACAAGTATGCGAGAAGTCATGGACCTGACAGCGTGCCATACATGTACCTTAATCAATACCCAGACTCAAACCTTTCCTATCATCTTATACAAACAGATATAATAAAACAATATTATAATTATTTTATATATATATAATTTTATAAATTTTCCTCTTTTTGACACACAAATATGTTTAAGCACAAAATACGAGATAAATTTCACCTGAAAAGTAAATCCCAATTTGTTGAATTTGTTTTACTCTAATTTGAGATAGAAAATTAGAGAGATCGACAAGTCAATGTCATTTATTTAAAACAATAGTCATGTTGACTGGAGAGACTGCACACATGTCCTAATAGGTCTCGTGTCCAGAAGAACTAGAGCACATAAGAAAAGCTGTTACATGGCATAGTTAACAGGCCACTAATGGATGACCGATTTGTTTGCGAGGAGGTTGTAGCCTTGTAAGCAGGCACCCCGGGCTGTGATCTGGTTCTTCATGATCAGACTGGGAATACCTGCGACCAGCTCTCCGCTAACTCATGTTACACCTGCTAATGATCGGCATACCTCAGAAGTGTGACAGCTGATCTGGTCATGCATGACTGATCCCGCACCACTACTGCCTTTATAAAGATTCACGCCTCTGTCCTTATCAACTACCCAGGCACAGTGACTCTAATTCTGAGGTCACGACAGAGGTGATGCAAATATGCCGTAGTGCAAAGAACCACCACATTTGTTGCACCTGCAACACATTCATTAACCCGACATATCGCCACGTCATTTTCTATCACCTATCAACAAAAGATCAAGAAATAATCACTTTCTGTGAGTGGATCATGCGTGCAACAGAGTTAACAGTGTGCTGCATTAATGTGACCTATAACTGATCATGTAACAGCTTGCTGTAAAGTCAAATTCAACTGAAGTGAACTAATAGCCAATTTAGGCAGTAACATACAACCTATGGAAACTTTCAACTGCTAGTTTCAACAACAAATGGCATGATATTCCAATCTAATTTCCATAAATTGTTCCTAGAGACCGTATAGAAGTCTTACCTGTACATTGATTACAGTTCACCTCCTGTCCACAGGTGTTAATACCTGTAATCCCCCACTTAGTCATCGAGGCAAACAAATCCCCAACAGTGTGACAGTACATCAGCAGGACTGAGGTAAACGAACATAGACACTGGCTAATCCAGGCCACCACCATCTCAAGCAAAACGCCAAGGCCATTTCGGAATAATATTCCTTGGTATGGGGCACAAAATAAGGTGTTTCTTGTTCTCTGTGCCTCCATATTGCCTGGTTCACATCTGGCCTTTAGCCAAAAGGTCATATGTGTACATTTAATGGTACATTTACCAGAATACAACATCCATTGCCAAACTCTCAACTTCTTGCAAGAAACCGAAAGTATCAAGCTCTAGGTTACATCCAATAATTTCAGCTTATTCACCAATCCCTGCCATACCTTTTGAGCCAGCGAGGCAGAACGAACCAATGTTATAATCTATGACGGTCTACTCTATCACAAAAGCAGGACAGCAAAGGCTTAGGTGAAGGGTAAGGCAATCCTCTTGTATGGACAATTTGCACAAGCACTGACCTGTCAAGTACTGGGCTCTACACATACCAACCACTACAACAAGCTGATCTACTGTATATAACATGCAGGCAAATCCACTTGTATATCTCACATGGTTGGTGGTGAGTGGACAGGATACTGGTTGCCTTAAGACTGTATAATGATGTGCAAATGAAATCATACATCAAACAGTTAATAAGCTCATATGCTAAGTGCTTTGTTTATTATATGACTTGTGTTGCTCACACACAAAGCTCGGCAACCTCACATATATATATATATATATACACACTAAATGTATTATTCAGCATACCACATACATGTAATTACTCCTCTAAAATTTCACTAATTATTTTCTGTATTAGGAGTGAGGGACAGCTTTGTAACAGGTACCAAAAAGAAATTGTCTATTTTCACATCGAAATGTTTGGCAAGCCTATATGGCCTCAAGGCTATCGACTACCTTATATAGAAACAACAAACAAATCCCCATATCAACAATAAGGCCAGCTAACTACAGCCAGATTTGAACCTCCAACCTTAAGAGAAGGACGCCTCTGGGAAGATGGGTGGTAAATGTCAGCTGGTGAGGAATGTCTGATGTCTAGCCTATGCGTGCGTTTTCGTAATCAATTATGAACCTACAAAGACATAAAAAGGAGTGCAAGCGCACTGGCTTTACCTACAGAGAGACAACAACCAAGAACGTAGTAGGTAAAGCTTCTGGCCTGGGTAGCAAATGCTACCAAGACTAGAGGGAATTAATACATACATCTGACTTTATAAATGTCCTACCAGTAGTGGATACGATATAATGTACAGAAGATCCACTGATGCATTTCACATCATACGCAAGTAGAGTGATAAGTTTCATAGAATATACAAGTAAAGTACACCAGTAAAATGAAAGCATCATTTCAGCATCTTACATGTGTTCGGCCATTGTTAGTGTTTTTGAGACGCCCTTTTCTGACAAATTTAACATGGGGGAGAAGTGGAAAAAAGGAGAAAGTTTGAAATGAGACAGTCTGATTTCAATTCTGTGTAAATTCACAATCAGGGGTAAATGGTGATGGAAAATAAAAAGCTGAAATATTTAGTCAAAATGAACATTGTCTATTAAACTAGAATGTATGAGTTAATTTTCTGTATAAACAGTTGTGTCAGATTGTTTAAAGAAGACAGATGTGAAGGGCATCTATGCTTTTTGGACAGACAGGGAGCTGCTCTTGACATCTGATATAAGTTCAACCTTGGATAACATTCAAATGTTGGTACACACTGATATGTATTGTACACATCCATGTGAAAGGGTTTTCTGGTTTGTTGACCTAAGATTATCTGATACCTCCTTAAACACTACAGCCATACCCACATGTAATTCAAACATTTATCCAAAAAGACAAGAGGAACAATGGGAAACATAAACTATACAAACACAGAGTTCGATATTTCACAGGATCATGCATGTAACATATATACAATGTTTGCGTTACATGCTTCGCTTTTAACTTTTAGTCAGCTTAGAAAGAGATTCTCAAATTTGGAACCCTTAAAACTTTGATGCCAAAATAAAAAATATGTCAAAAATTGCAGTTAAATACAGCCTTTACACAAATTTCTGCTTAAAAGTAGGCTAACAATCTTGTAGAAAAATGTTTATTGACAAAGGCTTGGGGAAAGGTGATATCAGGTTACCTGCAGTACTATACCCTGCTTCCTTTCATTGTTTTCCCACATTGGCCTATTGAGCCAGGTTACATATGTACCTAACTGACAAACTCGCTGGAGCTAAGACCTGGGATGAAGCCAAGAAACACAAATATATTCCCTTGGTTACCAATAATATTGGCAAGTGATAGAGAAACATCTAGATGTGTTATATAGACCAGATATATCACATGTACCTGTGAAATGTTAGGGCAAGATGAAAAGCCATCATCACGACAAATATAGGTGAGGTATGGGATGAAAACAAAGTAGCATGTAAACAATGATGGCATTGACCTTTCTATGTCCGCTGATCGTAAAGGTAAGGTACCTGTACTGTACCACAGGACAAATACACATCTGGAAAATTCAAGAACACATGTACCTCAATGTACATGGCATGGGAAATGCAAATATCAAAGAAGACTTTTCAAAAACTATTAAAATATGTTAGGAATTTCAAAAACTGAGGGAAAATTGTTTGAAGTTTGAACATTTTGAAACAAAATTTCAGTAAATGCAATGTTTTAATTGTTGCAGTAATAGAACTCCTATTTATAAACAACAGAACAAAGAGAATCACCTGTGAAGCCTGAAATACATCATATTCTATACTAATATTACAGACCGAATACAAATCAACTAGCGGAAGCTGTACAATATGTCAGCTTCACTCTCTGCCCATTGTTGTGGTGGTGTGTTTAACCATTTGGGGGTGTGGGCTCCACACACGTGCATGCTGCTCCTGGAACACTAACACAAAATACCTGGAATTCTAGCAGAGGGGAATGCTGATCTCCCCTGGAGTAGCTGCCATTCTTATTTGTACCTGCAGCAATGGCTGATTGAATTCCCATGTTTACATGTACACATGTTTAGGAGGGTTGTATTGAGACTAGAGGTGGCAGTGGTGGGGTGAAGGGAGGGGGAGGAGCAAAAACAAGTGCTACAGATATTAGTAAACCCTGAGTAAATTGCAGTACAACATATGATGTTGTCCCCTTGTCTGTAATGACTCTGGTGTGAAAGTTTCACATCTTTTCAGTCTTACTCCAGCCAACTTTTATACATGTGTATTTAGATCGTGTCACAAAAGAAATTAACTACCCCAGTAGTGAATAAATTAAAAAGAAATCAAACAGACAGCAAAACAATGATTCAGTCATTGTAATATACACATAATCAAAGACACAAGGCATGAATGTAAATTGTTTTATCATAGATCAGAATGTAGATATTTACACAATATGCACATGATTCTATTCGAGACAAAATCATCCACACACGTAGTTGTCCTTGTAGCTCTTGGGACAAACCCACTTTGTGTACTGTATACAAGTAGTGCACTAAAGGCATGCTTCCAACATCAACAAAAACCTTTCCCCATGCCTTTTTAACTCTAAAACCAAGCAACCTTTTTCTGCTTTGGGGAGATGCTATAGCTTATTTAGCCAGGACCTAGTTATCACCTCTTTAAGGAGAGATAGGAACATTCAAAATAAGGAAATTCTATCACAGAACACCTAGGTGTTCTGGCACTTGTTCATGTATCTGTTCCACTTAAACTGATGTATGGGTGTACCAATCCAAAACCAGAACCGGCTAATATAACAAACACATGGCCAAGATAACTGGTCAACTGATAATTTGCTGACATGGAGAAGTTCACTGGACCTATCATAGCCTTGTAGTCCACCTGACTGACAGCAGGTCAGAATTCTTCAGTTAACTGGGCTTTTCAATAGAAGCCTCCCAAGAAGACCAGCCCAAGCACACCAGCAATCTCCACATGAAACCACCAAGACCAGTCCAAGTACAGCAGTAAACCCCACAGGAAACCACTAACAGCCATTTCAATGCCATACATTTAAATTCCACTTCAGTCAAGACCTGCTCTCCACAAACCACTTGTAACCCAATTAGTGTATTGAGGCAAGCGGATATATTAACACCCCTTCAACACAGTGAATATCACCATCACAAAGGGATGGTGTCTTCTGAGCTCAAAGGTCAAGCACCCACTGCCAAGGGCTCAGCACCTGTATCATATTTCACTGGACTATATTGGCTTTTAGGGTTTAATGCACATAATGTAAAATATTACCATTTAATACAGATGATTTAAAGTGGTGTCTTACTGCCAGCGACTTTATTTTATACACACCTAACAGCTTCCCTCCAGAGCACCAGATTTACCCTAAATTACCTAAACTTTCATCCATGACTAAGTTGCTCATTTTTCCAGATTCTGGGAGTTCTATTGATTTTAGAAATGTGCTTTGAGAGGCGATTGGAAGGTAGGATGATTTCCTACTGGAAAATGTAACTTTTAGTACCAGTAATAATATGTCAGGACATTAACTTGCTTCCAAAAATGTTCTTTTGTGGTCGAATTTTAGGTAGTCGTATTGTGCAATCCTTCCTTACACACAATCACTGCAGTGTATAGGCAACCTCAACGCACTACAAGGCAAGAACATTAAATCCTGCCTGCTTATGTACTGATGGAGGTGATTAATCAAATGCTGATTATGTCTTCATTAAAGCTACCACAAATGGACAAAAGAGGTTGTCGTCAAGTGTTGGACAATTTATAACAGCCAAGATTTGATTTCCTTGGCTACTGAACACAGCGGATAGTGTATGGAGGGAATGTAGCCTCCAGTGATCTGCAGGGCACCTTACAACTGACCAACACACCAACTAGAGTTACATGTATTTTCCGATGACAGCATGATACAAAAAAGTGATGATAATCTTGTAACCATGACTTACCATAGAGAACCAATCGATTAAGCTTCCTCCTAATGGATGGATGTCCACAGCGGCATGTCAGTAAGATCATTTGTAAGGTTGACCGTTTACACTTCAGTTTATGCATGCTGCTCGGTCACTACTGTCTGACAGTTAATATCAACTGGGCAGTCACAATTATTTATCCGTGGCCTCTAAACACTACAACTCACATATTCAGTTAGTTGTTAATTATCCTCCACGAACTACACTAAATAGTCATTATTTATGCATTGCATTTTTAATCAGGTCATGCCTACAAAGTCTGCATTACATGCACAGGTTTACAATGGCCAATAGCATGTGCTCCAGAGGTGCTAAGTGAGACTGACTTTGTAAGAGAGGTCAATAATAAGCAAACTCAAACACGTATTCAACTTTTACAGGTGGAACTACATGTAGTATGAATTTGTCATTGTTTAGATGCTCATGTGGTAAACATCTGTTCAGTAATATACACATAAAAGAATGAAGTGCTACAGCCTCACTCCAGATTATCCATGCAGCATTACTGAAACCTATTGTTCTTGTAGATGTCTAGACATAAAAATGCCAACTGTTTTTTTAAATGAAATTCTTATTACAGTCAGGCTTCCTTTGCCATTGGGAAAATCTGTTATGTAAGATTATTTAAAAAAACGTGTGCAAATTCATTGTCTAACACTCCACAGGGAATACATCTCCTTTCATCAAATGAAAATGTGCTTTCACCAAACACTGAACAGACTAGATGAAGGTAATTTGTGACACAAGTCTCTTAACCTAATTCGTTAACAAAGTGAATTTTTTGTCTGCATGCATATCGTGCCTCGTAATTTTTACAAATCCGTCTGAGAAAAAAGGCTTGATTGTGATGTGAATTGGGACAGGTTTTCCAAGTATGGCGCACAGAAAAATTTGCCCGCATCTGCCTCAGTTTTTCTGCTCAACAAAGCAAGTAGTGATAGAGATGCTGTGAACTTCGAAATCTCTCATCTGTGTCAGCACTATAGCCTGACAGTGGCCCATGAAGAACATACCAGCCGAGGCTACATGCCAGACATTGTCATCTCTCACATAATCAGTCCATTGTCTTGACACCCCAAAAACACAGCAAAAGACACTCAGGTTACACAGGTGATATTCAGGTAAATCTCAATGACAGACAATCCCACACTGACAAAAGCTGTCATAAATATCAACACAAGACAGCACGCGACTCCAGTTATTCAGCAACTGTTTTTTTTTTTCCCTCTGTAGTGGCAAACTTCTGCAACAGATACAGCTGTGATATGAAGAATCTAGTCTACCAACACTAACAATACAGAGCTAGTCATCAACAAGGATAAACTTTCGGCCAGATGCTTCGTCTCTTCAAAGTTTCATAATGAACACTGAATTGAGGTAAAGGAAGAAAATATCCCTGCCCTTTAGCGTCCCCATTTCCCACTCCCCCTGTACACTTTAATGCCACTGGACAGGTAAATATAACAGAGGATATGAACAGTGTACCACACCTGGGTGCTTACCACCAGCCTGATCTTATTTCACCTACGAGACTATAAGCAAATAGTGAAATACCTACCACTACCCAGGGTAAATAACAGGGTAGGCACAGTATCACTTTCTGTAATTATGGTCAATTTCAGGGGACAAGGGACAAGTTAGCATGCTTTTTGAACGCAAGGCAGTGACAGCACTGATAAGCACTCACTTAACTGTACAAGTACTCTCAATATGAGAATGTTAACGAAGACTGTTTAAGGTCATTACACTGATGTCATTCAGTGTATCCTTCACCCTTGAGTCTCATTCCCATTCATTTTTAAAATATATATATATATATATATATATATATATATATATATATATATATTTATATATATATATATGACAATTTCTGAAATTCCAGCGGGATTAGATAATAATGTATGCATACATATTATGTATTTTCACACTTATTTTACAGAGCAAGCCTAACTAACCTTGCTCACTCTCACAATCACATACTAGCTACTCCACACAGCAGACTACATGTGCTTTACACACAATCTTAATCTAAATGTCAACCAAACAAATAATAACCATAAGGTCTTTCAGGTCATAAATAATGGTAAACATACATCCTGGCAACTGTGTCCTTGTGGTCAGCCAACAGAGAATGTCAACCACAAATTTCATGTGGTTGCATTATTTGTTCTGTGTTTCTATTTATAAACAATGCAGTTTGACACTTGTCACAGATGATAATGCCCTTGCAACCCTAGGCAGAGCCTTCCAATGAGGGCTGCCCTTATACCCTGGGGAGCACAGCACAGGGACTCTCTCAAGGGCACCATCAAGAAGTCCCTTAGATGAGGTCTCCCTAAAGTGCTGTACAAAGTGGAGACAGCTTAGCCACAGCACATGTGCACGTAGTTAATACTTCCACTCAATGGTCTCCACATGTTGTGTGGTCTTTGATAACCAAGCGTTTGTTTGTGTTTTTAGTGTCAAGCTATTCACAGATAAACTATACCACTTTCACAAACAGATCCTGAACAAACAATTACTTCAAGATTTCTCCAGCAAAATTCCATATCCACTACTCCAAAATAACCGTTCTGCTCTTCAATTATAAAGTAAAGTGGAAAGTATGAGAAAAGGATTAAACTACCATCAAGGAAATCATCCACATTTCTGTAAACCAAGAACGAATATGCTTTGAATGTTTTCTTATAAACTGGCCAAAAACAATCAACCTCAGTGGTTGACAAGTCCCCTTCCCCACCAAGCTATTCTGTTATTGTGAACAAACTGCCATTTTGAGTATGTCCTATAGCCTCTTTAAGAGTAAAGAGACTCAGCCGCAAAATCCAACATTGCTGACAGCACCCAGACTGGATTAAGAGGAGTGACAAAAATCAATCCCAACAATCCTATGACTTAACTCAAGCCATTGTGCAACCATGAACTTGATTAGTTGAAAAGTGTTCAATAAACCGTGTTCATAAGAGCAATTGTGGTAGGTACATGAAAGCCACCACAAAAACTTTTCATCTATACAATCACACTAAAATATAATTTTCACACTCCACTGAACATCTAAGAACAATGTTCTAAATTTGCACGCCTAAGTGCACTTCGTGAAAAACTGTTAATATCTAACTTTCATAACTTTTCCCATATATTATAGGACTTGCAAAGTTTCATGAAAGTGACCCAAAGTAGATGAGATATGCACTATACTCCAAGGAAATTTCAAGACAAACCTTTTTTTTAGCAAAGATTATCTGGCACTGAAAACACAAGTATGCTTTTTTCTAAGGAAGGATCTGTTTATCACTGAGAGCCTAAACAGGTGAAACCCAGTAGGATAGTATACAGATAGGTATGTATGTATATAAAGCTACTAGCCTACTAACCCAGCTTCTACAGGCAGATGTATGATACATAACTTATCAGATCATTCATATTGAGAAGATACACAAATACAGCACTTGTATCAAGTGTACACTGTGGTGATTATATGCAGCATCAGGCTCTCCCTGTCCCTGAAACCAGGAAGCCAGTCTGTTACTGTAGTTTATGGGCTATGTTATCAAATGACAAACACATGTTGGATGAGGTGCAAGAGGTCCCAATGACTGCCAGACTTTGTCTGAGCCAGCCAGCTAACACCAGGTTTCAGTGTCTCCTCTCTTTGGCTTTGTCTCTTTATCTCATACCAGGCATTGTTCAAGTGTCAAAGACGCCCAAAGGGTGCAAGTATTCCAACACTTCAGTAAACTTCAGTTGCTTCACCTAGAAGTATGGACTTTCCAGAATCCTAAATCCTAAAATTCGAAACAACTGACACATATGTGTACACTGTTTCTTCTTTCTTCATTTGTTTTCAAAACTTTCAGTAAGCTGATGCTGTCAAAATTTATCTAATTTTCCTTGTGAAAAAAGGCATTGTTTTTGAAGGTACTGTATACACCTTAAAGGAAACTGTCTCTGAATGCTGTGTATGGGACACTGTATTTATACGCCTATAAACATGAACATGTTTCACTAAAACAAGAGACACTGTGTACGCAAGTAGATACAGAATACGCTCAGATGCCAGGCCTTAACGACTACAATTTCAGTAATAACCGTGTAATTGACCAATCAAGGTACTGGTCTGACTCCCCCCTGACTGGTAATGAGTTTTGTGAGAGTCCATACATTATACTGATGCACAACCAGCATGGACACGCTAAACCTGCCTCGGGATACCTGATTTTAATCAAACACATACATAAACATTACTAATGAAACCTGTTCATGGAACAAAATATTAGATTCTACATACACAAGGTATTTTTAATGAAAAAGCCTTTATAAAAGCTGTGTAAGAAATGTCATAATGGAAGTTAAATGTTGCAAAAGGACAAAACTTCATAAAAATGAAACTGTCAAAATAGTGAAGTAGGCTAGGAATTCAACTTCAGTGCCTGTCCTACTGATTTAAGGCTGGTTAATCAGAAAAACAAAATAGACATATAATAAAATATATTGCTCCGAAGTCTCACTTCATAAATATCATGCAAACATCAAACCAAAAACACTGCACAGATAGTGGAAACACATGGACATCTTATACACTATCCACAAGTATCGTGCGCTCCAAATCTTGCATATTTTGTTTTGGATCCACTATGAAATACCTGGCTTGGAAAAGCAACACCCCAGAGTGTCGGTAATGTAATTCAACTGGTCAATTTATGCTCAAAGAACCCCACCACTACAGAGTTTAGAATTTACCCCATGAGCAACACAAATCAGGCAGTTTAAACACAAGTATGCATGTAAGTTATCGCAACTCGGAAGTTTTCTTTCATAACATCCTAGGCTTTTCTTTCACACTTGGGGGAGAACAAGCTGCCTCCCTCGCTCCCCATTAGTGGGCTCCATTAGACAGCCTCTCATTTACAGTCGTATATATTTAGCTTTCTCAAACAGATATAGGGATGTTTAAAAACAACGAAAGCAGGCAAAGGGGCCCGGGAGGCCTTGACAACCTGTTGCTGCTGAGATGCTATCATAACCACTGCTCATGATGGAGGATTTGTAGACAGTAGCCTGTAAGACAAGACCCTCCACATCATCTACTGCACGGACAAAGTCATTAACCCCAGTCTTCACGCAGCTATAAACAAGGAAACTGTCAAGAAATCGTATATCGTCCACAAAAAAAAAGTTTCACCAGATAAAACTGTGCACAAATAAAAACTTGGTCTGCATCTATGCTGGGCTTAATATTTGATTTAATATATGCGATACACTAAAATACAAAATCTAGACAGATTTTATCATTATTGACAAATATGTAATACATAGGGTTATCTCTTTTGTTCACCCACAAAATTATTATGTTTGGTTCATTCTACCTACTCCCACCCTTTTCACTCTTGAACGTTGAATTATTTTGATATGTAAATTGTTCAACAGCTAGCCAGGATTAAGGCCACCCAGGAGCCTGTTTCCTTTGTCATTAGGACACTAAAACCACAGACTTAACACAACACCCTGGAAAAATTCACACATTAAAGGCTAACTCATCAACACGTCATTAGTGGGACAATGATAGCACTGTTTCGGTATCAAGTAAAGTAGTTGTCAACACCGAAGATTAAAAAAATAAGTACATAGAAATTACTTGTATAAAGCTTGAAGGCAACACAGCAAAAAGGAGTACTCTGTAACTGGCAGTTGGGAAAAAAGAGAATGTAGAATTTTGTTACAAGCATTATTAGGATTTTAAAAACGTCTAGTACATTTTTACAACTTTAACTATATTTGTATTGAATCACACACAATCAAATCCTATAAGTATTAACCTATATTTATATTTGTCATTTCCACCAGCAATAGTTTATAATTTCATTCGATGCTTGGTGTGAAAACTTACCATAAGTATCTTCATTCCCATTCACAATGGGTTCTGATCTTTTATAGTCAGAGCTATGGGGCCAGCTGGCTCTTGAAGTTCCACAAGTGTACAAACTGTAATCCTTAGAGCGAGTACTTTGGAAGTTATAATCTCTCTGATTACTGGAATTACTGTATGAGATACCATAATCCCTGCCGGAGCTACCATATGAACTGTAATCCCTTTGGCCACTGGAACTTCCATAGGAGCTGTAATCCCTTGATCGACTGGGGTAATTGGAAGAACTTGAGGAACTGTAACTACTGTAACTGGTCGTACCATAATCCCTGGAAGACGGGTAGCTGGAATATCTGGAGGATCGGTAACTCATAATGAAGTCAACAAATTAACTAAAATCCCAGTGAAAATTCTGAGGGAGAGAACATCCCAGCACTATCTAACAAGGTCTACCCTAAACTCTGGAGAGCACGCACTGAAGGATTATGGGATGCCACAAATAAACTCCTGTTGACTTGTTTCCTTGCCAAGTAACAAGAGAGAGAAAAATACTCGGAACACGTTAAAGAAAAGGTTTCTTCACAATTTAGGCTGGTGCATCAAGGAGCGTATCTGTTTCTTGCAGAAGCCAAATTCACTAATGACAAAGGCATGTAGAAACCAGTGGGTGGCAAATCATAATCGCCTGGCTGAGTCGGCCTGAGGTATAAGCAAAGGACTGACAAGGGTAGAAGTCAGAGTCAGGGGAGAGGTCACAATAAATCCTATACCACAGATCTCTGCCCATGGCTCTGCTAACACATCAGACTTCTCCAGGGGATCTGCATAGATTACAGAGGTGGTCCCAAACAAAGAGAGACTCCACTACTACACTCAGTGGTTCCACTTTTCCCCAGATGTGTAGGTGTACTTTATGATAGAGTACTTAGCTGATGATGACAACACACAGTCTGGGAGATGCACACTGTATGTAACACAGGGACCTGGAGGAGACGGAGGAGACAGACTGAAGGATGCTGTGGGACAAGCTATCACCAGCCAGTCCCCAGAAAACTTAATTACAGAAAGCTGCAGGCATTTATATGACCCTCATAACAATTTCACTGTTTTTGTCCAGTACATGACCAACTGTTGGAGTCTGGGAAGCCAAATTCTGGGCTCCTGGAATTATTATACAGTGGGGGGGGATGAGGGGTTCAGCGCTAAATGGCCCAGTTTCCCCAACTCCCACACTCATTTTTCACAGCAGGAAAACTGCCAGTTTTATACATCCTAACAAGTAGGTACATCAGCACATACAGCACCACCATTCTGAGGAGAACCAGGGAAGATTTATGTGGCTAAAGCTGCTGATTCAGTAGTTCTCCACCCCCATGCCACAGGAATGGATCATTACACTACTGCATCTAAACCAATGGGACATGTGATACTTCTTAACTTTGTTTTTGTTGTCTGCAATCGCTCCCTGGTGTTTTCTCAGTCCACCATTTCACTGTGTGAAAATTTTAACCTTTGTTTCAAAGTGTACATTTGTAAGGCTGAGGAATTCAAATGCTTCTTCATGAATAAACACTTCTTTTCTGGTTTCTTTTCATGAAGTGCTCCTGTCTGGTACATTGATAAACTCTGAAAGTCAGCTAACTGTTTTCAATCTAAATATGTCTGAGTGAGAAAAAAAGATTTTTCGCAAAGAGAACGAATTTATCTATATTTATGAAATGCCTGTACTAACAGGTTTTGACATTTCTTAAGTGAAACTTGAGATTGTCACTCGGCTGGCGAAACACAAGCCAAAGTTTCCATGGTGATGTCTGTTATAGCAGAGGGCATGGAATGATGAAGTTGTACCATATAACATAGATCTAGGTTCATAATACATATTTACTTTAAACGCTTAGCATGCAAATCTAAAATGTACAACAAATGTGGTTTATATGAACCTTTCTGGACAAAAAAATCCGGTAAAGCATCAAAACAAACCAAACCCAAATGAGCATTGTCAAACAGTCGTCAAAAGCATGAATCAGGAGGGAGAACTTAATCAACTGATTCATGAGAGTTTCTACAGCATTACAGGGTGAAGGAAAGAACAAAAAAAAAAGAAAAAAAAAAAGAGAAAAGGCAAAAGGCCTTTGAAAAAAAAATTAACTATAATTGATTCCATAATCAATCTATACACTGATCTAACAGTTAGTGAGCAATACTTTTTCATTTACACAGTTTTTCCAGATGGACACACAGAATATAACTAGCAACAATGCAAAATCATACCTTCTGATGTATACCAGAAGAAGTTTCACATAAATTACCATAAAAACTTGTTACAATACAAGTTAAACCTGAAAACATTCCTTTTATCATACAATACAACGAGACCAATGAGGCAAGCTTTGATGAGCTACGGCATTCCTAAAGTGAACTAATAAATTAAACGATATGTTTACTTCTTCCACATCAGCCTACATTAAGTTCTGTCTACACAACACGTCTCAACCTAATTATACAGCCTCCTCCAGGTATACACTGTAAATCTTCTACACCTTCATCCAATAAAGCACTCTTATCAATGGAAGTTATGCATACAATTAAGATGAAAAACATGCTAAAAATGATTTGTTTGTGTCATTAAATATGCAAGCTTTGTAAAAATATGCTTACTATTTCTCTACACCCCACAGTTCTCTCATAAAGTCTCAAAATTTTGGTTTCAGAGGCAGTTGAAAGAGTAAGGTATGCAGAAAAAAGAAAAATAGTGTGTAATGAAATGCACATAATGACCACTGCTTTTATCTTAAAGAATGAACAATATATGAAACGTCTGTCTGTCCTCAGTAAGACGATCAAGGTGGCCGAGACCGCTGCGGACAAACCAAAATTCCTACGAATATCGGATGAGCTTACCAGTAACTGTATTCAGGAATGCTGGGTCATCAGAATCCCCGGGGTCACAGCTGATGAGATCATGAGGCAGGGCCCCAAACAGCGTGAACAACACAGAAAACACTATACAACTGAAGGACACGTAAGGGAAATACTGAGACTCTGATATGAACAGAAGACTTATCATGGTCCAACACATGCACTTGGTGTAGTGCGTATTTCTAGCCAACAAAAGATGTGTAATTATTCAAAACTTGCTGATTAAAAGCCTCTAAGAAAGCAAAGCAGTAAACTTTGTAAATTCCAAGTTCCAACAGTCTGCAGAGAAACGCAAGGATTAAGTAAGCCAAAGTTTTGGATAGCCTAAATGCCAAGCTATGACGCTGCTATGAAGGGAGACAAAGAGCAGTGAAGTCAGATGGGGATGCCTCCTTTTAATAAGCAGGGAGGGTGGGTGGGCAATGGTCCTTATCACAGGACGCTCTTTTGGGCCCATCATATTATCACAGACCAGCCGTTGTCCAAACCTTTAACCTTTCCAAACAGACAGTATATACAAAGTAGCACATTCCACCAATAGGATTGCATGGGGTGTAATCGGGGAGGCGTTTTCTCTGGCTACCCTATACAAAGCTCACTTGTGGCTGTTGCTAGGTGAGCTGTGAGGAGAGGACATGCTCATATACTGTGTATGATGTTTTCTGTTGAGAAACGTGATGTAGCTTTTCTTACCAATTTGGAGCTTCAGCTGGTAGTGAAAAAATTCCTGTCACCATATGTAATTCATCAGACACTACAGACAAGTTTATATTTGAGAGAGCTCGGGCTGGGGTCCAGACTTAGCTGTGCTATATTGGAACAGCTGACTGAAAATGTGTCTCAACACAGTAGTGCTGCTATTTAATTTATCTAAAGGATCCATGGATCCTAATCAGTGCAATTAAGGAGGCCCTAGGGACAAAACACAGCTGGCATCTACAGCAGTAAAGGGGCAAAACTCTTGGTTAAAGACCAATTTTCAAATCAATTTATTTGACAACTGATACCTGTAGTTTTCTGACAAAGGTTGTTTGCTGTAACAGAGATTAGGAACTATTAACAGAGTCAGTTAAAGACCAATTTTCAAATCAATTTATTTGACAACTGATACCTGTAGTTTTCTGACAAAGGTTGTTTGCTGTAACAGAGATTAGGAACTATTAACAGAGTCAGGACAAAATGTTTGCTCATTCATAAGCATGATTTCCTCAAATTGATTTATTTATTTATTTATTTATTTGGTGTTTTCCGCTGTTTTCAAAATATTTCACTTATAGGGCGTCGGCCTGCTTAATGGTCGGAGAAATCCAGGAAGAGTCTGAGGGAAGCTCATAACAATCTGCAGGTTACTGGTAGACCTTCCAAGTACTCTTCAAATTCAGCCAAGATCATCACAAAAATGGCTCCGTATCATACACAGAAGCATAAAATTATTTACTGATGTATTTGTATGTTGCTTTTAATACAATTATGTCTCTAAATGGAATCTAATACACTTCCCACCTCGACCTAAAATTTTTTTCCAAGGTCATCACTCTGAATAGTTCAAGGCATCAAACATTCTGAACCTGTAATATTTAAATGTAACCCTAGTGGCTACATATGTACTGAGGATCACATGCCAATCCACTAATCATCACATCAAATATGTAGTGAAGTGGAAGTAAAGCAGAAGTTTATTCCCACAGGCTGAATAACTTGGACAAATAAACACTTAACTGAATACAAACAAGGGCAAATATTCCCTTAATATATAGATAAAAGTTTCCAGATTGAAAGTGTATGTTTCCTTTGAAACAAGCACCGAGAACCATCAAATAGACAATCACTGACAGCTTTGTTGGTGCCAAGTTCGTAAAATTGTAACTGCGAAGTCTGACAAACATCTGCTGATCTCTCTAAGTGTATCTAGCAGAATAGCTTGCTGACTGAAATGGTAGAGTAAATGGTCTCATTTTCTGGAGAAAGCTGTTTGGGACATGAAGCAATTTGTCATTGATGACTACACCTAGTGCTGTCTACATGATAGTCCACAGGGGAATTCCAGCCATGTACAGCAAACATCAAAGGATAACATAGGCTTACAGTAACCATGAAGTGTTTCCATCAGTGCCTAATCATCAAATCTTAAAACACCCCATTTGAAACAGAAAATGTCAACATCTTAGTAAACCAGCAACATTCCTCTACATTATACCAAGCACATGATAAAAACCTGCCTGAGAGACATGTTCAACTCACATCAAGGTGCATTTAAGTCAATGCTTAATTGCTTAAAACAGACAGCTGTGATGGTAATCAATGCCCTTTTCAAAATGCTCAAAATGTTGGTAAAATACAGAAGAAAAGAAGGCATGGGATGAGAAAGCTATCAAGAGGAATATGTATTGAAATTTCCACAGATCTGTCAGACTGACAATCCAATCTGTGTCACAGGGACAGAACAGATGGCCTATAAACAGTTTCTCAGCAAGAAATAGCATGGATATCAATTTCAGACATCATTACCACCCACATATGCAGTTATACAGGCACTTCTACAGACCAATTATCAAGGGCTGGATAAATCTGTGGCAGAATTAAAAAATTTTTTATCGTACAACCCTACCAGTAAACTACCATTGAAGTTAATGGATGCAAAAGTCATAGAAGCATGCCAAAAATTGCTAATGATACACCACTATAACAAAATCTCCCATGAAACTACATGCATAAAGTATAAAATATTCCAAAATGTCCAAAATTTGAAAAACTAAGGAAAAGTAGAAAAACTAATATCCCAAGTTACATACAAAAAAAGTTTTGACTTGAGCTTGTTGTAAAGAGAGAATTTTCTCATTTTAAATCTATTAACTGTATGGCAGTAAAATATTAAGATTAAATCATTCATAGAAAATATATACAGGAGTTTTTAAGGTGAAAATAGAGTAGTCATATCAAACATATAGGAAAATCCTGCTAAAATCTACATACATTTTGACATACCTGATTAACAACCACCCAAGTGAACTGTTCACTTTAAAATGATACTAGGAGACAATTTGAGTTCACAACATTTTCTGTCCCCCCCCCCCCCCACTCCCTTTGGAAAAAAATGTTTACAAAAAGAAAGTATTGTTGATCAGAATAATTCACAGAAAGTAGGTAGCATGGGAGGTACAAGCCTTCATGATCATTTTAACATGGGCTAACCGTTTGGTCCATGACAAAACTGACACATAGACAAGATTGTAATTCGTTAATAAAGCAGGTACTAGCTGGAAAATTTGCCATTTATGTTCTGCACCATATTTAAAATTATTTCCAGGCTAGAGGTACCCTTCAGGCCCCCATTATCACGAAGCTCAGTTAGTTAAGTGAGCTGTTAACTACCTTGACTGTATGTGGTAGACATACTAAGTGCACAGACCCTAATTCCTCCACTCTTTACACATGTGAAAGAGCAACTTTCAGTGCAATTTATGCACATTTTTGATTTGATTTTGGAAACAAAACTACACTGGTTGGATTGAGCAGTTTCAGAGCTTCACAAAAAGTGTAATTTTGTCAGCAAACACAGAGTAATACTTTCAGAATATGCTTGAATAAACTCTTTGCAAACACGCGAAAACGTTGAAGAATTGCAGTACATGTAGCTATAAAGGGTTACTTAACACTAAGCATATTTCATGAAACTGATCGAAGAATTTGGAGAACTATATAATATTTTAGGGATTAAAGGCATTACAGGAAAACTCAGATAGCCCTAACCATGTAATAACATAGGCTGTAGAGCTGCACAGCCAGGCTTGGAAGTTGATTTAGCAGTAACTAAGGAGCAATCACAAAGCTGCAATGAACACTGACTGTAATCTGACCAGGTTTTCTCCAGCTCTCTTTAAACCACAGACTATATACACACCCAACACAAACACATATAAACTTTAGGTGAATATATACAGAGATGCTATCAGGATTTAACTGATTGACAGGAGCAGAGCCTGGCTCAATATTGCACAAGTACACCTCAGGAATCTGATGTCAGAACAAAGAGGAGTATCTGGGTGCTCAGGTTTTCGCTCTGCCCTTTTGTCCCTGGGTGAGGTGATCTAAGAGTTACAGCAGAGAAGGGCGTGTGACTCACCTCCTCATTCACTACAGATCTGACAGGCTCCCAAACAGTGTACCTAAGGATCGGGCCACAGGGAAGTATACAGGGCATTGGCACTTAAAAATTCTTGTGCCCAAATAATCAGACAATTTTTTTTTATTCCCTAAAAACTATTTTCTTCAGTTTATTCGTCAATAATATTCCAAGACATGACACTTGCATCATAAAAACAAAGAATGGGATTTTATGCATTAATTTTAGACATTTACGGATAAACACCTTCTAGCAAATGACCACACTGGAATTCCCCCAAATAGTTGTGGATGTGTCCCTCAATTGCCAAGAACATCTGGGCTGCTGCACATATGATAAGCATGATTAAGTACATAAAGAGTACACCTTCCAAATGAATTGAATTTACCACTGTCAATACATAATCTCAAATGCTAATACACTCAGGAAAGCTTTGCACATGTCTTACCAACAACTGACATTGTAATGTGGATGTGTAAACACTTGGTAAACATACAGGTAGAAATTTAAAGAGCTACTTTTGTCAAAACATCTGTGTCTTAAACCAAGGTGAATTGATAAAGACTGGGATAGTTTGAATTGCTTTCCTAAATTGTGAAAATACTGCAGCGAATTAAAACCGATATTGTACATTTCGTCAGAGTATACGGAAACAAAATATTTCTGTCCCACTTTGCCTGGTGTGACGTTACCCACAAACACATGATGTCATCAAATGCGGATGTATATCCACAAATGACACTGCCCTTTCAAACCCTCTTAACGTCATCCCAGCATAAATGCCTTACTCAATGTGACATCTGCCTGATTCGACGTCATACAGGGAATATTATCAGGTCACATCAGGAAAATTTTCCGGACACAGCCGAAGATTTTGTTTTTCAAGGAATCTTCAGTTATATGGGTTAAATAGTGTTATTCATTAAAATCCTATTGAAACATAATGTTACGCTTACTCCATACTATTTTCTTTCATATCATTGTAATATTTCTACAAAATTTGTATCCTGACTAGAGTGGCACTTTAAGATAAACTTACCTGTAATGCATGGGCCATAATCATACTGATAAATTTCAATATTTTCACACTGCATACTTAATTGCAAATTATAACAGCACTTCTTCACACTTTTTTACAGAAAAAATGAAACCATAATAAATAACATTCCATAGTTATTTAATGACAATCACATTTTGTAACTACATCTATCACATATATAGGTATCCAGCACAAGTAAAAAAAAAATCAAAAAAAAAAAAAAATAAATAAATAAATAATTGAAGCATGGTGGTTACTGTACTATAATCAAACTCATATCTCCTCAAAAATGAAGAACATGAAATAAACAAACACTTTAGAAAGTTGGACTTTAAAGTACTCAGGAAAAGAAGGAAGTTGCCTGGAGAAAGAAGAGTTCTGTGCTGAGCTCATGAGCTACAATGCAGACTGGGCTACAAAAGCGTGTGTAAGGGCAGTTTGTGAGAAGCTACATAAACACGACAGCAGCTGCAAGTGTCACAGGAAGCTCATACGGGACACTAAACTGACTAGACCACGCTATGACCACGTATTGCACTGGACAACGTAGACTTACGGGACACAGACTGAGCACGTTTATTAGGGGACGATGACTGTTTTGTGGATTGTTTAGATGTAGATGCTTCCGATGTTTTCCCCGAAGACTTTGCAGGTGACGACCTGGCGGGAGATGATCTGGCCGGAGAGGACTTTGCTGGAGATGGCCTCCGGGGAGCTAAATACATACACAATATCAAACTTTTCTGAATGAATGCCTGCAACGGAGGGGGCTTGATACAGATTATAACATGTGTTTAATAGTATAATGATCAGAATTAATTCCCCCTTGTTGAAGATAAATTGCTTTCTCTTCCTACATATCATAATGGTGCTAAATGTAGAATGAAACTGAGCTTTACCTATCAAAAAAAAAAAACACAACAAACTAGCAGCTGAATTATTACGTGATATCAGTTTGTTTGATTGTGACACTAAAATACAAAATAAGGCTATAACGCCATGATCCAGCCCTTGTAGACTTGGCAGACATGCTGATTTCTCACAGAGAGGCATACACATATATACATTTATGTACTTTATGGGATTTAAGGACAGGATTAGAATCCATAACAGGATTATTGTTAATCCGGACCCACAACTATATCATTACATGCATTAATGATGGACACAAAAATGTTTTGAGATTAGCTGTGTGTAATTTAATTACTTAGGTAAACTTTAAAATTTAAATCTTGAGTACATGAGTACAGCACGGCGAAAAATAATTACATGTACATGTGACCGTCGCAAGAAAGATTTTGGATTTTTAATCTGTAAATGTTACAAGGAATGGAGTGGCAGTAATTAATTGTTCACACATTAGTCAAACTGCAATATTTATGTATATTTATGTACATGAATATTATTACATGTATATTATTACATGTATATTATTACATGTGGGTTTAAGATGTTTGCTTATGTTTTTGTTGAGTAAACATCACGGAGAACAAATTCCCACACCCTCAGCAGCTTAAACTTGAAACTTTAGCCAAGAAAAAAAAAATGAATATATTATATGTGAAAATTAGTTAGTGAATGGAAACTGTCCATCGTGTTAGTGTCTGGACATGCTGTTACCATAAAACAGAAACTCTGTGTTACAGGGTACGGCTGTATGACTTGAACACAAGCCATCACAGTAAGAAAACAAACGAGAGCCCTAGATGACAGCAGCAAGCCTCCCTTAGTTATCTCCCTTGTTTGATCCCACACACCGAGCCGTGTACTTACCTATGGGTGGAATGCTGCTCTTTATTTCTGATTTCCGTCGTGGAGACTTCTGTATGTTTTTCTCATTCATGGCTTTGACTGAATTCTAAAACAGACATTTAAAAATTGTGATAACACTGTCTCAACCAAGAATGTTATTTAAAACAAACCGATGAGCAAGTGTGTCACTAAAACTCAACATTAATTGTCACCCTTTTTCTGGGAGTACCTACATGTATGACACACAGTAAATATTTGATATAGACAACATAAACACATAATGAACTCATGAAATAGAAAGAATACCTTGAACATATTTAGTACAATCATTGAATATGCATATACTGCAGCAAAGACGCATACGCACCATAATGGAAACTAAACAAGAATTATATGTAACTACAGAGATTCATATTATGAAGTATATGTACCGTTTCCCATGTTTCTGGAATTGTATACAGTACAAGATTTTTCATTTCAAAATCTTTCTACAAACAAGGTAATCACTTTCTGAATATCAGTCGCACCCAGGCTATGCAAAACCAAAATAACAAAAATGCAGACAGTGAAAATTAGGAAAGTGGTTTCAGCAAAACCTCCATGACTTGGTTTTTCTTTCTTAGGCTCCTTACACAGCAAAAATATTTCTACAGTTATAAAACCTGAAAAGTGGCCGACAGAGGTGGATGAGCCAACGTTTGGAATTGCTGTTTTCATAAGGTAAGGTTCAATTCTGGCTATACATAAAACCACAAAAGTGGCTGACATAGGTGGATGAGCTAATGTTTTGAATTGCTGTTTTCATATGGTATTTTACTGAGGCAGCATTATAAACAGGCCAATGTGCAAAATGACTGATTCAACCCACTGGAAGTGGGTTAAACGTAAAGCCACACCAATTAAAATTTTCGTTTTGCAAGCAAAATCTTTTTTTTTTCAATGATGGTGGAGGGCATAAAATAAATGTAAAACTGAAATAACATCTAACATGTGAACTGTCCCAACAATTGTCCCAGAGCACATATTAACATGATTGGAAAACCTTGGAAAACGTTGAAAAACAGGAAAATCATAAAAAAGCACTAAGATCAGACAATATACAAAGATGGATTTTCAGTTAAAGTTTTATTTTTCAGGGCACAAAATAAAACTGGCGTTGTTTAAGCACAAAAAAAGAACAAGCACTTGGTCAACACTCACCATGGAGACATCATCGGAGCGTGTACTGCTCGCACTTTTTGGTCGCTCTAATTTCATCAGGAGACTAGCTTTATTATTTACCTGTTTACCTGAAAAACAAAACAAAACAAAAAACATTTTAAATCTGACAGAAATATACATCAATGTCATACCACGTCAAATCATATAAAGGCAAATTATACCCATTACATCCATAATTCATATCAACATACAAGTTGCACAATACACATTACCTACCTGACATTTGTGACGCTTTCTGTACATACACACAATTGTCCAAGCAGCCTATAAAGCGAAGAACCGCCAACATTTTGAAAACCCAAATCTTCTGCAGCCTACATACAATTATTCCACCTGGAGTTAAGCTATGTCTACACTCAGCTGATCAAAAAAAGTGCTCAGATTTCCAACTTGATCGTCTTGAATTAATCCATGGTGAGATAAACTATGCTTGACGCTATTATGACCCTACGTGTTACATCTAACTGGACAGTGTCTGTTTTCCGTCTGGTGGGGCCAGATTGCCATGTACTTGTCATGCACACCTGTCACAGGTAACACCACAGCGCTACAGATGGCCACTCTCTGACCAGAGTCCTGCACAGCCAGATGTCCAAATGGACACAGGGGGTAGACACATACAGTGTTTGATTACAATGTACAGGTGCCTTACTAAAATCAATGGGGCATTCGCATAGTTAGGGTTCATGAGGCTTTACACTACTAATCTCACTTAGGTAAGTTTGTGTTAAACCCTAAATAATCCTCCACCATGGTTTAACAATGGTTACAAGCTTGCATTCTGAGAAGTAGAGTAACAATATGGTTGCATGTAAGTGCAGGCAATTCTATAATCTTTATTCAGAAATAATATACATGTAAGTGTGTATTTATATCCTGAATTTTGATGAAGTTGGAGTATACCTGTAGTAGATGTTAACATGCACAGAATAATATGCACAGAATAATATTCACTTAATCATGAGCACATGTACTTAACTTCCTTATTACTGTTGATTTTAGCATATAAAGCAAATTTTATACCAAAAATATGGAAGGACAAAAAGCGAAACAGACAGAAATATTTGCAGGAATGTGTATATTTTTTTCAATAGCGGTGCTGTAAATCTTCAACCTTTTCAACCACTAAAGCACTTTTATTCAGTGGAATTTAAGCACACAATTATTATCAAAATGATGCTAAATTGATTCGCTTGTGTCACTAAAGATGCAAGCTTCATAAAACTTTGCAAGTAAGTCCTTTACATCCCACAGCTCTCTCACAAATTTTCAAAATATTGGTTGTATAGGCGGTTGAAAAGGTTGAAGAAGTAGGGTACTCCTTTTTCTATATATATATTTTTTTTTTTTGACTTTTTAATTGCAACACCTCCACTTATATTACCTTATTCAGGTATCCTATGCCCTCATTAATAGACTTCAACAGGGCACTTGGCCTGGAGACATAATTCACTCTGTCTCACTAACACATTGATTCACAATCTAACCATACAATCCTATTAAGTGATGCACGTATATGGCATCGGCATAAAATATCCAGCCTTTGGCTCGATAAGTCTTTACTACTGCCAGGCCAGACATCCTTTTGCTCACTGACTTTGACAACATCACACTGATTCAATTAACTGGACATCGTCCAATTGTAACAAAAATCTAATAGTGCGGTACAGCAGGTCATCGCTTCCCTGTTCAATAATCTTTCCATCTGGGTAAATTCCAGCACGTATCAAACAATGGAACATCAATACAGCAGCCATCTTTTACCACTCACTCGCTTGCCGAACATGGCCGGTATAAGCCGATGGTGACGTATTTGCCAATCAGAAACAGCCCATTTGTAGGCTAATCCAGCTCATATAGTTTTTTTGGCCAATGAAAGGTGACTAAGACTCAGGACTGGCCAAGCTGCACGCAACATACTGTGTTGAAGACAATTATTACCCATGTCAACGTGGTGCCAGACTGATCAAAACCTACGCTCTATGTATAATGTACGGCATCTCCTGTATAAATGGGAGCATCACTTATTGATTACTGAACAGGGGAGAAGTTCCAGTAAAAACCCCGCACCATCTATACATGTACATATACATGAAAATGTCTAGCTGATGTAAACCCATTTCCATGTTGTATCCTACACATCATCAGATCATACACATGTATACCTTGGGTCTCTGAAGCCTGAACATTATGGAAATATATTCTGCTACCTTGGCAACAATTGACCTGAGTTGCTGATGAACAAAGGGAATTTGGCTTGTATTCTGCTCTACAGCTTATCAAACCCCTTGTGATGTCAACAATGTACATGCATATATACAATGTATTCATTTACAGTGCAGCTAAGCAAGTATCCTGGGCAATGCATGTGGTATAATTTAGATAAAAACAAAATTAAACCTAAATTGTAGAATAAGCCTCACTATTGATAAACTGGAGGCAAAGTAAAATTCAACACATTCGTAGACATTCAAACGGTATTTAAATACAGCCTCACTTCTCTTGGCAGCTTTTTCTATGTAATTCTATGAGGAAGTATAGTACATGTTTCAAAATACAGGTTTCTGAAGTTTATGAAGGATGTGTGGAAAATTCAGGGCAAAAAAAAAAAAAGAAGTACCAGTACTTTGAAATCTTAACATTCACTACCGAACTTCACATAAAGATTGCTTAAACTGTGAATTGCATCGATTGATTGCCACTGATGAGAAACAGGAGAAAAAGAAATTAATTTATGCATGGCACTGGGCCAATGACTGTGATTAGGTCAGCATTACATGTGGAGTACACAGGAGGTAGCTGCAGCCTTCATGTAATAGTACCTGCTCCCAGTCATCTGACCAAACCCTGACTCATCACTTCAACCGTGCCACCGGTCTCTGAACAGCGATATCGATCCGTACAAATAACACAGCCACAAATAAACAATGGAAACTCAGATTTGAAACTACGTCTAAATTCGGAGTGACATGAAATAACTTGCTGACAATCCTTGCTTTAAAATAATCTTTCAGTTTCAGGAAACAAATACATGGACTGAATGCTGTAAAGCTTTGCCATGCTGAGCAATGTATGTAGAATTCCTACAATTCTCTTTGCTTCTACATGTAAACTCCAACAATTTCATTAAATCATACAATGTAAATATTTCATTTTAACACCTGTTAATACATACATGTACAGCACACACTACTGCACCATATATTAATTCTACACGTAATTTGACAAAAGTTTACTGCAGAAAAACTATGACCAGCTTCAAGTTTACATGACCTTCATTTCATTCCATCATTGTGACTCATCCAACAAAGTACACGTACATGCAAGAACATCAAATATAGACAGCATTGCATCACTTATGCAAACAGCGTAGCCCATAACCAATGAGTTGTTGTGCTCAAACTCAACTCCAAATGGATTGGCTGTGGCTCTTTGTCCTGCGAATTGGCTTAGAGCAACCATTTTTAACAGACAATTTCCAGTTTCATCTTCTAACCACCATAAACCTCTCAGCCTTCATGCGAGAAAAGTACTGCTGAGTACCAATGTTTGATAACGGTCTCACAGTTTGCTTCAGAAGAACTTTTCAGATCATTCAAATGGGTAAAAACTGGATGGAATAAAATTCTACCTTTTGGAATTACCTTTTGATTTGCTTTCTATCCTGAAATTGATTTCCTTTCAAACACATTCACACATAAATTTTACACTTCTCCCCTTTTCTTAAACTGACAAAGCTATATTTCAAGGGAAATCCCTAAAGTACATGTCCATTAGTTGATTGACTGATTATCTTGTGTATTTTCCTCAAGAATATGTCATTTCCACAATGGCATATGGTTTTATCAGTGCAGAAAACTGGAGTGCAAGGAGTAAACCACAGAAGTACTTTGGCAAGATACTAAACGACACTCTACGCAAATAGACCTACATGTACGAATGCAATTCTGACAGCTCTAGTGTAAGTGAATAATTACAGAATTCTGCTTAAACACCAACATGTACGTAATCATATGTAATAATACTTAAATTTATTTATTTATTTGATTGGTGTTTTACGCTGTACTCAACAATATTTCACATATACGACAGCTGGCAGCATTATGGTGGGAGGAAACCGGGAAGACCATCTGCAGGTTGCGAGAAGGCCTACCCACATACGGCCTGAGAGGAAGCCACCATGAGCTGGACTTGAACTCACAGCAACCAAATTGATGGGAGGTCACTTCTGCATTGCACCGCGCTGGCATGCTAGCCCCCTTGGCCACAGAGGCCTCTAATATTAAAGTAGATCCAAGATGATTGATATGATTAGTGAATAATTATATTAAAATTTTTACCACAAAATTGATCAAAACCACCATTGCACATCTCTCCAAAACTGCAATGCCTTGTTCATGCAGTTACAGTTTGTACCTAATCAGGGCCACATACATGTACATTTCCATACTCTTTAGGCGTGATCAAACTACAGCACACCCCAACAAAGCCGAAATTATGGGAAATCTTGCCTGATAAATTTTGACTTGAATGTTTGAAACTATTTTTTATGCTCATGTGTAACCCAAATCACAAAAAGATCACCAAATTGGAAAGGTATATTTGGCCCTGTTGACTGTTAAACACATTCCTTTTCGATAAACAAAGAAGAACAGAACACAAGAACATTTGAGACGGGTAAAAAATGTGTAAAATGTAACATATGGAAGCCAGAGGCAGCTTTCTGGATTTACCCACTGCCATAATTCAGAATAGGGAAGCTTACCTCTGCCTTTCAGATCAGTGTGTCCCAGGCCACTGATGTCAGACCTGCTGCTGCGAGCCGAGCTAAGGGCGGAGTCATTAATGCTGCCATTGATAGAGCCAGAGAAATCCAGGTGTAAGGGTACTGATGTGCCTATGGAGCTGCTGGACCCAGTCCTTGTGCGGGCAGCAGGTGAAGCTTTGGCCTGCGAGCTCGTGTTCAGCCGACTCTTCACCTGACTGTAGTCGGGTTTGGGTAGGGACTGCAGCTTTTTGGGTACTTTGGACTCCACTTTTTTGGGTTCTCGTTTACGGGGAGGTGGAGCCTGGCTGAAGATGGATTCCAGTCGACTCTTCACTACCTTTTCCTTAGGCTTCGGTGGAGAATCCTTATTGGCCTCTATAGTAGACATAATGTCTCCCCATTTACTCTTAGGTGTGGTCCTTTTGATGATCTTGGGAGGCTCTTTAACAACCTTCACCCTCTCCCGTGGTGACGGCTTGCTTTCCGCATCTTTATCTTCTGACTTCAATGGAGACTTGCCAATGCTGATATCTGTCTTCTTCTTATTGGACAGGTTCTTTTTGGCCTTAGTCACAGTTTCCTTTCCTTCTTCCTTAGCTTTTGAAGGTTGCGCAGTTTTCAAGTATTCTGCAAGTTTAGAGCCCACATTAATATTCGGTTTCTTGTGGTCTATGCGGGCAGCAGGTTTTGATTTTGTCCCTTTTGTCTTTGATTTTGAATCTGGCTTTTCCTGCTTACCCGTCTGATCATCCTTGGTTACGTTTTCAGAGTTCTCTCCCATATCTACACCATCTCCCATCCTACAGGTGGAGCTATCACTCTCCACAGCCAAACTGGTGTCCATACCTTGCTCTCCTGCTTCTTGGGATGTTTCCCTGGATCGTTCCTCAGAAGAACTTTCACAAATTGTATATTGCTGATCCTTTTCCTGCTTGCTGACCTGAGAGGAACAACAACAAAAAAATCATTTCAAAATACGATATAAAAAAGCACTAAGGTTTGTCATACAAAACCATGTCATTACTAAAATTGCACCATGCTATCGCTAGTGACAGGTGAGAAATGCTAGGGCATCATTTCACGAATAAATCTTAAAGTTGTAAATGTTAAACCTAAGTTCTAAGTCATAAGTTTTACCCATCTGTATACAATAAAATTTAACTCAAGATCAGAGTTGTGACTTACGACTTTCTATGAAATGGGGGCTCAATATTGAAACTGCTTCTGGGAAAGCAATCAATATGCAACTGTTGCCTGCTAGATGATATGTAGAAAGCAGCTTAAGTAACATTATGTGGCATTACGCATTTGGGGATTTTTTATGATCTTTTCAAAGATTTTTATGCTGAAAACTGGCTAAGAACCACTTCAGGTTTTCGAACCACCAACTTCGAAGGTTCCTGCAGGGCTGTTGGCCACATGTTCTAGGAAGCTTGATGGTTCTCATGCAAATTTCAGCACAAGAACCTCTGCTACACCCAGTAAGCACATAAAGCCCAAATACAAAGAATAGTGCCGTCTGCTACATGACATCATGAACTGATATCACCCCGAAGGACAGGCCTTAATTCAATCCCTAGCACTCAATACCCACCTTATTACACCTTAACGCCCACCCCCCGGCCAAGCGCCATGCTTAACCCCAGGGACACTTCAGACTTTCAAGAAGTATCCTAATCAAAGATATTCTACAATTTATGCCTCAGATCACGGAGATAATACAAATTCACAAATACCGTTGTGACATCAATTGAGCTTTCTGTCTCTGATGTTTCTTCTGCCGTCGCTTCAAACGTCTCGTCCCGTGCCTTACAAACTGTATTCATTTGTGACCCATCTCTGCAATAAAAGGAAACCAGACATACAACATACATGTACATGTAAAAAAAAAACCTTCGACACATCTACATTGTAAATTTAAGATAAAATGCCACTCCAAAAAGCCACTTTCAGTAAGCTGACTCTCACCGGGTCAAACTCCTCACATCAAAGTTACACCAAGGTTAGTCTGTAAACTGCAATAACATTGAAACAAAAGCTTTATTATAGTATGACACAGACTCGAAGGATTCTATCTCACAAATCCATGTTAATGAAGGCAGATCTTGAATGTGCTTACGATTCCATTTCTTTCTCCTTGCCACTGGCTGTAGCAAGAGTACCAACATCACTGACATCGGAGTCCTTCATACAGCCCTGCAATGTCAATCCCTTCATCACACCTGCAGTAATACAAAACAAAAGCATCCATAATACTACATGTACATTTAGGTCTCCAACAATCTGCATATTGTCAAATCAAAAGAAAATCAAATTTGTTAAAAACAGTAAATCTGTGACCGTACTATGTTAATAATTAAATTTTTTACCTCTTGAACATTGACTTTAATGTAAAATTCTATTTTAATACCATACCTCTCCAAAATTTCTTAAAAATGTACACTGCTAAAATATATCCCCTTGAATTTATAATGTACGTGTACACTTGTGCTTAAAAATACTATCTGTGGAAAAACTAAGTAAAGGTACATGTACCTTACATGTATCAGACTTTTAGTCATATTATTATTTTAAGAAAAGATTACATGTACTGTACATATATAAGTATGCATTACTATACATCAACATTCACCGACTGAAATTGATCTCAGATTAATATAAATTGTACCTCTAAATACCCTCCACATGGTACATTTTTTTTACAGTAATTTGAGGTGTAAACTGTGCATGTACTTATAGACATCACACACTGGACAACCAGGAACAGTTTAGAAAACCACACCATGTGCTCAATGGATACTGTGATACAGTATGGTTTCAAGTATAACCACAGGCACTATGATGGAATGCACCAAATGACTTCACATATGGTATGTACAGGATGTCTAGTTTCCAGGTGACTGGGTAAGCATGCTTTCCAGTTATGTAATAATCTGACTGAATAGGTATTAATGTACACCAGAGCAGGATTATTTGACCATGAGTTATGACAGCAATCAATTGAAGCATAACACTTTTATATTGTATACTTAGAACAGTTTTAACTAATACATCAGATTTGGTAACAGCTATGAATGTGCAGATCAAGTACAGGTATCTTGAATTAAGAATCAAATTAATTAATATAAATGATATTAAAACACAAAGCTCTAAGATTACCAAAAATAATACACATGTACCATGTAGAAACAGATATTTTCTTTGTGCTTACAGCGACATGGTAAGGCCCTTCAAACTAACCAATATCAATGAAGACAGAAGTTACATATTTAACCCTGAAAAATGCACCTCTGACACCACTGATAAAAACTCAGAAATGAAGAAAATCACTAAAGTACATGTATTTCTATTCTAGTGTTGTTGAGAAGCCCACTTCTTTCAGTTTCTCAAGAAATGTTTTGAAAACTGTGTAAATAGTACGTGGAACAGCAAGATATCTGTTTACACCAAGGAAACTCTTAAAACATTATCATAACTCCAACATGGCTCTGCCACCAAGTTAAGAATTAGAATTAGACATGTTGAAAAATTTGTTGGTTATTTTTTACGCAATATTGTATCTCCATGCCACATTATGTACATGTACTGTTACTCTTGAACCTTTTCGAAATTTAACGCACTTTAAGCATTGAAATTTATACATGCAATTACTATGAAAATGACTCCAGAATGATTTATTGGTGTCACTAACAATGCAAGCTTCATAAAACTTTCAAATTACTTCTCCACACCCCAACAGTTTCCTCAGAATGTTCCAAAATACAGGTTGCAGAAGCAGTTGAAAGGTTGAACGAGGGTAATTACAATTTATACAATGCCGATTCTCTCTTACAAGTATATGCGGATATACAGTACACATGTGTACGTATATGCATGTATCCTCAACAAAAATGTAAATGCACGAAGCAATCTTTATATTGTTTTTATCTCCGTTAATTCAACCATTGGGGTAAGTATTTCAACTGGGCCACCTGATACGAGGAAAACAAATCAGTATACAAATAAATAATTTTGGGGGGCATGTTTCATGAAGGGTCATTTTAAAATAGAATTTTTGGTTTGTGCATTTATATTTGTGAGTGTACATGTGTACAATGTGCATCTAACATTACTGAAGCATTAATTCCTTTCAACAGCATAAGCGAATGTCGAGAAGCCGAACTTATTATGAAAATTATTATGCACTGACAATGAAAGAATAAACAGTGTATGTTATACCTTCTTGGTACGCCTGGAAGGTGTCTGCGTAAAGCTCCGTCAAGTTCTTTTGTCTCTCATCTGATGGTTGTGAGCCACGGATATCTGGCCACTCCGACGGGGAATTTGTGGTCAGGGTTCCCCTCTCGGAGTCTGTGTCGGGAACATAACCTGTCATGAACAGCATACACATAATAGTTACACAGCTCTACTGTTGTTGAAAATTTGTGTCTACATGCTTCAAATCCTAGTAACCGTATCATCTGCCTTTATTTAAACTCAAAACACACATATATATTGTGATGATACACAGAATTCTACATGTATGTATTAGTAAAACAGAATTTGATCAACTATATTTGATGACTGTTAAAGTATACAGCAGGAAACCAACATGAAAACAGCAATTTTAAATAGATTAAGTTTTAAACATTGTGGCACACGTACAATCGGAATCTACCGGAAATCAGAGAAAACCACTGGGCACCTGACAAACCCCCTTCACTGAAGCCCTAAGCAATGCCAAGAGGACATTGCTGTGACTCTCACTCACTGCATAAAGAGTTTCTGAGGCCAGTTCCACAGCCATTTCTGACCTACATCACAATCTAAAATAAATTTTTGACTTTAAATGTTAACTCTCACTCTATTTTCCCTAAAAGAAAAATTCACCCCTCCACAGCTTATCAAATAGTCCTATTGGTGCAAAAACTTTTTTCCCACATTTCCCAATAGGATATCATCTTACAGGTTCCAAACAACCCTCAAAAGACTTTAGAATAACAGACCCCCTCAGAATCCAGGGAAATGAGTAAATGGGCGAAAATGTTTGTGTCCAAGTAAAATCAAACTTTTGAGCACCTCATACAGGTTATCTGAAAACAAATGTGTCGAAATTTCAACTTTCTATTACCAAAAAGCTAAGCATAGTGACAGTTTAAAGTTTGACTAACTGTACATGCAAGTCAGGAATCATGCCTTCAGGCAGTCAGCTCGACAGGACCTAATAAGATGAATGATCATCAATGTGCCTTACCTGTATCCACACTGCTCACAGATGAGATGAGCGAGAGAGGCCGGTCTGTCTTGCTGTGACCAGCCATCAGATCTGCAGCCAACTGGTTCCTTTCATCTAACACCTGCTCTAGTTTGTCCAGCACAGTGGGACCACCAGACACGAGTCGTCGGTCATCCGATGTTTGAGATGCCACCATCTCTTGACTGGCCGTCATCACATTGTCTATTCCTGAGTCCGTCATCGGCTTAGAATCTGCCTTCAGTAGGTCTGTTAGCACTAAAGATGTCTGCATTTCTGCAGAAGATGCCTCAGCATCAGCACTTGTCAGCGATGACGTAGGCACAGGCGGATTTTGCAGTTCGTCCACCTGTGAATGGGGTTCAGTAAAATTATCACCACCGACTTCTGCTGGAACATCTTTTTCACCTGGTTCTCCAGGAGGGTCCGTTTCCTCCTGATAAGCATTGTTTGTCAAATCCAAATTCCTCCTCACACCTTGTAGATTTGAGCCAATGGAGGACGACAGCCTCTCCTGTTGGAGCTGTTCTGGAGTGGATGGCATCTGATCATTGTCACCATTCCCTGACTCCTGGACACTGTCAGCCTTCCGCCGCAGATTTGACACCAACGGGGTGGAGGTGACAACACCACCAGTTAAATCAAAGTTCTCATTGCTATCGAGGGAGAAAACGCGTGAATCACGTTGAGATAAGGGGTTCTCCATGACCCCAAAATCATCTGAGCAAGTGCGTGAGCGAAAAACTTGCCCAGCTGCATGATGCTTCAGTGCCTGAATTCGTGGATTGTCTGCTAAAAAGTTGGAGCAGTCCACCGTTTCTAAACAGTCAGATGGTAGGATTCCCAAACTAGACAATTCTGCGTGCCGAACGTCTGTGGACTTGTGGCCCTGATCAGGAGGATCAGAGGAGCTGGACCCATCCAGAAGGTAACTAGCGATCAGCTTGGTGTCATCCATCTCTTCTGGCTTAAGGATTCCGAACAGGGTGGCTTCACCTACATGTCTATCCCCTCTGAGAAACTCTATTCTGCTATCTAATTCTGACAAATCCTCAGCATCTTGATCATCACTTTTAGCACTAACAATATGAGTTACATTGATCCCACCATCTGATTCTTTTGCCTCAGCGTCAAATGTGATGTTCAGGTATTGCCTGCCACCAGCCACTAGCTGTCGGTGGACCTCTGGGGAGAAGGCTTCAACTTCTTCTGGATCATCATGTACCGAAAATGTATCGTTTCCCTTTACCGTCTTTGAACCAACTGGCAAGTCCTTGTTACATGGTGCCGACACAAACGTGCTGTTCAAGCTGTCTCTGTTTCCTGTTACCTTGGCAGTTATTTTCTCACTCTGTGGTAATCTGGACAATGGTAACTCGGAGAACCGTGGCCGTTTCGAATCCTGCTCGGAAGTCCGGCTATCATCTGGCTGGCTTCTCTTCTCAAATGCACGTGTCTGACCATTCGGTTCACCAGCTTTGTGAATTACCTGTGTCTGATTGAGAGCGTCCTGTTCATTAGTTGTTAGTGTTTGAGTGCGGTTGGCCAAACTACTTGTGTCTTCACTACATACTTCCTTTTGATTTGACTCCAATACCCGTGTGCTATTCAGGGCACTGCTCTCAGTCTCACAAACTGGAGCTGCAGATTCTGTCCATACCTCTCTTTTGTAATCCCCTGGTGGCTGTATTCCTTTCCCAAATGCTCCCTTTGGCTTAGGAAGCCCACTATTTTTTTCCAAGCCTTCGCTGCACACAGAGGTTGTTGTTTGACCAGATCTCGGGATGGACGATAGTTTATAAACGAAAGACAGCTTTGGCTTTTTCACTTGTGACCCTACCAGACTCTGACTAGAAGCCTCCGATCCTGTCTCGGACTGACTAGAGATAGACTCTGAAGATCCTTTCTCTGGATCTCTTGTAAGTTGCGAAGCTGATTTTGGATAATGAAGAGTTCGTCTTTGAAGCTTACTACGAAATACTTTCTCTGGTTTTAATGCAGCTTCAGTTTGCTGGCTCACAGAATCTGGGACAACCTCACCATCATCAGCTAAATTCACTTTACTAACTGGGGCAAATATTCCATAGCCTGGCTTTGCGGTGAAATAACGGACACCTTCCACTTCGCCATCATGTTTTCCAACAGGTTCATCAAGCTCTATTCCACACCACAGTCCGTCTGCCAACAAAAACTTTCCAAAGTAGAGGATTCGCCCTGTCTTCACACCACTAATACACACTCGGTCACCAATGAGAAACTTTTTACTTGTTGCTGTTTTATCTAGGGTTGGCTGAGGTGGTGGCTCTTGTACGTGGGGAAGGTTCTCTGTCTGGCTCTGGGTGGTTGGTACATGGCTTTTCCGACTGGGCAGAAATGACCGCCTCTTCAAACCAGGAAGTCTGGACTCCTGCAAAATATGTCCAAAAGTAAAAATGCATGGCTGGCATTGGCAAATATGTAACATTAACACACATGTATTATTACAAAAGAACAAAATGATATAATCATTATTTAATCATACAAAATGCCTACACAGAATTGTTGTGTCTTGACAATTACTATAATGCAATTGAGAAAGTCAACTGTATTCCTTCTTCCTTCGCATTGATTCCAACATATTTTTGTACAAGATAACACAGACGAATATCCTCTACATTTTTTTGTAAACAGTACACACGTATATGCACAGATAATGGCATGCATGTACATTTAAATATAGCCCCATGGTGTCTCCCATGTGAAAAGAATAGGATCTCAGTCCTCTAGGCATCTGGTCGGGGTGAATTTTAGAGCTCTCTCATGTGTTCCCAGTATAGGTCCACATCGATTAAAGCAAAATCTGGTCCTTGAGGGTGGACCAAGTGTGCTCTATGTGACACTTGAGTGATTGTATTCTTATTATTTAACACCACTGCTTGAGATGTAGTTCAGTATTTTGAAGACATTTAAACACAAACATGTGAGGATATTATATAAAACTATATTTATTGTGATCTTCACATTTTTTTCTTCTTCTGATTTCTGTTTCTTTAGGCTGGTTTTGTAAGAGTTTACTGTTCGCTCTGATTTTTGATGTTCTCATTCTCATGGTGAGACAACTGTTTCCCGGTATTAACATGTGGCTGTAATACTGCCAATGTGACATTAAACCTACATCATTCAATCATTCATTCATTCAAGTAAATACACTTGAATTCAAAGTTTAATCATTTGTAATCATATTTTTCTTTTCCTCCCTGAAAGCCTATGTAAATTTTTAAACTAGGCATATTTACATGTATACATTCATGAAGATTTTATCGATGTTTTATTGCTCATACATGCACATGTATTCGACATCACCCACATCGAACACTTAATAAATTCCTAGAGCCAAGGGTCCTGCCACACGTGCTCAAAAGACAACTGAGCCTACAGCTGACGAGTAAGTACCACTTATGAAGTCGTTCAGTCCCACACATGCATGTACTCTGTGCATTATAGATTCAAAACTGTCTGGTTTCTCACCCACTACAACTCACCCTTCGTATACCTGAAACATTCTTGAATATGGTGTAAAAGACCAATCAAATAAATAAATCAATCAATCAATACAGACATTAAAGATCGGAGACAATGCTACAGCTACATGTACTTTACACGGAAACACAGTACTTCGCATACATGCACATGTAGACATGTATACATCAGGTCATGGCCTTCAAGAGTTGGACATACTTGTTTGGAAGTCGAATTTGGTTACACCTTACCAAAACCGATTGGATATGTTTAGTCTGTCCTCCATCCAGACCAGTGTTATCACAGCTGCATTTGACAATTTCAGCTCTTCTGTCTCATTGGGATGTTTTCAATAAATGAAAACCATGATAAGGTATATATGCTAAAGGATAAAATCTTTCAGGTTTTATGAGTCTATTATATCATGGTTTGTACCTGATATTACAGAATGCCTAATAAGTTATGTAACATACTGTATGCATCTTCGCTAAACATGCATTTGAAGCTGAGTCATGACAGCCTTTGCTAACTGGTTCCTCTACTTCATAGCAACGACAAGTATATTTTTCAACTAAGCATGTGCATATTCACGACCGTTACATCAGTGTTTTATGACTCATATTTGACATTGATTACTGAACATATGGAGAGTTCTTGTATTCCTGGAGCAATGTGCTCACATGTTAATTAATGCCTTATCAGATTTGACACAAAGGCTTTCGCCTCATCACAAAATGAACAGCTCTTGGTGGAAATGCCCATACTGGGAAAAAAGCAACTTTTTAATATTTATCTGTGTGAAGGCATTTGTCACAGACATGTCTACCTCAAATGCCAGTTTTGTGGGGTGAGAAGAATGGAAGGCAAGGGGGTGGGTGGTGTTGAGAGAGTTACAGATGATTTGAATTTGGTTCGAGTTACTGAATTGAGCTAGTTGATCACTTTTTAGTGTCATTCTGTGGGGAGTAATTATCACAGTGTCGTTAAGATGCCTAATTATCTCATTATTCTTGTCAATAGTGGCAACAATAGCCCGACATCACATGACCTATAAAACTGCTGATTTGCCAGTCCCACTTTCAATTTCAATAAAGTGGTTTCAATTTTAAAACACTGATTAAGTACAGCAATACATGTGGGATGCCTACAGATCCAATATCAAAGGAATAGACATTGTAAATGCATTCATTAGACCCGACACTTCTATATACACATATTCTGTCCAAATTACTGTATTGTGGTCAGGTTATATGACTTTACAGGGTCTTGCAGCTACTGTAATTCCTAAGAGTGTACAATGCACATGACTTCATCACTGGATTCACCAACGCCATGGCCATGCCTCTGTTTAAAGCACAGGTTTTAATGCATTTGGGAAACTTGATGTATCAGTACAGTAACAGCATCCCCATGCATAATGTGGACATATATTTTGCCCAGTAAAACTTGTTCTTTTAATAACAGTGTTGCCACAGCAAAAGACAGCACATGCAGGCATCTGGTTTTAATAGAAAGATAGAGTCCTCTATAAGTAGCTTTGTTTACTGCGCAGTTGAATATAAAGTATGTTACTAAAAACTAACACTACTGTTACATGGATGAGCCAGATCATTACCACCTGCAACATTACTGTATACAGGCCTCTTGTATTAAGCCCTTATTATACAGATGTAAAATGCCTGCTTTTTGTTGAAGCAGTTAAAAACAACAAGTAAATGTATATTATGAAAGTATCAACCAGTATGCCAAAGGCATGACCAATATAACATTGCAGAAGCTCTTCACATGCGAAATCAAGCAGTGTAGCAGCACTCGCATGCATTTTGCTAAAAATACATGTACCTGTAAACAGTTCTACATGTGTACAATGCTTCCTATTTTTTTGTTTTTTTTTTTGTTTTTTTTGTTTACAGGAGTCTTCAGCTCTGCATGCACTTAGCTCACATGCAAACAGTAACACCTACATGTGCATGTCACTGATGAAAACCCAAATGCTATGCTATCACCTAACTGTAACCAATGGAAGAGACTGGAGAAACCAGTCAGGGTTTGTGAAAAAACCAGCCTGAAAATCTGGAGAAATCCGATGAGGAGTCCTTGGGAAAACCAGAGGAAAAGTTGTGAGAAACAAGTGAGAGAATGTGGAGAAACCAGTGCAAGAGTTAGACGAAACAAGAGAGAGAGTATGGAGGAACCAGAGCGAGAGTATAAAGAAACTAGAGGGAGAGTATGAAGAAACCTGAGGGAAAGTGTGGAGAAACCAGAGGAGGTTGGGGGAGAAACCAGAGCGGGTTGGGGGACAAACCTGTTGGTCAGTCTAGTATTTCTATTTATTTAGTTTATTCACAATAACAAGAGAGCACTGCTGTAAAATTCAGGCCTTGCTGTCAACAAGCTACATATATATTACCTTAAGACGAATTTTTTTTGACTACTTCTTTGTCCCATTCTTTCAGAGGCATTTAGGAATTGGGATGGTATAGATAGATCATATGGTTTGATAAAAATGTAAGAACCTACATCGAAACGTCGCCAACACAATACATCCAAGAGTTGTTATCCATAAGTAATGCCTCTGTCAATCTATTCTTTGTCCCAATTTCATAATATAAAAAATTTAATCACTGATGAGTTAAAATTCAAGCTTCACACCTTGGACACTTGGCTACACATTAGAATACTCAAGAATATTTCACTTATACCACGATGGCCAGCATTATGGTGGGAGGAAACCGGGCAGAGCCCGGGGGAACCCAACGACCATTCGCAGCTTGCTGGAAGACCTTCTCACGTACGGACAGAGAGGAAGACAGCATGAGCTGGACTTGAACTCACAGCGACCACATTAGTGAGAGGCTCATGATCCTTACTAGTACAACATGCAAAAGTTACACTAGTTGTAAACTGTGTGTGATATATTAAAGTGACACATATACCGTAGACAATGGTGGAAAATAATTATCTGTGAGAAAATCACAGAGTAAACCATATCGACAACTATAAACAGCAAAATTTCTCACTTTCAACCCATGGCAACCCATTTTCAAATCAATAAAACTTTTTTTAAATCTAAAAAATTATAACAAATTATAAATCCACATGTATACACACCACTCCCAAGACAAAATTGACACATTAAGGGAGATACATACATGTACAAGTGTATATAAACTATGAATGTAAGAAATCCTACAACTGATCTAAATTATGTGCCGATCTATATAAAGGTTTACGCACATGAATCAAACATAGTAAAAATATCCAAGCACAACACTGTTATCTCAATCTCCATACAAAGTGTATTGAAAACACCAGCTCGATCCCCAAAACCCAATCAATAAATGTAAATCATTCCCATGTATATCATACACCATGCATGTACAGGACCCATACCGCTGTATACTGAATGTATAACAGCGCGAGGTACCACATGACTGTCTGTGAAGGCTTGGCAATAAACAAAATTGCGTAACAGATGCAGACTCAAATCAAATTTTAAATCCCCAGCTTTATCGAGTCATTTACTATATAAAAAATGTGCGTGGAAGTTTCTGCCAACATGTTTATTAGTAACCACTAAATGTACAGTACATGAGTACTGTATATGTATAATATTTACTACTATTAATTTTCATGCTAACATTCATATAGGTAGTGTAAGTGTAAGAACTACAAACAACACCAACAGATATTCTCTTCACCATATCAGAGGATAAAATGTCTATTTCTTCCCACCACTAGAATTACTCACTTTTAATTTTATTTTATTTTTTTGAAAGAGCAGTACCAAGCCAGACACAAGTCAAACAAACAGAGCTTTTCATTATATAGCATTACCTGTAAAAGCCTTTCCTACACAGCCACAGTACTCTGACTAACAAAGCCAGTACAGTAGTACACACCCAACCACCTAGTCTTATCTGCCTATGTACACATATGTCTGGCGGTTCCTTCGTTACACAACTAACACACAGCCTAACTTACCTCGAAATCGTCCTCCATGGCTGATTAAAACATTCTGCTAGTCTGTGACAGTATTGAAAGGTGTCCCGGTAATATCTGTGAGATTCTGAATTCTAATATATGGCAGCATTCGTTACCCGGCTGAGGAGTTTGGAATCCATATTGAATCACTTTAGCAGCACTGGGAATGTATGGTCTATCTGCTCACGTGAAGAGCTCCAGTCAGCAGCCTGAGCGTGAGGTGGTCGATACTCCTGCTTACATATATAATCTATATTATGATAATGAGCTGTACCTGATGCAGCTACTACTGTCAGAGGTCATCTAACAGCTGGTCGTTGGGGCACCACTTGACAGATAGACCCAGAACACTCATAAATATATGTCCTTCCATTCAATAGACACAAATCAGCTGGCCAGATTCCCTCAAACAAAGGTCACTAGACTGTCCATATGATGCACTGAACGAGATGTGTCAAGTGCTATTTTAATACTCGTATATTAGTATATACAAAGTATGAATGCTGATAACGATTCTTTTGATAAGACTTTTAGTCGGTTAAACGTTTAGTGAATTAATGCGGAATTTGGAAAAGGTTTAAGAAGTTCCTAAAAATAGCATTAAGACAAATAAAGTGGACTCACTGTATGCATTTACATGTGTAAAAGGTACCTGTACCATTCTGATGAGCTAGGTTGTCATCATTGAATATATGGCCATATATGAAGTGTACAAGTGCACTCTATGGAAATATTAAAATATATTATTTTGGCCTCTTTTGCCAAACATACACGAACATGTGTACCCATGTATATGGTCTGTTTTCTTCCAACTCTTTTGTTATACAAATGATATATGTCTAACACTGAATCCTATGTCCCCATTGTCTCTCTATGATCACTACAATATCCGTGCATTTACCTGCACATGTAAATGTTTGCTAAGGCAAAGCTAACCTAAATCCTGGCCAGGTGTTAACAAGTAATAACAATTATACTAGTATATGAAGTAGCAGGTTATCTATGACCACCAGGGTGTCAGAGTCCTGTAACATACCCAGCCACATCTGGGCGCTTCTCAAAAATGCCTGCCCACCCTAATCCTGTCGCATAGAAAAAAGTCATGCTGGCCACACACAGTGGCCTGAGGCTGCAGGGGTAATTTAGATAAAATATACATCAAGCAAGGCCAGTGTCCATCTCGAAGGCTGGGTGGAGGGATTAGAGTGACCACAGGTGTAGATGACCTCAGCCAGCCAGTTTGCGGTGTTACCTGTGAGAGAGTGGGCAAGTCATTAACCTTGCTTACAGCACGCTACTACTCTGCCTGACGCACGCATGCTCTCTCATCGTAGTGGTTTGTCCACCAAAGCTTCATTCAGGCATCGGGCTGGTAAAGCGCTACGCACTGCTGTAGTAAAAACAAGTCAGCCACACAACCCTTGGGGCTCAATGCTAACGCGGTCAAAGCGAAATTGATGATGTATGATGTCAGTGGGAGGAATCCGACAGACTACTGGTGTTGCTAGGTGACAGTCTCTTTATCAATTGCTGTATTGATCAGCTGGAGAGGCTTTTGCTGGCCATGTTTGAGGAAGCTTCCAGTACCATCCACATCACTACCACACAAACTATTGTAGACAGACAGACCACCCCACTCCCCAGGGTGGAAATGACCACTGATGCAGTGCTTCTATTACCACTCCAAACTATTCAGATACATGCACTTTCATTCCATCACATGGCTGAACAATGCCATTCACTAGGACTCAGCCACAGAAAAATCCTACAATGTGTTATCCAACAAAACAGTAAATACTACATGTACTTTCATCTTTCGTGTATATAGTATATGGAAACCAACATTTCAGTAGAGCTACTAATTAATATCTGTATTTTTATTGTCTTTCATTATATTACAAATTTCCTTCACCGTGTACACTATACTAACTCACATTGAATACCAAATGGAGAAGCAATATGCACAGGCATTAACGTGCATGTAACAGCCAATGTTACATGCAGATGTCATGGTTTTTTCATGAGGTTAATAACAAAACATGTGCACATACAAGAAGAATTGCATACATGCATTTTAAATCACAGGGTTTAACATACAGGGACTGCTAGCTGGCCTAATTCATGGGCACCCATGTACACATACATGTCCACTGCTTTCATGCATGAAACTGCACCTTTAATCAGAACATGTATAATTGGGAGATTACTAATTCGATGCATGCCATTTATTTATTTGATAGTTGTAAAACACTAAAAGTCAAGAATTTTTTACATACATGATGGCAGCCAAGTTGCTCACTCTAAACCACCCACCTCTGGCAAGTTAATGATGAGTTTTCTCACGTGTGACATACATTAACATCCTAATGGTAGAAGACAAATGGTCCCTAGTGAACTTCATGCAACACCACACAAGACAGCACCAACATTTACAAGGCATAGGGCCTGTCCAATTCCTGACAGCAGGACTCGAACATCATTTTATTGGTGTAAAATTTGCCGATAATAATGACGTCACAAATAAGACAGTTATGATAGAAACTGATACATTGTGGCACTGTAGATACTGCATCATGAATTGTTGACCTAACAATAACTCAAGGTGTTGCTTCACACTAGCGCCACCCAACAGGATTAAACAATATGTCCCCGTCCCTTTGAATAGGGCTAATACTGAACCCATGCCTAGGTTGAGATGTATGTGGATGTACAGCACATGTACATAAAGTCATACAAACATCTCAACAAACCACTATCAGTGTACCATTCCAAATACACTATACACTATAAACTAAAACATTTGTATACATATTACTGGTACCATCATCATTTGATTTACATGTATTTACTTGACTGTTGTCGAACCTTTGGCAAGTTATTGACAAACTTTCAACAAGTATAAAATAATATTTTAATAGTATTAAAATAGGCAGAATAATGAAGTAATTATAAATGTCAAATATTTCACAAACTGGTCCCTTAGTTTTTAGCAAAGATACTCCTAATTCCTGAATGTTCATCAGTTGTGTATATATTTTGCCCAAAAAGGGCATCTTTAGCAGTAAATAAATGCCATGAAATATTACTTTAGGGGCTACAGCTTGCACTTTTTGTAGTAGGATATAATCCTACCTTCCAGTTCCACAGAAAACCTCAAAACACCTTTCGGAGATAAATAGAACTATCAGAAACAGGAAAACATTATAAACTCAGTCATGGATAAAACTTGTGGTCATTTACAGTAACTGGTTTACACCGTGGATAACATCTGAAGAACACCTGAAATACTACATGTCCTAGTTTCAAATGGCAATGGCTAAAAACAGGAGCCCACATATTTAGGTACAGCTATTGTGAGCTATTAGGTACAGAGAACAGATGTAAACAATAGTGCCTATCTGACGAGGAAGCTGGCAGTAACCTGTCCAAATAAAACCTGCAGTTTGGAGGAACTAAAGGTTACCCAGCAGATGTATAATCCAAACTGACATCAGCGAATCCCTAACCGCAGAAATAGCTCTGTATAATACGGAAATCAGGTATTTGTACTTCGTCTGCTTTTTTCTGATGTTAACTAAAGATTGTTACCCAAATACCAAGACTAACACCTCATTTAATAGTATAACTATTATCTATTCAGAAAAGTAAGAAATGGGCACAGCACTTGTTAATACCTTTTATGTTTGATTCTGCTACATCGTTTGTGATCCAGACTGAGTAGAATCATAATTATATGAATAACTCATAAAACTGTATGTAACTAATATACTACTGTACATTACTCATACTGAAATATTTCAACAAAATTCAGAACTGTTACTGTTGTTACAGCTTAAAATCTACAAGCTGCTTATAAAAACTGAATTTAACGAGTAATCATTAATTTTCATTCCAGCGTAAGTCACAACACTTCAATGGGGAGATAGATGCATGTTTACTTTGGCCATAGATAATAACACTGTGGGCACAGTACATCATGGTCAACCCACTGTTCAAGATTAAACAGGATTTCAGGAACACTTGTTTGCTCATGTGCCAAAAGTTCACAAAGTAAACAAGTGTTAAGTCTGAGAGTTCGTCAATATCATCCACTGGCCCACATGTACATGTACCTATCAAACTGTGCCCATCTTATGTACACATGCATGTACAAGTAGTTGTTGTACATCATTATTAAAGTACAAGGAAACACCCTTTAAATCAAACAGAACTTACATAATACTACCCTACTTGTAGTCAGTAAGCACCTGGGTAACTACATGACCAGCCTAAGTTATGTGTGGTCGTCTATGGAGAAAACATAAGCTAGGTAGAAAAAAAAAAAACACATACATGTAGCATGTCTTGGAAAGTAGTTCTCAATGCAATGAATGCTGAGCAAATATTACCCAAAAAAATGGCAAATGAAGTAATAAAGAATATGGCATGTTTCATTCATTGTACATTGAACATCCAACTTTGCCACAGTCTGGTTATTTGCCCAAAGGTAACAAATAGTTTAGATATCTGTTCAGTCGTAATTCAGTTATGTTTTTGGAAATCTAAACAGGTGAAAAGATTTATTCTGGGCTTGAAATGGAATCAGGACTTCAAATGTCTACAGTTCTACTATTCAGAGGAGTACTCATAAGTTACTGCCAGTACAAACATTTAAAATCCTCTAATACATGCAGAAATTAAAATAAAATATCAAAAATGCTGACAAGTGTAAAACCACAGATTTTCATTCGACAATCATTTATTATACTGACACCAGGCCAACCAGATCTATTTTTTTGCTCTAAAATTTCTTTGGTATAACCCGATCTGGGCTTGATCCTATGTATCCCAATTTTTTAGACAGACGCTATAACCATTAAGCTCTTGACGCAGCATTTATTAAATTATTTTATTTCATTGGCATTTTTTGCTGTACTCAAGAATATTTCATACGTATGACGGCGGCCAGTATTATGGTGGGAGGAAACCAGGATGTGGAAAACCACAGCCATCCATAGGTTGTTGGCAGATCTCCCAATGTACAGCAAGAAGGGAAGTCACTATGAGCTGGACTTGAACTCACAGCGACAGCACTGGTGAGATGTTCCTGGTTCATTGCACTGTGATGGCAAGCTAACCACCTTGGCTATAGAGGTCCCCAAACCAAAGAGGTCATAAAACTCACCTCCAATTAAAACAAATAATATTGCTTTCATATAAGATCAATAAACTCATTGTGTCAGTCTGGGAACTTGATTTCATCACCTTTATCTACTCTAAACCAATAGTCAAACATCATTAAAGAAAGAAAAAATTAGAACTTTTAGTAGATTTTTTTTTTAAACATTTAAACCCATCAAACTTGAAATATATGTGTTCCAGCTGTACATTTTCAGGTAACACAAGATGAAGTCCTTTTCTGAGTACACCTAAGGCTACATGTAAATATCAGTTGTGTATAATTTCATTCAACAGAGTTTGACTGCCTTATAACTAAGGGGAGACAACACATGTTTGAGCCAGTCTTCCTTGGCTATGTTTATATTCAAACCCAACAAAGCTTATACATTCATCGCCTGTACATTTAAAAACAAAGAGACTCACAATTATAATATTTTGTCACACATTAATAACATCTGAACCAGTTTAAGTCGCTTTTTCAAATATCAGACGTGTATCATACAATTACAGAATGATTACTGTAAATCTTCAACCTTTTTAACTACTTAAGCACTTTTTTCAGTGGAAATTATGCACACAATTATGAACAGGATGCTAACATAATTTGCTTGTGTCACTAAAGATGCAAGCTTCAAAACCCTGCAAATTATTTCTCTAGACCCCATGGTTCTTCACAATAAGTTTTTTTAACAATATGTAAATTAAGGAACAAACAACAAGAAAGCACATGGCAAACCTACATGTATAGGGTGAATGATGAAGGGCTGATATACTGGGAAAACTGGGCAGTTATGTTAATTAATAGAACATAACTAAAACGTTGAAGAAGAGAGTTACATCATATACCTGTCCAAATAAACCCACATATACATAGCAGGGTTTTCATTTGACTTTTTGTTTTCTTCAAGTTTTTTACCATCATGACACATTAAAACTAAAATTATTAATATATGTACCAAGCTACATGCATGTGGCTTCTGAGATCTCAGATTGACAGACATGACACATGTGAGAGACTAGCCTTATGTATATCATTGAGTTTTTTTTTTACTGTAGTATATACTATTTTACACAGAATCTGCAGGTTGTTGAACGATCTGATTTACTTTCAACCTTCACTACCCAATACATCCACCAACCAATAGTCTGCTACAGAAGTAATATATGATGTTATCATAGCAAGTATGGATACTGTTTACCACAACAGTAAATAAAACCTACCTCAACATGTCCAGGTTATCAAGTTCCCAACCTTCAGAAAATACCTCCACAATCGGCCAATAGGCACAATCTTAACACACCTCTTTCATCTGACAGCTTATTTAGCTTTCTCCAGCTACAGCTATCTTGGCACAGCTTCTCAAACCACATCCAAAAAGCCACATGTGCTAGCTAGGAGGAAGAGCTGGCCTGTGCAAGGTTCAAATTAATCCCTTAACATACATGTCATGAAATAAAACAATGAGGATGTGTCAATCACTCTGACCACGCTAGTACAATGGGCCACAAAGAAGCCAACAGTGGGCACTGATCAGCAGGCAAACAATACCAGGCGGGCCATCTCGCAGCTTAGAGCATGTTAGGTGACTGGCTAAGGTAATAAGCTGCAGCATGCTGATATTCCTCTCCCTCCCCCAGGCTAGCATCGCCTCAGTGTTCAGGCAAGCTGAAATACAATCCGACTTTACAGCAGAGTCATAAGCCACAGTCCTGCCGGCTGGGCATAAGGTGGAAGAGGCACAAACAGGTTTCCAGAGGACTTGGAATAAACACTGCCCAAGTCTCTGGTCCTGGATCCCTTTATAACGGTCTGGGGATTAGTTACTGTTTATGGGTCTGATAACTGCTTTCCCTTCCTCAAATGCAAACCAAGCAAAACCTTCAAGACCATCAATGAAGAAGAAAAGTGACTGTTGCCTTCAGAAGGAATATAGGTCTCAGTAGTAGGTGAGCTCTGAAAAAGGCAACCCTCATCATCCCTTCCCGCCAGCCCAGATTCCTGTGTCATGATTGTTTAATCTAAACAGTTGAGCTCTCAGGCAGATAACTTTAGAAGGCCTAGGGTCTGGCTAACAAACGGTTTCCACAGGTGTACACTTGGGAGTGAGAGAGAATGAAGTCATACAAAAAACAACACTGTTTTCTTCACACATACAAAAAAGAAGAAAATATTACACAATGTATGAGGCATGCATGTAATCATTATTTGTTTGAATTTCAAAAAAGGTGACTAGAGGCACTCAACTGACTTTAAGTGATACCATCTTGTGGCAAACAGGACTTTTCCCGCATATGTTATTTGTGGTTATACATTTCATTTGCACCTAAATATATACGTTATGGTAAGTTCAGGTAACCTTCACAATGTTCCCAATTCCAAAACTGAAAATTGTAGATGTAACTTCAAGTAACATACTACCTACATAAAGCCACTGTATCCAGACTTCTAAATAGGGGGCAGGTTTCTACTCTTAAATACAATTATACAGCACACTGGCTTCTTCCAGCCCCACCACCAATTGCTCTGCAATTACCTGAAGCTGGCCTTAATTAAGCTACAGGCCTCTATGTACCACCACCTGGTGTAGTAAATGTCTTAAAAATAGAACACCCTCAAAAAATAAATAAATAAAAAACTAACACTGCATGCAATTGCATTTTTGCCCAGAAGCAGTATATATGTTTACATGTGTTTGTGTTGGCTGATATATACATGAGTATGACAATGAAGGACACTTTTCTTCATTTCCTGCCTGATTTAATTTCCCCCAGGAGCATGAATTATAGGTATGCTAGCCTGTAGATAAAGAGGTTATCTCCAGCCTCCTGGGGGGAAATCTTCCAATTAAAGGTCTAAAGGTAGATCTATTATACTGGGAGTTCCCCCAACCACAAATGATCACATCATGCAGCCTTTACATACTGCTTCCACTGCCTTGAACACGTTGATATTTCTATAAAGGTAGAATGAAATTACTGTATGTAGCCACTTTTTGTACCTCAATTCACTTACATGTCTTAACTTAATGGTAAGGTGGTGCTCTGACAACCCAGACAATTTTGTTAAAAGTCAGGGTATAAATGTACAGTCAGCCTGCAGGCCTGACATTCATAAGATTAGCAATCTACCATATACAGTATGTATGAACCAAAAAAATTAAGAAAAGCACACATACACACAGACTTTTAAAGCCTGTCAGTGAACTATGAACAAGAATTATGACAAGTATACCTTATTCTACCGCATATGTGTATGTCGCTGCCGCTTGCTTTAAGTTAATTAACAGTTCTGATCCGGTTAGATGCTGTTAAAACTCAAAACAATAGATAAATTATGTGTAAAAGCACATTATCAGTTTATGTTATTGAGAACCAGTGACAGCCATAGATTAAGGACATAAGACCTTGTATTAAATACGAAAATAGCTGTACATGTTATGGTCATCCATTATATCCATAAAGAGCCGAACATGCAAAGTAAAAAAAACTTGGATATTAATTCTCTAAGCAGACTGAAATATAAATAGCAAGAAGACATAACCAAAGATACAATTTAACATGCATACTTGTATATATATATAGTATATATATATATATATATATATATATATATATATATATATATATATACACACATGTAGTATAATTCAAAACTTTGAACTTACCTGCTTGTATCCAGAGCTTTGGTTAGTGTCTTAATGAATTATCGCAAGTCAAGAATGGTTGAAGGTAATATATCTGTCCTATAAACTCTGACAGGATTTACTAGTAAAGTGGTTGTTCTAAAACGTTCGATAAGCCTATTGTTTACAGACTGGTTCACTGGCAACTAACAGAGATCATGCAACAGAATACTTTCTGCCCCATAGCTACATGTACACTGTACAAGGGCTGTCCAGCACTGTACAACATACATTGATATATGCTGCTAAATTCAAATCAGGAATTTGCAAATGCTTGCATCTTATATCATTAAAGGAAGAAGTTTAGATTGGCAAAAGAAAAAAAAACTGTAAACTCACTGGGACTTTTTGTAGCAAATAGCCAGGCTATCCGTCCTTAATGCTTGTAAGATTTACAATAGGTTCAAATATCCTGAAGCCTTATCAGGGCCAACTTGATAAAACACAGGATCTGCCGTGACCTTACCAAGTACTGCATTCAATGTATAAAAAAACAGTCCTAAAGAAATCAGCCATCAACAAAGCTGGTATTATAGATGTACCCCCAGGTATATGTTGTACAGGCAGGTAAGGCCCAGAAGAAGAAAATAAAAGATCACAAAGCTATATATATATCTGTGTAGATATTATCTAAACAAAAGAATGGAAGAAAATATCCTCTACCTAAAGAATGAAGTGTATTATAATTTCTCACAGAGATTAAACACTGCCCAGGGACAAAACACCTGAAAAGCTACACCTATCAAATGACAAATGACAATGTTTACTGGCAAACAGGTAATCACAACAAAAGACAGATAAATCATACCAAAAAAAAAAAAAAACATGAGCTCCTACATGTATATACCTCGAAGAAGATTGCATTCAAATTACTAGACAAATTGTCGGTAATTATGACTGATATATAGTTATTAATGAGGTACTGCTTCTGTATATTTTTCAGAAATGTAAACAAAGTAACACAGCATTTGGTAACTTGAAACATAAACTGAAATCAGGGCAATCAATAGCCACAGCCATTTCACTTCTGGAAAACACTTATGCGCACTATCCACTCGATTATTTTTGCCAAAAATCTCTGGAATAGCCTATTTAAGCCATTAGCAAACAATGAAACATAACCCAATACATACATTTCATAAACTACTATACATGGTACCATAGACAAACAGTAGTTACTTACGTTTTTCCATACCCATATATTAAATTTACAAGAAATTCAATGCCTTTTTAAGGAATACTTCATTTTCCATAACTTTTCCCATTTCCTGTACACATGGGAACCATGGACGAGAAGCAGTCAACAGTATCCTATGATGATGGAAAGATACAAGACTTTTGTATAGACAGCACACATATGTTTATGGTTTCCAATAAATAACATGAAGTGTGTGCCATAAGAGATCCCTTAATGAGGGTACTAACTTCCACATAATTATGATAAATTCCTATGTATGCAACCTATAGAGAGGTATTTGAGACGTAGGATGATATCCTACTTTGAAAATGTAAAGTTTAGGACCAGAAGTCATATCTGATAACATTTAATTGCCTCCAAGAATGCTCTTTGGTGGTGGAATCTTTAGGCCATTCAGGGTCTTTTTTTTTTTTTTTTTGATTGAACAGTCAGATTTTATATTTCAATCTTACGGGTTATTAGCAGATTTCAGCCTGGAGTTGTAAAATGCTAGTTTAGATCCCTCCAACATCATAATATACATGTTTGCATGTACATGTATGTATACATATATATATATATACCTTTTACAAATCATTTCAAGTGCACTGTAAACACTTCATAGCTACAAATCATTTCTGCATTGTAAACACTTCATGGTTACCTGTGGGGAAACTACACAAACATACAGATCAATACAGCAAAATAGTCTTTGAAGTGTGAATGAAATATGACAAACTCAAATCAAACTTTTACCACTATGCAATGATACTTTTTTCCATTTTGAATACCTCTGAAGTGTTGTTAAAAGTGTGAAATAGTCTAGGTTTTGTCACTGAAGTGAAAAAAAAAATTGAAACGAAAATGGGTCAAGCCCACAGCAGGGTTGTGTAAAGCCACATGTGTGATCCACATGTCTCTGCGTTTGTTTTACATTTAGAGGGAAAGCACAGGAGACTTCCTCTAGGTTGACCCCTTAATTGGCCCCGTGACCTCACGTGTCTGTTAACAACTGGACAACTCGACAAGCGCTCCTGCTGACAACCTGACACGCCAGTTGGTCAGACTGAAAATCTGGTTACTTCTCACTACTAGTAAACCCTCAAAAATATTAGTTGTACCCTATTACTTCCTTCCAGAACAACCAGAGATTTTCTTCACACTTTTATGTGCCATTCATTACAACAGCTGATCATAAATACTTCACAGCCTGAGACTCATAATAAGGCGAAGAAGTCCTTTTAAGAGCATCTGTTTCCTTCTGCATGTAAACATTCATCTTTATAATGTATGACATTTAAACAGATGTTTTTGTAATGAACGTTTACCAGGTTCACCGAGCAGCTTGCTGTTGCATTACTCCCCAGAACAAGCCAAAATATCAACAAAACACAAGCTTACATGTCACATCTTATAGCCCAGTACGCAATCAGCTTTCCTAGTCTTCCTCAGGCTATATACACATTTATTTACGTACCAGGTATTTCATTTTTCCTGGAGGAATTTCACTCATCTTTATTCTTAACCTGTTTGAATACTGTAGAAACAATTTTTCCATTAATACTCTGCCAACAAAGCCCAATGTAAAATTGTACAAAATTACATGTGTCATGCATGTAAACCTATAAATAAAAGGACAAATGACCTATTTTCACCTTCCCTGGCAAAATTATCAACCAATTCCTGATAATGAATTACACTGTTTATGCATTGCATGAATAAAAATTTACATACCTATATGTATACGGGAAAGATATAAAGATAAATGTATTCAACATTACACAGCTTCACCTGTGATGCTTAATAATAAGGTTGAGCTAAGAAACCAAACTAGCATTAATAAAGTAATTCATCAACTGGAGGTCCCTTAAAATGAACAAATTAAGTCTCTAGCATAACCATACCCATCATTATGATTGAATGAATTGAATCATTTTGAAAAAATTAACATCAGAAAAACAGCTAATGGCATTCTAAAAGTAAATTTGTTCACAAGAGTTATGCGCCCTTATCTTTCACTTTGCGTCACATTACTCTTAAACAATTTAGTAGTAAATGTACAGTTACTTACCATTATACAATTATACAATCTACCATTTAGCAGGGCAATTCACATACACATGTTCCATTACAGATGAAAGATTTTATATTCATGGCATTTATAACAAATCTTGCATGGCATCCTTTTCTTTACAAAAGCATAGAACCTTTAACTGTAACGTGTAGCACGGTCTTACCTGGCCAGTATCATCCACATCTATGTTATCTTCTCTGACAAGAAACTCCATAATTGGAAGATGTGATCCTGTCATATACATGTACATAAACTACACACGTAGGCTATCATTATGTTGGACACTATAAATGCAATCAGTAGTTCAAACTGGAAGCTGTGTCTCTCAAGGCTTATGTCACCGATAAAAAGGTACACTTCCTTTATCAGAGAAACAAAGACACCTCACTAATACACTTTCAACATTTAGCCCACAAAGTAAGGATGTGTACCAGATAGACTAAAGATAAAACTAGGTTAGGCCTTGTGAATGCATGTACATCCACGCATAGATATTCTATAATCAAGTCACTGCACATCTCGCTCATGTCATATCACACAGGGATATCAGGAAATGTGTGTGTACCTCAATACAGGTTTAGTACTCAGGACCGCAATTTCAATAGATGGAGATGAATCAACACCATCAATAAAAATCAAATTCACAGAATGTACAGGTATTATGACTTGTAAGTTGTTTATAAGAATGCACATGCACAATGAATAAAATGTATCCACATAGGATATCAGCTTAGCGTGTTGAGAAACTGGAAACCTTCTTTATTTTCAGCTCAAGCACAAAGTACAGTCCATTACATTAACATGATATACAAGGGTTTATGAACAGTTGTACCCAAGGTATCATAATACCAGCTCTTTTCTCTACATTTCACATGAATGAAAATTCTGAAAGTATTTAACATGTTCAAAAGTTTTGAAAGAAGGTAATCGCAACCACTGCTATCTTCCGTTGAGCAGCACTGAAGCATGAAAATATGTTTACAACTATATGCATACAACTATATTCATGCCTACGATAAAGCTGTCACTAAATGCAGTGATGTATACTGAACAGTGGCTGCCACACACTATAAGAAGCCGACTGCTGACAACACTGCTAAGCCTGGGCATTGAACCGTGATAAACTTGCAAGTACCAGTAGCCCTCAACAAGACCCTTGTCATACTGATAGTACTTTATTAGGCTGCTGAATAAACTGGTACAGCCACTCACATGTGTACCAGCATGAGACAGTCACAAATGTGTTTCTATAACATATATTACTTTCCACACGGAAGTCATCAACAGTTCTAAGTCATTTCAAAATTCTTTCTTTTCATCTATTTTCCCATCAAACTTGTAACATATCATGTCATGCATCAGTGGTTTTCTGCTTTCACTTACCGTAAAAACAAGTTTTTAAATGCATATCCTGTACAGCCTTGATTTTCACTCAACACTTTCCATTTTGCTTTGGTTAGCCTAACTTTTATTTAAATACAGAGCTATTCATGAAACTGAATAATTTATATATAAAAAATTTAATATTATTTTATTCCAGTCATCTCTGACAGTAAAAGTTGTATACATATATTATATAATATATAAGAGAGATTTTACACGTGATATTTAAGACTTGAACAAGATAAAAAAATTCACAACAATCAAGCATTAGGCTACCTGACAGAACATAAGTTTGCTCTCACAATTACAAATTCATACGGCATTTGATCAATTGACTAAATAGCAGCTTTATACGGTGATAATCTACGGCTGAGGTACATCCAGTCAGTATTTACAGTTTGAATCTTTCATTTATTTTCAAACCTGAAGGTCAAAAAGAGTGTTGTTGTTGTTTATGATTACATACTTTATTTTGAGATTTTTATCATCCGAGATAACAGCTAGGTCTTCCAAAATTCGATTGTGTCGCTCGACAACCACGAAAGTTTCAGAAATATATAAACTGATGTGTATTACATTGGCTTTACTGAATAAAGTAGGCAAGTGTGAGTGACAAACGCAAGTCGAGGATGGCCTGACAGCTCTAGTAAGACCATTTCGGATGACATAAGTTCAACATAACTCTTCAAAATTGGCGCGTAATTTTCAATAACAAAATTCAGGTGAGGCATAGCATGCACGTGTTCCTTCACTTATCAGATATGTACATACCATGACTCTTGCTCTCAAATAACCACCACCACCCTAGTTCGGCCACACTTCCATCAGTTTGAGCAGTTTCAAGGCATCCCAAGACCACTGTGTTTTACAATTGATTTTCGTGTCAATTTGGACTGATCCATTGGGATCCCATGAGGGGGTGGTAGCCTGTTGAGACCAGTCCATTCCTTACTCGAGCAACGGTAGAGCGCTTTTCCCATGATAGTTATCCATTGAAAAAGATAAGAAAATAAATAAATAAATAAATAACCGTAGAAACATAATCTTTTTGTTCGAAGACAGCTGATTGAGTTCAAAATAAAATTCATACCAAGAATAAAAATTGAAATTGGATTTATTTATTTAATTGATTGGTGTTTACGCCGTACTGAAGAACATTTCACTTATACGTCGGCGGTACGACCATCTGCAGGTTGCTGGAAAACTTTCCCACAGATGGCCGGAGAAGAAGCAAGCATGAGCTGCATGGACTGGAACTCACGGCGACCGCATTGGTGAGAGGCACATGGGTCATTGCGCTGCGCTGGCGTGCTAACCACCTCGGCCAGAGAGGCCCCCTGGAAGTGGAAGATTAACTTTGAATACTTTGGGAATTAATATTGTGTTAAAGAGATATATATATATATCTATATAAAAGATATTTCCGGCATGGAAAATGTTGGCCACAGACATGAAAATATTTTTGTGAAATTGCATAACTCTGATACTCATAGCCCTATAATCCAATAAATTAGTTATTCTGACTATTGAGACTTCAATTCTTTCTAAAAGTGTAATTATATTCAAAGGCGCAGATGTTCATATTTTCTTTCGGGAGCCATTTACGTCCATATATGTATAATATAGTTCATCATACTGCCGTCATCTATTCAGGTAGCTGGTTAGCGCGCTAGCGCATCGTAATGATCCTGGAGCCTCTCAAGAATTTGGTCGCTGTCGATTCAAGTCCAGCTCATTCTGGCTTCGTCTCCGGCCGTTCGTGGGGAGGTCTGCCAGCAACCTGCTGATGTGCTGGCCGCCGTCGTATAAGTGAAATATTCTTGAGTACGGCGTAAATCATCAATCAATCAAATCAAATCAAATCTATTCAGGTATCACATAAAACCACCGGCATTTTTAATTTACAAACTTATTTTGTAGTATTATGCATCGCAGTGGTGGTCGGGATTTTCTCAGATGTTTCAATTTTGGCTGTACCGGAAAAATGAAGAAAATTTTATATTGCCCACTTTTTCTTCGTAATATGTTGCATAGTCATGGCATATATGGATAGTTTTAACAGCGAGGCTTAAATGGCTACACATTTCTATAACTTCTTAAGAAAGAAAAATAATCCTTTGCAGGCCAACGATGTAGCAGACACGAATCCAGCTCGATCTCGTTTATTCATGCGACTGGGACTTTAAGTCAGAAAGTTTGTATGTACGTCTGTATGTGTGTATGTACGTATATATGTTTGATTATATGTTTGATATATGTTTGAGGCTCGTAATATTCTTCGTGATGGTTTTCTACTCCATTCATAAAAAGTCATATTGATCAAAATTCTTAATTTTCTTCTTCTTTTTTTCTTTCTTTGATTCATGGATCTATATATGAATTTTTTTTTCTTTTTTTTTTTTTTAGACAACCCCACGTATAGTGGGTACATCATCCGAGGCTCATCATATCTGGACTCATATATAGTGTGCATGTCGGGCGGGCGACGCGGTACGATCAGTTCAGTCCTGGCCTTAATTTGACACGGGATTTGTAAATTTCCCGCGGGGCCATGCATGGTGACAATATAAGTGCCTAACAGCGTTAGGACGTTGATAAGCTGTTTGGGGCCTCTTGTGTTCCAGCAATATGTGGCATGCAAGTCCTCACATGTAGCGGAAACCTCGTTAGTAACTTGCCAAAGTTAATTTGTGGTTTATTCAAGCCCTCCGGTTCCTCCGTCCATAAAATACACAACAATGCATGAAACAAAATAAAGAATGTGAATCTCTGCAGTGAGATACACATGTAAACGATGTAATTTAGGGGAGATCACTCTAGCGTTATAGAGTGTCGGACGATGCTGCATTTGTATGATGGGAATAGTGTTAATGACGTTTTTATTGTTCATGTACAAATATTGCCAGTCTGCCATGTATACGTTAGGCACTGACTGTATACCGGTGGATTTTTTTATGGTAGAGCTAAAATTGTCCCATGTATCAACGTAACGTGTCAACATCTGGTTTCCATGCTCTACTTAACCATTCCTAATCAGAACGCAAAATATTGGCATAAACTTCATAATAATTGTGAGCTCTACCAATGAGGTGGCGAGCTCTAATCAAGCTCCCACCAGATTGTCTGTTGCTACAGGCATATTTAACCAGTCTCTTGTGTATGACACAAAATAAATTTTGGGCGGTGTATATATTTTTCCGTAAATGTGGGCCAAAAATGAAAGTATAATTGTCTAGTGTAGCATAGCCCCATTAGAGCTGCATGCGTACACTTTTGTGGCTGCGACTCATGCTATATATATACGTGCAGTGCGGTATGTATGAAGAACACGAAACTAATAATTTTGGTTGGTATAAAAATTTTCTGTTTATTGTTCAAAGAAAAACGAAAACAATTAACCAAATAGTTCATTGAAAATATTTACACATACAGGTGGATATTAATAATTTAAATACATCTTGGATGGCACGACGAATTCACTTGGGGATTATACAGAATTAACTAAGGCTAAAGACCGACGTAGATGGCACAACGAATTCACTTTAGGAACATATATATATTTAACTACGGCTAAAGACTGACATTAGGTAGCGAGGCGAATTCACTTGGGGATTATTAAATAAATTAACTAAGACTAAAATCGAGGATGGCACGACGAATTCACATACAGATGTCGGGTGACTTTCTGCTTCAACATTTAAATCCCAAATAATTATATTGCTCCTTCTTTATACAAATCTGAGTGGTAATTCAATAACCAGGACTACTCAACAACTCTCGAGTATAGCGTTGTATGATTAGCTGAAGTCTTTAAAAGACGTTTCATAAAATGCGGGGATATACGTATACTCTGGGGCAAAGAGGACGGCACCTGAATTTCTTTACATACACTATATAGCACTGCTTACTTTATATATTCGTTGTATACATATGAAGCCAACAATGCAAAGCCGGTATGGCAAGGCACATTTACGCTCGAATTCAGTCAATATCTCTAAATTCGTTCTGGCGTAACTTTAGGAAAGGGTGGATAAGATAAAGGATATAACATTTTTTTGCTTGTTCTAATCCTATATACACTCGAGGCATTTAGCAAAACACCCCAAAGTAGTGGTTAAAAGGATTACTGATAATAATTGCTTGACAATTTATCACTGCTTGTTTTACAAGCGGTATGTATATAGACATATATGATAACCCATTTTGATTACATCGGTCAAAGAACAGTCTAATATTGCTAAGAGATACTTTGCAAATAACTAGTGCCACTTTATCACTAGTGAAAGACGTTGGGTGGGCAGATGTTCTGATGTTGTTTAAAATGGTCATCAAAAACTTCAAGTCCCTGAGTTTATGCCAGCTGATGGTAGTAGTGGTCTTCCCAGCCAGCTAGAGATTCTTTTCAGAATGAACAATGTAAGGGGTATAACGCGATAGTCAAAATATGTTTAAGAATGTGCTATATACACCAGAGAGCTTAATAAAGAATGGATTTCACATGTATGCATGTATTTGTAATATATACAACGAATACACTGTTCGCTAACTGGTCCGTAAAGAGCACCAGCAAAATGGAGAACCTGAGAGAGATGGGAATGGAATACATCACAGACCACAGTTAGATGCCAGCAGATTCACAAAATGAGCATTTCTTGCCAGAGAGAGATTCTGTATATGTGTATGAAGAAAGATATAAAAACACTAGGCAAACACAATCATCAACTTCCTTTGCTTGTTAATGACTCCGCGCCTTCAACGATTCTCTCTACCAGTGGTCTAGGATAGATCATTTTTTTAACACCAGCTAGGCAGTGTGAGCTCTCTATGGTCCGTATACAAATATCTTGTAGGGAGTAAAGTTCAAGGGGATGTTGGAGTTCGTGAAAGGCAACGCTTCGGTGTAATCTCACAGCGCACTCCTGCGCGTCCACGTTGTCCACAGACGTCCGAACGGCGGGTACGTCAATGGCGTTGTCTATATTCTCACGAACGTCTGTCTCAGAGAAGAATGGCGCAAAGTAAGGGTGTGACATCGCTTCCTCTGACGTCATACGTTCTGATGGATACGCTAAAAGACGTGCTATCAAATCACTGGCGTTTTTGGTGGACGAGGAAGAATTCTCCGGACCTGTTGGAATATCGTGGACTTCCGGTAACAACAACGAGTCTAGTGGTTTCTTAGATGGTCGTGAACTTGAGAAGAAACATTTCTTGTCTTCCTGCAACGTCGATAGGAATTCTGCAGGGGCTTTTCCAAGATATTCGCCCGCCATTCGCATACTCTCTTCGCCGGGGGAGCAGAGGATGGGTTTAGGATACTCTTCAAGCAGACTGGCTCTCGTTAGCAACATTGCTAACACACAACCAAAGTTCCACATGTCAGCGGAAGTGCTAATAGATGATGCATGTGCAAGTACTTCCGGTGCCAGAACGCTGAATCCGTTCCACTTGTAGCTGAAGCGGCGACACTGCCTTAAATCATCATCAACTACGGTGTCCCTAAAACATGGGTATTTCCAGCCGAAGTCCTGAAGCTGGATGTCGTACTTGCCATCCATGGACACGTGGATGTTCCTGAGTGGAAGATGAAGCACCACCTGTTTGCAGCAGTGTAGGTAATGCAGGACAGAGACCAGTTGGTAGCCCATCCAGGCGACCTTGTCGTGGGTCAGGGGCCATGGACACACCGGAAAGTAACCGATCATATCGAGCAGAGTCAAAGAGGATGATGGGAAAGACAGGCACAGCGAAGGAATTGGGTTATCCTCGTTCTTGAAGGCGAAAAGGTGCGTCCAAGAGAGTAAATTTTTGTGCTTGAGTTTTCCTCTGGTTTCCAACTCACACAGGATGTTTCTCATGCTCACGATGTCGTCGGTGTAGACTGGAACCACCTGGAGGTCGACTTTATTCCCCGAACGTTCGTCTTGAGCCGTGAGAATACGGGATGTGTAGTTGAGGACGTAGAACCCAAAAGGGTACTCCACCGACGTGTACCGGGATGGAAAATCCAGCGTCATTTCGCAGTTTCTCAACCCTCTCCTAATGTAAAATCTGTACAAAACAAAGAGATAAAATAATTTTTATTGCTTATAATATAGATATAACGAAGTAACACTTTGCCTAAGAAAGAAGTCCCTTTGGTGGATCCAGGGTGATGGCATTCACATTCGGTCCTATCAGGGAAGTACAAATAAATGGTAATAAGACTATTGGATGCCTACAAAAAAAACAAGCTGTAATGTACAGTAATGGTTTTAGCGCCGCACGCACCTGACAGCCATATCCCAATTCAGCTTCTAAATGGACAAACGCGGGCACTAATCTCTCAAAGCCATGCAATTTCCTAAAGAACCGTTGATGCCAATTCCCCATGGAAATAACCAGCAGAATTAAGTATAACCACAAGACAAACAGTCAGCGGTGTGCAGTGATATCAGAAATGCATCCACACGCTATAGGACTACGCTCAGTGTTCCTATTCATAATTGTAAATCTACATATAATCTTCGAGTCCTTGAAAGTGGTGCTTTCCAAATCAACTATATACATATACGGGAATATATTAGAAGAAAAAACACAGAGCCTGTGAGCTTTAAAGGGATCTATCACATTGGCCTGTTTGTATACATCCCATAATCCGCGTCATCGGGTTGATTTGGACTTCGAATCGCATCCTGGACGATAACATGCATGTGGTGACGAAACTGTGTTGAGTTTCCATGGCACCAGGTTGGAATCCAGTTCTGGCATGTTCGGCTATGCTTTTGATGGACCCGTTTTACAAAGCTGTCGCAGCACTACGCCAAGCGCAATGGCGACGTATCTTTTCACTATATATTGCCATGGAAAGTACGTCAGGCGCAATTTGTGTCGTAAAACAGGACCCAGGATGTTTCCAACATCTTGCAAAGAGCAGTGGTTTGATCCGGATACTCCGGTCTACCTATTAACGTGACCACCATGGTAAACTGAAAAATTCTTCAGTACAGCGTTTCACACCTATGGTATACATCGATGAATTAAAGAACGGAATACGTTAGCCTTACGGGAAGAATGACATCTTGAACTGCGAGACCGCTGGAATTCACATCTGGTACTGTCGATGACGCCCTAACTACTACCCGCTATGTATGTACGGCTGGTAGTGACGTAATAATAACGTTAACGTCAGTGTTAACCCTGTATGTGACGTACCGTGTTTGACGTCACGGACGTTTCTTGAAAGATAATGCCCACCGCAGTTTTACACCTTATTGGGTATTCTCACCCCACGTTTATCAATCGATCAAGTGATTGTTTTTGGTATCGACGAATTGACCTAACTGTCGTGGCTAACCTAACAGATAAATATATGTGTACGTCTCTGGCAAAGTTTTGCTAGACTTCAAATCAAAGAAATAAAGACGATGGAAGTAAGAAGAAAAAATCACATATGCATAGGTGAACTTCACATAGGTAAAAGTATATATACCTTGAAAGCTCCTGTTAAAGACGGAATGGGCTTCGAACGGAAATATGGTAAACCATCCTCGATCACACAGTTACGTGGGGCATAAGCCCCAATCACAAAATATACATAGCACAGGAGTACATACGCACTGAAAATGACTGTGGCGAACCTCACGTGGAAGTTTCGCTCACTGAACTATCGACTGTAGTGGGCTATGAATATATATATAGATTTTCCTGCCCTATAAAAAGTCTTTATGTTTGAAACAGAATGGACAAAATAAAAAAATAATGCAAGAACAGCGATGATTTTGACATTCTAAATTTACACGGAAAAACAGGTCATTTTCGATAGGTCAGTCGTCACGCTCTGTTCACATTTTTAATGTTCACAGCGACATGTGATCGAGACATGCCCTCGGAGAATCCTTATAAAAATATCCCTTAATAGATATATTCAGATGTATGTATATATATATATATATATAAAGATCATTCACGCATTTCCATTTGTGCCGGAGAAGGAAAAAAAAAACAAGTGCGCGAGTACAAATTCATGAATAAAAGAATAACCTTTGCTAAAATGATCCTACAAATCGTCCAAAAATAGACACATCCTGATCCTGTGAGAAAGAGTTGTGTTTTACTACTAACCCAGTTACTACAGATTTACGTAGACTCGATCTAGGCTGGCTGTTTCGTGTCATGTAAACCCTTCAGTGAATAGCCGGTTATACCTGGTGATTGGGCTTGTACAAACAGTCTTCTCATCAACAGGTGTTTTTCCGGTGCACCTCTGGTCCTAAAGGTGTTTATACGTGAAAATATGTGTAAAGGCCTTACCTTTGAAACATCGTATATATACATATAGCCGGGATAAGATCCTTGTGTGTCGAGATCGCGGTTTTCCTGTGTGCCTGTTGTAAGTCATGGGCGACCATTAACACATGGTGTGATACCGAATAGATATACCTGTACAGGTAAAATGGCTTTGAGGAATCATGTGGATATCATATTAACACCTGTTCAGGCCGTGACTGGACTTTTCCGTTGCTAATTAAGCTTATGTAATTATATTCATAAGCTTAATTCAGAAGCTCCGTCCCAGTATTCTATATACATGTGCGGAGCAAATAAATATAACGGCCTATTGCCTGGAATGTATATTGGGTCAATGCTCTTCCCATCGCTGTAAATGACTCTAAAAAAATCATTATATATATGGTACTCTCTGAACATTACAATGGGTATTTCGAAAGTCATTCAAAGCATATAAGGAACAGACTTTCCGTTTTAGGTCCAGTCCATGCTCCTCACAGCGCATGAGTCGCTCTCTACGCTCGTTGCCACCACTAGACAAACTTGGCCTTTAGAGGCTGTGCGACGCAACTAGGCCTTTTACGTATAGGCTAGCCCATGATTCACAAGGACTGCGTAATACCGCATCAAGGCGAACAAGTTGTACTACAAAAAAATAAAAATTTCATAATCCATGCATATAGGGAAATCCTGCCAACTGATTGGTTGAGCGAGAAAAAAAGAACATGTGCTAAATAGTCTTAGACTAATCACTGAATGGTGTCCTCGTGCGGAACTGCTTAATCACCATTCATGAATAAAATCGTCTCAGCTAGGTGTTGGTTAGAATCACATTGTGTAAACTTTAAAGAGAATCACCCGTTTGCATAAGGTATTGTTAAAGGATTTTCGTGACATGACTTCATGCATCCATCACCGTGACCGCAGTGACTTCGACGTTGTTCAACATTTCTCTACAAAATTTGCTATTGGTGGCAGTGATGTAAGCGAACGTAGAGAGTTTGGCATGCGCTGTAAGAAGTATGGTTCCGGTTCAGTTTTATATACCTATAGGTCGCGACAATATGGTTGAAACATTGCCGATGTGCCGTTAAGCCATAATCATTGATTTATTCATATACATATAGGCTTATATAACGCCAGATCTGTCCGGCTTTACACTCATCCTGCATTAATCTTGTTATCCTCCATACAGTTTCCCTACGTACTAGTACCCTTCGCAGGCATGTAGTTTATCCGTGTCTAAACTGGTTTGGACAGGGTCAGTCCTATAATAGCCTTTAATCATTTATACATACCGTTGTATAACGTGGAACGGAAAGTAAAACGTCCATACACACGTACCCCCGTTCAGCATGTTTAAGGATAATATGTGCACGCATGCAATGGGTATACTGGCGTGGTCCCATGTACCGATATATTATTGGAATATTATATTATTGATCAAATCTTGATTATCCCACCACTCATTTCATCATCATTTAACAGGCCGTTCTGTTACATATAACACACATATTCTATTAATTCAACATAGACTCTATTAGACTAACATGATATTATGCTGAATATGACAGAATGTTGTGTTATAATAACACAGTATATTCTAGCATCACTCAGGCAACAGACTTTCTGTTAAATTAACAGATTAATGTTTTGAGTGTATATTTTCCAATCCTTAATTGGTCACTATTAAATGGATACATTTATCATATTAACATGCGTCTTCTGGGTATGTACAGTATACATGCACGTGTACTTTTGTACCTGAATATTGAGGTATTTCCCTTGTGAGTCTGCATCTGCACTCAGGTATTATATATATATATATATATATATATATATATATATATAAAATACCTGACCTAATAATGTCGCCATCGTGTTCAGCGGAAGCAGACAAGAATGCATTTCTATATTCGCGCAATATATACATGTATCGTTTACACCAAAACACCGCATACACACATATATATCTTTCAGGCTGGCTTACAGACATACATAATTGTACGTGCTATAAGCGAATGAAATGAAGATTTCCTGTTAGAATATGACATGCACACAACAACGAGGACATGCTTTGTTTGTGTAGAGTATATGCAACGAAAAATGAATATGAAAAATGAGGCAGCCAGACATAAAGTGCATGCATGTAATAAATGGTATGTTTACAGGAAATTATATATGTGTGGTAATGAGCTACATTGTGTCTGCCTAAGCAATGCGCTCGGACATTTGGCGTTCTTAACGTGAGTGATTTACCGTATACACGCGCAGTTAATACAGCCTATTACATTTCTATTTCCGTGCAAAGTATACATCTATACCATAGTTTAAACCAAAAATCGCTAATGAAATTCCTGAAGTTTATAGTGCTGGTTGTATTATAACTTTTCCAAACTTTAGAATCATTTTAACACGTCAGATCTGATCTAGATCACTTAGCTGACGACGATGATATACATCGTCAATTTATCGTTACAATGGCTTTTTAAAACACCATACGAAGCGCAATGACCCAGGAACCTCTGACCAATGCGGTGAGTTCAAGTCCAGTTCATGCTGGCTTCCTCTCCGGCCGTACGTGGGAACGCTATATCTTTAGTTATTATACGCTAGCTAGTGTACTACTGAACTACCTTTTCAGCTCTGTTGATTTGCATGGACTTTTTTTTTTAAATACATGCAGATAGTACAGGCTCAGATCTTAAATAACCTGAGGAATACCAGTATATATACCTGGTATTATGTATGTATGTATAATGGATCTATGTATCACGCGTTGGTGTCACTCTGGCCAATGACACTGATATTCCCTAGTTGAACACCACGATAGCCTACACGTGTTTTGTCAGTTCTATACACAGATATACATGATTATTCTGTGACATATGTCCTGTACTAACCGGATCTCATGCAGGTATACAGTGTACTGATATGTGCCAGGGTTAATGGGAGAGAAACTAACTAAACCCACATGTATTGCCACCATTAACGTAATGCTAAATAAACATCCGTGTTCTTAAAAAAAATCAGTAGCGACAGATGATCTGTTCCTATACCATAAAACTATGATGTACTAAAACGTAAATCTGTCTCTATGTCAGTTTCTACGATAGATGTAGATAGGGAAAAAATAAAGTGAATGTAAGATAAACATCCATGCACCGTCCTAACCAAAACTAGAACCATTTACATGGCGACAGATAATCTCTATACCGGTACCTACAACACCACACATTAAGACACGCATCTATTCTTATGTTTGTTTCTGATAGTGTACAGTTATTTAAAGTCCTAAATAAAAAAAGTACCGTATCGAGTTTAACATTGATCGCATCACGGGCCCTTGTTATACGTAAGCCTATATTTTTGTGACGAGACCCCTGTCATAATAGACTGGTGACATACCTGCAAGCTCGGCGTGTGCTTTCTCTCGGATGACAGCTGACTGAATGACCTTACAGGCCTGGGCCTGTCAGTCAGTTCATCGCATCGTCACAACCCTGACTGAAGTGACGTCACAGTCTGGTTCACTCGGTTCAGTACAAATGCCCGTCACGGAACACCGGTTACAAAGGCTGCTTGTCAGTATGTACGTAGTCTAGATATACCATTCATTCAAGTATCTCGTGAGCTAGCTATAGTTGACCAGCTGACGTTTACCTGTATGCGTTGGTGTACAATATTAAAGGTGACTACCGGTATATAATTGACCACGATGATTTATTTAACGGCAGCTGGCTGTTGTTAAGCCCCCTGAAGGTTTATGTAGTCTCTGGGCCGGATCTGCGACAGGGGCATGTTCCACCCCGCATTGGGAGCCGTGTGAAGCCTCTCGGTGTGTTTACTCACTAATCCCGGGTAGTTTTCCATTCCCGGAAAATACCAGCATGAAAATGAGCATGTCATCTGACAGCACTTTACAACCTTGGTTATATGCTGCATACCTACATGTGTAAAGCCTTCGAGTTCAATTTATTTTTTCCCCTGTACACATACGGCGCTATATCAGAATATGGTTTATCTATTTAAAACAATACACATCTCGTGTGTTTTGCTGCAACAGCTGTATTTGTCAGCAATGTTGAGTAAGTATGGGAAAACTATCTACGCCCGCCTAAATGTCTGTAGGGGGGCCTCCGTGGCTCAGTTGGTTAGCGCGCTAACGCAGCGTAATGACCCGGGAGCCTCTCACCAATGCGGTCGCTGTGAGCTGAAGCCCAGTTCATGCTGGCTTCCCCTCCGGCCGTACGTGGGACGGTCCTTCAGCAACCTGCGGATGGTCGTGGGTTTCCGCCGGGTTCTGCCCGTTTTCCTCCCACCATAATGTTAACGGTTTTTGTTAATCTCGACTCTCGAGTTCTCGACCCACGTGTATTAAAAGACGCGGCTCCAGAATGCGAGTGGCCGCATCAGTCTTCCATAGCTTTATGCTGTTCAAAAATATTATTCAGGTATTCTTGTCTTCCGCCATATATACAATACCGTATATACTTGGTGGAGCAAAAGTCTGGACCCATAGGCAATTTACCACATAACAATTTACAGTTTATAAAAAGTCTTCGAACTGACTTCCACTTTCCTCCAAACACTTTCTTACTCTGCAGACACATGATCTTTGCACATTTCGAAGCAGAGAGTTATTCCCTCTTATGGTTTCAATTTCTTGTGTGATATTATCTTTTAGTGCTTGTAATGTTCTTGGTTTGTTAGCATAAACAACTGATTTAAGATGTCCCCATAAGAAAAAACAGGACTCACATCCGGAATTGTTAGCTTCTCTGCCATGGGTAACAATCTGAAAGATAATAAATAAAATTAATAAAATTATACATGATATTTAAATGATCAAAATTATATTAAAAATAAATGAAAACAAATTCTACAGCAAACTGCCTGTGGTTTCAGACTTTCACTCCACCCTGTATGGAATAAAGCTCATTTATCAAATTACTATTTATAATATACTAGCCACCAGGTTAATTAATTTATTTATTTATTTATTTTATTTGGTTGCTGTTTAACGCTGTGCCCAGGAAGTATTAACCAACATGTAAATGTTGACGGTCAATTATATACGGATGTTGAAAACCAGTGTTTGGATCGAGTAAACCACCGCGTTTTACGCGATACCTGACAAAGCTCAATCCTGACTTAAAACCCCAGCTGAGCCAGAGAGGGTTCAGGTACTTGTCTAGAGTTGAATTCCAGTCCAGTACTATTCTAGTACCTAGACCCTTGTTACCTCACCTGTGCTAACAACACGTCAATCGGGTCAAGGGTCTGGCCGGGTGGACTAACGCTGTTCGAAACGCGCCTCCTCGCTAAGCTAAATCTCGCACGACGCACTGATTCTCGACGTAATCTCTTCAGAATGTTGTTGTTGTTACCTCGAAATAATTACTGATCTCATTCTCCAAGCTTAACTTGCAGCCCATCTCGGGAAGAGCAACATTCGGAAGACAACGAGATTATTCGGAAAATAGCGCGACCATGCTTACCACATTAGAGCGCCATATAGTCGACAGTTCGCGATTAAGAGGAATTGCGCGTTTCGGAACCAAATCTCGACTACATCTCGTAGTGTCGTTCGAATATCTCTGTTACTGACTTAAGATAAGTATGTGACAGAGAGCAAAAGCATGACCCTATCAGGCTGCCATATATATAGATGCATGGCTTTATTTACATGTATAACTAAAACCATCGAATATCCACAGGTGGGCTGTATTGCCAGTGAATGGCAATTGGTATACTCTGATGCCTTTTTACGGGTCTGGGAGCGAAGAGTCCTTTATGAGGGAATTTCCAAGGTGGAGAAAATTGTCACTGATTTCCCGAAGTAATTACAGCTTGAGAATAACCACGCCTATAGCATCGTTATTGTGAAGCACAATACTTAGTTCACAAAATACCTGTCAAAATTATGTTTTTTTTTTTTTTAACAGTAAAACTTTAGTGTTGTCCGTTTGCACGCTTTAGCTGTGTGAAACAAAATGGTCACATTTCCAGTTATTCGGCCAGGCCATGAGTTGCGGGTAATAACGAGCGAGACGCTAAATTTGAGAAATGTGAAAAAACATTTCCATGGGACACTCTTGTGGGAGAAACCGGAAAGATTGTTGCGTCACTCGTATCTCAGGCATTTATGGCCCTTTCACAAGAAGATACAGTATATGTACGCAGGCCTAACGACTCCTCGTTATCACATAACTGAAAAATTGTTTAGTACGGCGTTAAACCCCAAGCATACATACATACATACATATCTATGATACTGCGATGGTCATGGATGAGGCATAATAAACGAAGCCCATTGCTATGATACGTTATGCACGTGTCCGGGTGCTCGTTGTCAGGAGGGTTGTCAGGTTAATGGAGTGATACGTCGGTTTTCTTCGGACTTTATTCCCAGGTCTCTTTCCTCAGCAACTTGTCAGTACGAGCATCGCCATATTTGATTGACATAAATCAGGTTTTGAACTGTTTTCATGTAAGTTTTTGTTCATAATTGAGTTCATAATTTAAGTAAATTGTCTTCAAACAGATGTGTGACCACACGGATCAAGTTGATACAGATGTATTGATGCCCTGATTGAAACGAACTTAACACATTATGCAAACGTAATACCGCCATGCACGAGTGCAAAGCATGCGCGCTGTATATAATACCGCTACAAGGGAGAGTTCTTTGACTGCGTTCGGTGAATGCGGACAGCTAGGCGAACGTGATATGCAGAGATATCATTACACATATATTCATGCAAAGGGTTTAAATGTTCTCTCATACTGGGGACCGACGATTATAAACAATCCAATAAGACTACTGGAAAATCACCTGACGTGCACAGCCATGTAAGTCCTTGGTAGAAAGCTAGTGAAAGAAAATAAAATCACAATCGCACGGGCCACTGAATTCACGCGTGACCATTTGCCCTGCAGGTATCACACTGTCGTCGCTGCTCTGCTTTCTCTCTCCTTGATGTACGTCTTTATGATTTAAGAATACATTCACAAAAAAATATAAATAAATAAAAAAATAAAAAAATACATCTTTCACTTTCCTGTAGTGAATTAAAAGTATTTTAATGTGTTTACTCTCCCACATGCAGCCAGTTTGAAGAGACAAAAGTCAGTCGAGATGATCGCAGTCGTCGCATTTCCCTGCATAATAGCGACTCAGATGATGACATGCTTAAAACACATGCAGTGAATATAGTGACATAGGTCTATACATGTAGCTCCTTACTGGGTTACGTTGGTGGGTTACGTTACAATCCATGACACAACTGGGAATCGGCTTAACGCAGAAATGGAAATGGAATGATGGCTTTTAGGGGTGCCCTTACCTCGTGCCCGGGCAAACCAAAGTGCCTATAGTAGCCTATAAATGCACGAAGCCATTTCTGACTTGTCAAAATTTTAAACACCATTTTAGAGGTTATTTTGGGGACGCACACATGATTTGCACGACATATATTGTTGGAATTATAAGACAAGGGTCCTTAACAAAGCCGTTATTATATTCAACCAATGCACGACTGCGCTAAAGAAACGCGTATTGTCAACAAGGCCGCACAAAAAATTGGAGGAAAAATCTAGAAGTTCCCTATCCATTTAATTAAGGCCCCATATTGAACTCACGCACCTTGGGAGTTGAGCACCTTACATACTGTGTAGCGCTGAGCCGCGCCCCTCCTCCTTTGATCAGCGGATACTTTTTGGCTGGTTCCCTGCCCGTGACCTCAGTTGGCACTAATCACATTCAAGCCAAGCAGGGAACCAGAGTAGTTCCTATGCAGTATGCTCGACGTGAAATGATACCATGATGGCTTAAAAAAAAAAAAAATGTTGCTTATTAATTGTGCAAAACACTATCAATATGAGCCCACCTTATACAGTGCAAAATTTATATGTAAGCTATATACTTCATTTAATTCCAAGAGTGATAAAAATATTTAATTCAAGTCATGTACATATCCATGGGCAAATGAGATCGCATCTTTTCTCCTCGTGGAGTGCGGCAAATGATGAGAACATGATTACAGTTGGATCGGTAAGACTCCATGCTTGTTATTCATTTTCATGAATAACATAGGTCTTTACAGTGGCAAGGGCATTAAAAACTTTACTCCAATGATCTATACGAAGCTTTAGACCGAAATTATTTAGTTACTTTTGGGGGATGAAAAGTTGTTTATTGATACACAAATCGGCCATTCTAGTTTTAGAGACCTTTGAACGTCTTCATTTGTGCTTGATGTTGACTGCACTGATCAGTTAACATGTGAATTAAGAACAGATTCCATCAATATTGAATTTCACAACGCATCAATTCAATTTAGATTAGTTATTTTTCTTTTCGCTGCACAAATTGTTTGACATTGGATTTGTGAAACATGGCCGCGTTCTAACATTTCATCCGTAAAAGACGGAAATCTTCTGTGAAAGAAGGTAAGAAAGAAGCGCCAACATGGCATCGTCCGTATGGAGTGTTGCATTGGTGATGTCGTCGATAAAAGCTTTGTTAATTCCTACATAGTAAGTATTTTAGAATATATTGTGCGAAATTCCAATTCTTAGCCGTACACGGTTTGCTACGCACCTTTGCATGTTTTGTCATTCAGTTGGGACATGCTACATGCTGTCAGACTGCATCAACGTGCTTATTGAATGACCAGTTTTCGTGTGGGATAGTTAATGGGACTTTCATTCAATAGGCTGCTGCCTAAATGTATTTTCAGAATGTTGTCGAATGTTCGGGAGTTTTTGTATCTCATTTTAAAAGTGTGTGTTCCCAAGTATGGAAACCAGTGACATTTTATGTTGTGTCGTTAGCATACATTAGGCTAGGGAACACCTGTACCGATTTGTTAGGCTGTGGCACAACATGCAGTTAGATTTTGATCCAGCAAAAGTCTGATTGCCTCAGTTATTGATCGCCAATTGAAAAAATGCCAGGTAAGGAACGATACAGAGGTTCTAAGTGTGGAGAGGAAAATACCCAGCATGGGAGGGACGCTTTTAGATGTTCCAGCTTTATTGCGGTTGATGATACTTATGTGGCCATTTGCACCGTCTTGCATTTGTTGAGTATCACTCTTCTTCCATCAATTTATACAGTAACTATATAGTAACAAATAACTGTATCACACTGAAACTTCAGTTTCCTTCAAAGCTGACTGAAATTGAGTGAAATATGAGTATTGTGATAAACAACAAGCAAATAAACAAGTACATAAATAATTAGTGTACTTTGGCCATACTGGGGATATGATGTGAAATTTTCTAAAAAAATGAATGAATGTTCCATAGTAAGCAGTGAGTAAACTGATAGATGTAACCTTGTCCATTCAGTATCACACAGTCCATGATCGTTGGTGTCTTTCAAGAGATAATTAAGGTGGGTATGTGCTTGTCTGTAGCCAGGTTACACTATAGAGCATGGTGGCCCATTTCATGTCCACATGCAGTCTAGCTAGGCACAGCTGGATGGCCGACAACTTGCTCAACTAGTCCACACTTTTTCTTATCTTCCTTAGTTTAAGGTAAACTTAAAAAAGTAACTACTGGTGAATTCAAATCCATTAGTCAGTTCTACTTGCCCAGTCTTCTCCTTTCAGGGCTTTAATTTATTCATACTTTTGAGCATCCGGGTTCCTAGCAAGGACCTGGTCATAAATAACATGGAGCTGAAATCGGCAAAATGCTGATATTTGCCAATTTCTACAGATTAAAGAACTACAGGACAATGAAACTGTCATTTATGAAGGTTAGGCACATTCAGATCACTTTCCCACAAAAATTTCTTACCTAAAAGCTATAATTTTCATTACCCATGCTAAAATCTTATTCATGGCCTATCTCGCCTTGATTAAATTTGGTTTGTTTTCACCGCCAGTACTCTAGTCATGTGACGAAAGCGTGTGCTGATTATTGGCTCATTTGCAGCTGTGACATCATTTCAAAACTATGAATATTTGATGTTCCCACAGAAAAAATAAAAAAAAAATAAAAATAAGGGCAAGCAGTCTTCTATGTGCTTGAGAAAGAACTTTGTTGTGCCCAATATATGGAGACCTTACACTGGGACCTTACATCATTGTACTCTGTTTACATGCAGGCAATGGAAGAACAAATGACATCAGTTGAATGTAATGGTTTGCTGGACCAATCTGTTCGTGGTTAATACAAATACCTGCAGTAAACGATGGAAAATTTCGCCCATGACTAAGTTGCAAATTTTGTGATATTCCAAGAGTTATACTGATGCTAGGATTTTTTGAGGATTGTTTTGAGGAAAACACTGATGATATAGTACTGTCAAAATATAAGTTTCATCTCCAAAAGGAATACTTTTGTGACAACATAAGCCTTTAAAAATGCATTTGTTTATGCCAAATTTTAGGTCATTTAGCATGTGCTTACTTTTTCTGTTCCAATCAGCCGATCTACTGACTTTGAGGTGCACAGAAATTGGTTAGCAATTACTCACAGTTTACCAGTGAGCAAGTGGTATTATGAGGTAAGGTTACATAATTACAGCCTGATCTAATTCCAGAAATTGCTTGTATAGTGGAAGAATGATCACAAACATCACATGGCAAGAAACACATCTGAGTGTTTGGCCTCACCAATTTTAATTGTTGTTTTACAGGCGGAATAAAATTGTTTTCAGTGTTGGAGGAGGGTATAAATATAAAAATAAAACTCGAAAATCACCTAGTATGTGGAAAAGTGTAGACTGTCCCAGCAATTAGAGTAGACAGGCATAACTGTGTAGAACTGATACCTAACGTACGAGATGTTCCTATGCCATTATAAAGGCTCCTATTTGAAAACTCTAAGTGTTTGTTGAAGTCAACAAATCACTATATGCATCATGAAAAAAAAAGGAAAGAAATAAAATTAAAATTTTGAATTTTTTATTCATTTCTATCATTTTCTCCTTTGTATTGATGCTTTTTGTTTCTGTTTTAGTCAACCTCTGAATGGACATTGGATTACCCTCCTTTCTTTGCCTGGTTTGAATTTGTGCTGTCTCACATTGCCAAATACTTTGACCCAAAGATGTTAGTGATCACAAACTTAAGGCATTCCAGCCCACAAACAGTGCTCTTCCAAAGACTTTCCGTCATTGTGACAGACTTTTTATTTGTATACGCTGTTAAAGAGTGAGTAGCCATTCATCTAAAACTCTTTGATCATTGTTGTGTGAGGATTATCATTAATAATGCTGAAAGTTTTGTAAATTGCATTCATGAACTGTGAATATCAGTATTCTGATTGGACTTATGGTCATATAAGATTTATGTGATTGGGGTTTCAGCTATGTCAGTACACAGGAATATTGCATTTGTTTTTGTATACAAATGTATCACTGTTTGTATTATTTTATCAATTCCTCTGGAATGGGTGTTGAATGTGATATATACTTTTAGATAATTGCATCTGGGCATCTTCTATCGCAAACTCAATAGTATGAAAGTACATGTAAATGTTTGCATCCTTCTTATCTGTCAGAGGCTAGAGGTTGTATGTAACTTTTATTACAATGCTGAATTGATATTAACAGATTTGTTTCCAGATTTTCTGATGTAATAACCTGCCACATTCAGATATCAATTTGTAACATTTTGTAGTGATGCTTTATAAAAACATCTTACATGGTGGGAGAGTGGGGAGATGAGTGAGTGGGGAGGTGGGGAGTTGTTTGCGTGGGTGGTGTGTGGGAAGGTGCCTTTGAGGCTGTTTATCTGTTGCCTGTTCCACTATATTGCTCAGTTATTTGATTGGCGATTTATGCTCACAGTAAACAGTGTGATTTTCTACTTTCTGTCATTTTTCAGAAAAAGAAGGAATAATCAATACATTTATACATCCATTCGATCACCCATGATCAATTTTGTGAATATTTTATTATGTATCATTAACTGATTTTGTCTGTAAGTGTATCTTGTGCATATATTTGATTTACAGATTTTGTGAAAAATGTGTGAGAGCTAGAAGAAAAGCTGGATTGTCAGACATCTTTGAAACACCTTCTCTTGTCATGGCTGTGCTTCTTCTGGCAAATAGCGGACTTCTTATTGTTGATCGTATCCTTTATTTGTTTTTTTATATTCACATAGTTGGCGGGAAACACTTTTGTACCTTAAGCTGAAAATATATATTATTTAAGCTAAAATATATATTTACATTTTCAATAATTTGTTGGTGTGGGCCTCTTTTTCCAAGTGGTTAGCATGCTAGCTCAGAACAATGACCCAGAAGCTTCTCACTGTTGTGGTCGTTTAAGTCCAGCTCATGTAGGAAGGTCTTCCAGAAACCTGCGAATGGTCATGTGTTTCCACCAGGCCCTACCCGGTTTCCTCCCTCCATAATGCTTTCTGTGGTTGTATGAGTGAAATATTCTTGAGTACGGCGTTAAATTCCAAATAAATAAGTACATGTACATCAATTTGTACATGTTTTATGTTTTATATGTTCTTTAACTTATTCTTCAGACATTCATTTCCAGTACAATGGATTTTTGATGGGGTTTTTGTTACTGTCTGTCACCAGAATGTACGAGGTAAATCTGTTGTAGATAACACAAATAAAAGTTAATGATCCGTCCGGCAGTTTACTTTAAATTATATCAATGAATTGTTTTGTGCTGAAATTAAGCAATTTATCTGAAATGTAAACACCGACAATTGCATGTAATGTCTTAAACAAAATTAGTTTTAATATTGTAAAAAAAGCAGAGTTATGGGTTGCTCTTTGTGTTAAATTTTGACTTTTCACCTTTTGTCTTTCATTGGCTGTTCACTTAGCTGACTCAAAATCAATATAAACTTTTTGCATGATGTCAAATCTATTGCAAATCTGCACCGGGTGTTTTTTTTTTTTGATAGTTCATAAACTTTTTTTTTTTGGTAGTTCATAAATTTTATATTTTTTTTGTTCGTACATAATTTTTTTTTTGTAGGGAAGACACATTGAAGGGGCTCTTTGGTTTGCTGTGCTTCTCAACTTTAAACACATTTACCTGTACATTGCTCCTGCATACTTCATTTATCTACTCAGGTGTTACTGCTTTCAAAGTGCTCCAGGTAGGGTATACCTCATCTTACCAGACTTTTAACAAGCTATATACATATAGGTGTTCTGTTGAGTGTAATATGACATCTTACAGAATAATGTGTTATATAGGGTGTCTAGGTAGGGTATACTTTATCTTACCAGACTTTTAACAAGCTATATACATACAGGTGTTCTGCTGAGTGTAATATGACATCTTACAGAATAAAGTGTTATGTATGTGGAGTTGTCTCCCTTCTTTTGCAAAATTTTGTTGCCTTATACCTGGTGCTTAGTATTAGGCCTGATTCTTTTGTGACTCATTTACATTATACTCAAGATGATTAGTACTGATTTAAAGATGTTTGAAAATTGAATTGAGAGTTGTTTCTTTGATGAGTTATAAAATTGGTGTACCTAGTCAAGTATTAGACGTAATGGTCTACGTCTACGTCACGTGAAAGATAAGTTTTTAGTGTGATTTATGCCATTTTTAAATATTTACTTCAACACACCTATTAAAAGTACTGTGTTGGTTATGTTGGCCAATTTCAGGACGTCACAAAAAGGATGATTTTACCAGTACACAGGGAATACTGCCCTCATATGTATACAAACTCTGCAACGTTATTTTATGTTTTCAGATGGCACACTCCAATTGACAAGTTTTTCACCAACAAGATTAATCTCCTTGGTTTGGTTGTATTGTCCACCTTTGCCCTCTCTGTTGGACCTTTTGTGTACATGGTAAGAGCTGCCTGACAGCTGGTTCAATATGATAAAACTGTTTCTAGGGTTCTGATTAGGCATAGTATCCTGAGCCCTGTGGAAAGACGTTAACATAACATTAACTTACAGGGTCAGTGACACAGCAGAAATTCATATCCATCCATGCCAATGGTTGTAGGTTGGTAATCATATTCCGAAAATTAAATACCTTGCCCTTTCACGAAATATCCATTATTTTGAAGATAAATTTTTTGTAGTGTAATCAGTGCATTTTTGTACTTTTAACACTAAACGTAAGCACTGTAAGCTGAAACAGTTGTGAAAGCACGTATCCAGCAAGAACTACACAAACGCAGTAATCTCTTCCTGAAAGCTGCCAGCTGATTCACTATTAGGAGATTTATAAGAATCAGTTTGTTAATCACTCTCAGATGCACTGTTGTTTTTCACTAACTGTTATGGTGAGACAGTCATAAGCGTTTAATTGAGAGTGTATTGTACAAGACAACTTAAACGCAAATACAATCAGCTTTTAGCTGTTTTTTTGTTCAAGAAAGAATCTGCATTTGTAGTAACCTTCGTGTTCATTCTTATTAAATATTTTAGAAGGCAGTAAACAGTTGTCTGGTAGAATGGCAGCAGTCACTTCACCATCAGTAGTGTAATTGTCATCGGGATATACATGTATTTCAACTTTAATTTGACATTTTCTCCATCCCATCATATTTGCTTTTGTACGTTTTAATGAAGCACTCGTTCTACAGTTTTCAAAGTTATTTTCATTTAGACGTGTCCTTTTTTATTATCCAGGACCAGTTGCCTCAGTTATTGTCCCGTCTTTTTCCTTTCAAACGAGGGCTGTGTCATGCTTATTGGGCGCCAAATTTCTGGGCTTTGTACAATGTTGCTGATAAGGCAGCCTCTATTGTAGGTAAGCTTATGGTTTGCCTGATTTTTAAAAGCCAAGTAATGTCTAATCTCTTTTGATGAGTTTTTTATTAATTTTTTTTTTACACATTTTCTTACACTCTTTGACATTATGATCTATGGGAAAAAGATGTGTTCAAAATTGACTACCATCTGAGTTATTTTGTCCAAATATTTTACACAGTGTGAACTGCATCACTAAATACTGCACGTATATGATGTTGTTTTCTATTTCAGTATTCCAGAAATAAATAATCAGAAAGGGAAATTTCTGGATTTTTGTAGTGTTGTTTTGTTGAAGTTAAGTTGTGGAGTATGAATACATTGAGAAATTTACAAACATTACAGTTGGAGAAAACAGCGTATACAGCTTTACTGTTTAGAGCTAACCTTTCCACATACTTAACTTTGCAGGCATAAAACTGGAGCTGCTGTCCCCATCAGCTCCGGGTAATGCTACCATGACAGGGGGGCTGGTGCAAGAGTTTGATCACACCGTCCTTCCATCCATCTCTCCATTGGTCACCCTCATTGTTACTCTTCTCTCAATTTTGGTGAGTTTAAAAACCTTTCTAAGGATTGAGTACATTTCTCACTAGTTCAGCTGCAGTTTTGATTCAGAAGGTTTGTCAGTTACCTGGTTAGGGGGCAGTGGTTCACCCTGAGCATTCTGGTTCTTCATTACAACTTACATGTAACTTTGTTCAACTAGTGTCAAATAAATGGATAAGTAATTAAAAAGTCTGGAAAGTGTATTCTATGCAGAGTGCCTGGAGAAAAAAACGGAAACAAAATATTGATCTGTTCTATGAAGAGTGATGTCATCTCCTTGGTATTGCCCACTCAACGTTCAACAGCAATTTGCGCAATGTCATTTACAAATACTTTGAAGGTTGTCAGTCTCTGAACAGTTACTGACTGATAATCAATGCATTTAACGTCTCAAAGTAGCATTCTATATGCTTAAAGTCTTTTTATGTAGACAAGGACCCATTGTAGTTTTCTTTACAAGCTTGCCCTTACACAAAAAATACGAGATACAGTCTTAGCTACAGCTTTTAATCAGCCAACTATTGTTTTCATTATATTTTATAACTATTTTATCTGCCAGTACTAGCATTAAATTGTTGTTGTTTTTGTTACAGCCCAGTCTTGGGACCCTGTGGCTCTACCCTCATGGACCTCAGAGTTTTGTCAGGTGTATAGTGCTGTGTGCCTTCGGTTCCTTCATGTTTGGCTGGCACGTTCATGAAAAAGCCATCCTCCTAATCCTCATTCCTCTCAGGTTAGTGCTGGTTTTCCTCCCACTTCACAGATTAGAGCTGGTTTTCTTCGTGCTTCACAGATTAGAGCTGGTTTTCTTCGTGCTTCACAGATTAGTACTGGTTTTCCTTGTTTTTCACAGATTAGTGCTGGTTTTCCTTGTTCTTCACAGATTAGTGATGGATTTCATCGTTCTTCACAGATTAGTACTGGTTTTCCTCGTTTTCACAGATTAGTGCTGCATTAGTGTGTTTTTCCTCATTCCTCTTAGGTTAGGGTTAGTGATTCCAGTCAGGCTGGTGCTGGTTGCCCTTATTCCTCCCAGGTTATAATTCAATTAAATTAAATGTTGAGGTCTATTTTCAACAATTTCTGATATTTACCTGCCTCAGTGTTTAATACAGTTGGGCCTTTCTGCAAGGCAGTTTGCAGAACGAAGTTGGCTATTAAATCCACTCTATAATGGCGGAACACACAGATTTGTGTTGTGCATGGAAGAGAATACGACCTTCGTTACCACTCCTGCAAGTGTGAATCCATTCTTGAGTCGAAATGTTGTTGAAATCCACAGAAATATTTCCTTCTCATTTGTCAAAATAACTTTTTGCTGTCACGGCGATCCGGGTGTGCCAAAATCTCGGAACTGCGCGACAAAAGATGTAAGGGAATCAACCTAAGAAGACAAGACCATGCAACTAGTCATAAATGACAACTTTAGCGATGATTTCAGCAGTCATCATGGATGTAGAATAGAGAGAACAATTTGCTCAGTCAATAGAGCAAGAAATATGAATTCTAATGGCTTGTTCTTATCATGTGCACAACTGCTTCGTTATCCATTTTTTTTTTGTCCGTGACCTTAGATGTAATCCATATTTTGATGCACTTGATGCGTCGAGCGTCACACCGCTTTTCTGAAGAGAGTAAAGTCAACATATTATCAGGTTTTCTGCATATGTCAAATTGATTGAAACTTGCTTGAGAGATTGAAAGGACTCTCCTCTCAGTCCACACCAGAAATCTGCGTGTTCCGCCGTTTTGAGTAGATTTAACTTTGTTCCCCAGTGTGCCTTACGAAATGGACCTATCGTGTTTTTGAATTCAACAATCAAACATTAAGTGAGGTAAATATCAGAAATTGTTGAAAGTAGACCTCGACGTTTAATTTAATTGAACTACCCAGGTTAGTGCTGCTTATCCTTATTTCTCTCAGGTTAGTTTTCCACATTCTTCTCAGACTTGATAGTGCTGGTTTGTGGAGTACTCTAGGCACTCCAAAGCAACTCTTAACAGTCAAATAGATTAATGGATATGACAGATTAGTGAACATATTTAAGTTTTCCCTGAGGTATATGTAAATCTTAATGTGCCTGGGTCATACTACAGTGAACTGGATTGGATCAACTGTTTTCTAATTTCATCCGGACTAGATTGAGATATTTTTTTAGCATGTTTGATGTAAAATGTGTATATAGATCAAGGATAGTGTGGCAGCAGATTAGAGAATTCTGAGAAATCAATGTCCATATACTCATATGAGAGGCATTAATATTTGTGTCATTAAAGATAGCCTTACATAGTCCACTTTTGGAGCGGTAGATCCAGGATCAATTCTGTGTCGAGTTACACTGAAGACCTTAAAAGAGGAAGTTGTAACTTTCTCGCTTGGCATTCAGTATGAAGGGAAGAGTGCAACAACTGGTTAGTATATGGCTAGGATGGGGTGTCTTACTTGCCTTCGGTAAGGCGTCTCAGTGAAGCAGCTCTAGATAAAAGAGCGGTGGAAATCCATCCTGCAAGAAGGAGGCACATTACATGCACTTTAAGGATTCCTTTGTCGTCATATGATTGAAAAATTGTTAAGTACGACATTTAACCCCAGGTACTCACTCACTCACTCATAGTTAGATAGTTCGGATCACTCAAATGATTCAATCCGGTTTCCTCCCACAATAATACTGGCCATCGTTTTATAAGTGAAATATTCTTGAGTATGGCGTAAAACACCAATCAAATAAATAAATAAATAAATAAATCAAAGTGTTCAAGAACCACTGGGAACTCAGGCTGCCTCACCTATAAAGATAGGATGCTTCCACCCACAAACTTGACCCCCATTCCATTACCATATTGTAGATTTTAGCACGTTTTTTAAGTTCTTAAAACTAAATTCAAATTTTGGGGTCCTAGCCCAATAGTCTTGATTTTTGGTGACTGTTATGGTGTATAAATCACGTTAGACCTATACATGTACATGTAAACAGTCAGTGTGGTGCCTGAAAAGGGTACGATAGCATTGATGGACTTTCTTTGGTGATTATCAGGCCACAGTTTTTGCTTTAATTAGTGAACATTTTTTAGCTCTAAATTTACCACTCATATAATTGCATCTGTGCACTTCATGTAGCATTTTTGTTTACTTTCAGTTTACTGGTATTAGAGAAGAAGCGTGATGGGCAGGTTTTCCTGATTCTCTCAGCTGTGGGACAGTTCTCTGTCTTACCTCTTCTCTTTACTCAGTTTGGTGAGTTGTTTTTGTATATATAACAGTGAGCTGTTCATGGGCGTTACTCACCGTTGTTAGTTGTAGGTATAGTTCACTCAGTTTAGTGGGTTGTTTTTGTATATATAACAGTGAGCTGTTCATGGGTGTTACTCACCGTAGTTAGTTGTAGGTATAGTTCACTCAGTTTAGTGAGTTGTTTTTGTATATATAACAGTGAGCTGTTCATGGGCATTACTCACCGTAGTCAGGTGTGGGCATAGTTCACTCAGTTTAGTGAGAGGAGTAAATTGGTGAGATTCAAGTGAGTAGAGTGATGTCCTGTGTGTATAACATTAGCATATGATAGTAATCCTATTCTATCCACGGGTATACTTTATCTAACAACTTTTTTCTTCCCTGCTGAGTTCAAAGCTGTAAACGTTGCTAAAGATAATCATTCTTAAGATTAAAACCTGTACTTTTGGATAAGTTTCTTGTGTTATTTTATGTAACCTGCCATGAATTTTCTGGTGAAAACTGTACTGTGTGCAATAAGCCAACAGCAGTCTACAATTACCGTAATTCTATGTTATTGTTGATTTTCAGAAACACCAATAAAGCTCTGCATCTATATTATTTATATTATTTACGCATTTGCAAGTCTTGGCAAACATTATGGGTAAGTCCCAGGAATAGGAATTTTCAGCTGATAAATTATGCGGATCTCATTAAATAGATGAAAGTATGGCATCCGAATCTGATAAATAGTTAACTGTTTATTAATTATCAATTACTACATGATGTTAATCTTAATTGCTGGTTCATTTTAATTTGACTGTCCAGTACGAGCCCATACTTCATTTTTTTAACATGTCTAACTGACCTTCTTAAAACCAATACAAGAACTTGTATTGATCTGTAACTTCTCTTGGTCAGTCCACATACCAAGTTTTCAGTCAATAAAAGAAACAAGTTAAAAATTTTAGAACAGGACTAAAACAGCAACGAGTTTGTCAAAATTTATGAAACAGCCCTGGACTTTAACTTCAGCTGTAAGTCGTCATTATTCCAAGTTTCATTTCAATATGATAAACCGTTTTGATAAAAAAAAGATTGGAAACTGATTTGTGATGGAATGGTGACCAGACAGATGAGATGTAAACCTGTAGTCCACTGCTCTCTTGGTAAACAAACGAAAATGAAAACCTCATCTTATGAAATGCTCTTTAATTTTTTTGATTTTTTGTAGGTTATCATGGAGTTTTAAAAGTTTACCTTTATTAACCAGCCTGGAATCTGTTTATGTTTTGGGGCTCTTGCCACTGGAGATATACTGTGACATCATTCATGGGCTACTGGGTTTACAGCAGAGGCTTCCATTCTTACCCCTACTCTTAACCTCTGTGTACTGTGCCCTGGGGGTCATGTACTGCTGGCTCAAGTTTTATTATCTCACACTCACAGATAAAGGGTATAAAGCCGGTAAAGGGGACTGATCCTTGTGACATTTTGTTTTCAACAAACATTTTTCATCAGACGAACTCAGTGTCACACAAATCATGCAATATTCAAATTTACAATGAAATGTTACTTGTACACATTATAAATTGCGTTTTAACATTAATAGTTGACATAAATGTGTAAGAAGGAACAGAAATTGTTTACTAAATATATGTGAACAGCATATACTATTCAGTTCATGAGCAGTTATTTATTCATGTTGAGATAAATTTGATTTGATTGATTGATACAGGGGGTCTTCATGGTGGAGGGGGTTAGAACAGCAGTGCAGCGCAATGACCCAGGAGCATTTTACCAATGTGGTCACTGTGAGTTCAAGTCCAGCTCATGCTGGTTTCCACTCCAGTTATACATGGAAAGTTTCTATATGTACTTGTTCCTGACTTAATTGGTGCTCAACACTGAGAGGTTAAAAAAAGGAAATATGATTGGTTGGCCCGGTGTCAGTATAATGTGAGTGCGTGGGGTGTCATGTCTGGTGTCTTTGGCATTATACTTCAGTGGCGGCACGGACTTGCTCTGTCACAGGAAGACATTATATATACACACACCTAATGACTCTTCGTCATTATATGACTGAAAAATTGTTAAGAACGACATAAAACCCCAAGCATTCATTCATAGCAACTTTTGCTTAGTTACACCAATCACTAGGCCCCCACCCCTTATACGCACATGTATTGAGAACTGACTCCCCTACTTCATGAACAGTCATTCTGATCAATAAATAAAACGTTACACTGGCACAGAACAAGGAATAATTTTCAGTAATCACATCTATTTATTGGAGTCACATACCTGTAAGCAAGGGGTAAACTCGCATGGAAATATTGGATTGCATGATTTCTTTCACGCCCAGGTACAACACTGTGGTGCATGTCATTACAACATATCCAGGCCTACACACTTTAATATATAAATGCATGAATCAATTAGCAACAACATAAATCTGTTTTAAATCAAGTTTGCTAATAACTTTCCAATCCTCAGTCACCTTAAGAATAACCTTAAGAATTGTGTGTGAAAAATGTAAGTATAATACACATTTCATAATAAATGCACATGTATAGTAAGACAGTGAAAAAAATATAAAAAAAAAGAACAGCCCTTGACCACATTCTTTTGAAAGACCAGTCTGATACTCACAATGTAAGATTTTTAACAGTCAAATGCTTGAATGACTTAATAGCTTTCATTAAAAAATTAGCAAAATTTGTTTTGAGTTTTTCTCATAGGTCAAGGGATTACTTGGTTTGCCTGCTGCCTCTAAATTGCTGGGATGTTCTCAGGTATTAGTTTCATTGATGACATAGAAAAATGCAGGAAGATCATTGGTTCTTAATGGTAATTTGTTACAGCTGAAATGTTTAACACCGTTCACATCCTATACAACAACTACATGTACGATACTTGAACAAATACAGTTTCTATGACAACAATTATCACACAAGCAGCAAGATGCCACTGGACAGCATATATGTATAAAGAAAAACAACAAGCACCTGAATGAAAACATTGGCACAATAAAAATTCAATGCAAATAATTAATCATAAACTGTAGATACATGTGTGTATATAATAATATGCACATTGTATTAAGATGAGCAACATTTGGCAACATGTAAAAGATGTCATTTCTCAACTGGGTGAATGTTTCATTTGTGGGTTTAAATCATGTTCTGCAGTTTCAACTTCATCGTACATTTTTTACTAATGTTTAAGATTTGATTTGATTTGGGTTTGAACCAGTGACCTTTGAGTCAATAAATTGAACATAATTACATTTATCCCATATTTTAGCTAAACATAATAAATATAATCAACATATTTTAGCCGGTCATGTGAAGAACACCTCAAGAACATGAAAAATATTGATGGTTTTGCCTTAGTCTCCCAACTGTGAAAATTAAGAACAAGGGCATTTGAACCAACTTATGTTGGGGAAAACAATGAGAATACCACTAGACTAACACATAATTCCCACTGCACTTGCTGTGTACAGAGTCAGTACATTCTACCCTGTTACAATAATATTGCTGAGCAAGCACAGTCAAAAAAAATGCTTGTTTTAACTCCATAAAATAAGAAAAACAACTGTAAAACTACAAAGCCAAATTGGTTTCGTTTAAAAACATCGAATAGAGATCATAAGTTTAAATAGATATAAATCAATACATGTAGCATATAAATTAGATTATTTATTACAATATAACGCCCTATATATAAGAGTTCTATGAGCCACAGTGGAATGAAATATTTTAAAAGAAGTAAACAACCTTTTGATCTTGTAATGGACATGTTGTAACTTGTTAGAGTCCCCCGCCCCACCCCCACACCAAAATGTACACATAAAACACATAAAATGTCTAATTTCAAAATTAAGATATACTGATACTAATTAACCTGTTAACCTGAGAAAAATTCATTAAATAAATAAGTAAATACATTTAAAAGATATATCTAACATACATGTAGATAAAGCTACAGCTTCTTACTGATTACAAGTCATCATTTGTTTTCCTTGAATATGTGTTAAATTGCTACATTTCCATTCACACATGCAGCTTACACATGTTCACAAACGAGACCATTAAATAAGACTCAGGCTTGTGGTTATAATTAGTCACATTAGTGGGGATAAATCTCAAGGGCAGTTTTGGCACTCATTGGTCCAACCGCTGATCATGTGATATGTCATGTTTGGCAAAAAAAGAATTCATCCAATCCGTGGCACTTTGGTCACATGTCCATCTCCATCAATGCAGAGTCTAACCCTTTCTGGCTGGTAATCCACCTTGATTGTCGTGTTCTCAGGCACAACCTGAATCTGGAATAGCAAGTTAATTATCCATATACACATATGTGATGCGCTGAATTTGAACCATGTAACAGGGAAATGGTAGCCTACTAGGGAAATAAATGCTGCCCTTAATTAAGAAGTTGTATTTATTTATCTGTTTTATGCCATACTAAGAATATTTCACTCTTACAACTCTGGCCAAGATTAAAATAAAAGGATCATGCTAACTGATTTATGCTATTACTAATTTGATGAAGACTGCACTCTTGCTATTTGATCAGGGCACTTTCATGAATATTTTGTCAAATTTATGGCAGAAGTCCACTATTTGATCAGGGCACTTTCATGATTATTTTGTCATATTTATGGCAGAACTCCACGCTGCTGACACTGATTACTTACAGAAATATTTGGGTAGAGTTTTCGAATAACGGCTTCAGACTCTTGCCACGTCTGAAAATGAAGTGCACAAGTTTGTATTGATATCTTTACAAAAGCACTGGGAAAACACAACACCTATACAATATTGCTTTATTGACTGATGTGTTTAAGAATGTTTCACTTAAATCACTGCAGTCAGGTTTATGGTTTATGGATGGGCTGCTGGAAGTAAACCACGCAATGATCTTTAGGCTAAACAACCATGTTATATTTGTTTATTTATTTGATTGAAGTATTACAACATAGTAGAATACCGTATTTCACTTACATGACAGTGGTCACCAGCATTTTGGAGGAAGGAAACCATATTAAAGCGTATGTAAAACTAATAATGTATACTGGTATACACTGCACAACATAATTTGAGCGATGTTTAATTAAAATTCGTAAGTGTGACCAGATTTTTCCGAATATAAGGACCTATTCATATATACATACATACATGTATATATAGCCAGTAAGCGTTACTTAAAGATTAAATGAAGTTACACTGAAACAGATGCCGTAAGTCATGATGCCTGATATCTGATGGTAAATGTGTTGTTGTTGTTAATTGATAACATACCTTTCCCAGAAGCTCTGGCCATTCACTGTCATTCATTTGCGCCTGGCGATACGCCATCTTATCTCTGCGGAATTTGAACATGTTGCGCACCAGAAGTGTCCACAAACCAGAGGAAAATGTCTGTCGCTGGCGCACGATCTTCGTAGTGCAATAAATCAGTGCTGCGAGCTGTCAAATGATGATGAGCAGGAGTTACTCCCCTTGTCCAGAGAAATCCTCCCTCTAAACAGAGAAGATGACAGCGATCAAAAATTTGCTTTGACAGTAAACTTACTTGTGTTCGGCTGCTGATTTTCGCCAAACATGACCGAATTAGCAGACCGATTTAACTATGTTTATAGCTGTGACCTGGACATCAATGTTCAAATCAAGATGTAAGTAAACTAATGTGTGACATCTCTCAGTACTTACGTTGTTGTTGTTTCTCTTTCGTATTACTTAGAGATCAGGCTGAACACAGCGCCTATTTGACAAGGTTTTCGTAAGAGTGTTTCGTGGATTTCGTATAGTTTTATTTTGCATTAAATGTACATTTACCAAATGCGATTCACTGCATGTGTTTTTCGTGTGGTGTAAGTTCGACTGTCCAGTTTGAATCTGTGGGTGACACAGTTGATCATCAACTCTTTCAGACTTTTCACGTTCAAATAACACCAGACGTGATTGACAGCACAGCACAGCACCTTACCTTCAAAACAACGTGATATCTTCAAGAATTCGTCTTTATTCTTATAGCTACCATAGCACAAGCGAAATATAGAGTACGCGTAAAACACCAATCAAATAAATAAATTATTTGTATTGTATAATGGCATGATTTGAGTACTAGAGTTTTCGAATAACTGCTTCTGACTCTTGTAATTGAGTCTTTCCTGTCCATGACTCAGATTTCTGGTAGGTTATTATTTTGTATTTCTCTACTTCATATCAACTAAAAACAGGCTTTAAATACATAATTATGAAGTACAGAGGGATTAGGAGTGACAGTCGTGGTAATGTCAACAGCATGATTATTGGCAGTTTTGAAGGCTAAAGGCCTAGAAAATTTTGACCCATGTTCTATTCTGATCTCATATGATATTTCTAAGAGAGTGAAGAGATTGTCCAAAAAATTGGACGGCTTTTTGTGTAAGAAGCTGTATCGTGTGTACTGTCAACCTTTGCATCATTATGTGAAGAAAAAGTAGTCCAGATGTTGGATTTTTAAAGTAGCACGTTGAGTCCATATTGATGGACTAGAGAGAATGTTGACAGAGTGTGACATCCATTTTCGAATGTTGTGACACGTTAATTACTAATGTGTACTTGTGGTTCTTCTTCAGTTGTACATTGGAAGGCCTCAGGGACCGACCTAGCTACAAGGAGTTAGCTAGCGATCCCATGCTGAAGTTCTCTGGGCTTTACGAGGAAGGCTGCTCTGATCTCTATGTCACCTCACAGGTATACACGGAGGAAAGTGCCCTCGCATTACCTGTGCAAACCTCCTACAAAGCCTTCACGTCTCGGTGGAAGTAAGTCATATGTGGAGACCCCTTATAAATTTATCTGAATTACACGTGATAATTAGCTTTGTATGTAACTCAAAACATTTTTTATCTGTGTGGTGAAGGTCAGGTCTATTGGTTGGAGTAAACCACCATCTTTTGCCATTTACCTGACAAACTTCATGACATAAAGCTAGTGCTCCAATGGTTCCAAATTTGATATACAGGTTGGTATGGAGATGAAGTACTTTCTAATTTACACTGGGTATGATGCGATCTTATTTCTGGTTTCTTTAGTAAAATAACCGAATAAAGTATAGGTCTGTTTTGAGATAGGTTATAGATGTTATGTATCACAATTTTGTCGGCCTGTCATTCTGCATCTAGATGTGTCCAGATTACAACAGTTTTGCATGTGTAGTTTCAAATTTTGGGCGAGTACATTGATGCATGGGTGACAATATGTCATGTCTTTCCTTGGTTGCCCTTACATACAAATTCCCTGTATCTACTATGTAGGAATAGACTTTTTAGACCCAGTGGATGTGTGTTTGTTACACTAGCTTCATAATTTAAGGTTTTTACCAGATTTTGTGTTGGTGAGTAATTGTACATTTTGTGTTCTGTTTTGAAGCTGGAATGAATGGCTGACATTGCCCCTGAAGTACAGTGACCTACCAAGAAACGCAGTACTGGCTCTAACAATATGGGATATATATGGAACAAACAAAGCCCTACCCGTTGGGGGCACTGTTATTACATTATTTGGAAAGTCAGGGTAAGACAAACTTTTTCTCTGACACTTTCTCCAAATTGAAATGTTTCAAGATTTTCTTGTGCGTTATGTTAGATCTTTGCACATGCTACTTGTAAATGTTGCTCAAGTGCAAGTGTTATTCGGTCTATACAGATAATACTTGTGTTGTTTATGTGAACCTCTGAAGTAGATCGATGCAAATGAAATGTATTACTTCCATGTGTAAAGAGACCATACATGTAGATTGCATTCTTTATTCATTCATTACGAGATGCACAAATATGAAATGCTCTTTAAAAAAACAGGTAGAATGTGAAATATAAGAGGCTAAATAAAACATATGAAACATTTGACCCATTGTACCTTGTCTTTTTCTGAAATAATAGGCATGATTATTACTATTATTATTATTATTATTTTTTTTTTTTTAAGAACTTTTCGACAGGGTATGCATGACTTAAAACTGTGGCCCAAGGTGGAGGCAGATTATCACATGCCTTCCACAACTCCTGGTAAAGCAAAGGATGCTGGAGACCAGATGAGCAGACTGGCCAAGGTGAGCATATTGTTGTTTGTATGCATATAAAATATCACCATCATATACGTAAGTAGGAGCCTCCCTGGACGAGTGGTTGGCTATGAGTGGGAAGGCTCTGCTCAGTTTTCTACAGCCATAATGCTGGCTGCTGTACTATAAGTGAAATATTCTTGAGTACAGTGTAAAACACCAATCAAATGAATTAAAAAATCATCGTTAAAGCGAAATATTCTTGAGGAGGATGTTAAACAAGAAACAATTAAAGTAGATCCTCAGCGCTTGGCCTTCCAAACTGCAGATGGATAGTTTGATGTCCCCTGAATCCATTCCGATTGTTTAAAACCTCGAAATCGGGAGAAAAACAGCAGAGTATGGTCATCAAACATCAGAAAATTGGCTCCATTACAATCAAGGTACTATTGATCTTGTGATGTCACGGTGGTTCATTCACTGCAGGCATCTGAGGCTTCTTGTAACACAGACAGCAAGAAACAATCGCTGTACTTTTTACAGATAATTTCGAGATTATTCCATGCCCAAGTGTGGCTTGCGATTACAGTAACACAATGCAGGATACTGTAAATTTACATACATTGCCTAAGAATGCCACAGATTTACAAAATATGGACCAGATCTCATCAATTATGGGGGGCTTGGTCGTAATCTTATGAGAAAAGAAAAGGACGAGCTTATAATATCCCCCTAAAAAGCCAGACAGAAAAGACTTCCCGATTTTCACTCCCTGAAAGCAAAAATTGTTTAGCTGCTTGCTTGTTTCAAACAGCGGATTGTGACATGGACTGTATGGAGCTGCTAGCTTTTGCCCTACAATGGCCACGAGGCTACATGGCGGCCCTCCAGCTCAGTTCACATCTCCCTTACAGGCTGCTGTGCGTGCGTGATACTCCACAGCATGCCCTATCTTGAAGCCCGTGACAGGAACTCAGACAAATTTAAACTGACAGGTCTATTTGTTACCAATTGTTGTTTCCATTCGATATAATTGAAGCCTTGTTTATTTGATACTTTTTTAAAACACAAAATATTAGTTTGACTGTTAGTTTCACCCATGTCGAGCGACAGACTGTTGTCTTCTGTGCAACTCACAATCGGCTGGGCCTGCTGCATGGATCCTTTAAAAAGTTATAGTCTGTTAACTGCAAAACTGTGCCAAATTCTCCCCAGGTACTACCATATTTTGGTAGATGTTCATTTAGATGGGAGCCCATTTGTGTTATCTATATGGCCGATATGTGAGCAAAAATCGGCCATCGTATTGCCCAGTTGCTATGCTGTGCACACCGTTTCTGCTTCTAATACCACTCGGGTAGCCTATCTTGCAAAATATTTGTTGTAAAACTGTTTTCCTCATATTATTTTCAGGGTGCTGATTAAGAGGTGTACATGTTGGGGTAACTATAGGTAAAGTCACATGATAGCTTCTGGAAAAGTACAGGGTCGGTAGGCCTAATGTCTGGATTCGGCTGTGCTTTGCAGGGCTTTCAATACATAATCCTGGCAGGTGTTCTCAGCCTGACATCATCCGGCCAGGGCTTTGCCATCGATAAGATAGGCAGAATGTTCAACTAGAACGTTTTTTTTTAAATGAGACTACATGTGATTAACATAATACTGTTTTAATGCAGTTTACAGACTAACATTGCATTAATATTGTGTTTAGGGAACAATCTAGTGTGAAAATAAAGCCATTTGGGTCCTCCTTTAATCATTTTAATCGTGTTTCCCCCTGATCACATTCATCTCTAGGAGATCAGTTTGTCAGTAATCTCATGACAACAACTATGCTCTTTGTAATGGAATGATATCAGGGTTAGATTTAACTTACATTGTACTTCTTTACATACTCATTTATACAGTGTATCCGCTGCTCTCTACCTTTGCTTTACACCGCTGTGACCACTAGCAAATTTTGTACGGGAATGTTGAACAAAGCCAAGGTCACAGGGGTCATGGTGATGATCCCGGAAGTGATGTCAGAAAAACACAAAAAGTCTCAGCCTTTTTTTGTAATAATATTTTACATACATACATTATCTTCATCTGAAGTATTCACAACATGATTCTAACCATCAACGGAAACAATCTTATTGATGAATGCTGGTTTAAATAGTTTCATGCAAGGAAAGCAGTGAGGAGCAGTGTCTAAAACAAGCCACAGGCTCCAAAAGGTTAAGCTTGTCTGGTGGTAGCAGCAATGCAAAACTAGCTTAGAGAGCCACACTTGCAGCTTTTAATTGTAAAATTCGCTCAAACTTGAATTGTTTTTTTTTTTATCTTAGTTAAGCAAGAAGCACCGAGATGGTCATATTGCAAAGGTAGACTGGCTGGATAGGCTGACATTCCGAGAAATGGAGATGGTGAACGAGAAGCAGAAGAGAGATTCTAACTTTATGTACCTTATGGTGGAGTTCCCTTATGTCCACTTCGACGGTGTCGAGTACGCCATTGTCTACTTTGAAAAGGTAAAGAGAAGATGGTATGCATATGATACATTAGTAAGTGCTAACATGTGCTACATGTAGTATTCAAGTAAGGTCCTCGTTGTTGTGTACAAAAAATGCTAGGTTAGTAAACAATACCTGTGATGCCTTCGGACCTGGGGTGGATTCCACGGTGACATTCTTTAATCTTTTCAACAACCACTGCAACCAATATTTTGAAAAATTTGGAGACAATTATGGGGTGTAGAGAAATAATTTGCACAGTTATATGAACCTTACATCCTTAGTGACAGAAGCAAATCATTTTTGGCATGTTTTTTATAGTAATTGTATGCATAAATTCCGCTGAAAAAAGTACTTAAGAGATCGAAAACTCAAAAGGTTGAAGATTAGTGAAAAGTTAAAGTCGTTGTCACACTTCTTGGTTTTTGGTTGTGGAAGTTGAAATTTTGACACAATTATCTTAAGATAACATTAACACATGTTTCAAATTTTGACATACTGTAAAATTGGCCTTGTGGAATCCCTGATACTGTTAGTTTGGGCCAAACATCTCACCTTACAAAGTATTTGTTTCATAGTATAATAAATATATTAGTGTTTCCATTAGTTTATCATGTGATGATTTATTGAAGTTATCCATCTTCTTAATTTACTACAGGATGGGGACGAACCGTACATATTTAACCCCCAGCCAGAAGTGGTCTCGGTACCAGACCCAGATATTCGTATGGTAAGTGTGGCACAGTCACTATGACTCTGCTGTCCTAATGGTATATGCATCAAGGCCAATTATTGTTACAAGGCAGTAGAAAATGCAAGACTACATGTACTTTGCATGAATACTTTGGGTGTCAGTGGTGCAACACCATTTATCCTAAGTGCATTATGTTGTGAAAACAATCCAGGAGAGGGGAAAGAAATTTGAAATATATTATGCAGTCAAAAGTTGTTGTTTCAGTCTGCAGTGTGGTTAATAGTGTGATCATGGGGTTTAAGTGACATGTTATCCATAAGAGCTCATGTATTATGTACTCTGGGTGTTCAGAAATGAATAATTGAATGTTATTTATCATACTGTACAGGTGGGTTGGGGGTGGGGTGAAATACATGGGTCAGTTGCCAGATGTAATAAATTTGGTAGTCAGTAATGTGTTTTGTCTTGAGCACCAATATCATGGAGCAGGTTGTGGCCAGATGGTTACAGTGCTTGCCTTTTAATTCATGGGTCACTTGAGTTGTGGACTCAATACTATTCTCCAATAAAATTTTCATGTTCCCCAGTTGCCATTGTTTCTGGCAATAAGGTGGCAACAAGATGGCAATAAGATGGCAACATTCTCTTACGTGAAGTTTGCCATCCATCAAGGTCATAACAAGTCATAACAAAATTTATCAAGAATGTTGGTTTCCGAAATTGTTTTATGCTGAAGGTTTGAACAAGGGTGTACCTAAATAAAGTTGTTATAGTTTTGTGCACCCAGTTTCACTTAATAATATGTAGCTGCAGTATTTACCCCCATAGTTGTGTACATTATCCTTATTTTGCTTGACGATTGTTGCTACATGTATGGTAACAGAATATGTGTATTCTGTGTAGAAACTGTGTGTTACTGTATTAAACAGGAGAACCTGGTGGAGAGTAAGCACCACAAACTGGCCCGTAGTTTACGCAGTGGACCCACAGACAGGGACATGAAACCTGAGGCCAAGACTAGGGACCAGCTTAACGTAAGGCCACATGGTGTACTAAGTATTTAGGTGATGTACACACGTACATGGATTTATCAGGCCTGCAAAACCCCCATTGAGGTCTATAGGGTGAAGAAAATTGAACGTCAGCTTTCCAGGCAATCATAGCAAAAATGGCAACCTTTGACCCGTCAGCACGGCTGGCGATGCCGAAAATTAATATTTAAAAGGCCTTTTTAAAGATATTTTAAAGAATTTTATTTTTATTTATTTTTTATTCTATTTTGTTGTAATAGTTGCCTGTAATTTTGTTATAGTTGCCTGATACTATAAGCTTCGTCTTTCCTTTTTTGTTCGGGTTTTATGATTCTCCTGTCAAAATGTATAATTGTCTTGTTCTGACATGTTCTCGCCACTATGTATTTAGCTGAACTGTTTAATTTCGCTGTAAACTCTGATCACACATTTATTCATGCCTGAAACAACGGATTTTCAAACAAAATGACCAATGTGAGCATGCTTTGTAAGTGAAGTAAATTAAAAATGTTAATAATACTTAAAAATTTTGTGAGGTATGAATGGAATATCATTATGATGGATTGAATGCGAAAACTCCAATTGCTGTAAAACTGTAAACCCTTAATCGTTATTCATATTATGAAGTAAAAGATATATTGGATGTGGGGAACTGATGAAATCTGATTTGTTCTGTTTGACAGACTATAATGGGCTACCCTCCAACCAAAACCCTGTCATCAGAGGAGGAAGACCTGGTGTGGAAATTCCGCTTCTATCTGTCCAGTCAGAAAAAGGTTTGTTCCTGGTTGACTTACATACCTGAGAGTTGAGAGGTACATGTAATATGCATCAACTTTTTAGCAAGCGATATCCTCTTCTTTATCGTTCTATTGCTGCTTATAACATACAAAGTTAACACACTTTCTATTATGAAAGTATTTAAAATTTACATTTACATCACACTTTTGCATCACAGTTCTTCAAGAATTTTATAAGACATTTGGATGATGTTTATATCACAATATCTTGGTCCAGTTCATTTAATAGTATAATGTCATTTTAGTTCTTTTTACTGAAAATTTTGCCTAAAAAGTGCATTTTAGAGGCAGATAATTTATACAATATTACTTTTTGTGATTAATCTTCAGTAGGTTGTAATGTTACCTTCAAAACCAAACGTACGTGGGAAGGTATTCCAGCAACCCGCGGATGGTTGTGGGTTTCCCCCATGCTCTGCCTGATTTCCACCCACCATAATACTGGCTACTGTCGTATAAGTGAAATATTCTTGACTAAGGTGTAAAACACCAATCAAATAAATAAATACATAAATCAAAACCAATTCCAGCTGTATAAAACCAATCCCAGCCACCATAATACTAGCCGCTGTCGTATAAGTGAAATATTCTTGAGTGCGGCGTAAAACACTGATCGGATAAATAAATAAATAAATCAAAATGAATCCCAGCTGTATATAATCCACGGAACTCTCAGAATTGGACAAAATGAGTAACTTCATCATGGAAGAAAGTTAGCTCAAATACAGAAATCTTGCATTACATCAGGGATAAATTTCAGTACACTTTTGAAAAACTGGTTTCTTTGCGTTGACTCTGTTCTTTGCCATCTTGTCTCTTTATGTGACTAGCAGTCTTAAAAATGAATACAAATAAGCAATGCAATGTTGAAAGTACAAATGTCAAGAAAAAGGTGTTGTTTTTAGGATAAAAATGTGTTGCTCTTATTTGCTGGATTGTAGGCTTTGACAAAGTTCCTGAAATGTGTGAACTGGGATTTGGCTCAGGAAGTGAAGCAGGCTCTGGACATGTTGACTGTCTGGAGCCCCATGGATGTGGAGGATGCCCTGGAGCTATTGTCGCCCATGTTCACACACCCCTTTGTCAGGAAGTACGCCGTTACGAGGCTGAGGCAGGCTGATGATGAGGTAACACTCAATAAGTTTAAGTCTGTGTTGATAAAAGAGTTTTGTTCACATTTTATTGATTTATTTATTTTTTTCATAGGTTTTTATTGTCGTACTTAAGATTATTGCGCTTTTATGATAGCGATCAGGTTTATGGGTGGTGAATTCCTCCCACCATAATGCTGGCCGCCGTCGTATAAGTGAAATATTCTTCAGTACGGCGTAAAACACCAATCAGATTAATAAATAAACATCTTTGGATGGAACCGGTACCTGGGAAAAAACATCACTCTGACTCCAATAGCTAGCCTAATTCCTCAACCTTTTTACATATGAAAAAGCAACTTTCAGTGCAATTTTCAATTGGATTTTTCAGTGTTTCATGAGTTAAGACATTATGATGACTTTGGTACCCTTTCATATCTTGCCTTGATGTTACTGTGTTACAGCACTGTAGGGATACAGCGAGCATTCACACATTTGGGTCACCAAGTTTATCTTGTCATATTTCAGGATCTATTATTGTACTTACTACAACTTGTACAAGCCCTTAAGTATGAAGACTTCGAGGAGATCAAGTCTGGGCTGGATGACACAGCCCCTCCCCAGAGGCGAGACTCTGTAGGAAGAGCTGACAGTCCAGGGCCTCTGGACAAAGAAAGGTATGAAGTCCATTGTGAAATCTACAATTTATTTGCCTTGCTTATGAAAAAAACTTTGAGAAAGGGCGTGTCATTGTCTTGTCTATTCATTGGGTTGCTTTTGCCCCATTATGCAACATGTTGTTTTATTTTGTTTCTCCTGTTCTTTATGCTATGAAAATATTATGTTTCTTATTTAAAGAAGTGGACAAAAACCTTCCTTGCGTGCCCGTGCATTAATGTTAAGCTTAAAGTAGATTTAATATTATTGTTTCATTTTTGTTTGTATTTGTTTTTTGCTTGCCTTTGTGTAAAGATAACAGATAGTCCTTATATGTGCATTAGTACTGATTAACTTAATGTACAATTATTACTCTCATGAGCTCTCATGACTTATTACAATCAGATCTCACAGTACCAGCTCTCATGACTTATTACAATCAGATCTCACAGTACCAGCTCTCATGACTTATTACAATCAGATCTCACAGTACCAGCTCTCATGACTCCATCTTTGATGCTCTTGGAGGGACAATAAAAGCTGAGGAAGAGGACAAGAAACTAGAGAAAGAAGTAGGTTGTTAAAGTCATCATGATACATATGGTTTTTATTTCCTAATATTTGAAGTATACATGGAAGATGTGTGTTCTAACGTATGAAATTACAAAAACTTACCTGTTGTATTCGTTGGGGGTAAAAATGGCTTTAAACTACAGTGTTCCTCGGGCCCTGGTGGTCAGTTCAGAAATTAAGTAGACTGCAGCCATGTGTGTGTATTAATGTGAGTTGCCCTAGGAACTCTGTGGGAGAAAAGTCCATGTGCTGGGCTCTATAAAGGTGACCTTGAGTAAGGCCAACTATTGACATCATTTCTAAGCCACTTGTGAACTTGACTTAGTATGCCTTACATAAGGTGTAACGCATTCTTACATGAAGGCTACAGTATGTGGTACTGACCTCCAAGGGCCAAAGTGTTAACGTTCCTTGTGGTTTTAGGTTTCCTTCAGGGTTTGCCAGGTTTCTGACCACCGGTGTGTATTCAAAGCGAAATATTCATGTGTTCTTAATACACCAATGAAATTAACAAATACATACATTGTGTGTGAGATGTGGGTTCAAAGATAATTTATAAATTCTCCTGCTCCACTGGTCTGTTGGTCTTGGTGACAATCAGCAATGAATGACGCCATGCTTGTAAGGTCAGGTTGATGCGCATGGTAACATTTTTGAGGGTTATTCTGTTTTGTTCCATCCTATGGAGTATGATGTTAAACCAGTATCAAATATATAAATACATTGTATGTTTTTCTTTAACTCAGCCTGGCAGTGAGAAATGGTTTACTCTCCACCCTGAAAGCTGACAAGTTTCGCATAAGAGAAAAATTGTTTTAATATCATGATAACGTCAGTAAAGTATAAAATTGATAAATTTGTAGTTTTTTAAAATATATTTATTTTTATTTTTTTCATTTGTTGAAATGTACTTGATCTTAGCTCATTAGGTTGCATCCTGTTTGGATTTGTTTTAAATTACTCATGAGACCACTTAACCAGTGCCATCTCACTACAACAGAAGGGGAGGAAACTAGTATTTATTTATTTATTTATTTGATTGGTGTTTTACACCGTGCTCAAGAATATTTCACTTATACGACGGCGGCCAGCATTATGGTGGGTGGAAACCGGGCAGAGCATGGGGGAAACCCACGACCATCTGCAGGTTGCTGCCAGACCTTCCCACATACGGCCAGAGAGGAAGCCAGCATGAGCTGGACTTGAACTTACAGCGACTGCATTGGTGAGAAACTCCCGGGTCGTTGTGCTACACTAGCGCGCTAACCAACTGAGCCACGGAGGCCCCAGGCAACTAGCGGTTATGAGCAAATTATCCTATACTCCAGCTCAGATAATTTTACGACCTGTGTGTTCTTGTCATCATTTCAGATGGATTTGGCCACCTTTCTCATCTATCGAGCTTCCAACAATTCCATTTTAGCGAACTATTTTTATTGGTAAGTTCAAGATATTCAAGTTGATAAGTGCAGTGATAGGATAGAGCTTCTGTGGCCTAGTGGTTAGTATGCTAGCGCTGACCCAGGAGCCTCTCACCTATGTGATCTTTGTGAGTTCAAGTCCAGCTGATGTTATCTTGTTCTCCCCTTGTACATGGGAAGGTCTTCCAGTAGCCTGCAGATGGTGTTGGGTTTCCTCCATCCTTCCACCATAATACTGACTGGTAGTATATAAGTACTACATACCTATTCTAATCAAATAAATGAATAAAATTATAGGAAGGTTGATTTTATATCTGTGATTAATTGAATGTGCACCTTTGTGTCATGGTTATACTGGATACTTAATCAAGAGCCAGTACTTAAATTAGGTTTTGTGGGGAAAATGTTCAGCATTTTCCTCTTTTGTGAACTAGAGCATCATTCCAAGCTAATATAGGAAAAGTTCATTGTTATTAAAATTCTTAACATTTATAGCCTAGCCTTTTGGTTGTTTTCTAGAATGGTTCTCAGGTGTCAAGAACTTAGCTTCCTTGCACAGTACATGTGTACCCAGAATAGGATGATGGTGTAATTTTCCTTAATAACATGACATGATAAATTGTTATAAAAGACACTTGTGACGCATTCTGTATCGTCCTACTATCCGCTGCCATTCCTCTTTGTAAAAAGTGTTTTTGCTTGTGTGTTTTACTAGGTACCTAGTTGTGGAGTGTGGGGACGCAGATCTCTCCAAGGACCAGAGGGTGTCAGACCTCTACATCATGGTGATGAAGCGATTCAGTCAGGCTCTAATGAAGGTGTGTCTGTACTCTGTACATTATGGTGATGAAGCGATTCAGTCAGGCTCTGATGAAGGTGTGTATACTCTGTATTTTATGATGATGAAGCGATTCAGTCAGGCTCTGATGAAGATGTGTCTGTACTCTGTACATTATGGTGATGAAGAGTTTTAGACAGACTCTGATGAAGGTGTGTATACTCTGTACATTATGGGGATGAAGAGGTTCAGTCAGACTCTGATGAAGATGTGTCTGTACTCTGTACAGTATGGTGATGAAGAGTTTTAGACAGACTCTGATGAAGGTGTGTATACTCTGTACATTATGGGGATGAAGAGGTTCAGTCAGACTCTGATGAAGATGTTTCTGTACTCTGTACAGTATGGTGATGAAGAGGTTCAGTCAGACTCTGATGAAGATGTGTCTGTACTCTGTACATTATGGTGATGAAGAGTTTTAGACAGACTCTGATGAAGGTGTGTATACTCTGTACATTATGGGGATGAAGATCTTCAGTCAGACTCTGATGAAGATGTTTCTGTACTCTGTACAGTATGGTGATGAAGAGTTTTAGACAGACTCTGATGAAGGTGTGTATACTCTGTACATTATGGGGATGAAGATCTTCAGTCAGACTCTGATGAAGATGTTTCTGTACTCTGTACAGTATGGTGATGAAGAGGTTCAGTCAGACTCTGATGAAGATGTGTCTGTACTCTGTACATTATGGTGATGAAGAGTTTTAGACAGACTCTGATGAAGGTGTGTATACTCTGTACATTATGGGGATGAAGAGGTTCAGTCAGACTCTAATGAAGGTGTTTCTATACTCTGTACATTATGGTGATGAAGAGGTTTAGACAGACTCTGATGAAGGTGTGTATACTCTGTACATTATGATGATGAAGCGATTCAGTCAGGCTGTGATGAAGATGTTTCTGTACTCTGTACAGTATGGTGATGAAGAGGTTCAGTCAGACTCTGATGAAGATGTGTCTATACTCTGTACATTATGGGGATGAAGAGGTTTAGACAGACTCTGATGAAGATGTGTCTATACTCTGTACATTATGGTGATGAAGAGTTTTAGACAGACTGTGATGAAGGTGTGTATACTCTGTACATTATGGGGATGAAGAGGTTCAGTCAGACTCTGATGAAGATGTGTCTGTACTCTGTACATTATGGTGATGAAGAGTTTTAGACAGACTCTGATGAAGATGTGTCTGTACTCTGTACATTATGGGGATGAAGAGTTTTAGACAGACTCTGATGAAGATGTGTCTGTACTCTGTACATTATGGGGATGAAGAGGTTCAGTCAGACTCTAATGAAGGTGTGTCTATACTCTGTGCATCATGGTGATGAACAGTTCAGTCAGGCTCTGACTAAGGGTGGCCTGTGGTGATGAAGAAGTTTTGACAAGCTCTGATGAGGGCGTGTCTATACTCTGTGCATCGTGGTGATGAAACAGTTCAGTCAGGGCCTGATGGTTGGCCTATGGTGATGAAGCAGTTTCGACAAGCTCTGATGAGGTTGTGTCTATACTCTGTGCATCATGGTGATGCAACAGTTCAGTCAGGGTCTGATGGTTGGACTATGGTGATGAAGTAGTTTTGACAAGCTCTGATGAGGGTGTGTCTGTGCAAAATGCTGAAAAAGCAGTTCAGTTAGGCCCTGAAGAACGTGGTCCTGTATACATACATACATTATGCATTATGGTGATGAAGAGGTTCAGCCAGGCTCTGGTGAAGGTGGGCCATCAGCTCATCCTATCTTGTACCGTTTATTTGTAGGGTGGTAAGGAATGTCGTCTGAGGCGGTCCATCATTGCCAGACAGCAGATGTTCATGGACAAACTGGTGCAGCTGGTGAAAATTGTGGCTCGTGAAAGTGGCAACAGGAAGAGAAAGATTGAGCGTCTCCAGGCCCTTCTCACTGACCCCGAGGCCTGTAAGACAAACTTCGCAAGTTTTGAGCCACTGCCCCTCCCACTGGACCCTGAGATCATTGTGAAGGGCGTGGTCCCCGAGAAAGCCTCCCTGTTCAATGTAAGTAAAAAGTGGTGGTATAGTCCAGAGATCAGGTTTCATGGACGGAACTTGTGTTAAATTATACAAGGACTCTTTGTGGTTTTGTCGTGATAAGTTTGTATTCAAGTGCTAGCTGTCAGATTTGGATATAATCACCAATACTGATAAATTAAATATTTTGAAAGTTATGGGAAGCCAATGTATTTAAATGCTACGTTTTTGAATTCTAATTTATGGACTGATGGCTTACCATTTCCTCTCAGCAACATTTTTTAAATATATGTAAATGAAAATTTAGACTATTGTTTAAATTGGGGTATTTTGTTCTGTTTTCAGAGTGCCTTAATGCCTAGTAGGCTAACATTTAAAACCACGGATGACACAGAGTATGTAACTATATTTAAGCTGGGGGATGATCCCAGGCAGGACCAGCTTATCTTACAGATAATACGGCTGATGGATAAGGTAAGGGTGCTTGGATTATTGGTCCTGTTTCAGGGAAATATTGTTGTATAAACAAAATAATAATTAAAGCAATTTTTAATCCATAGCTGATCATCCATCCATCAAAACATTTTTCGTGTGAAGGTCTGTGAGCAACCTGCTAAGGTCGTGGATTTCCCTTAAGCACTGGCCCCTTTCCTCCTACCATTATGTTGGCCTCCATTGTGAAAGTTAAATATTCTTGAGTACGGAGTTATGCATCAATCAAATAAATAAATAAATATATAAATCAATAAATAAATCAAAACTGCATCATTTTGGCTTGTAAGATGCTGACATTTAAAAAATATGCTTCCACCTTTTTTTTTCTTTTAATTCAGCTGTTAAGGAGAGAGAACCTTGATCTGAAGTTGACTCCATATAAAGTTCTAGCCACAAGTAGTAAACATGGTAAGCCAAGTAAAAAATGTGTCGATTTTATTCTACCCTTCCCAGTATATGTGTACATCTAATTTGATGAAAATATTGTGAGATATTCATTAGCTTTGGTCACCTTGTATTTAAAGAAAGGAAAATAAGAAATAAATGACCAATAAGTGGTCACAGGTTGTGACATATGAACATTTCAAAAATGATCCCAGCACTCCAGAACAAGAACATCATTTACCCCTTAGCAAGAAACAAACAAGCTCCCATAGGAGTGTTTGTTGCAGCAAAAAATGCTATCTGACAGGCTAAGTAAACTGTTCCTTGGAATTTCCTTCCAAGTTATTTTTCAAAGACTTTCATATTGCTTCAGTTTTACTGGGAAAATACACTTTTGGTAATTTTGGTTTGTTTAATTTACTGGCAAAAATACAGTGAAGCAGGTAAAATAGTTTATATGTGTAGTAACAAAGTATAATCTGGGCCTTTCAAGTTTCCATATTCATACTTGAGGACAAAGGACCCCAAAATTTACCCATAACCATCTATTGCAGGTTTTGTACAGTTTATAGAATCTGTAGCTGTGGCTGAGGTTTTAGATAAAGAGGGATCAATTCAGAACTACTTCAGGAAATACGCCCCTTCTGAAAATGGGCCATACGGGATAGCACCTGATGTCATGGATAACTATGTCAAAAGTTGTGGTGAGTGAAAAAAGACATGTTGTCTGTAATTTTCATTCTCTTTTTTTTTTTCCAAAAAAATAAGATATTTTAATACTAATCCAGAAGGCGAGTGCTATTTTTTAAAATATTTTTAAATTGTGTATTTGTGTATTTTTTACTCACTGAACACATGAAATGTGCCACATGTTTGGTATACAAGTAAATGATTTTATGCAAGTTAAGTTTTGAGACTTAATGCTAGTGAACTGGATAAAGGTTGTATCACCGTCCTCTTTTCTGTATTGAAGATAATTCTGTATTGAAGATAATTCTGTAATTCTGTATGTAAATTTACCTTATTGGGCTGTTTAGTGTTAAGGTATAACAGATTTCTGATGATAATTTACAGCTGGCTATTGTGTCATAACATATCTTTTGGGGGTTGGAGATCGGCATCTTGACAATTTACTACTCACCAAATCAGGTACAGTGTATGATAACTACTGCAAAAATGAGCAAAATGTTCAAGAAAGTGACAAAAAAGTAACTGAATAGTTTCGTTGAAAATGTGTGTTATAAAGTAACTCTATTACCTGTATTGTTTTTTGAACTTATCATGCAATTTTCAAGAAAAAGGTAAGGCCAGGTCAGGTCTGGTCAGATTTGATCAGGTTAGCCTGGTGTCTGTATAGTGTGACTGGGTGGGGTATCATGTCTGGTGTCCTCTGACAAAATGGTGCTCCAGTGAGGCAGCACTATAAATATGCCAGCACTGAGACCAGCCTTCAGAAAGAGGGCACTGTAGTGATATGCCAGAAATAATGTTGAAAGTGATGTTAAACCCTAAGGACCGGTCATGTATGGGAAGGCCTGTGAACAACTTGCAGATGGATGTGGGTTTTCCCCAGGCATTGCCCTGTTTGGAAACACTGGTAATACTCATACTGTTGTCTTTGTTATAAACTATAGGGCTAAGGTTATTTTGTCAGGTGACAAAGTGAGCAGTTTATGTCTTGCCACTTTCACCAATCGAGCATTTTCGAAATGTCAGATTCATATTTTCAGGCTAGAAACGTGAAAACTTGTTGAAAAAGTAAACAGTATTGCGCACCTTTGTGCCTTTTCAGGTAAACTCTTCCACATAGACTTTGGTTACATCCTGGGGCGTGATCCCAAGCCCATGCCCCCTCCCATGAAACTGAGCCGGGAGATGGTGGAAGCAATGGGAGGCACCAACTCTGAGCAGTTCCACGAGTTCAAGAAACTCTGTTATACAGCATTTCTACATCTGAGGAGGTAAGTAGAAATGTACAACAGTGAGTTGTTCAGTTTCTCTACTTTTTCGTGTACACATTGGCAGCAGGATTAGGTATGCCTTTGACTATTTAAGTGTCAGTGTATTTTAAAACTTTACTGTAAACATACAATTACAGTACAAGTCAGTAATACTGATAACAAAACCAGTTAATTTTGGCCTAATAAGCTCATTGGGCATTTCAAGAGTTACCCTAATTCCTCAACCTTTTCGCATATGAAATAGCAACTTTCAGGGAAGTTTATGCATATTTTTGATTTCATTTTGGAGACAAATCTGTTTTGGTTGAATGGGCCAATTTCAGGACTTTTCAAAAAGTATAATTTTAACAGTCTACGCAGAATAATGCCCTCAGAATTTGCTTGAATAAACACCTTGCGAAAAGGTTTAAGAATTACAATAATACAAGTTTCTGCAAGACAAGGTGGGTTTTTTCTGTGAGACAAGGTGGGTGATTTCTGTGACACATGGTGAGTGTTAAAGCAGAGAACAGTGGGACTAAACAATGATTTTACCTACTTGCCAGTTGGATCTGTTACCTCAACAGCCACTACCATTAAATTTTTCAGCCAGTCTTGACCAAACTTGCATGGCAGTGGGCAACCTTTGAAATGCTGATTCGGCCCATACCTGCTTTATAGGTCATAATCGAAGTCAGAGATGACAAAATACGTGAAGAAGATTCTTAACACTAGAGACTGGGGTGTTTGGAGTAAACAATCATGTTTTGCCAGGTACTTGAAGAGTCTTAGAACTAAGCTGACTACATATGTAATATATGTAATATTATACACCTCAGCCTGTTCAGATATTACATGGATAATTTTCTCAGGCTGTTCATCATCTGCTATTTCAGGTCAGCCAACCTGATTCTGAACTTGTTCTCTTTGATGGTTGATGCTAATATACCCGATATTGCCCTGGAACCTGACAAAACAGTCAAAAAGGTAGTGTGTTAGTCATAACAAGACAGGTAGGAACCTTTAAATTCCTTCAAATAACAACTTTGAAAGACTTGCTCCATGACAGGTTTGAATATATGAGTAGTGTTTCTTGTTTTGATGTCAAAGTAGAGTTTTTCATTCTCATACTCCTGACAAGCTCTTTTTCTGATTTATCTCCCTTGTTTGGAAAGTTTTATGGCAGGTTTCTTTATAATCTCAGTTATTGCCCCTGTTCAGGTGTATTCTTGTCTGTTTAACCCAGCTGTGTCCCATGTTCGTATAGGTCCAGGACAAGTTTGTGTTGAACTTAAGCGACGAGGAAGCAGTTCATTACATGCAGAGCCTGATAGACGTGAGTGTGTCAGCCATGATGGCTGCCCTGGTGGAACAGATGCACAAGATAGCTCAGGTAAGAACAGATGTGTGATATAGCTCAGGTGCGAACAGGTGAACACTGTTGTGTGGTAAGAATACATGCACAAGATAGCTCAGGTAAAAACAAATGCACAAGATAGCTCAGGTAAAAACAGGTGCACAAGGTAGCTCAGGTACAATGCAAGAACACATGGACAAGACAGCTCAGGTAAGAACAGGTGAACACTCTAGCTCAAGTAAAAATAAATGCACAAGATAGCTCAGGTAAAAATGGGTGCACAAGATAGCTCAGGTAAAAATTGGTGCACAAGATAGCTCAGTTAAGAACAGATGCACAAGATAGCTCAGGTAAGAACAGATGCACAAGATAGCTCGGGTAAGAACAGATGCACAAGATAGCTCAGGTAAGAACAGGTGAACACTCTAGCTGAAATAAGAACAGATGCACAAGATAGCTCAGGTACAATTTAAGAACAGATGCACAAAATAGCTCGGGTAAAAATGAATGCATGATATAGCTCAGGTAAGAACAGGAGAACAACCTAGTTCAGATAAGAACAGATGCACAAGATAGCTCAGGTACAATTTAAGAACAGATGCACAAAGTAGCTCAGGTAAGAACAGATGCATGATATAGCTCAGGCAAGAACATGAGAACACTATCTCAGATAAGAACAGATGCACAAGATAAAAAGCTCAGGTAAAAACAGGTGCACAAGGTAGCTCAGGTACAATTTAAGAACAGATGCACAAAATAGCTCAGGTAAGAAGAGACGCATGATTTAGCTCAGGTAGGAACAGGAGAACACTATCTCAGATAAGAACAGATGCACAAGATAGCTAAGGTAAAAACAGGTACACAAGATAGCGCAGGTAAGAAAAGATGCACAACATAGCTTAGATAAGACAGAACTGCAGACTGGGTTTGATCAGGGCAAAGGTGTGGCCAAGGCTAAGACCTCTGTGGATGGGTGTTAGGCCACAGTAGTTATACATCAGCCATATGTGACATTGACACTGAAATTATGTGAAGCAGTGGCTGTTGTTGTGGACTGAAGGTGTACTTAATGTCACATGACCACTCCTGAAGTAGTTGTGTGCAGTTCCTGTCAAATAAATCAATGAACAGGTTACCTAATTATACATGTAGTTAAATGAACAAGCAACCTAATTCTAGTTGAAATTCATCAAAATACATACGTATGTTGCTAGTAGCACATTTCTATTTGTCTTTGAGATTTTTTTTATTCTGGTGACCTGTAACTTTACATGAGAATGTATATTAAGATATGATAATAGGCCATCTAATGATATTGAGATATTTCATCAAAAGTCATACTGTGAAATATGTTGACTCCTGGAATTTGGTTTGTTTATATTTCAGTACTGGAGAAAGTGATTCTTGGCTGGCTGATAATCTGTGAATGATATTATTCGACCAACTCTAAAGGTGCTAATGGAAAAGCACCTTTAAATACCTTAATTTAGGTATTTAAAGGTGCTTAAAGCTGGAGTCTAAATACCTTATTAGCCTCCAGCTCACCATGGTTGTTTTTGGCAAAGCAGAACAGCATTTATGTGCTGTATACAAGAAGTGTAACTCCTAATCACAAAAGACTTATTTTCACTCGATAATATAACACTGATGATGGCACCTCAAAGAGCCAAAATGTCAAGTCAAAATGAATCTTTTCGAAGTCACATTACTCATTTGTGACATCAAACTGATCAGTGGACCAAAAGGTTCAGCTGTAATGTGCTACAAGATTTCAAAATGAATTTTTTCATTTTTCGAAGTTACATTACTCATTTGTGACATCAGAATGATCAGTGGACCAAAAGGTTCAGCTGTGATGTGCTACAAGACTTCAGAATGAATCTTTTTGTTTTTCAAAGTCACATTACTCATTTGTGACATCAAACTGATCAGTGGACCAAAAGGTTCAGCTGTAATGTGCCACAAGACTTCAAAATGAATTTTTTCGTTTTTCGAAGTCACATTACTCATTTGCAACATCAAACTGATCAGTGGACCATAAGGTTCAGCTGTAATGTGCTACAAGACTTCAGAATGAATCTTTTCGTTTTTCAAAGTCACATTACTCATTTGTGACATCAGAATGATCAGTGGACCAAAAGGTTCAGCTGTGATGTGCTACAAGACTTCAGAATGAATCTTTTCGTTTTTCGAAGTCACATTACTCATTTGTGACATCAGACTGATCAATGGACCAAAAGGTTCCGCTGTAATGTGCTACAAGATTTGAAACTTACATTAATGATTTGAGGACAGGTTAACTGAGTCCCTGGCTGTATGAAAAGGATGTATTAAAACCTGAATGACAGTGATGATAATAAAATTTTTAATAAAGTATAAATATTGCTTGAGAGAACATGATTGGGTATGTGTATTTAGGAGTAAATGTGTTGATGTTTGTTGTACAAAAGCTGCATGTGTGGAGAAACTTTATTATGTGTGTTAAATTAATTGATTTATATTTTAAAATATTGTTCAGTCTTTCAGGTTGTTGTACAAGTAGTGCAATTGTTAAAGATAAAACAGTTCAAATGTGGACAAATCGGAAATTTGAATTAAGAGATATGTGCAAAGGGTGGTGGTTTATTTTGCTGTACAAATCAGACCACTATTGTACGCCTGGAAAAAAAATAAATGTATATTGAATTTCCTACGCTGAAATAACTCGAACTCACCACGTAAGGTGTATAGTCCCAACTACCAGCTGCGCTACCAAGCCAGATGGGAGGGCTCGTGTGTTAGAGTCCACTTACATGCAGTGAATACCAAGTCACGTAATTTGGGTCTCACACAAGCCAGTATTTTCACTGGTCTCAAGATAGTTATTTCATTGTCAGAAATTCAATATATATTGATATATTCCCTGATGATGATGGCAAACTCCAAATGCTGTGCTGTGTTTCACCGTAAGTTTGTGTTTTTCAAATGGCACATTTTGCTAGTTTCTGATCAATCTTCAGGTTTTTGTGAAGTTTGTTTAATTTCTTATCAGAAAAACCTAAAGTGTTGACATTAAAAGTATCATTTTAAGCTCTTTATGTGCTTCTGAAACTTGCAGGTGAAATACAGTGAGTCTAAAGTGCCCTCTTAAAAGATCTACAAATAACATGTACTAGAGCAATATGCATAATTTGCTGATAAAGTGATAGATGCGTTTTGTGTTATCTTCTGTACTATGCGCATATAAATGGTTCAGTATTAGTACTGTTTTACCATATGTATCTTTCACGATTATGGCAAATGTCATCATGTGTTAAAGTGGTGTATGATGTATGCGCAATGTTTTTATTCGTCACATTTTCCATGTCATGAATGAAAAAAAATAGTAATAAGCATTATGTACACTGAGAACCAATTAACACAATTTATGTCTGTTGTCATTTTACTTTGTTTAAGTGAGTTTTTATAAATTTTAACACAAAGTGGAGAATTCAGGATAGGATTAAATCAAGTATAAATCTTATACTATCTTATAAATCTGATAAATATGTTTCTTGTCTCCAAGACATATAATATGGGGGGGGGGGGGGGATATAGCAATCAGCACTGTCTGTCTGTTCATCTGTCTACTTTATCTCTGAAATGGAACGCCTCTTTCAATTTTCAACAGATTTTTATGCAGCTTGGCAGATATGTCAGTGACTATATGGAGAAGTGCATTCATGGGGATTTTTTATGCATTCCCTGTAACTGCTTAAGTTCTCAGTGGATTTTCACAACAGACGGTCTGGGGACATTACAAGTATGTCCGTAGATGCATACCTTTTTTAAACTTCCATTTCAGTAATTATTTTCCAAGTTATAGCCTTTTTAAGTTATATAAGATAGAACTTATATCCTTTAATGAAAAACGGGCTTGTCAACGCCACTCCTGCTAAAGTTCCCAACAGATTGCCATTAAACTTGTCAGACAATATGGGAATGTGAGTCAGGTGCGTTTTTATGTTTTAATAGGCATTTGTATAATTGTCATAGTCTTAAATAATGGGAAATGAAAAATCCAGCACAGAAACGCTCATTTAAGTGACAAAGCTTAGAGGATCTAGACCAAATCCGGTCTTCAAGTGGATCCTGATAGACAGATTTTTGTGGTCATTTGGTAAAGATTTGCTCCGGCAGATGTGCACTACATATCTCTTATATGAGTAACTATAAAATGTATACATGTATGCTTGGGGGTTTGCGTCGAAATTCATAATGTTTTCGGTTATATGACGTCGAATTTGTGAATTGATCAGTGTTCATACAGATTTTTTAAATACGTGACTAAAGTTTTCTACATGGTTTTCTACATGGTGTACTCCTTTGAGGAGGATTAACATCAGGATCTTCTCGAAAAGAGGATTTTAAATAAGTACACGTATCATATTCAGAACAGATTGCCAGTGGTCTTATCCCTTACAATTATCCTTATTCTTCAGGGCTAGGCGTGTAATGTTTTCAGAGGTGTAAAAAAATGGCAAAAAGGCTATTCCTATTTCATACAAGGAAGTTGGAAAAAGTATAAATTTGTTCAAATGTCCTTATCCTGTGCAGCTAGGCTTGTAACGTAGCCAAGTGTTTACAAAATAATTTTAAAGGGTTTTGTTAAGTTACTCTGAACAGGAAGTTGATGCCATTCAGCAAACGTAAAGTTTTGTTCCAATATTATGATACCCCTTAAAACTTGCACAGAAAGACTCAGTGTGGCGTTCATATTCGCTCCTTGAACTAAGCACTAATATTGTCGATAGCTTTGTTCCGAATTACGGCTACATACACTAAACTGCCAACAGCCAGGTATGTCGAAAGGAAAGTTTTGTCTTTGCCCAGCGTTTAACAAACCGCCCACATTTCAAGTATCTTGTCCTGGATTGCTCTGACAATTTGGATTGCTTTTGTTCGGCCAAGGATGGTCCCCAACCTGGAACAAAATATTTGCCAAACCTAAAGTCTGAGCAATCTCCATCTACAAGTATCATGATAATCAAGCTTAGGTTAGTTTACGCTGAAAGAAATCGCCAGAACACCAATACATATCTGGCCTCTCGGCGGGTGTCGGGTGATCGAATATACTTCTCGTCGATTTAGCTATGTCTGTTACTGGTGGCTTACCAAGTGCCTCCATGCCAAGGGGTCAAAGATTTTCCCCGGACGTGCAGAGTTGAGTTTCCTTTATGATCGTGCCAATATAAACCTAATCGTGAATCATTTGTGAGGAGCGGCATCGAATAAGTTAAATTGTAGGCCTACATTTGGTACCCTCATTGTGTTGTCGCAGCTAAGAAGTGTGAAAAAAGGGATAGCACAATTTGCGGAGTTTTTCGCATCATGGTTGTGTTTTCTGGGGTATATAGACATACATAAATAGCAATGATACAGAGTGTGCACGTGTCCAGACTCAACATTTGTGTTGTAATCCTTTGGAGAGGGTATGTCACCCAACCCCTACCCCTCCTCCCCGCCCCCCTCAATAAATGCGAGTGAAACATTCGCAGCTAAGAAGTGTGAAAAAAGGGATAGCACAATTTGCGGAGTATTTCGCATCATGGTTGTGTTTTCTGGGGTATATAGACATACATAAAAAGCAATGATACAGAGTGTGCACGTGTCCAGACTCAACATTTGTGTTGTAATCCTTTGGAGAGGGTATGTCACCCAACCCCTACCCCTCCTCACCGCCCCCGCCCCCCTCAATAAATGCGAGCGAAAATAACTTGAAACTTAATATTCACGTATTCATGCTCTCCGGAGTTGTGGGCGAGACACTTGCTGTATTCCACTACTTGTTGGATTCAATGTATATAACTGTAGCTATTTATACATAAGACGTGTAGACTTACTATAGTACTCTATACTACAGAGTTCCGTAGAAATATGCTTTTATATATGCATAAGCACATACAGATATGCATGTGATCTCCCGTTTGATCCTATACCTTACAGCTGCTTAAATGCTAAACGTGTCAAAATAAAACCACACGCAGGCAAAAACAGCACCCGTACATTGTATCCCAGTGCAACCCTTGTGTGAAAAAAAAAATCACAATAGTTGTTAAATTAGTTCACTTTATATAATAGATCAAAGGCAGATAGCTAACTGAATTTTTTGTCCTAGCGTTACCGGTATGTATACCGTATATACTTAAGATTGTATATAGTATATGTACATGGCATTGGTTTTTTTTTGTTTAGATGGTTTTTGTTACAGATAATAGCCGGGTAACTTCAGAAGGCATAATAACTACATCCAGTTATACGTCTGTTACACTTCACATTCACGTGGCAGAGACCAGACATATATATCCGTGAAAAGACCGACGAGACGTCTTTTCAGTACTAGTTTGGCTCAAGGTCACTCTGTTTGACATGAGATATAGGGTATATATAGGCCTAAGTTTAGCTTTGTTCCAGTGACGTTTTGTTTGGTTCTAATTGATTCGTCCATCTTAAAGGCACACTTAAAAGGGTTTTGTAAATTTGATTAATTTCTCATTAGAACAAACTGAAGTGTTGATATCAAAAGTACCGGCGTGATTTTAAGGCCTTTGTATATGTGCTTCTAAAGGCTCATTTCTACAGGCCAAACTTTAGGTGAAATACTGTAGGTATGAGTAACCCGAAGCTGAACAACTGTTATAATACGGGATCACACCTTACCTGATAATACCAGGGGTAGTTGTGTGCTTTATGACACGGTGCATCAAACAAAGTTCCATGATAGCTGTAAGAATAGGTCTGACATAAAACACCATAATTTGCAGCTCGTTTGTTGTGGGAAACATCAGCTTGGATACACTCGCAGAGCTATGCCCCTACTTTTTATTGAGGAAATGGAGTGGGGAGGGGGGTATGTTGATATATTTGTCACGCTAGTGTGATTTACTCATTTTCTTCGGGTGCCACCGATCGCGGTAGCTTCTGCTGAATACAGTGACTCATATCAGTCTATCACCCAATCTACAGAACGCCTGCGGAAATGTTTGAGAGTACACCAACAACCAAACCTTATAGCTATTGTATGCCGGTTGTACATCAGATTTACCTCATGACAATTCCCTGCATGTTTGTCATGGGGTATAGTACGAGGCACCCGACCGCGTGTGATCGGCGCTCTGTTCAGCCGAATGCGCCCAGTCCTGTTCAGGATAAATGGGCAGTGTCAGTTGGTAAAGCGGGATAGAGTTCATATGATGAGACGCACTCGATCTAACCACATACTTTGATCACCAGTCGACAGACCCAGTTATAATTCTGTGTTTGTATGCATTCACCGTTGACAGAGGCATCGAAGTGTAGGATATGGTTGAAAAGATCATGCGCACGGGAACAGACTATATCAGTATATAGGTATATCTCGGCTAAAATGCAGGGTGCATTCTGGAGTCGCCTTCACAGGAGGTATGTACATTTTTTTCGTCGGTGCGGGAATTTTTTTCTGTGAAATGCGGCGTTTATCCGTTGGAGTAAATGATTATGGGAGGCTGTCTGAAATACTCAACGCTGGAGCAAGAAGATTCTGTGGTATATATCTGTCACCCGTTTCGATGCTCTTTGTATGCGCCCACCTTTAAACTCTGACTTTACTTCCTGTCTATTGTCAAGAGTTTTCAGCATCTAGGATCGATGCTATTTTCAGTTTCTTGGATTGAATGGAGTCTCGTGTACTTAGGAAACCGAGGCTGGTGTTCACCATGCAAACGGAGGAGGCGTACCGTCAACTACAGCTAGACTGTGGAACATTATCGGAGGGACAGTCATGGACGGGCGACAGTGAAATGGTACCTGACGGACAAGTATCTACCGCCGACTGTGGGATGGTGCCCAGAAGACAAGCATCTACCGCCGACAGTAGAATGATACCTGAAGGACAACCATATAGGGGCAGTTGTGGACAGATACAGTTGGGCGACGTACCTGTACCATCGTCTGGGGAGAGGGTTTCCATTGAAAAAGAAACGAACAGAAGAACAATTATGACAAGAGAAGACAGTGACAATAGTAACCGAAACTGTACCACGCGTCACGAAGCAACACGTTCCCCTACGTTTCAAAAGACCTCTGGAACCTCCTTGGTGTCTCCAAATAATGAAAATTTGAGTGACAGCTCTCAAGACCACCAAGGCAAGACAATTGGACAGATGACCAAGGGGTTTGACCGAAGTGAACAACGTGACCGATGTGCATCACAACGGGTTAGTGGAACAGTCACTCATCGCCCAGAACCCGATAGCAACGTTGATGCAGGATCTTCAAGGTGTGTAGCACGGTGTGAAAAGGACACGACTGTCACTAGATGCAGCGTCCAAGTGGGAGCCAACAGAAACTATTGCTCTGTCTGGAAGAAGCCAGACGGCAATAAAACTCGCCTTCCTAAAGCGTTAAGAGATTTTCCTCGAAAAGCAAACTCCTGTACACAAACTGCAATGCTGTCCTTCAGCGCCCCGGCTCAACTTGGCGGAGCCAACCCAGCCGTCTCCAGTCAAGACTGCTCCTCCACAGCACTTCAGCAAAACGCTAACAACGACTCGGGAGGTCCATCAAATAGTCCAAGCCTGGATGTAGGTGTGCACGACGATTTGCCGACATACGAGGAAATTTCTCGCACCCACCTGCTGACACCTTCCTCGGACCCGCCTCCAGGTTATCAGGAATTGTTCGGCACCGTCATCCCGGAGTCTCTCAACCGAGTACACTCCGGCGGAGGTCCGTCTCTGCCGAGGGGTCCGGCAGCCAGGACCTTCTGGAAACCGCAAACGACACGCCGCCAGAAGCGCGGGTGTTGTTTTGGTTGTTTGAATGACAAAGAGTGTTGGATTCTTGTGTTAGCCAATAGCGGTTTTATCCTGATATTTATTTTAGCTGCAATATATTCCAAATAATTGTTTGACGGTGGTGGTGTGGAAAAACTCACCAGAAGGGTTTCTCCGACACTAGAGCCAGACAATTTTTCCACACGACACTTCAGTGACGTGTGTTACACAGATGCAGCGCGCGCTCTACTCACGACACCTGATAGGTGATGCAATGTGGGTCACCGGAACGTGCGTTTTTGAGGCTTTGTTTTCATTTTAACAATGTGTACAGACTACTCAAGCTATGACCTTGAAAATTAGTCAGTGTATTAACAAAATCATGCCATTTGAATATCTAAAGTTTGAAAGGGTTTGAACAAAGGATAATGGAGCAATGCAGCTTCAAAATACGGCCCATTTTTTATGCCCACCGGATATACACTCTTGCGGAAAATGTATACACTCAGCAATTAACTTATGCAATGTCGAATGCATTGAGCTTTGAATATATTTTTTAACTTTTATTAAAAAAATTGACCGCAATGTCCAAAGAAGTATATGTGCGTTTTCGCGCTGCATCATAGCGGATAGTTCATAAGTCAGAACCATTCAGCTCATCATGTGCAATGCAGTGTGCGCTTGCATGAAGATTTTGTATCGTCACGTGCTCCTAATTACCATGATAACACCACGTCCTTACTAATGGTCGGTATGGTAATTAATAAGCACGTAACTCTAACAGTGCTTAGGGAATTAGCAACAGAGTGGGTTGTCCCATTCTGAAGGATAGATCACTTCTGATGACATGACCGTTTGGTCGTTCTTAAAGATCAAAAGGGAATACCACATGTTCCACTAATTTGGACGCAATAGGTGATATATGGTGATGTAATATAATATATAGTTAAGTAAATGACCTGTATACGCATGATATTGTCGTGCAGTGAAACTAACAATCTTATAGATAGTGAGACGCTTTAACGCTATTATATTACTTATCCTAAAACCGATTGTTTTATTTGCTTAGAGGCATAACGGGGCGTTCTTGTAGAATGCTGATCTCTTTGCTGACACAGGTGTAGTGCAGCCTCACTGGAACGCCATTCGAAAACCGCCAAATATGCCTGAAATCACGCGCACGTTATAGGCTATGCCAGACGTCCATTACCTAGAAGTATGCAACTTTCGTATAGCAGGTCTCCACGGTACAGTACACAATTTACGTCATCTGTATAAGCTCGGGCCACCCGGTGGAGAAATATGCCAGGCTCTTTGGTGGAAATTGTGAATGTCATGGGAAATCTAACTGTAAACGGCTGCAGACCAGGCCACACATTAAAAACGAAACTTCTTATTTAATAACTACGATTTCAATAATCATAATTGGTATGCAGTTATAAACCCATTGACTATTTTTATACTTCTAATCAACTCTAAAACAATTACTATCAAAGAACTCTGCGTTCTCGTAAGTTTTCAAGTCTATTTCAACACAACTGCGTTTGGATCCCACCTGCGCATTAGAGAGACAAAAAAAAAAAATACATGGCTGCGCATATACGTCACATAATGTGTTAGAAATGGAAGAAAAGTGTGAGTGAGTGAGTGAGTGCTTGGGGTTTAACGTCGTACTCAACAATTTTTCAGTCATATGACGACGAAGGAATCATTAGGGTGCATGTACGTGTAATTTGCCTCCTTGTTGCAGGACGGATTTCCACCGCTCTTTTATTTAGTGCTGCTTCACTGAGACGACTTACCGAAGGCAAGTAAGCCGTCCCGCCCGAGCCGTTATACTGATACGGGTCAACCAGTCGTTGCACTATCCCCTTCATGCTGAACGCCAAGCGAGGAAGTTACAACTTCCTCTTTTAAAGTCTTAGGTGTGACTCGATCAAGAATTGATCCTGGATCTACCGGTCCCGAAAGAAAAGTGTGAAGTGCTGTGAAGATCAGCTGTAGGGAAGTTGCATACTTTAATGTAATGGACTTTTGACTATACTGATGTCGCGCTGATCGATAGAAGGTCTATTTCTATATATGATGAGCACTGTAAACCAATGAATTACACAATACGCCTATTTTTAAGGTCTTGCAGAATGATGAGAATTTTACTTGGGTATCTCGCCTGAGAGGAAATCGGTGTAACAAATTGTTGTTCTACGCTGCTGTTCTCAATTGCTGCTGTCACGAAGGCCTATATCCCCTGCCATGATACGTGTATTCACAAGTAAATCATTCTTATTTTTGAAAAATGTTATTTTATAATGTAGGTATTTTTATACTGTTGAACGAGGAGCAAATAAAGATGGTGCCTATAAATAAAACGAAGCTATGTTAAATCTGCAGCACTTCATTAATCTATATAGCTATTCCTAGATACCTATAGATGAGTGGCACCAGTGTAATATTACTGCGGCCATGTATACAGAGATGGCGGCAGTATACGAGTACAAACTGCACTTGTAACATTAAGCCGGCAAAAACTGGTCGACTGTTGATAGTGTATAAACAAATATCAGATCCAGTGCTGAAATCTCGCAGATTATTTCTACAGTCGTATATACGTTGTTTATATCGCTGACCCAGCTTTTCCCATATCAGATTTAGGAATTATAAATGTTTAGAGGCTGTCGTCTATTATATAATGTTTTCAAGAAGTGCACAGGTTGATTGTTCCATTAAGGGGTTCCATATGCTAACGTAAATCTCAGTTATGGAAAGTCAGTGTCCATAATAGGAAAAAAAATCAGTTCATTTTTTCGGTGGTCAGCTTTTTTAAAATTTATAGCTGTCTACTTTTAGCGTGCATTCGTTGTTTTTTTCCATCGATCGAATAATGGAAATTGAGGTTTGTATAAATATAATATACAACTTTTGTTTTTGCTTAAAAATGTCTTATTAGTTTTTGCATCTCGTTATTGTTACTTTCTAGTAGTGTTCCGAGGGAGAGAAGTTTGTGAAGCAGCCAGAACAATTGTAAAACTGATGAACTGATCTTGCTGATACGATTAGCAGCTAGACATTTTGTGGTTTTCAGCAAAACATTTTGAAGGGTTATCGGTAAGAAAAGACCTGGTACGGTCAGGCGGGGAATTGGCCCCAGTGCAAGGGACAATGCACCTCGAGAAGCGAAACTGTCTATAGCTGTGATTGACAGCTGCTGGCACACTCGTAAGACAATTTCTTTTTTCAGTTTTATTTTGCTCCGGTCACGCTGAAATCTGTTTTTTTCTTTGTGCATTAGACACTGTATCACTGCACCACAAAATTCTTGAGCACATAGTTATGCACTAATCAGTTAAGTACATATATGGCAAATGATCAGGCTTATACTTCAACGCATAACATGTTAATGTTAATGATATTTGGAGGACCCCGTAATTCACGTATGATTTCGCAATAGTTGCCACACGTGGCTTAATAACTTTGATTCATGATAACACTTATTTAATTCAAGACTGCCTACATCTTTACTCACACAAAAAGAGTGTTGCCAAAGAAAAAACCCCACCAAGATTCGAATTCCCTCACGAGGTGAAACCTGTTCTCTATCGTTACTTTAATAGTTCGCTGTACTATAAACGATACATGACAGTGTATAAACATGAAATACGGATTTTAAACTTGCGAAAAATATGACAAAACTTATTGCATGATAATTTTTTTTTTTTTACATATGAAGACAAACGTTAATCAGAACGAAACTTTGACAGCATGTAGAAATGCACACATGAAAGTTTCAGTAAAGATATTTTTCTGGTTAGCGTTAATTTTCATACTGTAAATGAAAGACAGTCCCTCGTTTGAAGGAAAAATTGGCGTTTTTGATCGAGAGTATTTTTTTGCGAGTTATTACTAAACAACCTTTGCTTTCATGGCCATATAGCTTTTATGGGTGATTCGACCAAGCTTTGTACTTCTGATTTTGAAATTTACAGAATTTTAATGGGATTTTGAAATTTGCACTTATCTTATCGTACATCTGTGGGACCGATTCTCCGCCTTACTGTACCAGGTCCTTTGGCCAATGTGGTATAGACAATATAATTCCTGATATGTACTTCATGGTTAACAGTATTGGCCTGTATGAATCTTAGATGAAGTTGATTGTCCAAAACGTTGAACTTCAATCGTTTAATCATTAGTGGTATAATGATTTGATATATGGTACGTGTTATGTGTATATGTCCGATAAGGACGTATTTTGACAGATGTTTTGGATTCTTTTATGGATATATTTAAGTCAAACGTTCTTGATCGAAGGTCAGACAGCGCAAACGGCCAATCAGGCGTTGTAGACCGCTTATAGACCCTTTAGAACCGTCAATCAAAAACACACAGACCAATCAGAAACAGTATTTTTGCAAATAGGTCAACCAGGTGTCCCACACATTGGTTACAGATGTTCAGTCTTTCTGTGACGTAACGAGATCACGATTACTTTCACCACGAATGGAATGGAATGAAATATAATGTATGAAGAATGGAATGGAATGAAATAAAACGTAACGTAACGTAAATCCATTGGGTGAGTCCATTGTCACCAAGGACTCAACAACAGTAGCAGCGGAGGAGTCCACAAATTCCCAGTCCAAAGCCTTGACTGAACACGTATCTCGTGATTCCTATTGAGTGATTGATATCGACATTATATTACATGTCACAATAAACCCGCCCTTATTCTTTGCACGCGAATGCATAGTATATGGTTGAGCTACGAACCGCATTTATGGCTGTGCCGGATAGTCTATTCATAGTCCCGTGTCAAACGGTAATTGCATGTCAACCGTAGAGGTTGTCCCTGCATGGGGCCCGTTTCCAAAATAACGTGTACCCAAAGACTACAGTTTACTTCTATTCAACCAAGACCTATTATCTTCCCTGATTGCTCCCGGTATGGGGCCTATGAACGTTTCTTGTTTATTATATGTCATTCAGTTAGCAGTCACCACTGTTTAGTGCCAAAAATACCTTACCAGTGTTCTTGGAACTTTTGAAATAGGTCTATACACCTTAAACATTGTTTTATCATTTTTTGTATGGTAGGCCTAGGCCTACATATCTTGTAGCGGCTGTATATAGGATTTCATAGCCCGGACGCCAATTTTCATGAGATGTACTCGCTTATGCTGTAGCTAAATCGACCCGTATGTATACATGAGTATTCTTCCACCACGCAGGCTATCGCTGCATGTATAGGCCTGGTCGTTCGAAAGAGTAGGCATATTAAGTATAAAGCTAGCTCTCTATTAACATATTTAGTCTACGATGAAGTATAGATTATATTACAACAAGACCGATATTATAACTTAAACCTGGCGCTAACTTTAACTACTCAATGAAATAACTCTTCAATCGGTTGGCGGTATTCTTAAGTTCGGCGTAAAACACCAGTCAAATAAATAAATTGAATCGGTTGGCAAATCCATCTCGGAAAGCTTCAGGGAAGGTAACTCTAATCCTACTGTTTGCAAAGGGAGACAACTTTTCAGTGAAACCTTACTTGCACCAGAAAGCAGTTTTTATAAACGTTCTTGCTTAAATATAATGTATGAAGAATAAAAAAATGTACCACAATCTATGGTGCACACGAACGTCGGTCAAATACTAAAATTTTTATTCTTTTTAGATTTTTAACTTTTTTCTTTGACGTATTTAATTCAACCGTTCGCGCGCCGAAGGGACGCATGTCCGGACTTGTCTCCATCGTTACTCTCTCTCGAGCATTGTAACCACAGTCGCTCATGGCTCCGACAAAGGACTCGCAGTTTCGGACCGCAAAGGTGAGTGTACATTGTCTTCTCTCTGACCCGTACCTACAGGCTTATTTATAGCGGATGAACATCAAAGTGGTGCATGTGTTGAACAAAGTCTCTTGGCCATGCATTCTACCATAAGCCTACCCGACATACGGACGTCTACTTCAAACACGCTTGTCCTCACATATTAAAACGTCTGGCTTTCTTTGGCAACGTGCCCGGTCTATTCCCGACGGCCCAACTGTATCTTTGACCCAGCACACTGGACAGATGTCCCTATTTGGATTATAATTTGTATTTATACAGCCCTTTTCGTCACATGGTGACCCTGTGTATTTTTGTTGATGTCAGCTTTATGACGACACTGGGCCTGCACTCACAAGTACGTAGTATTGGTAAAGGTTTTCTGCCAAGCCTTTCCCCCGTAGCGTCAGCTGATCGACACGCATACCTTTGTACAAGGAGTGATTACTAATACTGTACACAAGTGAGATCAGCTTTGTGACTATGGTTCCAACATAAACAGTCAACATTGTCTTCTGGCTTCATAAAGCGAATGTAACATACTTTGTGTCGAAATATAGAACAAGAAAGTTTGAACTGAAGCACTGGATGAAATTCGGCGTCGTACCAGTACTGAATAGGTAGAACAGTGTCGGCGTCAATATAAGGTAAAGGTTACATTATTACGTGATATTGATGAAATATTCAAGTGATGAAAAATTGTTAAACCCCTTAATTCAAAGTACGATAGTCAATCGATCTGACACAAAATAACATGTTTTGTTTTACACATTTTTCCCGGACCACTGATTTAGCCTTGATCCCAACAAGATTTTTTCCCCGTGTTTAGGACTGTATATAATGACATATACGTAAGCTACATCTTGTATTACACTACACACCACGGGGACTTGCATTTTATTTACTGTATCATATCTCATATTACAAAGAGGTTCATTAAGAGTATATGGAGAAAAATCGATCGTGGCAACTGACTGGTTGTGCTAAGTATACGGGCAACGCAACGTCTCGTAGGCTACACTGTGGTTACCTATAGTTCGATCTCTGATCAATAAAAGATCATAGATCTAGTGTAGATATATGAAGCGGAACATGTATATGCCTTAATGCTGCAAAGCGTCTTACGGAGTGTTCCACTTGGCAGCATTCATAAGATATGTATACAAATTTCAACATCTAATCAAAACGGACAACAGAATCTAATTAACGGTGGCCACACCACGCGCTAATTACTTGGCATTTATATACATGCATGCGTGCTGTTTATACGTCTAATGTCAACATCTGTCAAACAATGCTGGCAGTTTGCCAAAACTGTGTTTCCTCTACACAACTTACTAAGGTGGGTTAATCGGTTATTGATCAGTAAGTTTAACGGTTTGCCTGTTCAACGTTCTGTCTAGGAGGCAGTGACCATAAAAATTACTGCGTCTTACATTACAACTGTGATTTATACATGTATAAGTGTACTGACCAATAGAGCGCTGCGTTAGACACATTTTAAAGGGATAGATCAACGTGACTGTAAGCTACACGAACGCTATATATATATATATATATATATATATATATATATATATATATATATATATATATATATATATAATATATATATGAGGCAAAGTTCTATTTAGAGAACAATTGATATTGCTACACTTACTAGTGATACTTAAAAAGCTTTAGAAATTAGGCATGGAAATCCACCCGTGACGTGCGGCCTCGTAGCTAACAAAGAAACTTTCGTAACAAATTTTTGCTTGTTTACTTCTAACTTGTGTAATATTAAACTTGGCCTGGTATTTCCTATAGCTATCTTAATATAAAAAAAATTGAAGTTTGTTTTCTTCTAATATATTTATCTTTTGTTTTAGTGACACCACCATTGAATTTACTGCCTGAGTACATAAGCTTTAAGTCTGCAAGATGACATACATAGTATTTGTGTTTTGTTGTGGAATGTACTGTCAGACTTATTATTCACATGGAGGGCCTCCGTGACAGAGGGAGTTAGCACGACAGCGCGGCGCAATGACCCAGGAGCCTCCCCCACCAATGTGGTCGCGGTAAATTCAAGTCCAGCTCATGCTGACTTCCTCTCCGACCGTACGTGGAAAGGTTTTCCGGCAACCTGCGGATGGTCGTGGGTTTCCCCCGCGCTCCGCCAAATTTTCACCCACCATAATGCTGGCCGCCGTCGTATAAGTGAAATATTCTTACACATGATGTAAAACACCCATCAGATAAATACATAACTAATACTTACGTGCACGTATTTCGTAATAACATTTTGTAATTCAATATGTAAAAAGGTGAAATATTAGGATTTCATTTAGTGACCAAATAATTTTTTACGTTCTTTGCACGTTTAGCTTTAACATGTATCCAATTTCTTATTACTCACAAAACTGTTAATATAAACAGGGATTGGAATATTGCACAATAAAGCTTTAATACCATGAATGCGTATATGCATATTATTATTATTATTATTATTAGGTTTTATTGCAATCTCAAGTGCATGGAATTCAAACATGCATAATAAATACTGAGATTACATATAATGAGCGCTTAGAGCCAGGCGATGTATTGATAGTATATGTGACAGTATATGTGACTCCACTTGGCACACATTGCTGAATGAACACGGACATCTGAGGTCCGTACAGGAGCTACTGTTTGCTTGTTACTGTATTCAAGTCACGTCAACAAGGAGTAAAATGGACCTAAAATGTAGTCCGTTACTAAGATACTTATTATTTTGTCTGATGAAAAGTGTTTTGAACATTTTTGAAGGCAGATGATATAGAAAAATGAAATATTTTATTACCATTTTTTACTTTAAGTTTAACGCCATAAATTCCGTATTATGCTTTCAGGTAGCACAATGGCTACGAGCGCCGTAGAAGATGACAGTATGGCCAGACGGAGCGTCGTTGTGGACGAGGAAGCGTTTGAGGAGCAGTTTCTCAGATGCAACATCTGCCACGAGAAGTTCAACGAGAACGAAAGACTGCCAAAATCTCTCCCGTGTAACCACACGTTCTGTCAGCCATGTTTGCAGAGAGTGTTCGACATGCACGAGCAGACAGGCAGACGTGGCCTACTCTGGCACGACGAAGACAGGGAGGGGGTTCTCAAATGTCCAAGCTGCCGGGTCGAGATTTACATCAGCAGATCCGAGATCAACGCCTTACCCAGCGACCATCGGGTCATACAAATGATTGACTTTCTGTCCAAGGCCGTTTCCAAAGCGAGCAACAACTGCCCGAAGCATGAGAATCAACCCTTGAACTTCTTCTGTAAGCGCTGTTTAGTGCCAGTGTGCAGAGATTGCACTGTCTTGGATCATAAAGAAAACCAGGGCCACGATATCGTGGATGTGTCGAAGACGTTGGACGAATTCAATGCAGAATTCGATAATATTGAGATCAAGGGTCGCGAAACGATGGGGCATTTGAAAGAGAAATCGGACAGTTTGGCAAACGCTTCGAAACGGTTGGATCTCCTCGAGAGACAACTAAGGAGCAAAATAAAGGACACGTTTATAGAATATCGCCTTTTGTTGGAGCGTCGACAAGACGCCATGATCTCGGACATGAAGGAGATGATACAAGCTCAGAAATCCAAGATAAACGCGGCCTTCGTGAAAATTTGCGAGAACGGGAATGACATGCAGAAGAAACTGGACACATTTACTCAGGCGAGATCCACGAACGACGTGAAACAGCTGTTCGAGCTACATCAGAACATTAAGGAGACGGAATTGGAGAGCGAAGAAACAGTCCAGGGCATAAACGAAGAGGAGATGTTTGTAGGTTTTGACTTCGATGTGAAGACAGAAGGACAGTTTCTGGTGGACATGAGTGGGCTAGGAGAGCTCTCGTCACACCAGGATCTCGGTCTGAAGGCGCCATTGCCGGCCCATCAGCTTGTCATTCTGGAAACCCCCGAACAACCGCCATACAATCCCGACCCAGACGACGTCGTTCTCCACTGTGACGACAGTGACGACACCGCTGAAGAGATGTTAGGCGTCATAGACTCTGATAGGTTGAGAGAAAGAGCTGCTGTCATAGCAACGGCAGAACGATTGGCTCAGCGGGCTGCAGCAGCCGTTGTGCAGGCGCAGCAGGCAACAAACTCCGCGAGATCACGCTCTTCGAGTTCCCGGAGACCGCGTAGATCTGAGAGCTACAGAGTGGTTCGCCACCCCACCAGTAGCCGGCCTGCTGAGTACTCATCCACAAGGTACTCTACCGACAGAGACATGGACGAAACGTGAAGTCTGAATAAACATGTCTGAGACAATTTGTTTGTCCAGCTTATTGACATATATGACAATTCCAGATATAAACGCACGATAAATTTGTTGACATTTTCACTGCTACGACATAAATCAACCCCAAAGTTTTTTTCACAGTGGTGAAAATCACAAAAACTGTGAATTTGGTACATATTCACAAGATTTAGGTGTTTGAATGCTAATACAAGTTGTTAATATTTTGTAAATTTCCCATTTAGACCTTTAAATGGAAAAAGCTTTGTGTCAGCTAAAAGTCCTTTCACATTCAGTTAAGACCACTTCATTATTGTCGACTTGTATTACACACCATTTTGCTTTTTTGTTCATCATGAATGTTTATATATATATATATATATATATATATATATATATATATATATATATATATATACATACATACATATGTACATGCACGTGTATTTTCTTTCAAACATCGACCGGAGCATTAAATCATGACTAAGTATATCTTTCGCTGAGTTCTTGTTGTTGATTCATGCACCATATTGTCATTGTTCTTGGTGTTAAGCAAAATAAGAAAAAATAATAATAATAATAAATAAATAAGTAAATAGCCATAAAGTGTTTCCATGGCACCTTCAGCTTTATGACGTCCAGAGATCTAGAACTTTGAAAGCAAGCATGATCTAAAAATCCCATATCGGTAAGGAAAATAATCTTTGTTTCATTAAACACGAAGCCATCCATAGCTTTTGATTAACTGATTTATTGGGATTTGGCCAAACGCCGTACTTTAGAATATTTTCCATAGGCCTTTATACCGACGAAGCCCCTGGGATACAGTATATCATCTTTTGCTAATTATCTTCACTACGCACATACTCGCAGAGCGAAATTAATGTGTGGACCAAACATTTCCAAGGAACTTCCGCAAGCTCACATAAACACGAGCATTGTGGACAACTTGTTGGACCGTTCCTTGAATGAAATCTGGGTTGGAACCAAAACGTCGTGTGTCTGATTGATTTAGACCACTGCCTCTACCGATAGTCGATATACAGGGCTTAAAGCCACCGAGCAGAGATGTATAACGAAAGGTTTGGCTACAAAACTCAAACGCCTATAAACAGTTTACTACAAGTCGGTAAGCGGACTTAGCACGGGGGAACTGGTCTCGATGTTTGGCAGGCTTTGGACATGATTTTCTTCCTAAATTAAACCTCCACCAATATCATTCTCGCACCAAAATTGTGAGCAGTGGCACAAGTTTGCAGCTTTCTTAGCCAGTGGCTTCAGCTGAATCAAATGGCACAAGAAATTTTAAAATGACAAAACTTGCCCGGACAAGCAATTTCGTCGGAACAGTTTGCTGTAAAACTTTTCTCTTTGATCGTGATCAAAGTAAGCGTTTAACGACAAAGTTTAAAGACATTAAAATCTTGTAGACCAGTGATTACGTCGACTTAAGTGTTTGGAATGTGTTCTTGTGCATTACTGTATTACTTACTGACACGGAGTTCCGCTGAAGGCAAGATAAAGCACGATCAGCTTTCTTTGCGGTAAAAAGCCGGATAGCCGGGCGAAACCCAATGACCTTTGGCAAGGAACTGAAGAATTTATTTTGTGAAGTTCAGATCTATGTCATATTCATGGACGGCAAGTACCAGCCTTCAAACTCCATTTAAGGCCACTTAAACGGTCCTACTAGCGCTGTAGACCTCTACATAAGCTTCAAAGACTAGAGAATGTCAGTGATTCCAAGTTTGATGCCCAGACTGAACTAATACGATGCCCTTCCTAATGATAGCATAGCAATCGTATCTCAACGGCGCACGCCATATCGTTATCTTTTTCAAAACTCCGAAATCACAGGACTTGTTTATCAGAAAGCCATGCAACATGCTTCTGAAGGCGACTGGATGACAAAAGTTGTTTGGCTTCCAGGTAATAACCATCACAATTGTCACACTCAGGGAAGAACTGCTATTAGACATAAGGCTACATGTGTGAATGTTATCAAGCGTGCACACCTTTACATCCCACGCCTGTAAAGTTGTTTAAAGACAACAAAAGTTGTTTGGCTTCCAGGTAATAACCATCATAATTGTCACACTCAGGGTAGTACTGCTATTAGACATAAGGCTACATGTGTGAATGTGATCAAGTGTGCACACATTTACATACTACGCCTGTAAAGTTGTTTAAAGACAACAAAAGTTGTTTGGCTTCCAGGTAATAACCATCACAATTGTCACACTCAGGGAAGAACTGCTATTAGACATAAGGCTACATGTGTGAATGTTATTAAGTGTGCACACCTTTACATCCTACGCCTGTAAAGTTGTTTAAAGTAAAAACAACAAAAGTTGTTTGGCTTCCAGGTAATAACCATCACAATTGTCACACTCAGGGAAGAACTGCTATTAGACATAAGGCTACATGTGTGAATGTTATTAAGTGTGCACACCTTTACATCCTACGCCTGTAAAGTTGTTTAGAGTAAAAACAACAAAAGTTGTTTGGTTTCCAGGTAATAACCATCACAATTGTCACACTCAGGGAAGAGCTGCTATTAGACATAAGGCTACATGTGTGAATGTTATCAAGTGTGCACAACTTTACATCCCACGCCTGCCATGCCAACGGATAAACGCAACATGCTCCTACAGGCAACTGCATGACAAAAGCTGTTTGTCTTCCAGGTAATAACCATCACAATTGTCACACTCAGGGTAGTACTGCTATTACACACGAGTCTACACGTGTGAATATTATCAAGCGTGCACAACTTTACATCCCACGCCTACCATGCCAGCAGATAAATGCAACATGTTCCTACAGGTGACTGGATGACAAAAGTTGTTTGGCTTGCAAATAATAACCATCACAATTGTCACACTCAGGGAAGAACTGCTATTAGACATAAGGCTACATGTGTGAATGTTATCAAGCGTGCACAACTTTACATCCCACGCCTGTAAAGTTGTTTAAAGACAACAAAAGTTGTTTGGCTTCCAGGTAATAACCATCACAATTGTCACACTCAGGGTAGTACTGCTATTAGACATAAGGCTACATGTGTGAATATTATCAAGCGTGCACACCTTTAAATCCCAGGCCTACCATGCCAGCAGATAAACGCAACATGCTCCTACAGGCAACTGGATGACAAAAGTTGTTTGGCCTCCAGGTAATAACCATCACAATTGTCACATTCAGGGTAGTACAGCTATTACACACGAGTCTACAGGTGTGAATATTATCAAGTGTGCACACCTTTAAATCCCACGCCTACCATGCCAGCAGATAAACGCAACATGCTCCTACAGGCAACTGGATGACAAAAGTTGTTTGGCTTCCAGGTAATGAACATCACAATTGTCACATTCAGTACAGCTATTACACATGAGTCTACACGTGTGAATGTTATCAAGCGTGCACACCTTTACATCCCACGCCTGTAAAGTTGTTTAAAGTAAAGACAACACAAGTTGTTTGTCTTCCAAGTAATAACCATCACAATTGTCACACTCAGGGAAGAACTGCTATTAGACATAAGGCTACACGTGTGAATATTATCAGGCATGCACACCTTTACATCCCACGCCTGTAAAGTTGTTTAAAGTAAAAAAAAACAAAAGTTGTTTGGCTTCCAGGTAATAACCATCACAATTGTCACACTCAGGGAAGAACTGCTATTAGACATAAGGCTACATGTGTGAATGTGATCAAGTGTGCACACCTTTACATCCTACGCCTGTAAAGTTGTTTAAAGTAAAAACAACAAAAGTTGTTTGGCTTCCAGGCAATAACCATCACAATTGTCACAATCAGGGTAGAACTGCTATTAGACATAAGGCTACATGTGTGAATGTTATCAAGCGTGCACACCTTTACACCCCATGCCTACCATGCCAGAAGACAAACGCAACATGCTCCAAACAAGTATCGGAAACAAGTTATACCCTTTTGAACAGTTGGCAAGCCTAGAAATACTAAATACTAAAAATGTTGGTAACATGACCGGTGATAATCAATTGTGAGATTCTCATGCTCAAATACCATCAAGAGATAGAAAAAGACGAGTCTTTATGTTTTTTTGTACCATTTATTTTGGAAGGAAAATTCCCGCACAGTAAATATATTATACAGCTGTAGTAACTGCACGCAGGTAATTCAATTTTCACACAGGCACGTGTATAAGCTCTTCCTGGCTACCAATCTCATTGGTTTCCTGAAGCTCCAAGGTTACAGCAATGATGTGTTGGCCTTGGTGTTCAATGCCAATACTGACCAGTTCAAACCATCAAAAACCAGCCAGAGCTGGCAATATGGAGGCTTGGGTGGTAACCTGCTTGTTAACGAGTGTTCTCTGATAATGACTGACTGCTGTGATTGTGGTTAATGAGAATTCAATAAAACCTGTGAGTTGATGATCCAGTACTGACCATCTCACAGGAAAGATACCGACTCAAATCATACACAGAATGGAGAGTCAGGAAATTGTCATTAGGGCCTTCGATCAGCTCTCCCATTTCTTAAACTCCATCCCATCTGGTGGTTTTACTTCAACTTTTTGACTTCCAATTTCATTCCAGTTGGTGCTTAACACAGTTCCACCGGATTCATACTGCAGAAAGAAAAGACAAAAAGTCAACAAATAAGTAAATGTCTGAGGTAAACATGACTTACAAGCATTTGCAACTAATAAAAATTAAATACACCATTTGTTTATATTTGTCCATTTTAACAAAGTTTAATATACACATGTACACGTCTGTCCTGGATTTGGGGATGATTAAAAAAAATATCCATTTATTTATTTGATTGGTGTTTTACGCCGTACTCAAAAATATTTCACTTATATGAAGGCAGTCAGCATTGTGGTGGGAGGAAACTGGGCATAGCCCAGGGGAAACCCATGACCATCTGCAGGCTGCTGACAGACCTTCCCACTTACAGCCTAAAAAAAAAAAATTAGACATGGTTCATCCCACAGTATTGCTATACTACTATGCAAATAAATTAGCCTTTGCTTAAACTCTTGTTTAAAGATAAGAAAATTGTTTGAAACGAGCCAAAATATTATAATCCATGTCAAGTATAAGTCGACATAGGACTTAATCTCTTGGAAATGGTAACGTATCATATGAACTACAGCAGAACTTACAAAGGATTTCATCATGGCTTTTTTAACCTCATCACTGCCATCAGCATAGATCTGCTGGAACAGCTGATTCAATGCAGCATCTCCTTCCAGTTTCTCATCTTTCTCTTCCTTGGCAATGTTCTGGGCCAGTTTGTCCCAGTCTGTGGTGTGATGGCTAGACGTTGGGTACTTGGGTTTGGCATCTGCCCCTGAGGCACCTACAATATGCATGGTTAGATCACACCCACACAAGTTGAAGGGTTTTGAAGACTTTGGATCACCATGCACTGACTCCTAGTAAGATTAAGTACAGTGCTTAGGCAGCATACATTTAACATCCATAATCATGAGAATTTAGAGCAAACTGTTCAGGTATAGTGCAAGTATGTTTTATTAAGGAAACAAAACTAAAAGACCTGTTTGGAACACCATATTTGAACCATGTGGGGGAAATGGAAAGAGTCAAGTTATTTTAATTTGGTGAAAACATTAAGGTGACATGTTACATGAAGACACCAGATATGACACCAACCAGTTACATGAATGACTACGCCCAAACCAGGCCAGCCAGGATCTAATGGCTAGATGCAATGATATCATGTGATCTTGCAGTGGCATCAGAAGCAGTATGGCCCTGGTCATACCACTTTTCATCAAAAAAAAAAAAAGATAAAAAAGTAACAAAAAAAAAATATATCAAATTAATCTAAAGTGAAATCAAACCGCTATAATGGCCACCATCAAACTGAAGGCACATGCACATGCATGCACTTACACGCATAAAATTACAAGTTTCCTCGTATATTTTTCACTGACCTAACAAAAGATGAACAATGGTAACAAAACTGAACACAACTTCCTTGTTTAGTTTTAAATAAGCATTCAACAAACAATTTATAAATTCACTAGTTTCTTTTCTTTCCCTTTCAAGCCACTTTCTCTGATGTTAAGAAACAACAGGTCACATTTCCCCAGTCCAGACCAGTCCCCAGTTTCATGAAGAATACTTAATGTAGAGTAGTCCTTAGCTAAGTCCACTTTGTAAATCTACAAAGTACGTAATCAACTGCTTACTTTAAGTGGACCTCATGAAACTGACCCCTGACCCCTACCTGAGCTTACCTGATACACCGATCTGTTTGATATTGGAAGGCTCTCCTTTGGATTCCAAAGATGACCACTGGATACCTTCTACCTTCTTCAACTTTACTTCAATCTGCAAACGTTAACAAATCAATCACTCAATCCTGTGGTGAAATAATTGACCTTAAATTGTTTTTACCTATTTATCTGATTCCCGTTTAATGCCATGTTAATGCATTTTTCACATACATGATGGCTGTAAGTTTTATAGGTAAGGGAACCATATAGCTTTTGTCAAGTTACTGACGAACTTTTTCACATGTAAGGTACAGATATGTACACAATATTGACATAGGGCAAGTGGTTGTAAAACTGCCCACACAGCCACATGCGCGTCTCTCACTGCTTACTGTCCCCTAGGACCCACGAACAATGACAAAAGACAGGAATTTACAAATTTCCTGTTTGCCACCATATTCGACCCCATACCTTGTGTGTCCCAGTGACTAAAAGGCAATCAGATTGTAAAGTGTCATTTAGAAAGTGGATGTTAAGGGACAGTATTATTGTTATTAGGGAACTGTGTCATTTCTGATCATCAGAGGGGTAATGCATGTTTGCTGTAAAGTCTATCGATCAGCTACCTTCTGCTTTTGAGGTCAAGTGGTCTAAATGGTTCGCCTGTATAACTGGCAATTTGGTGTCTGACTCTGAGGTTCGAATCCTGGATTCGTCTCAGCCAACTTTGGACACTAGACACTATAGTGACACTATATACTCTAATTCCTCAACCTTTTTTGCATATGAAAGAACAACTGTGAGTGCAATTTTTACACATTATTAATTTGATTCTGGAGACAAAACTACATTTTCAGCGTTTCACAAAAGGTAAACTTATATCACTCTACACAGAATAACGCCTTCATAATATGTCTGAATAAACACCATGCAAACATGCCAGAGAAAAATTACAGTAGATGTTCCTGTCTTGACGTATTGCAAAAACTTTTGAGTTGTGAGCCACAAACCACTGACCTTTGTAGTGAGGAGTTTAATCTGAGACTGGTCAGGAACCACCTCATGGGCCAGGTCCAGGTTAAGCTGGTAGTCACGGCCACTGGACAGCTTGATGGTAATACAGAGCTGAGAAGAAAAGAGGAACGGGTAAAAAACAGAGTGTGTGAAGCCTTATCTGCCGATAGAAGGCGAATGATTAGGTACAGGATATCTTCTCGTACATTCATCACGTGACATGTGAATTATGTTGATGGCTAGTTAGGTCAGTGTTATGAATGCAGGGGATCAAGGAGAGACCTGGAAAAACCCTCATTTTATCAGTATTTCAAAAATATTCTGACTATGATATAAACAAAACTTCAGCACCACCTGAGACTTAAATTACAAGTGCTTAAAAAGCACCCCCCCCCCAAAAAAAATGAATCCATGTACAAATTTTCTACACCAAAACATTTTAATTGTGGCTGTGTTTGAATTTTTGACTTAAGTCTTAAGACAATAAATATCAGCATGGGTCTAACTGATTACAGTTGTCATGATATAGTATTAGCGATGTGGCACTCAGCCATAATCATTAATTCCTTAAGTATTAGTGATGTGGCACAAAACCATAATCAGTGATTGCTGAAGCATCAGTGATGAGGCACTAAGCCATAATCAGTGACTCCTGAAGTATTAGTGATGAGGCACTAAGCCATAATCAGTGTTTGCTGAAGTATTAGTGATGTGGCAGTAAACCATAATCAGTGACTCCTGAAGTATTAGTGATGAGGCACTAAGCCATAATCAGCTATTGTTGAAGTATGAGTGATGTGACACTAAGCCATAATCAGATATTTATTCATTCACTAATTATAAATATACAGTGGTCATTAGTTTTTCTTTCAACAAATATTTTAATATCCTTGTACTAGACAGGAGTTTAAAATCAAAGGATGCTATTTACAACATAAGTTTTCATTATACTGGGTGCTATAACTGCATCTTTTCACATTTGCCTCGTGAAGTAAAGCACTTACAGATGTAGGTTCAATGTTAACACTCAAGTCTTCTTTCTTCACATTCTTCTGCATGACAGCCACAATAACCTGGGACTGGGTCTGGTACCAATCATGCCTGAATCACAACCACCATCAACATATAATGTCAACTTTTAATGTGCAAAGATATGCATGTATTTGTCAAAATCTACATACAGAGTTCTGAAGATAGTGGGTGATATGCTAATATTCACAAGTGTAGAATAAACCAAATTATAACCTCTGGATTAAACATGCTTTAGTACATCTAAAGAAAGCAAGTTATGATCTCTTGTGATAAATGGCCCATTTTTTTCCATGGTTTGTCCAGGTATTAACTTCAATCTCTGCTGAGCATTGGGTTTGATCTAAAGAAGGGAAATTAGGTTTTCTCTTCTGTTTCATTTTAGTCTGACATTATCAAAAATAACTGCAAATATAGTGTCTTCAAAGCTTTTTCCTACTTATTTACTGTAAATTAAAAAAGAAAAATCAAGAAAAAAAATTAGCATTATCTGAATATACAAAATCAACATTTCCTTTATTTTATGAAGAGGACTAAGTTAAAAGAGGTTGTTCAAACCTTATTTTTGGCACCGATTCTTCTGCAGGGGGGACAACTTTGGTGGTTTCTTGTTTTGCATCCATCACAGAGTTTGAGGATGTTTGCTCCTTCATGTCTCCCCCACCAACAGATGGCTAATAACAACAGATAATGAAATGGTTCTTTCACTTATTTATTTCAAGGTGTAACACGTATAACAACATAAACCATTTTAGGATACAAAAATGTCTAATAATTTGTGAAAAACTGAATACAAAGCAAGAGTTAAAACACATTTGAAATGAAAAATCTGCATTACATTCTGCATGGGAAAGGCCCACAACAAAATGCAAATTCCAAAGTTATTTCCCCTGCATGGCCTGATCTCGTAATAACGACAAGTCAGTAAAAACCTTCTTTATAAAGACAAATCAGGACAGATCATGTAACAACGACAAGTCAGTACAGATCTTTTAATAATGACAAGCTAGTACAGATCTTGTAATAACAAGTCAGTACAGCTTTCATAACAACAACAACTCAGTATGAATCTTGTTTAAGTCAGATCTTACAAGTGTTTACAAGTCAGCACAGGGTTCACCTACCAGATTTCAGTGACTTCAGTGAGATTGTGTTCTCTTGTATAAGTAAGTGCCTGACAAAGCACACCACTGTTTGAATAAAAGGCAAGTACATACATGATGCTTGGTGCTTACCCCTTTCTGGGATGGTAAATCATCCTTAGATTGCACTAAAAAAGAATGAGACCAAAGGTAAAGGCTTCATGTCAACAATATCATGGGTCATTTTTTCATCAAAAATAATTCACTCAAAAAGTGGCAGTATAAACTCACAAACAGGCTAAAACAGCAAAAAACCCCCACAAATTTCTAAACAACATACGTGCATAAGCAAGAAAGCTTTTCATAAAAGATCCTAAATGAATACACATCAAATGTTAAATCTCCAACTGTAGAAAAACACAAAAAAGTACTGAAATTACTCATTATAGTTGCAAATTTTTTATTAGTCACAAAAATCAACATTTCAGTTGCATACATGTATGTAGTCAGATTGCTGTAATCATTGTGGCAAGACATGCATATCCTCCATCAACTACAGTAAGAGTAAAAGTCCTTTAACATATAAAAAAATGAAATTTCACTTACATTCCATTTCAGCCTCACACTTTCTTATCAAAGTCTTCAAACTTGTGTCAGACTCTACAAAACAAATAACACTGATGACTTAAAAAGCACAAAAAGTAAACTAAAATGCAAACATGCCAATTTATCAGTTTTTGCAATTAGCTTAAGTGATCAGGCTAGAATAAAAATTAAATACACACATCAATCCAATAGTATTATCTGAAATACACTGGATATTATGGCTTGAAAGTGACTGTTAGCATTAAACTCTGTATTTCTTGTAACTGGAATGAAATGATTTCTCTTTCTCCTTATGCCATGGCGTTTTAAGTGGAAATAAGAACAAACCGTCAATCTCAGCTCCTTTGACAAACTCCTCCTTAGCAGACTTGAAATTCTTCTGAGCAAAAAGGGCTGTTCTATAAAGAAAAGGATATGTAAAAAAAACTTACGCAGAAGATCTCATGACTATCAGCTAAATTTGTATTTCGAATTATCTTGTTATCTAAATAGGCCTGCTGTGAATTACCTCCCTTGTTACACAACAACAACTGTGACATAACATGAGATTAGTTTTTCAGGCATGATACTACGAAAAGCGGGACCTCATCTATTAAAACATGTAGTATGTAGGCTATGCCACAACAGTGACAACTATTTTCTAGGCAACTGAATGTAAAAAAACATGATATCACCCGTTGGGTCTCGCAGAAATGTTGACAGATCTTAAGTAAACGAAAACTTTTTCAGCTCAGATAGAATATATATATTTGATGGGAGTTCACTCAAGCTGGAAATATGGCCAGGACTTTAAATTAACTTCAAATGGATTAAAGAAATACATCTTGTTTATCCTGCGCTTTCCAAATTATAATTTGTCCTCAAATCGTGCCTTCAACTAGTCTGCGCTGTTTGACTCCGAAACTTGCCATTAGCCATTCACTGATGTCCCTCCTAACCACAGCTTACTCATTGAGACGTACCTTTTAAACTGGAGAGTGAAATCAAGGGAGGTAATTTGGAGTGGCTCCATTAAACCTTACAGAAGTTTTGTGTACTGAAATTTTATTATGTACAGGTACATCTGTATGCATGGAAAAAACCACTCCAGATCAATCCACATAAATATGTACATTAACTTACCCTTTTCTCAAATAAGCTTTAGCATTTTTGGGATTTAATTTAATAGCTTGGTCTGCATCCACAACAGCATCTAAAAGGAAATAAAAAAACATACCACGTCATTTTGATGTCCGCCAACAAAATGTATTTTCTAAGCTAACAGTGTATCTCTATAAAGCCTACCGGGGCATTGAATCACCATCAAAATTTCATCCACACCCGTCCAGAACTTTGTATGACAGACCAACAAATAAACAAACGCCTCGCAAATCATCCCTTTGCAGAGATAATAAATAAACAAGTCAAGTATTTGTGTCCATTTCTCCAAGGTGTTCCTGTTGCTTCATGAACGTGTAGTCGTTTGATCTTGGCTCTGGTAAGATACTTAAACCCACAAATCTGACCACTGCCTTGATTACCCATACAGTGTTACTGTGTACATCATCATCCATTCATTTCTCATTCATAAGCCGCCATAAATCACACATGGTATGCTCAGTAATGCTTCAAAGCTAACTTTTGCATGCACATTCGTGTAGCACAAGCTACCTGTGACCACTCAAATATAATCAGCAAATCAGGGGCAACAACTATAACTTTACATGTTACATTTTAAACAACGACCAAAAAATCAATCCCTCTATACACAAATTCTGCCAGTGTCCGTCACATCACTTCCTCTATACTGCCATCTAAAGAAAAGTATGTAATGAAATTCTTGACCCTTATAAGTTTTATATAAAGAAAATATCCCCATTCAATGTACAGACATACATGTACACACAAAGTAAAAAAGGAAAAATGACACAATCACCTTTGTACTTTTCTAATTTGATGTTGGCATGGGACCTGTTGACATAGTACTCATCCTTGGTACTGTCACCATTGATAGCCAGAGTATACAGCTGAAACAAGGAATGGTTCCGCCATAAGTGCGAAGTCTTCTTAGCGTTATGTAGAAGCCAAATTTCACAAAGGTAGAGTCTTCATTCAAAACGCTTAAACTCTTCACTTTTATTTGACTTTCACTAACATTCAGATTCTGTGAGTTAAATCATTTGCCTCCTTGTTTAACATTCAGACATTTACCTTGTCAGTCGACATTTAGCCCAATGAATTCCGCTGTTGGCAGCCACTGTCATGTCTAATTGCCGTGTTTATTTGCAAGAGCTCCCACTTTGTTTCACTAAACTTGCGTGAACTTGTGAGGCTCCTGAAATGTCGTTCAATTAAATTAAACATTGAGGCCTATATTCAACAATTTCTGATATTTTTACCTGTCTGAACATTTAATCGTTGAATTAAACGAGATAGGTGCATACCACAAAGGAAATATTTCCTTCTCGCTCATCAAAATAACTTTGTACTCTCATGGCGAATCAAGAATACTAAAATCTCCGAACCCCGCACCAAAAATGGAAATGGAAACAATCCAGATTTTGGATATACTTGATGAGCCGCACGTACACACCGCGATTTTGAAGAGAAAAAAGTCAACACACTGTCAGGTTTTCTGCATATAACTAGTCTGAAATTAACTGAAACTTGCAGGAGTGATCAAAAAGACAAATTTCTTATCAGTAGGCTACACACCAAAAGTCGGCTCTTTCGTTCCGCAAAGAGCCATGCAGAATGGACCTACCACAGTTTTGAATTCAACGATTAAACTGAGGCTGGTAAATATCAGAAATTGCTGAAAATACACCACATCGTTTAATCTAATTGAACTACATGAAATGATTATTCGGCTTCTTACACAGCAATAACTTTTCTACCCAAACGAAGCTCACTCTGCCCTACTGTACATATTGTCGTGACGGCACGCCCGTATGCCTCTGTCACGCTTTCAGAATGTGCATTGATGACTGGAAGTGATCACTTACTACTCCGCGAGTGGCTTTTTTTCTATCTACACTTAAGCAGACGTTGTTGTTGTAATGTTTACCTCAAGTGCGCGTTGGTAATTCTCTGCTACAAATTCAGCATTGGCCTGGCTGAAACACAGAACATAACAACGTAAGCATGACTTCTATATATATGTCACGGATCGAATTTAATAACACGCTAAAATGAGGATAAAATTTTGTCAACAAACCCGAACAAATCGGCAGCCATCGTTGCTCTGACAGCACGTTTGCGCGAGAATGTTCGCTACAAAAGGACGTACGTTGAGTTCGGAAATTGTCATCTGGTTCACTTCTTGTGGAGCGCGTTGTATGCGTCTGTTTCACCGTAAAATATTTTGACCTGTCTCAGTAATAACTCGTCTGTCCACAGTCCCGTACAGTACTTTACTTCAAGTTTTAACACGCTCGGATTCAAAGTTGTTTATTTTAGGAGGATTAATGGCCTATTATCTTAATCCTACTTATGCAGCTCCCTTCTTCCCAGTTTTATAATCAACGTAAACTTTTTAACGGTGGACCTGATATCCGGAGATTAAAATTTAATCCCAGATGGAATTCATAACCTTTATACTATTTGACCTAATATTTCAAACTGTTTTAGCCTGCACAATAAGACATATTAAATACAGGACCCGGTTGTTCAAAGCTGCTTTAAGACTTAATACCAGATCGAGTTAGCTTTAAGCCAAGTCTTCAAATTTGCACTTCGCGTAAAAAAAAAAAGAACATGTGTACCATTATTGGCCTATTAAATATGAACTAAAACTGCTATACTGCGACTTTGGACAACTGCGATTATTACAGTCCCCATGTATTCGAAAGTGTATTAGCTGTATAATACCGGTATAAATTTATATTATTTCAAATTTAGCAAAACCAGCCAATGCAGCTTTCCAGATTCAAAGCTACAATTGGGCTCAGTACAAAGCTGAAGGCTTTGCTTAAAATTTAATTCTCGTATCTTAAAACAGTTTTGAACAATTGGGCCTACCTGAGTTTTTATATAGTATACCAGTTTTCTTAAACCAAAAAGATAGGCTTCACACAGCGTTGCCGGTAAACAATCCTGAAGATGACAAATAAAATAAGGGCGAAATATGGATATGTCAAATATGCGACGTCTCATTTTTTTCCCCCGGGAATACAGGATATTTCTTAATCCAAGAGTAATTATGCAGGTGATAAATTTTTTTTAGGACTACCCGGTATATTGTTTCGTGCTTTGTTTTGTTTTCAGACTACCAGTAATGCACCTGTGTTTACCGTTCTTTATCAGAAACCGATTTATTCGTTACCAGGAATGCAATCCGTCATCAATTTTGGAACGGATTTAACTTAAGGTATATTTTAAGGGTAGGCTTGTATGGTAGGCATCTCTTGGTGATATAAGAGTTTCACACCAGCATATAGTAGGCCTGCCTACTCATCAATCCGTTATTTAAAACTCTTTTTTTTAAAGAAAAAAAATGCATTTGTGAATTTGTAAGAGGACAGAGCGGATTTCCCACAGGTCCATAACCAATGCTGTCTAAATCCAAACGCAACGCACGGGGCACCTGCTGTGGTTCAACTGTTGACTGTAGAACAACCCTGTTCAGCGCTTGTTGACAGCTCTTGACTAATGTGGTTGGTGAGTCCGAAGTGACATGAACAGGCGTGTGGGCACACATTTGTTCCGCCCTCACATCAGTATGTTTAAAATATTGCAAATGCGTGTCATGCTCTGATCAACTCGAGTCGACACTGAGTCAAACAGGTATTGCCAGTGGTCTGAGGACCCTGATCCCAACAACTTCATAAGCCCATGACCCAGCACCAACCAGGAAAAGGCGTAACGTCAGACAGCTAAAGCATCGATCCCCGTCTGTAATTTCTTCCTTTGTAGTAAAAATGCGCCGCTATGGGCCTCTGTATTAAAACAGCCAACTGCCATTTATCTGTCTTTTTCAAGGTCTCGCGCTATGTTTATAATGTGCACTTTCCTAATATTTATTTATTCAGCTATTCCTATTTATTTGATTGGTGTTTGACGCCCTACTCAAGAATACTTCACTTATACGACGGCATTATGGTGGAAGGAAAGTGAACAGAGCTCGGGGTGAACCCACAACCATCCGCAGGTTGCTAACAGACAGTCCCACTTATGGCCTTTGAGGAAGCTCATCAGAAGCTGGACTTCAACTCAAAGCGACTGCATTGGTGTGCCAATTCTTCGCGGATTTTCAGTAGAAATGGCAAATGAATCAGGATAACCAGAATCATATTGTATAGGACTTGGTACATGTCATATTGTTTTCACATTATTGCATGACGACATACACAGCTAACAATTAATAACTTGGTGTGCGTAAAACAGCAAGACTAATATATTATAACCATCATAAAGTATTTATTATTATTTACTGAATTATTATATTTTCCTTGATGTATGCTTAATTGTACAAAAGATAACAAAAACATCAAATTTGTGTACGTGAGTACCAGTGCTGTTTTTCTTATCTATTTTTGACATATTTTAATCATACTTTTTAAGATTTTATTACAGTAGGTCTACTACCCTCTCAGTTGTGAATAATTGTATTTTATGTAAATTTATAATAGTTTTAATTGTTGCAGATTTCTTTCTTCAAGTTTTGCAGAATTGAAAAATCTTGTGTACCAGAAAACTCTTGGTAATGGGTAAGCAGTTGGTTAACTGAAGATGTTAAATGTCGACTTGGGGTGACTTTTGAATGTCACATGTTGACTTGGGGTGACTTTTGAATATTAAATGTTAACTTGGGGTGACTTTTGAATGCTACAGTAAGAAACAAATGTGCATATTGGAATAATTACTTCATTTAGTTCTTACAAGCAGTTATCATTATACAGGAATGTATGTTATGATGTTTTTTTTCTGTAGTAAGAGACTTCCTTACTGTAAACTTTTTTTTTTTAGATAAAAAAAAATAATTTTGTTTTGACTGTTTTTTTTTCTGGTTAGTTTGAAAAACATGATGAGTGACAGACTTAAGGCGTTGAAGCAGAAGAGTGATGACCTGGGACTTCCGTCATTGTTGCCCAGACCATGGTGTCAGCTAAAGGCTCCAGCTGCTGATGATCAGATTATCCGTGTGATGCAGTGGAATGTTTTAGCTCAAGGTCAGCCATACATCTCAAGGTCAGCCATACCTTGATACATTGTTTTAGCATTACAAACTTGCTTTATATGTAACTAACAATGGAGGATAGAAGACACAATGAAGCGACTCATTCAGCAGTAACCAACCACCCAGTGGTAACCCTACACTCATTCAGCAGTAACCAACCCACCCAGTGGTAACTCCACACTCATTCAGCAGTAACCAACCCACCCAGTGGTAACCCCACACTCATTCAGCAGTAACCAACCCACCCAGTGGTAACTCCACACTCATTCAGCAGTAACCAACCCACCCAGTGGTAACCCCACACTCATTCAGCAGTAACCAACCCACCCAGTGGTAACCCCACACTCATTCAGCAGTAACCAACCACCCAGTGGTAACCCTACACTCATTCAGCAGTAACCAACCACCCAGTGGTAACCCTACACTCATTCAGCAGTAACCAACCCACCCAGTGGTAACTCCACACTCCTTCAGCAGTAACCAACCCATCCAGTGGTAACTCCACACTCCTTCAGCAGTAACCAACCCATCCAGTGGTAACCCCACACTGATTCAGCAGTAACCAACCCACCCAGTGGTAACCCTACACTCATTCAGCAGTAACCAACCCACCCAGTGGTAACTCCACACTCCTTCAGCAGTAACCAACCCATCCAGTGGTAACCCCACACTGATTCAGCAGTAACCAACGCACCCAGTGGTAACCCCACACTGATTCAGCAGTAACCAACCCACCCAGTGGTAGCTCCACACTGATTCAGCAGTAACCAACCCAACCAGTGGTAACCCCACACTGATTCAGCAGTAACCAACCCACCCAGTGGTAACCCCACACTGATTCAGCAGTAACCAACCCACCCAGTGGTAGCTCCACACTCATTCAGCAGTAACAACCCACCCAGTGGTAACCCCACACTGATTCAGCAGTAACCAACTCACCCAGTGGTAACCCCACACTGATTCAACAGTAACCAACCCACCCAGTGGTAGCTCCACACTCATTCAGCAGCAACCAACCCACCCAGTTGGTAACCCCACACTGATTCAGCAGTAACCAACCCACCCAGTGGTAACCCCACACTCATTCAGCAGTAACCAACCCACCCAGTGGTAACTCCACACTTTTTCAGCATTAAGCTAATAATCCACCCAGTGGTAACTCCACACTCATTCACCTGTAAGCTACATGTAACCAACTCGCTCGCTTATAGCCCTCATTTTTTCAGCACTAAGCTAACCAACCCACCCATTCGATCGGGTTTAAGTGCTGTGTAATAATCGCTAAGCTGCATGAATTTCGGGATTGCTGTTCTGTCCTGTGTCAGCTCATGCATTCAAAGGTGTAATCTTTGTATACCAGTAAAATGTGTTCTGGGTATGTACTGCTCAGTATCCTCGTGGAGAGACTGCACGGACTTCCCCGATCACAGGGGCGGTTGTGTTCGTAAATTTGTGTTATTATATTATGTAATCGTGCCAGATTTGACCAGCGGACTTTAAAACGGATCATTCTGTTGGTAGAAAGCTCCGGTGTCATCCAGGCATCTTAATGTGTCTTCATGTCAGGATCATCTAAACTGAATGTAAATACCACACCTGTCAGATTTATCAATCTCTTTTATCAACTTTGGATGAAGATGAGTTTCTTTTTGATTGGTGTTTTACGTCGTACTCAAGAATATTTCACTTGTACAACGGTGGCCAGCATTCTGGTGAGTGGAAACCGGGCAGAGCCCGCGGGAAACCCACGACCATCTGCAGGTTGCTGGCAGACCTTCCCACGTACGGCCGGAGAGGAAGCCAGCATCAGCTGGACATGAACTCAAATCGACCGCATTGGTGAGAGGCTTCTGGGTCATAACGCTGCGCTAGCGCGCCAACCAACTGAGCCATGGAGGCCCCCTCATAGTAAATTAACCCTCCCTTTGTTATGCCATACTTTAGGTATTCACCTAACTCATGCTGTGTATAGTGTTATGTTTTTATTTTGTGTCACTTTGCTTTGTAAGGGAACAATCAGTTGGATCGTTTTGGTTAATTTGGTCAAGAAATACGGTATTTTGGATCAACAGTTACTGTTACATTTAATAATCTTGAAAAAGTTCATTATGTCTTTGAGGAACTGGATATTTACATGAAGGTTTTAGTGCATGTGCTTTCACTCGCTATCTCTTTGTTTATTATGGGTACATCATGGATAACATAAATCAGTACAGAGTGGCAATTGGGGCATGGCACAATTTTATGTGTTATAAAGTGAGTCTACATCTTCGAAAATTATTTACATTATTTGAAGACATGCTAATTATGTTCCTGGGAATTGAATCCCTAACTGGTATATTTATTTTTTCTTTTCTGAGTACATTATGCAATCTGCATTACTCATTAGTTTTAAACATATGGCAGTCTTAATGAGGTGTGGTGATGTACATAGAAACCCGGAACCCCCAAATCAGCACAATTTATCTTGTTGTCATTTTAATGCCTGGAGTTTATTGGGCCAAGGTGATGATCAGCTGTCATCTTATTTTAAGTTAGATGAATTGTCCACTGTATTATCAAAGGAATATAATGGTGATGTTATGTGTGTGAGTGAAACCTGGCTTAGTGGTGATATTCCTGATGATACTGTTTATCTAGATGGGTATTGTATAGAAAGAAAGGACGGAGACGGATATGGAGGAGGGGTGGCAATTTATTGCAAGGAATCTCTTAATGTTACTAGACGTAAGGATTTAGAGAATGGCACTGAGATGTTATGGATAATGGTGGAACAGAATAACAAAAGTGTGCTGATCGCATCGTGTTACCAGCCACCTAACCAACCGGCTCATTTACGTAATCTGGAAGAAAATTTAACTTCAATCTTAAGAGAAAATCCCAATGCCATGTTAATAATGGGTGATTTTAATGATAGATGTCTACACTGGGAAAAATACCACGATACGAGCGAATTGAAAATGAGCCTTTATGATAGGGTAGCTGAGAAAAATCTTTTTCAATTAATTAATGAACCCACTGGATATACTGATGATGCTGCTTAAGTATTGGACTTAATTAGGAAGGATTGTATTGGTTATGTAATTGACTATGGAGTTGCCTCACCAATGGCTAATCTTGACCATTGTAGTATTTATTGTACTGTAAACATCTTATGTAACGAAAAACCGAAGGCTTTTGTAAGACATGTGTGGGACTTCAAATGTGCCGATTGGTATGGTCTGCACAACCTTCCCTCTGTTACATCATTTGATGCCATTGGTAATACTTTCTCTCATGTTAATGACAAATTATTTGTCTGGAACAGTTTGTTTTTGTCATGTTGCAATGAATGTATTCTGAATAAGAAAGTCATTATTAGACCACGTGACAAGCCTTGGATGACCAACGATGTTGGATACAAGATAAGAGTGAGGAGTCGTTTCAAAAAATACAAAAAAAAAGAGGACGAAGTCCAATGGGGATAAGTTTCGATATTATATATCTAGAAGGGAGGCCAATAATGCTAAACGTCAGGCAATACTCCACAAATTACTCCACAAATTTAAAAGGTAAACTCTCCAACCCTTAGCTGGATACAAAAACATACTGGTCGATAATGAAATCTCTACTAGGATCGAAAGCAAAATCGCCTATTCCTCCTCTTGCTGTCAATGGCAAAAACGTGTCAAATGACGTTGAAAAGACAAATGAATTCTTTACATTTTTGGCATCTCGGTCAGCCCCTCACCACACCCCTCTTACCACCTTTCACGTATGTTACAAAATCACGTCTCAGTTGTATACAAACCTGTGAAAATCAGATTAAACATTTCCTTGAGACTCTGAATACACGGAAAGCCTCAGATACCGATGGTATAAACAACTTCATGCTTAAAAATTCTGCTGATTGTATTGCAGCTTCCCTGACAAATCTTTTTAATTATTCCTTATGGACAGCTGTCTTTCCAGCAGCACTCTCAAGTCTGCCCTGTGTTTAAAAAAGGAGATAGACATGACGTTTCTGATTATCGATCAGTGTCCCTTCAACCCTCTCTTTCTAAGGCCTTGGAGAAGGTCATGTAAAAACATCTGTATGAGTATTGTATGTCAAATAATCTTCTTATACCACAGAACTCTGGAATTAAACGTGGGGATTCAACTCTATGCCAGCTTACAAAAATTGTTTATGACATATACAAAAGTCTTGACAGCGGAAATGACACCTGTTTACTATTTTTAGATGTCAGTAAGACATTTGATAAAGCCTGGCAAGATGGTCTCTTAAGTTAGAGCTGTTGGGTATTGAAGATCCTCTGCTTGTGTGGTTAAAAGATTATTTGTGTGACAGACAAATTAAGGTTTGCCTTAACGGCACAGAGTCCAAAACTTATCCAATATATGCTGGTGTCCCGCAAGGCTCTGTATTGGGTCCTATTTCTCTTCTTAATTTGTCAATGATATAAGTATGAATATTGAATGTGATATTAACATATTTGCAGATGCAAATTTAGCAATATCTTAGGCTAAACTTTATCGTGATCTTGAACGTCTGTCCATCTGGGCTAGTCAATGGCTTGTGTCATTTAATGCTACCGAAACTGTTGATCTCTTAATATCATTGAAAAATAATCCCTCACATCCGAGATTGCATTTAGATTGCGTAGCTGTGAAGAGCATTCCGTCCGATAAACATCTCGGAATTATTCTGCAACACAATGGTAAATGGAATGAGTATGTAAGGGCTATAGTTAAGAAAAGTAATATGAAATTGAGTATGATCTTCTATTGAATATGGAGACTGCAGCGATTCAGTATCCAACTCATTGGAAAATGTCCAACGCCGAGCAGCATTGGTATTGGCAGGGGGCTTACGTCCAACTTCATATAAATCTCTTTTAAATGAACTAAAATGGGAACCCTTATACAGTCAGCGTAGATCCAAGCGCATTCTGTTTTTTCATAAAATCATCAATGGGCTCTCACCTCCATACCTAAAGACCTTACTAATTCAAAGGTATAACAGTGAAACAGATGCCTACAATCTTTGAATATAGACATATCTTTCGATTATTTAAATGCCGATTTCAGATTTTCTCTTCTTCCTTCTTTCCTGAGACTACCAAAGAATGGAATTCAGTACCTGTTCATGTCCAAAACTCTTCATTGGAAACAGTTAAGAACTTTTTGTACTCTTAAGACAGTATTAACCGTGATCTAACATCTGTGTATAATTCATTCGACACCTTTCCCTCTATTGTGCTCTGTAGAATTAGAATGGGACTGAGCGCTCTTCATGGTGACCTCTTTAAATATAACATTATTGACGATCAGCCATGTAGTAAATGTAAACATAAATGTGAAAATGCATCTAATTATTTCCTTGACTGCCCTGCCTATGCCACTCATAGAAAGCATATGCTAAAAAGCATCTTTAGAATTATATCTCCTGGGGTTGACCCTTCTGTATTTTTGACCAGTTGTTCTAAACACATTTGTACTATACTCTTATTTGGTTCACCTGAACTAATCGTTAATAATAATCAATTGATCTTAAAATCTGTACATACTTATAATCATGTCCAATAGATTCACCATCCAAGTCCAGCAGTAATATGATTTGATTTTGATCTTTCTTTGTTCCAATCACTTTATTCTGTACATGTACATGTCATTTGTTCTCTTTGTTGTCTATGTTATTTTATGTATATACGTTGATTTTATTGTTTTGATTGTTGATTTTTTATTGTTTTATTGAGATCCCCTCGTGGCTATCGAGCTGTGGGAAATACTTGATAAACAAACAAAGAATTACAATTACCCATTGGAAATCCCACAATCTCCAGCATTAAGCTAACAAATTTGCACATTGGTAATCCCACACTCATTCAGCAGTAAGCTAACCAACTCACCCAGTGGTAACTCCACACTTTTTCAGCATTAAACTGACCAACTCATCCAGTGGTAAGCCCACACTTTTTCAGCATTAAGCTAACCAACTCACCCAGTGGTAAGCCCACACTCATCCAGCTGTAAGCTTGCTAACCAACTCACCCAGTGGTAATTCCACTCTTATTCAACAGTAGGGTAACCAACCCACCCAGTGATAAGCCCACACTCATTCAACAGTAAGGTAACTAACTCACCCAGTGGTAACCCTCCACTTTTTCAGCATTAGGCTGACCAGCTCACCCAGTGGTAATCCCACACTCATTCAACATTAAGCTAACCAATTCATACAGTGTTAATCCTACACTCATTCAGCATTGAGCTAACCAACTCAACAAAGTGGTATTCCTACATTCATTAAGCAGTATGCTGACAAATCTACCTAGTGGTAATCCCACACTCATTCAGCAGTATTCTAACCAACTCGCACAGTGGTAATCCTACATTCATTCAGCATTAAGCTAACCAATTCGCACAGTGGTAATCATACGCTCATTCAGCATTAAGCCAACCAATTCGCACAGTGGTAATCCCACACGCATTCAGCAGTATTCTAACCAACTCGCACAGCGGTAATCCTACATTCATTCAGCACTAAGCTCACCAACTCGCACAGTGGTATATCTACACTCATTTAGCAGTAAGCTAATCAACTTGCACAGTGGTAATCCCACACTCATTCAGCAGTAAGCTAACCAAATTGCACAGTGGTAATCCTACATTCATTCAGCATTAAGCTCACTAACTTGCACAGTGGTACCCTATACTCATTCAGCAGTAAGCTAACCAACTCGCACAGTGGTAATTCAACGCTCATTCAGCATTAAGCCAACCAATTCGCACAGTGGTAATCCCACACTCATTCAGCAGTAAGCTAACCAAATTGCACAGTGGTAATCCTACATTCATTCAGCATTAAGCTCACCAACTTACACAGTGGTACCCTATACTCATTCAGCAGTAAGCTAACCAACTTGCACAGTGGTAATCTTACGCTCATTCAGCAGTAATCTAACCAACTTGCACAGTGGTAATCCCACACTCATTCAGCAGTAATCTAACCAACTTGCACAGTGGTAATCCCACACTCATTCAGCAGTAAGCTTATCAACTTGCACAGTGGTAATCCTACGCTCATTCAGCATTAAGCTCACCAACGCGCACAGTGGTAATCCTACACTCATTCAGCAGTAAGCTAATCAACTTGCACAGTGGCAATCTCACACTCATTCAGCATTAAGCTCACCAACTCGCACAGTGGTATACCTACACTCATTTAGCAGTAAGCTAATCAACTTGCACAGTGGCAATCTCACACTCATTCAGCATTAAGCTCACCAACTCGCACAGTGGTATATCTACACTCATTTAGCAGTAAGCTAATCAACTTGCACAGTGGTAAGTCTTACACTCATTTAGCAGTAACCAATCAACCAAGTGGTAATCCCAGTGTCATTCAGCAGTAATCTTTCCAGCTCGCACAGAGATAAGCACTCATTCTGCAACCTTCAAGCCCTTCACTAATGTGGTTGCAAGTTCAAATCCAGCTCTCACTGCTTCAGTTGCAACTTTAAGTCAGGGAGGTATGTTAGGTGACTGACAAATGTTGGTGTTTTTCTCCGGACATCCAATTTTCTCCACCTAAAAACCTGATTGCCGTTGTATGAGCGAACTATTCTTGACCAAGGACAAGTCAATTCAGTAAAATGAATCCATCAGTCAGAAGTAGAATCACCAACATCCGCACCAGATACAGTCCTTCAACATTCAGGTTCCACTGAGTCAGATCAGATCTATTCAGTTAAACAATGGGTCAATAATTGACTGACTGACCTATCCCAGTATGGTATTTTTTAAGATTTTTGGTGTTTTTGACAATTTTTTTTTACGTTTCAGCTCTAAGCAAGGGAGAAGATAACTTTGTGCTGTGTCCTGGGAAAGCCCTCCAATGGGAGGTGAGGAGAGTGCGCCTGATAGAGGAGATTTTGACTCGCACTCCTGGTATTGTATGTTTGGAGGAGGTTGACATGATGACTCATTTTAATGCTGAATTGTCACAGGTTGGATATGAAGGCCTGTTCTTCTCAAAACTCTGGTCACCTTGTCTTGATGTCCAGGATAACTCTGGACCAGATGGTTGCGCCATTTTTTACCTCAAAGACCGACTGACACTCCTCAGTCATGATGACATTAAGATTTATGTCCCACCTGGCCGGACCTTATGTAATCAGGTAGGGCTTCTGGCAACCTTCAGTCAGAAGTGTGTCAGTCAACCCCGAGCATTCCATGTGGTGGTCACACACCTGAAGGCTAAGTCAGGCTATGAGGACTTGAGACGAAAGCAGGCTGAATACTTGACTGATTGGGTGTGGCAGAGGGTGGGAGAAGAACCAGTTATTATTTGTGGTGATTTTAATGGACAGCCGACAGAACCTTTCTACGAGGTTATGCAGAACAGTAAGCTCAACTTAACCTCTGTGTATAGACTGCTAACACAGGGTCACCAGGAACCTCCATACACAACCTGGAAGGTCAGAGGTATGGTGAATGGGCAGGCAAAGGTTATTGTGGAGGAGCAACACATGACAAAGGTCATAGGAGAGAAGCAAGAAACAGCAGAGGTCAAGAGGGAGGAGCAAAGGAAAGCAGAGGCCAAGGGGGAGGAACAAAGGAAAGCAGAGATCAAGAGGGAGGAGCAAAGGAAAGCAGAGATCAAGAGGGAGGAGCAAAGGAAAGCAGAGGTCAAGAGGGAGGAGCAAAGGAAAGCAGAGGTCAAGAGTGAGGAGCAACAGAGACAAGAGGTCAAGGAGACTGTGCAAGGCAGAAGAATAGCCACAACAGAAAGCTGCTCCACTATTGACTACATTTGGTTAAGTGAAGGTCAGTTTTCTGCTCTTGGCCTCCTTGGACTTCCACGTGAGCAGGATATAGGGTCTGGTAGACTGCCAAGCCTGGCTTATCCTTCTGATCACCTCTCCCTTGTGTGTGACTTAATACTAAAGAACTGATGGGTGGGACATTTTGGGAAATAATATAACAAAAATCAACAGCCAAAATTCGGTTAGAAATTGATATTTCTAACAAAATCACAAATATTTTCCCTTCCCAGTGGTGTTTCAAAGAATAAATTATCTCGGAGAAATAAGAAAAAATCAACAGCCACTGTTGTATAACAATAGCATGAGTTTCTGAGAGCATTGTTTTTATAATTCTCTGTCATTCCTCTAGGCAGACATTTCCATAATTATTCATTCGTCTTAAAGTCATAATAATATAATATTATTAATGGTGTTTCTGAGAATAAATTATCAAACTTTTTTGACCCATTTCGTCGTCATTCAGTTCGTATAGCTTATAAATGCCCTCTGTATTGTATCATCTAGATGATAACAATTGAAACTATATGTGACGGAAAGCGGACAAAGCCCAAAAAGGACATCACCTGTCATCAGGTAATTTTCAAATTGGGCTTGACTTGAGGAGTGTTTTACGGTCGCAGACTTTCCCATTTACGACTGGCGAGGAAGCCAAAATAAGCTGGACTTGAACTCAGAGTAAACGCATTTCTTCGGACTTGAATCCGCAACCTAGCCAGCTGTAGTTAGATTGGAACTGGCTGGATTTGATGGTGAAGAGCTATTCTGCTACAGCGTAAGATAAACGAGCCATTGAGTTGTTATCAACACGTATAAATGACATGTTGTTATCACACTTTATCTGTGTGTGTGTTTTTTTCTTGGCACTAATCGGTGCATTACACCTTATTCAAGAATACCTTGTCCACACGTCAGGAATCAAGTTCATGGATCGTAGAGTTCTGGTAGAGCACGGAGAAACCACGGCACTTCGTCAGGTAGCAGAACACCATGTTCCATGATCCCAAAACTCTAATCCAACGGTCACGGGTTTTGAACAGACGACAGTCTTAGTCAAGGGCTAATTTCTCTTCCTGTAAAATCTCTGTTCGGCCGAAAACTCATGTGTCTTACATGTGTCTTACTAGACATGCCCAAAGCAAATAAAGTCTAATTTTATTATGAATTTACCGAAATAAAACTAATTTTTTTATTTCAAAAATAAAGAAGATCAGGACAAGTACATATTATTTACAGAACAAGTGAACTTTGATAAAACAAAACAGAGTACCCTGACAAAAAACACGCATACCAAAAAAAACTGTCACATGATCACCTCCTCCTTTCACACATGGTTTGACTGATTGCTGTAGACGCCAGTTGGCTTATTTACTGAATGAGAAGTCTGGTTTCATTCACATATGTATCAGAATTGACTTCATCCACAGTTCCGTACTTTTCCGTCTGCGAGTTGATGGGTATCTCTCGCTCTTCGATTCTGTTTCGCCGGCCTCGGATGCGAACCACGATCACTACAACGATAAGACCGCACAGGACCGTGGCAGCTATACCAATACCAGCCCCTACCCCAGCGGAAACCTCTGTCTGGTCATCACCGTTGCTTCCCTCCCCCATTTTCTTTAGATGCTGCTTAGCCCACTGCGCTAAAGTTTTATCAGACTTGTTGTCAAGGCGAACCCAATCGCCTCGAGTTTCGTTTTTGATCCAGACTCTTCCAGCAACACCATAAACGATGATTGTGGTGGTAGTGTTGGGGTTGTCGCTAGGCTGAGGTATAAATGGGGGTCGGCGGATGCTTGGTAACGTTTTGTCATCCAGAGCTCCCATTTTGATGCAGAAGTTAATTTCACACGACTGGTCCAATGCGGCCAAATGTTGGCTGTAGCCATCTGGACAGCGATGAGGCCATTTTTGTGGTCCGGAGCTTTCCATGAACATTCGTAGTGGTTTGGATTCGCCTTGACGGAGGAGATGGCTGGGGGTCCCAGAATTCGGAAGAACCGTCAGGGGGTTTCCTGACGCACAACTGAAGAAACCAGCAAACGGCAAGGCATACTTACTTCCGAGTTCATAGTCGTCACTTACGCACACGTCAAGGTCTGTCCCGACCCTAAGTGGATAGAAGGCAACAGGGCATGACCTTCCTCCTGTCATTGGGTTGTTCGTTCGAGATGTGAACAGCCCTCCAAACAAGTAGCCCGAATTTTGGCTGACTTCTCCCTTCGCGGCGCACCAGTAAGCTTCATATCTGGCCATACTCGAGTAGCGCTTGTCTCCACATTCATCATGGCAACATTTCGCGAACAACCAGCACCGATGGCACTTTCTGTCGCATTCTCTTCGTGTGTCCGACTTTGTGGCGTATCCTTGGTGGAGAAGAACACTCTGGTATTCATCAGGACAGCTGTTACGTCCAGTAAGTGGGTTTTTCTGGGCAAGATTCGTGCACAGGTTTCCTGCGCCGAATGAACTCTGAGAGCACGTTTGGTACACGCCTCCAAAAGTGAAATTTGTCAGAGTTTGTTTACAGGAGCCGTCGTCAATGTTTGCTTGAAAACTGAAGTTGGGGGAGTCTTGCTTCGTGCAGCCAGCATACGTGTTGAACTTGTAGTAGAGGTCGATGGAAGACCGGACGAGTTCGGACAGATCTTTAATGGTGGGTTCCGGGAGTTCCGGCAGCGTTGAAGGTGTGATCACGAAGTGTAGAGGATCACCAGATCGGTCCACGGCCACGAGCTCGTTTTGCAAGCCGTCCTCCCAGAACTGGATGGTGAAATTGGCGCGTATGGCTGGACCGCCATTGGTTCTCACAGTCGAGTGTGTCATGTTGCCCATATACTGGTCTTGAAAGGTTTTGCTGGTTTGCTGAGAATACCCGGCGTCGAACTTCAGAACTGAGAAAAACGACGCACTGGCCGAAGCGGAGATGGAACTCTTGGAGTTCTCGTAGTTACTGGTGAAGGAATTTTTCACTTGGTCCTCCTTGACGAGCGCCGCTCCAGCGTCTGCACTGGTGACCACGTGGGTCCCGTAATCCCGCACCAGGAGCTGACTCAGGTATCCGGCGACTGCCGTGTTGTTGTTTTGGATTTGCGCAGCGATGTTCATCAACCTGCCCTTGAAGGCCGGGTGGAGCGGGGCGTCAGGCTGGAGCTTGGCCGTGTATAACGTATGGCGTATTTGAACCCGGGTCGTCGTGGCCTTGTCCTGAACCTGATGTTTCTTCACCGATTCGAACTCTGAGGAAAATTTGCCACTGATGCTGACGTGAGAGAAACCGACACCGACGTCGGCGTTGATGCTCCTGGAGGTGGCGCTGGAATAAGATGACCAGTGTTCGAACATCTCGGCAAAGACGTCTAGCTCGCTGGACTTGATCGGCACCACGAATACAGAGTCCGGGATCAGGTAACGACCGTCCTCCGTCGTCTTACACTGGTCAAATGTCCAGGTGACTACCTGTCCAGCATCCAGGTTTCTCAAGTTGTCGAAGCCGACTCCGGGGAGCACTTCGAAGCGGGTGAGAGGGGCAGCGGTACCTGACGTTTGTGAAGCGGACAGGCATCGACGTGGATCGTTCTGATCATACACGGGGACGAGTGACGGAGCGGCGTCTGTGGCGTAGACCTCAATCACTGTAAATGTAACTGTTAGCAGTGTTAGGGGAAGAGCCATCCACAATATGTTGTGAGATACTTGCCCCATTGTCTCGTATAATGTTAGTGCCCGACTTTAAAATAAACTGTGCCACCGTTGTATTTAGCAAGGAGCTTTCAGAGATAACCTGGACTGACTGCCAGTTAAATGTTCATCTCTAGGCGCCCAGCACAAGACTGGACTGTTTATTGTAATGCGAACAGATCATATGCCTAAGTATAGGTTGTGTTTGAATAACCACACACTTGTCACGAGGGATAACTTCCTGGTAGATATAACCCACTGTAGTTTCGTTTTCCCGCGATGACTCAAAGTCACACACTGTATTCAGGACCTACCGTCTACGCGCAGATCATGGCATTTCATCTGCTCTTGCTTTGCCGTCTTACCGTCTTCTCTTGCCCCCTCACTAAATTCCCCTAAATAGGAAAAGCTGTGGCAGTGATAATAGAACTGCTTACCCTTGCGTGTTTGTGAAAAGCCCCGTCATATACGCACACTGACGCACCCCACTATTTCAGTGACAATGTCAGTGTATACAACGTTTACATATATTTAGTGAGAGTATAGAACACGAACATATGAGGTCTCTACCATTAGAATTTGTACATGTGAATGAAGAGGGCTGAATTTGTCACATGAAATAAGGGACATATACTGGAGATGTTGCCGTCTATTGTCAGGAAATGATGTATTTAGAGCTCACGTCGACCAGAAGCAGTTATACAGTACCTCGGCAGAAGTCTTCTTATTTCGGTGAGAATCGCAACTCAAAATAGATACCTGATGAACTTTCAACTGCTAATAGCGGTATTTGAAGGGCTCTATATTGGACCGAGTTACTCCCAAATCTGCATATGTCGATACAGCAAAAATGTTAAAATAATTTTTTTTCAATTTAGCACACAATTAATTTGGCTGGTGTATTCAAATCTCTTAATTATTAATTTATGCACATAATTATTCTGTAATTTATTTACAGTATATTGTTTATAATGAATGTTTTTTCCCCATTATGTCTAGTTATAGTCTATTTCTTTTTGAGAGTCGCCTATATTCATCTGTCTGTAAAATCAGTCATACTGGCTACCAAAACTACCTTTAATCAGTGACACGTAGCAACACAAGCTCTACACATGGATAAGTTTGAAGTTCACATTCTTGCTAGGAAAATGAAGTAAGAACACTTTTTCTAATTCATAATGTTAAAGTTCATAAGCTCGGTTTCTACCGCAAGAAGCAATTGCCTCGGGTGACGTCATAATTATTCAAAAAGCAGTGGTATGCTGGGTACTGAGCGGAGTTCAACATGTTTTGAAGGAGGGTGACACCAGTTACCTGAACTGCTGTTTCTGACATTGCCATATTTGAAATCGTTCGCACGTTTTAATATAATATAATCTTAATAAATGAATTTTACTTTATCTCTTATAGTATATGATCACACGACGGTATATTTCAGAGGTGGATATTAGGAAATTAAAGCAATCTATTTATTCTCAGAGACACCAGTGTAGGCTGTGTTATTGCATGGGGTTTGCTCTAACTGCTTGTTGGTGCAGCAAGTGTAAAACAAATTACTCTCCACGCCCAAAAACAAGCATGCAACTTGAATATTTTTTTTTTTATTTTTTTTTTCTTATTGGTGTTTTACGCCGTACTCAAGAATATTTCACTTATACGACGGCGGCCAGCATTATGGTGGGTGGAAACCGGGAAGAGCCAGGGGGAAACCCACGACCACCCAGCTGAATATAGGCGACTCTCTGAAGGAAATGGACTATATAGCTACAAGTACATTTTGCGATTTTACATTGTCTCTATATGGTATTTAGGAAAGAGGGTTAATTGTGGAATGAACATAAGTTAAATGGGAACAGCTATGCTTAATTCTGTGTAATTAGTTATTTTAGTGACGAAATGCTTGTAATTGTGAGAATCCTCAGGCCATTGCTTGCACCAACAAACACATCGTTTTCCTCACTATACATTCATCAAGTGTTTTAAAGCGTGAAATGTTACACGAAAGATCAAAGAGTAATCATATATAGCTGTGGACAACTTATTGAATGGTGACCGAGTTAAGACGAGTTCGCTCTTTCCTATACATCTTGCCAGAAAGATCCCAAAGCACACATACCTTCAGTACTTTGTGTATGGTACATGATAAGTGACTGTCTAACATCGTTATCAAGTTACAAGTTGTTATCCATAAAGAAACTTTGTGATGCTATTCTGTCAACTTCTGTATGACTTCTGTAATAAGAACTTGTGCCTATTGTAGTTTTGAACTTAGCCGTCTTCGATCGCATCGTTAAAATGTGCCTGACATGCCTAAACCGTGAACTTAATACAGTAAAAAAGAAATATATAGATAATTTTAATAGTTCTAGCACAAGTTGTAGAGTGTGTTGCATGGCCTGTATTTAACATTATAGGCGAATTTTCCTTAACGTTACCTGTACATATGATGTATAAGGTCTTATTTAGTTGTTTGGTCACTGTAGCATGTGCTCTACCACCAAATCCCGTTGAAGTGATTCAAGTACATTTAACTCAACTCAACTTCCGTATCTTGTTGACATCAGTTGGGTAGGACAAACTATTATTGTCAGCCCTTAACTTCCTCATTGGTGTGGTATAGTGCCTATATTTATTGAACATGTGATGAACAATAACGATATCTGTGTTGTGACATTGAAAGATTACATCATCATGCAGCTCCATCATTATCTATTGTGGTTTCTGTTTTACCATAAATAGTAAGTTGTCAGCACTATTACATGGTTATTAAACATGTTAATCATACTTTGCCGACACATTCGTATATTGGTCTAAATATCAGCCAATAATCGCAGGCTGTCGCCCTTTGCTAGATATATATAGCTGAAGATCCGGACGGCTCTGTGCCGGTATATCGAGACTGGGTCTTTTTTCATATATACACAAACTGGCATATTATCAGATATCGTCTGCCTTCGGGTTGATGACTCGGTTCAGCATTTTTGTGGAAGGAAATATAGCCGTCCCATTCTGGGTCGACATTTTGTTGAGAGTTTTCTTTTGTTTTTCTTCTCCTCTTGTTTGTATATATAGTAATATCAGTCTGAGCTGGACATTGAACTCACTCACATAAGTTAAGACTTATATACTTCGACGCAGTTTTTCTGTTGAAATCAAAGTACGGTACTATAGGAAGTGTTCCTGGCCTTTACCTTGACCAGCTGTTCAGTGTTTCGTTAAAACATATGTAAACGACGTTAATTTAGGCAATATTTCAGTATGTGTGAAATGTTACCCTTATTGGAGATGCAAGAATACCGTAAAGTAAACCAGAGCGTCGTATACATGTAGACCAGAGCGTATATATATATATATATATATATATATATATATATATATATATATATATATCGGCCTATACCAGTCAACTATAATGGAGATTCCAGCTTGATAACCGCAAGATCATTTACCAAAGCAATGTTTAACAGAAACCACTAACCAAACAGGAAATGTAAAAAGTATGAAACTTTGATGGAGTTTTGTTAAGGGGAATAAGTGAAGACGCAAAAGAATGTTTTAGGCGCGTTAATTTAATCAATAACAAATCATTTACCACGTGTATAGATAGCAGATCATCAGTATTCAAGACTTATAAAGAGGAAACACAGACAGTGTGATGGTTTATCAATGGTCACAGGCCACCGATGAAATACGGTCTCTTTGTCAGTTTACCTCAGTTCGAATTTTATCCTAACTGTTCATGTAAGAGCGTAAATAAATGCACATTACATGCCTTCAAGTACAATGGCTAAAGCAGATTTAGGTAAAAAAGGAATGCAGTGATGTTACTTGCAGTTTATTGGTGATCAGTATGTTGATTTTAGAACATCAAAATCAACACTCCAGCTAAACCCTGTGACTGTAAACAAGTGGCCGCGTTTAATTGGTTCTATATGATCAGATATAAGATCTTTAATTCGTCTGGTGTCTTTCTTCAATTCCAAATAGAAACGTCATTGTATGAGTGAAAATATTCTCTAGTAAAGCGTACGAGCCAGCGGTTTCTCCACAGGCTTTGTCGGGTTTCCTCCTTCCACCAACCTGACAGCCGTCAAATCATTGTAAATTTCGAGAATAGCAATCCTATAAAAAAATCAAATGCAAATGACGCCACCCAAAGTTTTACCATTTACATAGCAATTTATTCAAAAACACTGGTTGTATAAAACGTTTTGTTCCCATTGTAACGATCAAATTACTCGTGGTTATATTTACTACAATTATCTGCTGATCTCTTATAAACAGTGGAGAGATCGAGCTGGACTTTAACAAATAGCATCTATTTAAATACAACATGGTTTTAACCATACACATAACACAATAAACATCCCGTCACAAGCCACGCCATAAGGACAGTAATTTTTAAGACAATTATTTTCACGACTTGATATAACAGTTTAATATTCATATACTATATTTTTTACGAATTGGACAATATGGAAAATACACATGTATATAACAATATATACCTGCACCACCGCAATGCATCGCTGACTAAAATTGTCATGTTCCCAAATGGTACAGTCTGGACTTTAATGAAGTTGCTTCACATTAACATCATATGCAAAACTACTTATGCATAACACATAATTACTATATAATCCTGTCTGAAATACTGCATAAGACAATGCCCACCTGTAATAATTAGGTTACAATCAATACAATGTCTTCTTTTTTCTCTGTGACAGTACTTGTTTGTAAAGCGAATGAAACGAAAAGTGCATTCTAATATAAATTACGTTTAGTCTGCATATATATATATATATATATATATATAGAGAGAGAGAGAGAGAGAGATTGCTCTTTTGAAATGTGTATTCAAAAATTTTTTCGTCTACAAATAAACAGGCTTAAGTCCCTCAAATCAAACTTGCTGTAGCAAGTGACCATTGTTATATCCTGATCATGAGTAGAGGCAGCCAATGAACTCAACTTCCGCCTACGTAAATTGGGCCACACACACATAATTGGCGTGTACCAATTATGGCATGACCAATGTGGGAAAATGGACGCCTCCGTCTTTTCACAAGCATTTTATCACCATTCAGAGGATTCTTAAAAAATGCATTAAATACTTAAAATCAAATCTGAAAAGAGCAAAGACATCTTTTAGGTGATGTATAGTGTTTTGTTAGAGATTTATAGATTGTTTGTTCTGCTGGAGTCTTTTATATTTCGCATAATTTGTTTTCCTTTCAGTTTATTTTTATGTTAAAGTGAAAGACAGCACCTGACTAATGTTTACGTCCACTGAAAGACTCATTCCAGACTGTAAGACTGTATCTTAAACCACCGGCATTAAATATTTTTCTTTTTTTTTAAATATTTTTTAAAACCCAGTAAAAGTTTAGAGAAACTTGTCGGGTCACAGCTTTAGCGAGTCTCCATTGTCGACAGCAAAGTGATGTCACGTTGACTCTAGCTCTCTAACGCCCAAGGTACTTCCCGTATAATAGCCTAAGCAATAGCCTATGATAGATTAAAGTTGTGGTCTTCGACCATGGAGGCCCAACTGAAAAATAGCATTCGCGGAAACTGGATATACTGGAAGGATATTTCTTCCACTGCTTGAACTGTTCATACAGTAGACCCACTATATCATTTATACAGTTTACGAGTATGTCCACTGAACGCCTCAGATATCTCACAAGCATTTTATCATCATTCAGGGGATTCTTAACTCCAACTTACGACTCGTCTTACGGCATTTGTGCAGTATTGTCTTGTTCTACATGTTATTCGATGAAATCCCATTGAAATAATAAAGTATGATATTTTTTAAGAAAACTTGACTATCCTGCTTTCGACTGAAATAAGTTTTAGCCAGGCGCTGTCTTGTCCTTTAAACGAAGTTGTGGTCATGCTTAATACCATAATCAGCAATTTTAACCTTACATTTATACACATAATAATACTACATCATAACCCAATTGCTTATTTCTATACATATGCGTCACTAAGACTGGACCAAAACAACATATACCAGAATATATGTTTATGTACATACAAAACAAACTTTCTCGTCATTCACATACAAAAAATGATTTTCATTTGTTCTGGCTTTCCCATCTCACTCATAAAATTTGGACTTTGTGGTTAAAATTAGAACTACTGGCCGGTAAAACTGAAGCTAATGACAGCAGAACCTCTACAAACCCAAATAATATTAGAAATTTGATATTTTGAAATAAATGTTATGCATTAAAGTAGATATGCATTTTTTAGTCATCAAATGTAACTGTTGCCTAATGAAACAATACTGTTATCACGATCAAATATACCTGTAATGCCCTTTTAGCTGTTTGTTCGTTTAAGAAATCCATTCAACAGAGGTATAATTCAGAGGTGCACAGTTTGTGATAGTAATACAATTGGGGAATGGACTGAGACACTGATAAGAGTGGTCTCGCAACAAATCCACATGGCATGTATGTTAATCAAACATACTTTACCTGAGCTCTACTTGTGGCAGAGCGACACAGTGTATGAATATACATATAATACTGTTGCAAATTTTTATACAGAACTTTCCATACCATTTTTTGCTTTCACATAACTATGTCAGTTTTCAAAGGGATAGCTACATCACATCCTGAAGTCTCTGTTTCGTGCATTACAAAAAAACAGCAGAAAATTGTACCTGTAATGTACTAAATGTATTAAAGAAGAGGCAAAGCGCATATATGTTCAATATGTACTATGTAGAATTACTGGACCACATAACCAGATCAAGTAATACCCAATTCTAACAAGTATATTTTCAACTAGAAAATACATCCTTATAAAAACTGATATGTCGCTAACAAGTATTCTGGACATTCTGTATACATCAGGGCCCAGTTTTACAAAGCAGCATATGATATTTTTTTTACCGTACATTTATCGGATGATATTTTGTACGTCACTATTACGGTACCATTGCCCTGTATGTCGGATTATCGTACATGTGAAATAGGGCCCTGGTTATCTGACATATATAGGTCAAGGCAATTAACAGGGGAAATAGAACACCATAGAAATCATGTTGTATTACAGCTTGCAAACAAGGTTGTGCTTGTGTGATATGAACTGATGTACACGTTTCATGTCAACTTCTTGCACGTAACTGTCCAATCACCCAAATCACAATGGAGAAATAAACCAATGACTGTTTTATATGTAAAATCATAGGTTCAGGAAGAAAAAAAAAAGTGTCATATTGCATGATAATTACCATAATGAACTCCTCACCAGGAATGAGCACTAGTTTGGTCACCTCTCAATCTCTCATGACCCACAGGCCCATGATTTAATATAATTACATTAGTTCACATTTACCGTCAAAGACTTACTGCATTTGCCTTCAAATTTTGTCCGTGTCTAAGTTTCTGAGTTTAAATCATTTTCGGCGTTTCATTGATCTTACAATATTGGTTTGAGGTTTGTTTGGAAAGTAGAACATTCTAACAGAAAATATAAGGTTCAGCACAAAAAGTAATAATTTATAAATACAATTTGCAATCCCCCCCCCCCCCACCACCCCCCTTTTTTTTGGGACAAACTTAGTTCTGAAACTAATTCTATCTAAAAAAAGAATTAAGTCAAGCATTTATATGTAAAGTAATTTAAACATATAAATCATATACAAGTAGCTCATTTTTTGTGCACACTAATAGCAATTGTAACACTTCCAACACATATACGAGTACTTCTACATTTGTTTAAATACTAATACTTGAAACGCACAAAAAATTTGCTGAGTATTTTCACCTTCATGTACTGGAGAAGTAAAATCACATTTAATCATGTAAAAACGATTCATACTTCCCCATAACACTATAAAGCTGAGGTAAACAGGTGATCACATATACATGTAGGTGGCCCACTTGTATGAAACCCACTTAACCTTACGGGCATCTAACAGCCATGGCAACGTAATGCCTACATCGCTGGTAGCCATGCTTGTAACATTAACAAGGCTTCGTACAAGCAGGCTCATGTCCCTGTCTTGCCACCCACATTGTAACTGCAAGCATAACCTTGTCTGTTAACAGGTCTTTAGCTATCAAAATCATTTATGATGTAATCCCCACTTCTTCTGGCAGTTATAAGCGCATAAAAGAATTTCTGGTAGCTTTCGTAAAACGTAAGATTTCACCAAAATGGCATTTGAACTACACTCAAATGTGAGCACTGCATTAAAATTTGAACAACGCCACCTTAGAAAGTTTTGTTCTCATATAAAATAAGCCGAAATAAACTTCATGTTCCCTCCTGGACGCACTATGAAAGACATAGCATTGAGGTACAAGGTGACTTTCACTTTCAGTCAGCACTTTATTCCAAATGCGTTGATCTGAGGGCTAGTCTGGGGTAGCAGAGCACCTGGCTTCTGGTGGTACAGGAGTGAAGAAATACATGGCCAGTATCACCAGGTAAATACCAACCAGTATCCAACCTGCAAAAGGTAAAACAGGAGCATTTATTATTTATACAAAGATGAAATGTCGGGACTTCTATCACTGATAAGTGATATCTCACTGGCTAGAGTTAGATATCACTTTTGTTACTGCACACACCGGCATCATGAAGTGAAAAAAGAACCATGTTGTTTTATGACGTTCCAATATGAGCTCAGTACAATGACATCATAATACAACTTCAGCCAATTTTAACATTTCTTGCACTTCAAACAAATTTAACGTTTTCTTACAGAAGACATTACGTTCCACGTAACGCTATATGTATATACACATGTCCATGAAGGCCTACAGCTAGAAACAACATTTTAAACCTGTTCCAATACAAGAAATCACAACATTGTCAACATGTAAATATTAAATAGAATATTGCACAGTGAAAGTGAAATATCTCATGAATATTCTTGTGAAAGATGCGAATGATAATCCACTTGACGCTTCGCATCTTTTGGGATATCATTTTCACCTCTCACACGAAGAAGAGTTATGATATTCACCCTTCACTGCGTATTATCTGCTTTTCATTACCACCGATGTATTTCACACAAATGTAGTTTAGAAGAAATGAAGATGACAATGAAATATTTTACACGAGCACATCAGGGTGATGTATGCAGCCAACCTACACTGTTCTACTGTAAAAGTACAACACAAGGTATACAGAGACCTACGATGATGAAAATCTGATTGTCTGAGCCATTGGTGTTTCATGCCTTGCTCAAGAAGTTTTCGCTATCATGACCGTGGTCAGGAACCGACTTTTGCTGGGCGATCCTCCTGACTTAAAGCCGCAGCCAAAACAGTGAGAGCAGAATTCAAACACACAACCTCATCCCTCAAGGGTCTGGTAGTTGCAGTGAGGCAGAGTTTTATTATAAACCATTTAAGAATAACATAAAAAGAATCAATTCCTCTTAACAACCCACAAAGCAAGGACTGTAGACAGTAAAACAGACTGTAGACAGTAAAACAGATTGTAGATAGTAAAACATGCTATGTTGTTTTCAAAGAAAGAGGCTTACCTTGAAAATAGTCGCTCTTGCCATCTTGAAAGGTGTAATTCATCACAATCACAGAAAATATCACAGCCCATAGATGAATATCATTGAAAACCAGATAGAAATCAAAAGGCTGAAACAGAGAATACCACAAACCAAAGATAACACTGAAATTCAGCAAGAAACCAAAAGGCTGAAAGAGAAAATATCACAGACCAAATATAACACTGAAATTCAGCAAGAAACCAAAAGGTTGAAAGAGAAAATATCACAGACCAAAGATAACATTTAAATTCAGCAAGAAACCAAAAGGCTGAAAGAGAAAATATCACAGACCAAAGATAACACTAAAATACAGCAAGAAACCAAAAGGCTGAAAGAGAAAATATAAGAAAAGGAATATCCTAGTACAAAAATTAGTATCATTGATAAAGATATATTAAAGGGTTGGAAGACAAAAAAAATTAATGGTTAAGAAAAAATCCCAGACTGTCTGCTTATTGTGAGCATAAAGTTCAAGACGAATAAAATGTTTGTGTCATTACTTCACTCTGGTGAATGTGTAAAAGAGATGACCTTATCCCAATCACTGTGTACACAATTTGGATATCTTACCTTAAGCTGAATTGATTTCTGATATGTAATATGTTTTTCTTAAGACACAAACTATAAACATGGCAAACCTGATAGAAGTTCACAAAACAGGTTTCAGGGTTTACAGTAGCATAGTATCTTCTAGAAAAAAACATCTTTTTCATTCATAATTTAAATTTGGGAAAAAATCTGATAAATTCCTTTTATCTTGGATTTTGTTTTTATGAATGCTCACAATATTGATTACTGTAATTCCTCAACCTTTTCACATGTTTGCAGGGTGTTTATTTTATGCATATTCTAAAGGCATTGTCCTGTGTGGACTGATAAGGCATTGTTCTGTGTGGACTGATAAGGTATTGTTCTGTTTGTCACTGTTGTTTTCCATTACTTACATAAATAAGATCAACCAGAACCATCAGTGGAATCTGGACCAAGCAGACCTGGACCGCTGTTGAACTGCCGATTTCCAACCTAACAGTAACAAGGGAAAATAACCTTAAACTCATGAAGATCAAGGGGAATAACTCACATGCTACTTTTTATCCAGACTATGTAAAGTATACCCAAGAAAATGTTACGCGCAATATGAAAATTATGTTCCATCCTATTTTCATAAAAAAATACATCATACATGTAAGAAAACAAAGTGTTAAATCATGTTTCATATGGATTTATACTGCCTTAACAAATAATGTAAAAATTCTTCAGTCAAAAGACTCCTTATTTGTGAATTACATACCCTAATGCCACATTGTTCTGTAAAGCAAACTGTATTCCATTGACCACTTCCGGTAACTCTGGTACTACTGCTAGAAGCGTCACTCCAATGAAGTACTGAAATCACAATGCAGAATATCTGGTCATTTGCGAAATACAATGCAGTGATTCCAAGCTACTTTTAAGTGAATTTTACAGTTATGGAAAGAAGTACCTTATAGCTGTAGTAACATAAATCAGTGGATTCATACCAAACACATGTACCTCAAAGACCGAAACACCTGAAGATGAAGCTGATCCTTCATCTCAGAGATACCAGACACCTTGAGTAGAGGATGATGACTTAATATTTCATAGATACCAGACACCAGGAGTTGAGGTTGACCACCTACCTTATGAGATACCAGACACCTGGAGTAGAGGCTGATGACTTACCTCAGAGATACCAGACACCTCCATGTAGAGTAGAGGTTGATAACTTACCTCAGAGATACCAGACACCTGGACTGGAGCTTGATAACTTACCTCAGAGATAGCAGACACTTCCATGTAGAGTAGATGTTGATAACTTACCTCAGAGATACCAGACACCTGGAGTGGAGAATGATGACTGAGAGCTATCAGACATCTGGATTGATCATTTAGCTCAGAGATACCAGACACCTACATGTAGAGTAGAGGTTGATAACTTACCTCAAGAGATACCAGACACCTGGAGTGGAGACTGATGACTGAGAGATATCAGACATCTGGATTGATCATTTAGCTCAGAGATACCAGACACCTACATGTGGAGTAGAGGTTGATAACTTACCTTAGAGATACCAGTTACCAGACATATGGAGTGGAGACTGATGACTAACCTGAGGGCTACCAGACACCTGAATAAGACTGATCATTTACCTCAGAAATACCAGACACCTCCATGTAGAGTAGAGGTTGATAACTTACTTCAGAGATACCAGACACCTGGATTGGAGCTTGATAACTTACCTCAGAGATACCAGACACTTCCATGTAGAGTAGAGGTTGATAACTTACCTCAGATATACCAGACACCTGGATAGGACTAATCACTTACCTATGAGATACTCGACTCCTCCATGTAGAGTAGAGGTTGATAACTTACCTCAGAGATACCAGACACCTCCATGTAGAGTAGAGGTTGATAACTTACCTCAGAGATACCACACACCTGGAGTAGAGGCTGGTGACTTACCTCAGAGATACCAGACACCTCCATGTAGAGTAGAGGTTGATAACTTAGAGATACCAGACACCTGGACTGGAGCTTGATAACTTACCTCAGAGATACCAGACACTTCCATGTAGAGTACAGGTTGATAACTTACCTCAGAGATACCAGACACCTCCATGTAGAGTAGAGGTTGATAACTTACCTCAAAGATACCAGACACCTGGAGTAGAGGCTGGTGACTTACCTCAGAGATACCAGACACCTCCATGTAGAGTAGAGGTTGATAACTTACCTCAGAGATACCAGACACCTGGAGTAGAGGCTGGATATTCTCAGTAACCAGGTCTGCACAGAGGGAGATCAGCACAGCACAGGCCAGCATTATGATGGCAGACTTCAGCTTAGACCAGTGTGCTTTGGCATGGTGACCTACAACAATCCACCAGTGTCAAAGAACATGCACAAATTATTTAGCTACTTCTAAATGATATGCAATAGACGGGATAACCTTTCATCCAACTCCAATTTGCTCAATTTGCCTGATTTTGATGTTATAAAGGTGTTTTGAGGTTTGAGTGGAAAGTAGGATGATATGGCAGTGGGAAATGTAAGTTTCAGCACCGGAAGAAATATTTACCTTTAGACATAATAATAAACCTTTATTTGCCTCTAATAATTCATTTTTTGGGGTGAATTATTAGGTCAAACACCGTAATTCATTTTTATTGATACCAAGGTCTATGCTTATGACATTCCTCAACATTTCTGCACGTAAAAGAGCAACTTTCAGTGCAATTTATACACATTCTTGATTTGATTCTGGATGGATGGGCCAGTTTGAGTTTGGGCTTCACAAAAAGTATAAATTTATCAGTCTACACAGAATAATGGCTTGAAAACATGCTTAAGTAAACTCCAAGCAAACATTCCAACAGGTTGAAGAATTATAGTAGTTAGCAATCTATATGATAGGTGTTAAAAGCCATACCCAAACTGAAATACACAGTTCCATAACTTCGGGTGTTAAAATCAAATCCATAATCAGACAAGTCTCCTAATCAGTGCTCTTACCCTGTGACTGTGGTTCCCCTTCATCCGTTGTCTCGTACAAAACAGACTTGTGTGTCTTCAAGGTGAATATCAGTCCTATTATGTAGGAGATCGGCAGCATGATGGCACAAGCATACACAAGGGGCTTGATGTGAGAGTCGTACAGAGTTTTGTCCCCATTTAGACCAAACTGGAAACAAGGTTCATACATGGAATAATTGCAATGTGAATTAAGACAAGATTCACCATATTTTTCTCTCGGTTTTGCTTCTGAAGAATGACAAATTCTCAGCAGTTCTAAACCAGATTAAAAGCTATATCCCTCTAATTTTTTGCCCCAAAATTGCCACATGCTGTCCTTGTCGACAAATTTGAAGATCACACAACTATTTCTTACCAATACAAGCCATTGCCCAGCTGTGTAAAACTACATCATTTTATGATGTTATGCTGCAGTGTTTGTGAATTACCTCCTTGCTCTGCAAGTAAAACTATACAGAGACAATGACATACATGTATATGTGTTACAGAAAAGAACCAAAGACTACACTGCTTGGAATAAATGTATAATTCTTTCAAGCACTGATATAGGTCAACACAAAAACATATTTATAAACACACAAAAAACTTGATTCATGAATAAAAAGAGTGCTGAATAATTCAACAAGTGATCTTACAATAGATTGTTCACACTCAGAGCACTGAATCCCGACATTCGATCCATTGCCTGTGGTACTATTTGTGGTATAGTTTTCACACTTCTGACACTGAAGAGTTCCATAAACCTTAGAGAAGATTGTTGGGGCAAAAATCCCTGGACAAATAAAAATGATCAACAAAATGGTAATATAAAACAATTTAAAAGAAGTAAAATTAATAATAATGGCAATAGTACATACATATATCTAAAAAAGTTAAATGCATTACAAATAATTCCAACTGTGTAATTGTTGTAAACATCAGTGATGATATCTCATTATCTTTTACTGCAATTTTATAGCAGCTTGAACATAACGAATTCAAATTCAAACTGTTGACATTGAAAATATGATTTTACCCATTAACCGATGTACTACAAATTTTTCTGGAGGGACTTTTCACTCAGATTTTTGAATTTTTCAAGATTACCATGCCAATGACACAGCTAAGGAGAGGTAATTTTAAGGCTTACATACCAGCCAATATCTATACCCGAGTAGAACTTTATTTCTTAAGCCAACCTACCTGCTACAGAGACAAAGAGCAGTGATGCGCTGACCCCAGCAGACTGAGGGTTGAACCTCTGTGTTCGATACTTCAGGCCCCCTGCCACCATGCTTAAGCCCTGCAACCATCATACTGTGTTAAGTGCACATTCTTGTTCATGCAAACTGCCAATAGCTGGATTTGAATTCCGTAAGTCAGGCTCTCAGATACAAGAGGAGCTACCTCATGCCGTAATATTAACCACTCCCCTCACACATGGGGCACCTTTCAATTGATTCATTCAAAAAAATAAGGAAATACTGACTCATAAAGAGATTAGTGACGGATTGTTCAGAGTTCACACCCACCTCCCAAAAATGTCCATCCTGTACTCTACTGGACTTTCGGCTCTGAGAGGCCTAAACAACTACATGTACATGTAAACTTCCACAAATCACATCTGCTATATTATATTAAGATGAAATATATGACAGTAGTTAGTTCTTGGCAACAACTGAGTGAGTGAGTGCTTGGGGTTTAATGTCGTACTTAACAATTTTTCGGTCATAGGACGACGAAGTAATCATTAGAGTGCATGTAATGTGCCTCCTTTGTTGCAGGATGTTTTACCACCGCTCTTTTATCTAGTGCTGGCAACAAGATTTAGAACCTTGAATGTCACTCACCGGAATTAACATCATGGTAGCCAGCAATGTTCCTACAAGCAAACAACAGATAAATCACCATTCCAAAAATAATACATATGTTATTAATTAATAAAATCATACTCAAAAACACTGCAAGTATAAATGGTATTTAAGTAAATAGAGCAACAACCGATACCTATGTCTGACAATAACACAGCTTCTACAAGAGACTACCGTGCTAATCAAAACAGGTTTTCTCTTCGTAAATGATTCAATAATTTTAATCCAGGTAAAGATATACATAGGGTACAGAATCAAATTCCAAAGCCATAAGATTCATTCAAATTAAAATAAGCAGGCTTACCTGCCATGGCTGACTTCACTAGTTCAACATAACAGTTGTTCTTAGCCTTTAGTCCATTCACAAGAAAGATGATGTACAGGATCACCTCCACAGCTGATCCAAATGTGGCATTCATGATAGCTCCCACGGCCAGAACGCTCTGAGCTGCTATACTAATGGCCAAAACAGAAACAGTCAGTTACAACAGCTGATCCAAATGTGGCATTCATGATAGCTCCCACAGTCAGAACACTCTGAGCTGCTATACTAATGGCCAAAACAGAAACAGTCAGTTACAACAGCTGATCCAAATGTGGCATTCATTATAGCTCCCACGGCCAGAATGCTCTGAGCTGCTATACTAATGGCCAAAACAGAAATAGTCAGTTACAACAGCTGATCCAAATGTGGCATTCATGATAGCTCCCACGGCCAGAATGCTCTGAGCTACTATACTAATGGCTAAAACAGAAATAGTCAGTTACAACAGCTGATCCAAATGTGGCATTCATGATAGCTCCCACGGCTAAAACGCTCTGAGCTGCTATACTAATGGCCAAAACAGAAATAGTCAGTTACAACAGCTGATCCAAATGTGGCATTCATGATAGCTCCCACGGCTAAAACGCTCTGAGCTGCTATACTAATGGCCAAAACAGAAATAGTCAGTTACAACAGCTGATCCAAATGTGGCATTCATGATAGCTCCCACAGCCAAAACGCTCTGAGCTGCTATACTAATGGCCAAAACAGAAATAGTCAGTTAGAACAGATGGGCCAAATGTGGCTTTCATGATAGCTCCCATGGTCAGAACACTGAGCTGCTATACGGATGGCCAAAACACAAGAAAAACAATTATATGGCTAAGAATACCCACCAACAACCAAAGCACTCTGCTACACATATCAATGCGCAAAAATGGCAAACACCCTAGTCTCTTTATCTGATATAAATGCCACATTTAAGAGGGGCAGGTAAAAACACACAGGTAAATAACCATCATGCACATAAATCACTTTCTTTACAACTACATTAAATACACATATTTTGTGAAAAAGAAGACAACTATTAAAATCTGCCTAAAGAACACACAAAAATCTGTAACTGTCAGTAATGCTTGTACATTGTCAAACCTGATTACACTTAATCAGTCTAAACAATTTGTTCTCCCTGGAGGACTTACCATGCTATGCCCATTCCGATGTAGTAAGTAAGAGGAACAATAGCCAACAGGGACATGATACATTTCTGTGAGGGAGTAAGAAGGCAGAGTTAGGACATTTATTTCTTAATACAATACTGTATGCAGCAATACTCAGGTACACAACTACTGATAATAAGATGTGCTGCTGCAAACGGCACCTCACTTTAAAATTAATTCTTCATTTTCCAATGTTGGAATTACATGTTCTTGTAGGACAACAATCACATGTGGGGTCTTGGGGTGACCTCAAGATCACACGCTACCATATTGTGATCAATCTGTGAAATAATCTTTTTCTTTCCTATTATTGATTTGTTTGTTTGTTTGATTGGTGTTTTACGCCGTACTCAAGAATATTTCACTCATATGACGGCGGCCAGCATTATGGTGGGTGGAAATCGGGCACAGCCCGGGGGAAACCCACGACCATCTGCACGTTGCTGGCAGACCTTCCCACTTACGGCTGGAGAGGAAGCCAGCATGAGCTCACAGCGACCGCATTGGTGAGAGGCTCCTGGGTCATTACGCCGCGCTAGCGCGCTAACCGACTGAGCCACAGAGGCCCCTTCCTATTATTGAAACTAAAATAGTTTTAGTCTCCACTGACACTTGCCCACTCATAGAAATTTCAGTTAAAAACCGAAATCTAAATTCTGATGTTTAATAAAGCAATATTCCTTCCACACCAACCAGCTGGTGTTTTAAACAAAATCAAAATATAATAACCAGTTTGACCAACATTTGCTCTTTCTTACACTTTTTTTATTGTTTTTTTTTTTGCTTCAGGTGAATGCTCCATACATGAATTCATAGGTGTAGTACTTACCACAAAGCCACTGGTGTAGTTATTGTCAGGATCAGAGTAGCCAAGGATAAGAGCAACAACCACAAACACCAATAAATCTGATGGCATTAAGGAACCAGCATATGCGAAGACAAGTTGGCAACAAATTTACATCACAGATTCACAACATTTATCCTAAAATAAACCTTTAAGCAACATGGCTCCATACAATGTACATTTATATAAGGTCATTGTATCTCTGCCCTTAATATATTATTTGAGCAACTGTAAAATACTTTTACAAATGAAAGAAGAGAAAGTATGCTTAATAGCAAAAATGTGTAATTATGCGTGTGAAGAAAAATTTTCTTTAAAATTGACTTCATGTTCATGCAAAATTTAAGTAACGTGTTGAGAAAGAAAACTGGAATAAATGTATACTGCAACATGGTACATAGTCAACATGGCCTACTGTCCTGCTAAATATTGATTTCAGTACACTCCTGCCAAATATAAATCTTACTAATGTTGATCAGGAATAAAAATCTGTTCAAATATTAAAGCTCACTTCCAATACACATCTGTGTTCACTTCAGTTTGGTAGAATGCAAGGCATCCTCTACTGTGAAAATCTACTTTAGGTGACTTCTTTCGTAATAATGTTTTGTTATATGATATTATTTCATTCTGTAGTATTACATTATAGTATAATCCTATCCTGGATAACACTTGTTATTTATATACTTGCACACAGCTAATTTTTTTTGCACTCCACTGAACGTCTTAATTGTTAACAATTCTGTATATGGACTTGCAGAGCATGGAATAAATGAAATCAAAAAAAAAAAAAAAAAATTAGAATTGATAGCAAGGCAAGGCTCCCAAATTCTGTTTGAGACTCAAGAATGCAAAACTTCAGCTCAATGCATAAAGAACTGAAATTGTGAATTTGGTTATTTAGGGTAATTAACAGAGCATCAGCGATGGAACATCCCCTTTGTGTGCTGTATATGCATGTAAAACTTCAGGTCATTATTTACAATACTTTTTAAGACAAAACCCTAGCATTTTGTTCAATAGTGATTCTTATACACTATACACTAAGCCAGGAATTCAGCAATTTACGATATTTAATATGTACACACGGAATCAACGATGGAATATCCCCCCCTTTTGATTCTGCTCTACATGTGTGCGAACCCTGAGCTCAATACATGCAGTACTTCTTGAGAAACCACCCTTAACACTTTGTTTAACATTGATTTTTACATGCACACACAATACAGTCAGGAATTCAGTGATTTACAGTACTTCATATCCACAAATCAACGATGGAATATCCCCGTTGTGTTATTGTGCTCTACATGTGGGCAAACCCTGAGCTCAATACATGCAGTACTTTTTGAGAAACCACCCTTAACACTTTAACATTGATTTTTACATGCACACACAATACAGTCAGGAATTCAGTGATTTACAGTACTTCATATCCACAAATCAACGATGGAATATCCCCGTTGTGTTATTGTGCTCTACATGTGTGCAAACCCTGAGCTCAATACCTGCAGTACTTCTTGAGAAACCACCTTTAACACTTTGTTTAACATTGATTTTTACATGCACCCACAATACAGTCAGGAATTCAGTGATTTACAGTACTTCATATCCACAAATCAACGATGGAATATCCCCGTTGTGTTATTGTGTTCTACATGTGTGCGAACCCTGAGCTCAATACATGCAGTACTTCTTGAGAAACCACCCTTAACACTTTGTTTAACATTGATTTTTACATGCACACACAATAGTCAGGAATTCAGTGATTTACAGTACTTCATATCCACAAATCAACGATGGAATATCCCCGTTGTGTTATTGTGCTCTACATGTGGGCAAACCCTGAGCTCAATACATGCAGTACTTTTTGAGAAACCACCCTTAACACTTTAACATTGATTTTTACATGCACACACAATACAGTCAGGAATTCAGTGATTTACAGTACTTGATATCCACAAATCAACGATGGAATATCCCCCGTTGTGTTATTGTGCTCTACATGTGTGCAAACCCTGAGCTCAACACCTGCAGTACTTTTTGAGATATCACCCCTATTCATCAGCCCCCTATTTTTTTAACACTGCTTTCTCTATAATTGGACTATAACGTCGACACTCAGGGTGCCACCCATACTTTTTACAGGCGAGCTAATAAATACAATATCATGAAAATAACGATCCACTCCAACAAGGATACTGACAAGAATGACATTCATGCCATCCACTGTGTACTTGTAGTAGTAGATGTTCACAGACTGGTGTGTGTACATGATGATCTCACTGTGAAGGACACTCAAGTCCTAGAAATCAAATCAAGGAAGAATTACTGCATGAGACACAAGACACAAGTTTCTAAACACAAACGAAAAAGCCATTCTTGTTCACAACTATTCACAGAACTACAATTATAAAATTTACTCCAGACCTGCAATATCTGAATGAAGCCAGATTCACAGCCTTAATTAATCTGTATGTTGAAAGGCTTATGGTAAATGACCTTAAAAATCCCCTCCAAAATGCCTTTTTAGAGGCCAATAAACGTCAGAAGATATTTTGGTGCTGAAACTGTTTTCCAGCAGGTGTCACATTCTATGTTCCAAACAAACCTCAAAATACCTTTCTATTTAGGGCCAATAAAACTCTCAAAATCAGGTTAAATGTGAAGCTAAGTCATGGGTGAAATTTTGGTACCATTTATATTATTACTAACACATTGGCAGCAGCTAGCACACTGGTATGCCTTACCACTGTCATGACCCCGGAGTCCCCAATCTGAACTTGTTCAGGGGGCAGAAATAGGATCTTCTGAACTGTCTTAATATTGACCTGTAAGAGAGTATAATAAGGCAGACATGTGTTCATTGTAGTCACAAATTTATTTTTTAAAGAACAGGGCAAAACGGTAATGGTTTCATAACTGTTAAAACTTTTGCCAGATTTGCCAACACTTGAAGTTCTGTCTACTGTACAGTTACAATTAGTCCATACTGTAAAGATGGATAACCAAAAACGCATTAGAAGCCAATTTCTGATGCACCAATAAAAGTTAATATGCTTGACAACAAAGTAAGAAGATGCCGGCCGTAAGTGGGAAGGTCTGCGGATGGTCGTGGGTTTCCACCCACCATAATGCTGGCTGCCGTCTTATAAGTGAAATATTCTTGAGTACGGCGTAAAACACCAATCAAAAAAAAAAAAAAAAAAAAAAAAAAAAAAAAAAAAAAAAAAAAAAAAGAAGATGCCTGCAGCCACTTTCACAAAAACTTCTTAGTTTGTTTTAATTGTTTCGTGTAGCCTCCTAACTCTATGGTCTTATAACACATAGGATGTGGCCTAAGGTTTGTGAAAGTTGCTCTTGTGTTCTGAATACCTTAGCAATAGGTATGGTAACCACCAACAGCCAGCTGATGAAAATGGTTATCCCATGAGCCAGCAGCAACAGTGGACAGCCCAGGATCAGCCACACTATGGTTCTGGGACGACACTATGAAGAAAAGACATTCAGAATTAAATCTTAGTTTTACCAAGGCGTTCATATCAGCTATATGTACATGTATACAGCTAACTGTGGAACAACACTGAAATCGAGGTGAGAATTCACAGAAAAAATCCTCTTAAATGAAGTTTTACATGGATATTTCACCTGTCATGTGGTATCAGTATTGTAATGCAATTCTGTCAAAATGAAGTCTTGCAGCTGCATCAATGTGGTAGCTAAATTTTGACAAAATGAATTACATTACTGGTTAAAATCTTCAGTAGCTGTCGCCTAAAAATTTCACTTGAGAATCGTCATGACATTCAGCAGAATAAAAACTGCAACCGTCTTCAAGAAACAGGACATAATGGCAAATCTTCCACCCATTCATATTATTAAAACAGTTACTTACAATGTTACTTACACGGAAATTTGGCCCTGAACCAAACAGTTGGATTCTGTCAACATACTATTTTGGTACAGGACACTGATCTTGTCCTTCTGCTTATTTTCAGGGTTGGAAAAGGAACGGGATGAGTAAGGAAGTCATCAATGATTGATAGTTTTTTTTTTTTTTTTTTTGTTTATTATATACATCTATTTTACAGATGTATAGTAAGGGGAACTAACCCAGTATGACTTGTCACATTTGAATCTCTTGGGTTTTTCTGGCTCTGTGACTTCCAGAGATACATTGCCGGACAGAAGAGCTGTAGTCTCTGCCACATAAATTCCACCCTCGGGCGACGGGACCAGGCCGTTTTCACTCGTCTTCTCAGCTACATACGCCAAAGGAACAGGATGGATCTGATGGTAAGAATGTTAAGTCCCAGTCAAAGATTTTGTTCACAATTTCTATTCATACAAATTATTAAATGTACATTTAATCTTAAAGTAATTTAAAGATTCAAGACATGTCAGACATGAAAGAAATTCTTAAACCAAATCTGAGGAAATTACATCTATATCCAATGTTTGCAGATGTATTAAAATAATATCAAGTATTGTGCTGCTCCAACAAAGTATGAAGTATTAAAGCAGTATCACCAACCACATCACAACCATAAAACCAATAGCAACCATAAACATTCATATCCAACTTACCTAGAGGCCTCCATAGCTCAGTTGGTTAGCGCGCTAGCGCAGAGTAATGACCCAGGAGCCTCTCACCAATGCGGTCAATGTGAGTTCAAGTCCAGCTCATGCTGGCTTCCTCTTTGGCCGTACGTGGGAAGGTTTGTCACAACTCTGTGGGTGGTCGTGGGTTTCCCTCGGGATCTGCCCAGTTTCCACCCAAAATAATGCTGCTGGCTGTCCTATAAGTGAAACATTCTCGAGTATGGCGTACAACACCAGTCAAATAAATCAAATCAATCAACTTACCTGATGAACAAACTTTCCAAAGGGCCATATGAAATATTTTGCCATCTTCCAACAGAATGGACCTGCAAAATACATCAGCACTTTTAGATTACTACAGAAGAAAGGACAGTGTAAACATGAAATGTCTTGAAAACAGATTTGTTTGTGATCATTGGTCAGTGACCATTTCTGCACTGTTGCCACAATTACACATGTGTATCTTCTTAGTTTATATCAAAATCTTGCTTTATTAACACTGAACTGATTGATTTGTGTTATCTTCAGCCCTTGTACATTTTTTTGCACTACACTTTCATCAACCTGTGCTAACTTAATTACCATGTCCTCTTCAGAAAATAGTTTGTGCCAACTTCCCACATAAAGCTTTCCCACAATAATATTCATCAGCCTGTGCTAACTTACCATAAGCTTTCCCACAATAATATTCATCAGCCTGTGCCAACTTCCCACATAAAGCTTTCCCACAATAATATTCATCAGCCTGTGCTAACTTCCCACATAAAGCTTTCCCACAATAATATTCATCAGCCTGTGCTAACTTACCATAAGCTTTCCCACAATAATATTCATCAGCCTGTGCCAACTTCCCACATAAAGCTTTCCCACAATAATATTCATCAGCCTGTGCTAACTTCCCACATAAAGCTTTCCCACAATAATATTCATCAGCCTGTGCTAACTTACCATAAACTCTACCAACAATTGTGATCATCAACAAGGCTCCAACAAACAGATAGATCAGTGATATCCACCAGCCAAATAATAAAACATATAGCAGATTACTCGGTCGCACTGTTGACACTGAAATAAAGACAAAGAACTTATTATTTATTTGTAAGCTGTAACAGAGCCAAATCCCGAGAATGCACAGCCTTTCAGGAATTTGACAAGGTATGAAACAAGGTTCAGCAGTATTGGGTTACACAACAAACACCAAGACGAAAGTGTTAAACCCTTAAAACATATGCCAGATGAAAGACCACCAAACCACGTCTTGGAAAACAGTTCAATTCATATTTTGGAATTTTTCCAAAATTGGTGAAAAATTAGTGTTATATCATAGGTGACAATATGTTTCAAAAGCATCTTAACTGGTTGAAATAATTCCAACTTACATTTGGTAGTAAATGTAAGTTGCAAAAGGTTCACCTGTAGGAACCACACGAAGGCAAAACTTCAGCTCAATACAAAAAGTACTGAAATCGTGAATTTGGTCATTTACAGTCATTAATATGCACAGAGAGCATCAGTGATGGGACATTCTCCTTGTGTGTCATTGTGCTTTATACGCATTTAAAACTTCAGGTTAATACATGCTCTACTTTTTGAGATACAACGTACCACCCCTCACATTTTGCTTAACTTCGATTCTGATACACAATACACTGAGTCAGGAAGCCGCTAATTTACCATATTTAATATGCACATGCAGTATCAATGATTGAATACCCTCCCCTCATGTTATTCTGCTCTACACATGTACAAAACCTGAGCTCAATAAGTCCTGTACTTTTTGAGATACCACCTATAAACTTTTCTTTCATACTGATTTTGATACACAATACATTAAGTCAGGAATTCAGTACTTTATGGTATTTAGTATGTACACACCAAATCAACAATGAAATTTCCCCCTTGTGTTATTGTGCTCTACATGTGTTCAAACCCTGATGTCAGTACCTGTAGTACTTTTTAAGAAACCACCCCTAACATTTTGTTTAATACTGCTTTCCCTGTTATTGATTGCCAACAGTCAGGGTACAATATATTGCTACGCCTGTACTTTGTACAGGTGAGCTAAAAAACATATCCAACTATGTTCCTGAACAGTGTTTAATGGTCTTTCATTTGACATGTACATTCTACTTCGTGTTGGTATTTTTAAATGTACAGAAATTTTATATCCATGTATTTCACCCATATTTCATTACTAAATTACTAAAGCTGAATGTACTAGTATATCACAGATAAATAAACTGAGGTTAAGGCACATTTTTACAACCCAGAATTGACCAATCACAAGCAAAAACTTCCCACTAAATGGTGACAAAGGTTATTATGCCCTATAAATTGAAGGCAAAGAAACTACTTAAAGGTGTGAAAGTATATATATATATATATATATATATATATATATACATAAGATGAAAGACCATCAATCACTGTGCAGGAAAATCATGTGATATGTTTTTTTAGGATTTTCCCCAACCAAGTAAAATGGTTTTAAAGCATAAGATTCTACAATGGTCGGTAAACCCAGAGAGCATCACATAAATATTTATTGCTTGATATATTTTAGAAAAGATTCAAATGCATTTTACTACATGAAGAAAATAACAAAATAAATCAAATTACTGTGTTTTTATCTTTCATCTGTGATATACATCATATTGGTGTTTTCTTTGCCTGTAAGTCTACAGGTCACTGCAAAAAGGACTGACAAGCATGTACCTGTGCATGTGCTAAGTACTCAGCACCTGTACAAAATTAGCCTTTTAAGTATAACGATCAACATGCATGACCGGTGCCAAATTTAGAACTGTGACTTGGTGGTGTAAATAAGGTTCTATTTTCTCACCTCTGACAGGTTTGATCTTGTTGATGTCATCATATAGCTCCTTCACAACATCTGAGCGCTCAGACAGAGGTCGAGAACTCAAATGACTTTTCCACTTCTTGAAACCAAACTTTGAATCAAGAAGAAAATAAAAATAAGCATGACCAAGACCTTTTTAGTTCCCATATGCAAAAACATTGAATTGGACCACAGTTAGATTCCACTGTGTATGGAGCCGCTTTGAAAAAAAAAATTTTTGTGTACAAGACGTTGTCTACGTAACAGCACTATACGGGGACAAGATTTAAAAGAATTTCAGATAATCAAAAATAGATTTTTAAGTTTTGTGCAAGAGGGCCAAAAGATATTAGTACCTTACAAGCTGATTGAACAACATGACAAACAGATGCCGTAAAACAAGATCACTTAACATCCAAAATTATGGTGAGTTTTGTAACTGTAAAAATATAAAAAAAAATAAAAAATTGTATTTACCAAGTGATTGTTTGCGATCTTGTGTGCCTCTATCTCATTGTTTGGTCGGCCTACCACTACGTAGGTGTCCATGTTTGCTGGGGTAGACGACACAGACGTCTGTGATTTGTAGGAATGGTGGAAGACATCGGTAGGCTCTATACCTCCAGCAGACTTGACAATGGGCCCGTTGACACTACTGTAGGTGTTCCTCCTCCCAGCCGCGGTTTCTGAGAACGACTGTGATAATGGGTCAGTCTGTACTTCCTCGTTGGTGGTCGCCATGTAGCTGGGCAGAGGAGACGGCGGTAGCGAGGAAGTTAGGTTCTTTCCAGGTTCAGCCATTCTGCAAACACCAAAATATACAACACTATAAAATTCAGTCATTTTGCAAACAACAAAATATGCAATAAGATGAAGTTCAGACTTTTTAGAAATAACAAAATATACAATCAGATAATGTTCAGCAACTTTCCAAACATCAAGAACACAATATTCTGAAGACAAATGTCAATCAGCCATCCTGCAAACCCCAAGAATACAATAAGATAAAATTTAACAAAATGCACCACCAAAAGACAAGTTTCAGCAATTCTGCCAAAAAAAGGTCTGCCACCTGTTGATGATTGTGGGTTTCCGCCGGGCTCTGCCCGGTTCCCTCCCACTATAATGCTGGCTGCAGTCGTATAAGTGAAATATTCTTTAGTATGGCGTAAAACACCAATCAAATAAATATGTAAATAAATAGATAAATCAAAAGGCAACAAATAATGAAGAGGGGTGAAAACAGATTAAAACAGTCATGCACACTTTTTTCCGACTGTCTTACTAAATGTGCATAATTTTGCTTCCTTTGAAACTGCGATATCTCTGTTGTGAAACACCAAAAAAATAAAATGTTATGCTGTTTAAACATGCTGCTGAATACTTTATCAAGGCATATACATTTATTCTAGCATTGTCTTTTCCTTTCACATGGATTCTAATACATATAAGAGACGTGAAATCATGAATTTTGTCATATGCAGTAATTAAAACACATGCAGTGCATCAACAACAGAACATCCTACTTATGTTTCTCTGCTTTATACATACATATATATATGCACAACCTGAGCCCAATACATGTAGTACTTTTTAGATAAGACCTTTAACATTTAACACCTTTGATTCCAATTAAAACACAAGAGGGCTACAAGCAGGATATGTATTGGACTTCCAATGCCTTTGGGGCCATTCCAAATACATCACTCACAGACAGAACACATGATCTACACTACAGGCACGTGTATGGATGAGTGAAGCACTCCCATCCCCACCCATTCAAAGGTGACAAGTTGAGGATTACACATATCCAGTATATGAAAATGCTACACTACATGAGTCATAAACATGTGATATGAGGGGTGGCCTGTAGGCAGAGATAACAGCTTCTAACAAAGCAATTATGAGCTGTCCGATTACTAGGTAAAACCACAAGTTTAATCTAAACATGCACAATGTACAAGTATATATAACAATGTTCCTGAAATCATCAATTCCAATTTTCTGAAATCTGATCAACAGGTATTCTAATTCAATTGAGAGAAGCCACACAAATACTCAGATTTAACAGAAATCAAGATACAGGCTAAACAAAATTTTGCATACTGTACAAGCGTTCTATACTGACACCACAATATTAACCCCTAAATGAATCAGCTGTTCCACACACATGTATTACATGTGTGTGTTGGGCAGAACATGTCAGTTCAAATCAGGGTCAGGTACAAGCACACACACAGTCCTGACCCTTATTAATGGTGAATCAGGTCAGCTCTATTGGGTGTGAATCTAGAACAGACAGCTAGGACTGGACTAACATGAGGGGTAGTTCATATTGCCAGTATGACAAATAATTGTTGCAGCATAAAATCTGGCTAATAATGACTAAATTTGTTACCTTCCAAGCAAACAAAAGCTACCTAAATTAATTTTCCTTCACTTTTATGAATTTTTGCCCTGGCATAACCCAAAAAGGAAGGCAATAAAAATATTAAGCCTAAGATCAAAACTATATGAAAATCGAGGCAAAATTAGTTAATGGCATTGACTCCATTGACATATTATTTACTTTCTGATAATGGCTGTGGGAAGAAATCACTTTACAAATTTGACTATACTGTAGATTACTTCCGCCTTACCCTTACCATCTATCCTTTACTCTTTTCCAACCAAGTACAAAATGAAACTCTTGTGAGATGAAGGGATTGGGCATAAACCATAATTTTATGAGGATTCTGTATGATTTCAGGACTGGACTGGAAAAAATAGGTTCTTTTAAATGGAAAGTTCGGCAACACCAATCACATCAGCATGACATCACAAAGTGCGGACAGCAGTTTCTGTTTAAATGCTGCTCTATCATACAACCAATATTTTAACCCCTGAAGTTCTTTTAATTTATAGAATTTTCTGTTGAATATTTATACCATTATATTTGCTGTTCACGGAATCAGAAAAGCTAAAAATCACTCAAGTATATGTATATAAATAAAATGTAAATCCTCCAGGTCAGTCATTTTAACACTTTAGCACAGACAACATTATGATCTCGTCTATAGCATCAAGCCTTAATAATGTCTAATGGCCACCAGTGTGATCTGCAACTGCTTCAAGTTATTCACCATTCCTTTAAAAAGGTCATCTGTTAGATCTACTATCAGCACCACAAAAACAATTACATGTAGAAGGCTATTAATCATATATCACAAGAAAGTGAAGGATTGGCCGACAAAACAAGGTTCAATATTGGGAGCTCAAACAGGATGAGTCTGAACAAATAGTCATTCAGCACAGAGAGAGTCGTCACATTTATATGGTGCTACCATGCTGGTCATAGACCCTGTGCGTTGTTAGAATCTAATGCTGACAAAAATACACTGTAGATGTAGTCTGAATTTTTTGACTAGAACTTACAGAACTGACATTGCGATAAGCATGTGACAGCACTTTGTGTACACAAAGGGGAAAGTGGGGGGAGGAGTGTCAACGAAAGTGAAAGACAGTAAAATAGTGTGGACGGAGCAGATGTGTCAAACAATTTGTTTGTCAAAATATTGTTCAAAATGGACTTACCAGGCAAAAGCTAACCTTGGATGAGGAGAGAAGAAGTGCCCGAACGTAGGTGAAACAAGAGGATAAGGTGGGTAATATAAATAGAATGTTATATGGCTCTACCAGAGTGTTAGGAAAGGTAGATATCAAGCTATGTAGGGCTAGTGTGGAAGTCGGTACCGGTATAACCAAACCCGAGCCATACGTAATAGTACAAAGTGACTAATTAGCTCAGTTAGCTAGCTGAGCAACCTCAGCTTAAAAGCTCTCGAAAAAATATTTTGTCCTGCCATCTTTTCTGCACCTCAGTTTCTTTGATTGCTTTCTGCATGTATCTCACTTGCTGAACTTAGTTGGGCATTGGAATATTAAGATGCAATCGAAGAAACCGATAAGAATTTAAGTTCAGACTGTTATCGCAAGGTGCAGTGTCATCAATAAGCCTAGTCAGCATCGCAAGAATCCTGTGAGTTCAAGCAAGCTGAGACAAAATAGGGTGGACGTTCTTGCGAACTAATGGTGCTAAAGGCGTGATTTTATGGCAGCTGCTGATAGTAGTTCATCTAGAATTTTTTGTTTGAATAACACAGATTGAAGTTGTTCTTGCGGACGACTATGGAAATACAATAGTTTTCTAGAGGATTTCAATGCATTTTAAGACCAGAAGTGTCACACGACACTTCAAAATGGCTGTCTTCGGCGAGGCATTCAGTACCGCTGAAGTTCTAGCAGTAAGTGTAACCGTAAGGCAGCGTGTGAACTAGTTTCACTGGTGTGAATACTAAATTAAAACGATAGTATTCGAGATTCAACCAGAAAATTACATTTAAATGTGCAGAGGGTGCGAGTTGGACTGCCATAATTTGGAACGAAGAGGGAGTTCGAAAATACGCCCCATGTTTCTTGAGAGGCGGCGATGGACTCAGTGTTACCATGGAATGTCAGAATTATAAAATAGCACTCCGAGTCTATCTACATGGACCATTGCTGATGGCAGATGTGTATTAAGTCTTGCTAGTATCATAAAACCTCGCCTTTTAGCTGCGTTAGTTTGCAAGAAAACACATTGTGTCTTGTCCATATCTCGTGGAACTCCTGAAATGCTGGCACAGCTTATTCCTTGATGAACCAGCTTTCAAAAATGAATATCTGAGAAGGGGTTCATGCATGGACTAACAAAAGCATCAACCTAGTCTTCACAATTACCCAAAATTCTATCATAAGTTGCAATTTGCGTCTAAAGTACATCTTCAAGGTAACCCAAAGACAACATAAAAATGACATTATGGACATTCTTTAAAAAAAAAAAAAAAAAATCTCCGCAGCAACAACAACGGTGTGTTTGGGCCTAACCAGTGTTTTGGTGCTTAACTGTCGCCTTTCAAGAAATAAATGTGTCATTTGTCCACAAATAGTTACATACCTCCATTCCTAAACGGAAGCCAGACGCTACGAGCCCAAAGGAAGTAGACAAGTCAGTTTTACTTCAGTAAGCTGCATTCGGAGTCATGTGCATACCTTGGCTGACAGCTAGAGACGGTCCTCGTGACTGGCTTACGAGCGCCCCCTAGACAATAACAACTCGAGCACGTGGTCAGACGAGCGTAGCGGTCAATGAACCCATTCGGATGTTCTCCGTGAACTCTGTCGTTACCGGAAGTTCACCTGTGGACTTTAAATTCCCTGACCCATATACTGTTCAGACGACGAATGCATCACACTAAACAAGCTGTAGGTTTACGGGTGAAAACATTTAGTCCCTTTGACCGTACCGCGAACTGCTGCCTATTCTGTTATTTCAAACGACTGTGCCCATGTGACTTGTCATTAGCCTGTACTATCTTTATACATTAAAAATGTACTGTGCATCTTTAAAGGCTTGCTCTCCTTGACTGGGGCCGTTATTAACACAATATATCGCCTATATATAGCTCCACTCACCGGCTGCCAATAACAGACCGTTAGTTTGTTAAACTACGGGGGTTCATCAGTTGCTTGTGAACATTTGTTTGGGGGGGGGGGGGGGGCTCCGCAGTGTGGAAAGAGGTGATTGAACTGGTCGTTTGCTACAACAGTGGCACGATGCACGATGCACTTCCATTTTTATACAGGCCTGTTTATCGTCGACATTGTCGCTACATATAAAATTGTAAAAAGCACTTATCCCTATATAGCTGTAACAAAGGAAGCAGAAGCAGAAATTTTAGCTATTTTTGTTTTTGCATATTATTTTATTTATTTATTGATTTATTTTTTATTTATTTATTTATTTATTTTTCTTTTTTCTTTTTGGTTGTGGTTTTAAGCCCATACTCAAGAATATTTACTCATGAAATGATGTCGGCTAACATTGGAAGGAAAGCTACTGCCATCCGTAGGTTGCTGGCAGAACTTATCACGTATGTAGGCCTACGGACTGGAGAGGAACCCAGCAGGGGCTACGTGGACTTGAAATCACAATGACCGCATTGTTTGAGAGTCTACTGGGTCATAATGCGAAGCTAGCACGCTAATCACTTGGCCACGGAGGCCTCCTCATCGCTATTAAGCCTACTGTGTTTACATATATGATATTTGGAATTATTCTGGAAACATCCGTGTCTATAGTTATATAGAACCGTATTATGTCCAGTTCTTTTTTACAGGTGTACCATTTCTTGTACATGTGTGAAATAGCCTACATTTGCATAGGATTTAATGGATAAATACGAAAATGGCTTGCCATAGCCGATTGGCCCATAATTGACCAATAGGAGATGCGTAGATGAAATCAAACGCTGCAGATTATAGCATTCTTTTATTATCTCGCGCTTTCTCGTTTGTCTATCTGTCAGGATTTGATTTTCCGTGCTCCTCCAAATATTGTCCGATTTCGATAAAATTTTGTGTGCAAGTTGACAGAGTCAAACCTCAAGTCTTAAAAGCAACCCGATCAGTACATAAATTTTGCACATTATGGATTCCGTGTTTCAATGTTTGTTTTTTTGGTCGGTGATGGTCAGGTTTATGTCCAATAATAACTAAATGCAAAATGATTTAAAAGCTAGTTTTATGCGGAAAACATTCTTATGAAATGGTATAAATGATGGTATCTCATGATATATAGCTATAATTTTTTTAACCGCCTTTTATTTTACGTTTATCCGACAAATTCTTTGTTACAAGCATCTCAGTCTGAACGTGATCTCGGACAATTGTATTGAACTATAAAAGCTTGTACTCACATTGAGGTTTCCTCAACACCTACTATATATTGCTCGTCTTCGTCGTCCAAGTCATCGTTTACTTTGTCTTTCATTATATAATGCTGCCTGAAGCAAAATCACAGCGTACAATTTTCCCCGCAGTAGTTCTGTGTCAAACGTCTTCCATGAGCTGGGGAACTCTTCTAAAGCATTTGACGAATATCTTTACCCACTCAGCGTCAGGTGCTGTTAATTTTTGCCCAACAATAATCATATATAGCTACATCTGTTACGCGGTGAAGTTATTATTAATTGTATAAGTCTCGTAGACATATAACGTTACAGAAATGTACATATATTTGCCATAGAATGATTAAGTCATTAAGGTAGCGAATGACCACGATCATGAGACTATAACAACTGAATGGTTTTTGCACACTTATTGTCACGACTGACCTATGACAGTTAGTCACGGGTCCAAGATGTGCTGCTAAGATGTATAAATAATTACACATAATCTCTTTTATGACACTCAGTTAATGTGAAGTTGTCGGATGGATGTTTAATTTGTCATGCATATATAATACTGTTTTGCTTTCAGATCTATATTTCCATATATATTTATATACGCCACCTATACACACCTCGAAACAGATGGTGCATATACACTATATATACTACTGTTCTTTTAAGTGTCCGGACCAAAACCTATTAAAGGCATGCGATTTTTATATAATAACGTCTTGAAAACTTCAGCTAAACGTCATTGTGATATTTCAATAGTACCAAAGACGATAGGACGGCAGCTGGATGATATGGAATCCCGATGAGGACATCTCGCCCCAGCGAGATTGGTGCGGTCGCGGACCGCGGCACGAGGACGGTGCAAATCGCGCGCGAACAATACCGTTCTCGTGGCGTTCTCCCGCGGGACGCGACACGAGGGGACGAGGACGGTACCGTTCGCGCCCCGCGGCATGCGGCCACGTCGTGTAGGACTACGTGCTACAGATCAATAGTAGTCTATTAGTCTGGAGGGCAACCCGCTAACAGAAACTGACACGTGTTTGTCGGAGTCATCTTTAAACCTTGCACTCGACTTATGAAATGGACAAACCTGTAGACGCTAGCAATGAAAATTATACACGAACGGAGTTCTTACATATCGTCTGAGTAGAAAAATGCTTAGAATCTATGTATAAATGTTTTACAAAGTCAACCATGGAATATGCAGATGTGGCTTGGGACTATATCACTGAAGTCCTGAACAAGTCTGGTTTGGAATTAAAGTCAGTAATCTACATGGAATTAAAGTCAGTAAAATAAAACACTGATTAACCTGTAGCTTAGTTTATACCTTGAATCCCGGACCTGAGGTTAGTATCGATAAAACTGACCTAACCGAGGCCACACACACACATGCACATATGTACCAATATAAATGCGCACATGCAAAGTATACGTGTTTGCGTATGTTTTATTTATTTGTTTGATTGTTGTTTTACGCCGAACTCAAAAATATTTCACTTATACGACGGCGGCCAGCATTACGGTAGGAGGAAACCGGGCAGAGCCCAGGGGAATCCCACAACCATCCTCAAGTTCCTGACAGATCTTCCCACATACGACGGGAGAGAAGCCAGCATGAGCTGGAATTGAACACACAGTGATCGCATTGGTGAGAGACGCCTTTGTCATTGTGCCCGCGTTGACACGTTAACCAAACGGCTTGCCTGTTCGAGAGCTATTTATGAAATATATCATGAAACATGAAATAAATAATATATCATAAAATCGGAGAGTATCTGGGTACACAAGAAAAATTCAGGGGAAAATGGACATGAACTAGAATCTTATAGAAATTATATTACATTGTCACTGAACGAGCTACATCAAATTCATAGTCTTCAGAAGATTATACTTGAATATCGGTTACCAAGATTATACCATGCAAGCTATATACAGTATGTGCATATTCCATTGTTGATGTTATAAAACATTTATACATACTTTCTAAGCATTTTTTTACTCAGAGAATATGTAAGAACTCTATACATGTATAATTTTCATTGGTAGCACCTACAAGTTGGTCCATTTCATAAGTCTAGGGCAAGGTTTAAGGATGACTCCAACAAACACATGTCATTTCTATCAGCGTGTTGCCCTCCAGACTACCACTATTGGTCTATAGCATGTAGGCCTACATCACGTGGTCGCCGGCCTTGGGGCGCAAGCGGGACTGTCCTCGTCCCCTCGTGTCGCGCCTCGCGGGGGAATGGAACGTACCATTCGCGCGCGATTTGCACCGTCCTCGTGACGGGGCGAGATGTCCTCATCCGGCTTTCATACGATAGCATGCATGAAGAGTAAAACTAGAGCAGCAACGACGGTGTGATATATAGATGGAAAATGATCACACATAACCGGCGAAGTACGGTCTCTTGTCAATTTATCCCAGGGCTTTATTCTTTAACTGTTGACGTAAATGCTTAAAAATCAACAGCTTAAACGCCCCCCTCGAACCACAGAGCATCAAACAATTAAGTCATAGCGGTTAATGAGACTTGCACACAATTAAAGCGAAATTCATGCATACTGAATTCCTAAACACAAACACATTTTTAGTGATTGTGGTGAAAACACCTAAATACTGTACCTTTCATCCTTAGCAAAATCGTAACTATGTATTGTTCTATCTGACTTAAACCCACGCTTAGGGTGCCAGATACCATGAAACATTTTACATTATACTTACATGTTAATGTGTAGAGACATAACTCGGCCCTTGAATCTTGCTAGACCAAACGCCTAAATACCCTTACAACTATTCAGCCGTCTGGATATCCCTGGACGGCCAAACACTGATAACGCATGGTCAGTGACATTTTGAACAACACGGATGTAGGCCTAAAGATTATCAGGGGGTCATGGCCAGAAACGTCGTTTAGGAACACCCGAAACTTGGACTGCGTCATTCACTCGTATGGACAGACATGCACAAAATTATTTCTTTATTTGTTTATTTGTTTATTTGTTGGTGTATTTTTTTTATCGCAATACATTTGACTAACTGAATCTTTCATTATATAACGGTGGTCAGTTTTATGGTGTACGACGTATAGGATCAGGAGTGCCCGTGCAGAGTAAACTCACCCTAAAATAGGACTGACCCTGTCCTATATACTGTTAGGAAGACGATGATAGCGATGCACCTCGATCTGACCAGGAAGATAGCCCGGCACAGTGGTCGAAAATGTGAGGAAATTCCGACTAAGATGAAGGACAGGCCTTACTGCCCCCCCCCCCCCCCCCCCCCCAACCCCTGGCCAACCCCCAATCCTGCGAGGATCCCATTCCCTCCACTCGACCTCATTGATCAGTAACCAATGCTTCTCTCTTGACAAAATGATCACAGCTTCTCTAGGAGCTTCTCAGCTTCTGACATAAGCTGAGGATTTCTTCGAACTTTCTGACCTTATTGAAAACTTCTTACATCACTGAAAATGGACGACTGTCTCGTTTATCCTGACATAGTCACGATATCATGTTAAATCGTAATTAGTCATCCGCTATATTGAAACGACATGATGACTGCATCTCACATCAGTGAAAAATGATGACTGCTTCTCTTTTTCTGACATCAATGAAAAATGATAACTACTTCCCTTTTTCGAACATCAATGAAAACTGATGACTACTTCTCTTTTTCGAACATCAATGAAAACTGATGACTGCTTCTCTTTTTCGGACATGATTAAAAGCTTCTTCCTGACAACGGAGTTAAAGGTGGAGAAAATATAAAAATAACATAAAGTTCACATGAAAGAGTGCGAAAAGTTATTCTTCTTCAATATTTTTTTCCGATTTTTCCTTAAGGAGAAAAAGACACTTGAAAATAATTTTTGTATGACGGGTATATGGGACCACCTTGGTATTTAAAATCTTTGTTTAATAATGTCATAAATGAGGATGCAACACAGGTTTAATAAATATGTTTGCGCTAGAATTTGTTCTTTTCAGCTAACACATGTATTAAAGGAAAAGAAAATTTAAATATCAACCAAATACCATTGAAAGAGTATGCAATTTACTGGCAGGTGCATGCCATAAAAATTCTAATATGTACCTCAAGTTGATAAATTATAAATAAAGTCAGCGCCAAAATCCGCTGTGGGCCACTCCATTTTGCCTAAGAACTAGTCCTGAAGTCTTCTGTGTTAGGAAGAAAATTGCCGTCGGAAACCGCTGAAATGCAGTTCGTACATTTCCCGTAGAACTCTTCTTCGCAGAGGGTAGCGAACAGTACAGTTCGTTTTCCGTTTGACGATCGGGAAACCGGAATGTTGGACGTAGGTTCCGAGTTTACACCAACAAGCGGGCAGTTTTAACGACTCACATTGGCTGAGAAGCAACACACTCCCAGCATAAATAACAGGGTGTTAAAGATGGAGGACGGTATGGACTAAGCGATTTATGGCCAGCTTTGCCGTTTTCAGGCTTTACGTGTATGGCGAGGAAAAATCGCAAAATTATGCAACAGGCACCACCAGATATAAAAAGAAAATGTGCTCTTTTCAGCCTATAGTGTCATGTTTTTAAGTTTTCTTCTCCTTTATACTCAGTTTGGATCATATTTATATTTTTAATATGTTCATAAATATTATCATAATTTTGGTTAAATGCATGTGTTTCGATATAAACAACAAATTTACATTCAAATAAATTTATTAAACAAGCATCACATTCCTTATTTAGGACATGATTATGCAACAACGATAACTACCAAAAGTTGGTCCAAATACCCACCATACAAAAATATTTTCAAATACCCTTTTCTCTTGAAATATGAAATCCAAAAAAAATTATATAACATTATATTTGCAAATAAGTTTTGACGCTCTTTCATCTGATTTTGGCATCATTTTTATGTTTTCTTCCCTTTAAGACATGGATTTTAAGTTAGTAGAAATCAGAAAACAATTGTTTATTAATTAAGCCGAATTATTATGAATCCTCACGGTTATGACAGTTACGATTTGTCTATATATGTAGAAATGCTGCTCAAAACATTAAACGCCAAAGCAATATGTTGGCAAAACGTCAAGAATTGCAGATAAAAACTGTCATATTTGTTATTAATTACGTAATTACGGGATAAGACAATTCGTACTTTTGACAGAAACATTTGAATTAAATGCGTTTGATGTTATTGCGGCTGAGGCCCGGGGATCACGAAGTGATCTTATGCATAAATCAAAATTTAAAATCACTTTAAAATTGTTATTTCTGATGTAACCAGGCCAAAATATTGCTTGACAACGTAAATCCTGAGAGTGTAAGTTATTGTTCAACAAATTTGTGCTAAAACAACAAAAGGAACATACCAAATTTAATGATTAATATTTCGACTTAAGTTTAAGATCGCTTCGTGACCCCTTGGCCAGGTATATATGATCTATTCATAGTTTCACGGTCCGTCCGCAGGGCCAAGGAGAGACGGAGCAACAGTGATAAGCATTATCCTTATTCATGCCGAGTCATGCAAATCTGCAATCCATACCAATCTTGATGAAGAACTTTGGTCGACACAGAAGAATACTCCATGTCTACCATTATCACTCTTCTTCTCTCCACCATATATTGGGACTTGCCGAATGACTGAGCCAACATTTTAATTTTGCAGCTTGATGGAACACTCTCCACTATGTATTCTAAGACGCTGTCAACCAAGCCGATTGTTTTCACTCTGTATAAACAAGCGATTTTTACCATGCGTGGTGAAAAGCTTCTCGTAACCACATGCCAATTTGGAAAATAAAGAAAAGAAGAAAAGTGGGATCAGTGTACATTTAAACTAAAATATGTATGTTGTAAAACCAGACTTACAATTTTTTTGGACTCCGCTGTCCATCCTTTTTTTTTGGCGTATTGAGCTCCGATGATTTATGTATCTTCCCAAGGAAAGTGTATCAGCTTTTGTGTTCAGGCACAGTATCTCCTCGTCTTCAACACACAATATGAACTTGACTGTTAAGTTTACAGGACTAGCGTAGAAACTTTTCCAGAGATTTTATATACAGTACGAATATGTTTCCAGTATGTGCTATCTTATCTAGATTCCACATACATATGCACACACTATACCCTTTCACAGGTCATATATCCTATTGTCTTCAGACATGTCCCTTCAGGGTCAAATCCTAAGCTTCACGAATGTCCCCGTTCTCTGAAGCCAGATGTCCAACAAATGTGATTATAGGACCATGGTTCACGTGCACAGCTAGGCTATATCGCCAAGGTGCTCACTCTGAGCCAGCGACAACATGTAATCCGTATACTTGAATTGTGAAACATGTATATAGCAGAGATATAACACACAAGAAGATATTCAAGACATGCTTCATGTTTGTCCTGATTTCATAATTAAATTCATAGCCATGAGTCATTGAAGTTTCGTGGTCATGTGTGTATAGGAACCCGTACCTAATTGTGCATACATGTAAGCATGTAGCCTGCTAACTGAATCATAAGAAGGATATTCATGCATACGTACTTTTAAGCTTTTAAGCTCACAAAATGCCGGGCTTTAACGGCTTTTTAACGTCTATCTTCTAACCAATTACTGAATTGACTGAAGCTAGAGACATACATTCGGCATTCAGAATGAATGAACTACCTTTAAGTAGTTTCTGTGTGTTTATTGGCAGATGGCCTTTAGTTGTTGAGAAACACCCGCGTGGTAAATCTATTTGAGACTGTAAAAGTATTTGATGGCCTATATACTTGAAAACCAAAAGGAATACAACTTGTCTTGTATATTTTCGTATTGGTGTTGGCGGATTATATAATTATTATTGTATGTATGCATTTATACAATAAAACATGAAGTCTGGTTTGAAGTATAAATGTGAAGGTTTATTTAAGGAAAGTGTGTGTATGAATCTTAGTACGCTGGAAGGACGTCAAGCACGTGTCAGATCGAGTTCCGGTGGAACAAACACCATGTTGCGCATATACATGAATGTTCATGCCTCTTTATAATGTTCGTGGCCATTCAGTAGGACTACCGCATGTCGAAATTAAGTAAGACGCCATTTAGACATGGTTTTTGCACATAATTGATTTAATATGTGGTGGTGTTAACTCCAAGTGTTAATTTCAATAGCTAAGTAAGATGTTTTACAGTTACATTACACAACATGTCATTACACATTATATACTGAGGTATCGTGATTGGGGAAAACACGTGTAGTGCAGATTCCAACGGTTTTTTTTAGTTTCTTGGATTCTCTCTCTACTGGACGGAATTCTGAAAGAAAAAACGCTTTATCATAACTCTTAACTTGTGAAATGGCAAAGAAATCAGTAAAGCTTTGCTAGAAATTAATCAGCAACGAGAATGTGTGGAGGAATGGGTGTATATTTGCACCAGTACACAGTTTTAAGTCGTTAAGTTGGTCATTAACCAGTAGAGGTTCGGGTGTTTCCCATTGCTCGGCCTGATTTCCTTCACCCTGACCCTCCTGAGAGTTAATTATGGTTGAGTATTGCTCAAACATCAGTCTAACAAACAAACGATTTGACAAATACGTAAATAAATAGTACACATCGGAAATCCGCTTAACCCAAGGTTACAGGATTTATGAAACGCATACAAAAAAACTTCTAATCTTTCTTCTCGGGTGACCAAAATTGAATTTAAAATAAACTTTTCTAATTTCCAGCGGTTTCGGAAATTAAGTAGCCTACTTTGGTGAGGTCAGCGGTGAGTGAGTGAATGAAATTATAAATTTGGCGTTTACCAAGCCCTGAAAAGGATAATGCACGCCACACCTAACTGCAAGAGTAAATCTATACTACATTACTAGAGATAACACTCAAATAAACAGGATGAGGGTTGGGGCGACTCAAAATCGCCTTGAATTAACAATGAATTTCGCCACTTCATAGAAAACTTTAACTCTGTTTCGTGGAGGACACAGAACTGCCTGTAATGCCTGCTGAAAAATACCATAATGTGATAGCTTTGCAAACATTTGAGTTCTGACTATATTACATCTGGGACATCTTAAAGGAAAATGTACTTCAGACTCATCTACATCACAAAAATCACACCAGCCAGCTTGTTGACAGTTTATCTTGAAAAGGCGTAAATTAAGAGGTAAGACACCAGACATTAATCTGAAAAATAAGACATCGTGTCGTCTTGGAGATAAGCTTACATAACCACTGGAAATAAAAGGCTGAAATTGAAAATAAAAACGACCATTATTGTATCCCACTCATTCTGCCAAAGCGAGTAGAAGTGTGACTTGACTTCGTTGAACATTTCTCGACATGGTAACGTGTAAGAGACAGATAATTAATTCTTAATTGCCTGCAATGCAGCAAGTGAATCAGAAAAAATCACATCCCTCACTGGTCTATATTCCTCAAGCCAGCGTAAAGAACAGAGGATTGCTAATAACTCACATGTGAAGACCGACAATTTATCAGACACTCTAAGTGATTGGCATAATTTTATATCCGGTACTGAAAACCCAATACCACACCTCCCTGTTTCTGGGCACTTTGATGCATCTGAGAATAGTTTTTAAAAAGCAGACCAGTTGTCAGACACATAGTTTTTAAAAGACAAGCAGATAAGGTTAGGTTGGTCAGATTTGCGGGTATACTCACGTAACGCCATGCAAACATTAAGTACATGGAGGAGCGAAAGTATACATGGAAGGTCCCTTTAAAGGTCAACGGTGATGGCCGTCTGCAGAAATTTATTAGGGGCAGAGCCCGGCTTGGGGGCGCTAAGCTGGTCCCGCGCTCCCAGTATAGTCATCGATGACGTCGATTAAATGCTAGTATATGACGGATATATATGCATGAAATAGGGCGGTTATTTAAAATTATAAAATACAAAGAAAATGATCTTTTTTCTCCTTTTTTGGCAAGTTTTTCTTCATTTTCCTTAAAATTATCCTCTTCGTTTACAATACCTTTTCATGTATCCTTTAATGTTAAAAAGAATAATTGAAAACATCATCGGTTTCGTTGTGTTATTTCAGATACAAACAAAATCTCATCCTGCTCAAAATGCACTTGTTTAATTCAGCCAGATATTGAGTGCTTGTAATATTTTAGAAATGGAGACTTATTTATTATGGAGGGAGAAAACCTGGCAGAGTCTGGGGAAATCCCACGACCATCAGCAGCTTGCTGGAAGATCTTCCCATGTATGGCCGAAGAGGAAACCAGCTTGACCTGTACTTGAACTTACCGCAACCGCATTGGTGAGAGGCTCTTGGGCCTACGGGCCGCGCTGGCACACTAACGACCACGGCCACGGCTCCTGGTTACACTTGATCCACAATTTATCAAAGACAATATACACTCAAGAAAATTTCACTTATGAACATTTTTTGATGGCGGAAACTGAATTGCTTGGAGAAAACCACCGACCTTGGCAGGAAACTGGTGGACTTTCCTACATGAGACGCCTTAACTGCCATATATGCGAGACCACTTATTACCAAAGTCCTCCAGAATCAATGACATCGATTTTTGACAATTAACCTAGCTGGATGGTATTTGCAGATGACCCCAAACTGACCCTTTCTGAGTATTCAGGTCAGACTCTTTAAGTTTAGCTATGCTAATCCAGCTAGGTCACCCCGGCAGTTACATGACATACACTATGACCTTGTATGTGTGATGTCAGAGTTTAAACAGCCGTTGCAGATAAAACGTAGGGCAAACACGCAAGCCTATCTAGATTGACACCGTGGTGAACTTGACACTGGACACTTGACATCTTTAGGCCTGTATATCTTATTCAGTCAAGATTTTGTTCTGACTTCATAGCCATTATTAGCCCTTAATACACCCCTTTATCAACTCAAACGCGGTTTGAACAGAAGTTAGAAAAAGATATTATATAACATATCTTGATACAATATAATTAATGATTCACTACTTAAAAGGTTTGTTAGTTTACTGTATACTGGTATACACCTTAAACGTTAACCTCATGCTGAACGGACAAATGGGCAATGGGCAATCTCCCAACATTTGTAAAAAGATTTTTCAGCGCCCACTGTTATGGCACAGATTTCACACTTGGCTCTGTCTGCTCACTTCCACACATAAATCTGTCCGATGTCATATATATTTGAGCACGGTGTATAATACCTAAAACACCAATAAATGAATAATTAAAGTTTAATCAAATGACCAAAAACTATTTTAGCTACATACATTAAAGAATTGTTTGCTTCTATGACGGTCCGGTGCACCGCCCTTCGCCATAGGTACCTGACTTACGGCCGCAACGACAACTGGCTTCGAACACACAATCAAGGGTGCTTCAACCGTATGATTCAGCGAAGGCCACGGGACCATTTTAGGACGCGAAAGAGCCTAATACAGTATAAAAATACGTCAATATTTTTGTTAGTAATATCAGCATAACTTGCTCACAGGTATGTACACGTGTATAGAAACCTTTGTGCTGGAAATGCCTCCACACTGTAGGCTACAGTATTTGTTGCTGTACCATCTTTCGCTAGTTCGGTTGCGACTTTATGTCAGGAATTTTGTCATTTATCTGACGAAAGGCGGTGGTTTACTCCGGGTACTCCCGTTTACTCCACTCGTAATCCTAACAGCTGTCGGTCATATAAGTGAAAAATCTTAAAGCTGTAAACACCAGTCAAATAAATAAAATACATCACAACGGCCTCTAACAAAGTCCCTTTATTTCGTAAAAAATTAATTATGTGAGATTCTTAGCTGTCACTGAATACTGTTTATCAAGAAAATTGTTGAGGCGATTTAGGCTCCAGAATACATGTCTCAGTTTACTGACTGACAAAGTAACCATTGAAAAGCCACAGGTCTTTCATTGAAAGGAACAGAATTTATTTAAATTTGATATTAATTTACAAAGATTTGACTCCTAAAAATAATATGGTATACAAGCAAGTACAATCAGGTTTCTCTTTATACAGGCAGGAACTGCATCTTTAAACCGGTGTACAAAGAGGTAATGGAGATAGTTATACCTATATATATATTTTGTGCATTTCTTGTTTTGTTGTTTTGTTTTTCTGCCTGAAGTCAGATTAACCCCATTGGAATCAGGGCAGTTCGTTTGCATTACCATTTTTGACTTCTACAAGAAGAATTTTCAAGTGACAATATCTCAGAAGGTTATTGGAATTTTGTAATGAAATAATACACAAAGTTCGTAAAAATAGACAATTTTCCTCCGATAACAATATATAGGATCAAATGAGTTTAGAATATGATATCTCTGTGTCTTGAAAACGTCTATCCCATAAACACCAGCGTGTAGCTGTAAATGTGTGTCATGACGTGTTAGAATAAAACGCTGATTGAGGCGAATTGGAAAGAGACTAACCGGTATTTCACCGGTTACGTGTGACCATTTGCCAGCTATCACACCGTCGTACTCTCTATGCTGTACGTCTTAAAATATATTCATTGTCTAACCAGATACCAATATTTGACTGCCATAATAAGGCTCACTGCCGCTTTGACTCACCTTTATCTATAATTACAGGCTGTTTCCTGGTTCCCGATTAACATTTGGATTGGGGGGGGGGGGGGGGAGAGCAAGCACTGGTTTCCTCGTGTATTTAATCTTTGACTGACCTGGAGGGATCCAGATTCACAAAGCGATCGTAGTCTAAGTTGATTATAAGCACCATGACAATACATGTTGTGTTGGAATGGCATTAAGCTTGATGAAGTCGTCATAATATATGTATGTACGTTTGCTGGAACTGCCCTAACAGCGGATATGCTGTCGTTATATGGCAGAAATATATTCAAAACCGAGACAAACATGAAATAATGAACAATGAAAACAATGAAGTAAACGGCAACGGTAAACTGTACTGAGCACAGGCTCCAATATACAACATTTATTTACCTATATATACATCCAAGTCAGTTTTTTTTTAATTAAGTAAAAAAAAAATTAATTTTAATAATATTTTTGTCAGTCCTATACGACCTCATATATTCCGTGCTAACAAACATGAACATGTGGCCTTATCTGAAGCCAGCACTTCCTCGAGAAAATGCCTGCAGCTCTTCGTGTAGTCCGGCTTGTCTCTCCCACTTAAATACACACTGCGTGGAGCAAGTACACAGGAACTAAGGAAGCAGGATGGAGTCATGTTCTCTTCTGGACAGGCAAGGATGTGGGAACGTGAAAGTAATGGCGGTGTGATTTATCTTTACTTGATTGTATATAGTCCCACAGTAATGATTATGAATGGCGATTTTAACATCAAAAATTAGGCTGTAACAAATTTAAAAAATATATATACATATTTTTAGAAAATGCTGTATATATACCATTTAGTGTAGGAGAAAGTGGGCAGAGGTCAATGTCACATGATGTTAGAACATTATATCTATTCATTAAAGGCAACAAACACAGCAGCTAGGGCTACAGAGATATGATACAGACCACAAGAATTGTGGTGGTATTATTTATTTACAATCCTTAAAGTCTTTAAGAAGTCTTATTGTAAATGAATTTACAACCCCTAAACCACGCAATGGTCAATTTCTCCGAACATTGTAGCTCTAACAACATTTAACCAAGAACTTTAGATTCTTATATTACTATAGTTGATATGTATGACTTATATTATTAATATATCTAATATTATGACTTATTGTGGTTTATACATCAAAAGCTAAGTTAAGTCTTTCAAGAAATGTTCGACTGGTGCAATATGCGATCACACAGACTATCATCACATATATGGGTCTACTGTAACTGTCATCACATATAAAAATATATTGCCAAAATGTTTTTCATCATGTTCCTTTCTCCTCTTGAGTAGCATATGTGTTTCATACTTTATCTGACAGATGCTAGTCTCGCATCATTGGGTTATTTGCGAGACTTAATGTGAAATGTAATCCAGTCCCTATTGTCCAACTGTCACGGAAAGCGACACCTATATGCATACATATACCAGTATGCATCACACAGTAATTACTGTGTTTTCATCCATTCAATCGTCGTTGGACTCATGGCAGCGTGGAATCATGATGGCCACATTTTATACCTCAAAACGAAACCTTGCCAAAAGTCAATCTAACCATGTTGTATCATGTACAAATTGTTAACTGACCAGTTTTATGTTATCCACGTTTAGATCCATCACGGACACAATTTTCAAAATTTTCTGGCAAGGAGTAAAACCGACAGTCATAAGCTTAGTGAGGGAGACAACTAGGAACATCTGACATCAGGAGGTACTGGTGTGAAGAAATACATAGCCAGTATAACGAAGTAAATACCGAGCAATATCCAGCCTGAAACAGATGAAAAGATGCAGGGTCACTTAAGTATCATTAAACGTAATCCTGCAATGATTTCAACATTAAATGTAATAATGTGATAATTAAACGCGTTTTAGTTCAATGGTTAAACGGGTATTAATTTAATCATTAAATAGCATAATGTAACCATTAAATGTAATGATATAATCATTAATCATTTAATGTAATTATTTAAATGAAATAGTTTAATTGAAAGCGCAGGTTCTCTCGAGCTCATAAGTGTATGAACCTCTGAACAAAGTTAATTACCTTGAAAGTAGTTGCTTTTGCCATCTTGGATCGTGTAGTTCATCACAATGACAGAAAAAATCACAGCCCAGAAATGAATATCATTGAATACCAGGTAAAATCCGAAAGGCTGGAATAGAAAAAAAATTACATCTCATATGTGATTATTATTGAATAACAGGTAAAATCCGAAAGGCTCGAATAAAAAAAAGAACACAGCCCAGAAATGAATATCATTGAATACTGGTCAAATCTAAAAGACTGGAACACAAAGTAAATCACAGACCAGAAAGGAATATTATTGAACGCCAATCAAATACGAAAGGTTAAAAGAGTAAAGTCGTATTGCGTAAGTTACCGTTTTACCGTTTAACTATACAGGTAACCCACTGCGCATGTGTCTCTAGACTTATTATAAATCAAAGATTAAGTTTCGAGAGGGCCAGAGAAGAGTATTTAAAGTATCAGGCTCCGGGGTTGTGTCACTTACATAAATCAGATCAATGAGCACGAGGGTAGGAATCTGCACCAGGCAAACCTGGACAGCCGCTGAACTGCCGATCTCTAACCTGGAAGAAAAACAGGTTGATAGAAACAGAGCTTACACATACACATACTCTTCACAGCGCATGTGCCGCTCCTTAGGCTCGCTTTACATAACTGCCATCACTGGACAAGCTTGGCCTGTGTAGTCTGTGCGAATTACGTAGACTTGTTTAGACTTAGCGTTACCGCTATTGTCATCTCGCGTACCTATATTCAGCACCCATCCATAAAATTGTTTCAGATGCCTAACAGAATCATGCTGTGCGTGTTTTTAGATAAAGAAATCGCATGTGTATCAAGTTTAGATGGAAACAAATGTCGACACAGGGTTAGCATTTTATGACATCGCTGCATGCCTTATTACCCTGACCCCATTGACATTGGCGTTGTTTTCTGGACAAAATTTGCTTGTGGTGACAGTGATCAGCGAATGTAAAGAGTGGTGCATGCGCGGTAAGGAGTTTGGGTGTGTACCGGTGACAGGGATAGATTGGAATATTTGTACATTCAATTGGACATGAAATACATTCAAACATATGTGATGTGATAGTTACTGAATCAAAGATTTTCGTTGTGACTGTAAGATTTCTGTGATTGAGTCAACTATAAATCCATTCAATGCTGACGCCAAGACCTTGATATTTCAAAGTGTCTCTTTGTAGGCTAGTCGTTGGACTCCCCAAAATATGGCATGGTGAGGTAGTATTTTTTTCGGATTTGCATAATATACGTATAAATGTTTGTATATATTTAACTTTGTTTGTTCTCTATCAACATGTTATACTCAAGAATTAATCTATTAATTTTAACAGAAAGCCTATACCTGAGCGATGCCAGGATGTATATATTCTGTTATTATAACACAATGTTCTGTCATACTCAACATAATATCTCGTTAGTCTAACAGAACAGAATATGTGTGTTACATTTAACAGATCAGTCGGTTGTAATTTTAGCTGTACATTCTAGAATCACCAGACTTTCTGTTAAACCTAACAGATCAGTTTTTTTAGTGTACCTGCATTTGGACTGTCCAAGCTTTAGTCACATACAGCGTGTAAACTGTAATCAAATTTACAGAACTCAGCAGAGATTTAACCAGCAGATAAAAGACAATTAAATCATTTAATCATATAAGTGCTAACCGTGGTGGTCCATGGACATAATATAGTTGCATTCGGTTAAGTATGACATACCCTAATGCCACATTGTTCTGTAAAGCGAACAATACGCCGTTGACCACTTCCGGTAGATCGGGGACGATTGCCAGCAGCGTTACCCCGATGAAATACTGCAAGGACAAAATGAGTTATGAATAAACAATCTTATAATACCAGTTAATAAACGTATCTTAGTTTTTTGTTGCTTATAAGAGCCTAACCAAGTAGTAGGATAATCCATACATATACACAGAACTAGGAAGTTAAACCTAAATAAAGTCAGGGATTAAGCGGAATGCTAGGCAATATGATGTAGGATTCTTGCCAGCCCGTTCATATACAGCATTGGACCACTGGTCAATGAGGTCGCGTTTTCGAATCCAACTTCTCTGGTTCGTTTGCGACCTTAAGTCTCTGAGTGCCTAACAAATGTCGGTGGTTGTGTCCTGGATCTGCACTCTGACCTGGCTGGCTGTCTCACTCTGCAGCGAAAGCTGATCACTTACCTCAGAGATACCAGACATCTTTAGTATACTGTCACGACTTACGATGAAGATACCAGACACCCGAAGTAATCTGTGACCACTCACCTAAGAGATACCAGACTACTTCATTTTGTTGTGATAACTTACCTCAGATATACCAGATACCTGCAGCAAAGGTTGTATATTCTCTGTAGCCACATCAGCACAGAGAGAGATGAGGACAGCGCCGATTAGCATGATGACGGCTGACTTGAGGATGGACCACTGGGCCTGACCACGGTGAGCTGGTAAAAACAGAGGGTCAACAGGAATGTCACGCAGAAATTAATATATTACGTCTTTGATATAATTTTGCATATAGTCAGTTTGGAAAAAACAAAACAAAACAAAAAAAACAAAAAAAAAAAGAGCAACAATGTGCTTGCTAGTTTCCGGTCACATATGCATCACTGGCGGAGATTATAAAACGATGACAAATGCTTAACTCCGAGAGCACAAGAGGCCTCCACAGCTAAATGTACAAATCCTCACACTATAGACAATACTCTGCATTTTGGACCTATCTGTAAATCTTAAAGTATCGTTTAAACACGACCTTTGATCCGGACCCCTATTTGGATAACAACCAAAATTTAACTGATTGGTCCCTAGCCCTAAGTCAGTGATTTCATTCCTGCATGCATAGCTTTTTTCTGAAAAAGTAGCAGAAAGACAGATAGACAAATACAGGCCGACAAAAAACACAACCGTACCGGAGGAGGTAAATTTGTTTAATGAATCTACTACCGTTTGACTGTTCCTCGCCACTGTCCTTCCCGTATAACAGCTCTTTGTGTGTCTTCAGGGTGAACACCAGTCCTATTATGTAGGAGATCGGCAGCATGATGGCACAAGCATACACAAGGGGTTTGATGTGTGAGTCGTAAAGCTTTGTGTCACCATTAATTCCAAACTGTAAAGAAAATCAGCGATGTTTATTTATTACAGGTTATTTCTTAATTACTTGATTGGTGCTTATCGCCATCCTCAAGTATTTGTCATTATATATATGACGGTGCTTATGTTGACATGTACATGTATACGTAGCAAATTGTTATACGTAGACCGATCGTTCATTGTTGTTTTATTCCGTACTCAAAAATATTTCACTGGACACATCAGTATTTCGATGGACTGGTTCATGTGTGTAGAAAGACGGGCAGTGCACAAAGAAAACATCGGCATAAACTTGATCAGTCTCCCAAACCGAGCTTCAAATGAATCCAGCAAGAGCTAGATTCGCACATGCGACTTCTTAGGTTAATGAATGTAGTTGTCTTGCGGGAAATCTCGTTACATTTATTTATTTATTTATTTATTTACAAGGGACCTCCGTGGCTCAGTTGGTTATCTAATGACCCAGGAGTCTCTCACCAATGAGGTAGCTGTGAGTTCAAGTCCAGCTCATGCTGGCTTCCTCTCCGGCCGTATGTGGGAAGGTCTGTTTGCAACCTGCGGATGGTCGTGGGTTTCTCCCGAGCTGTGCCCGATTTCCTCCCACCATAATGCTGGCCGCCGTCGTATAAGTGAAATATTCTTGAGTACGGCGTAAAACACCAATCAAATAAATAAATAAATAAATAAATAAATATTAATTTATTTATTTGATTGGTATTTTACGTCGTGCTCAAGAATATTCCGCTTAAAATTTCACTGGAAACCCACAATCTTCTGTAGTTTACTGTCGGACCTTTCCACGTATGACCAGAGAGGAATCCAGCAGGAGCTACACGGGAGTTCACAGGGGTCGGATTGCTGAGAGACTCATCGATCGTTGCCCTGAACTAACACGCTAGCCATTTGACAACGGAGGACACATCCCGTTACATGGCGAGTAGCTGAAGTTAGGCAGCGGCATATTGAGACTTACAAGGGAATGGCTACAGTCCGAACACTGAAGACCGACATGCGTTCCGTTGGTTGAGGTACTGTTTGTTGTATAATCCTCGCACTTTTTACACTGTAGCGTTCCATACACTTTGGAAAAAATCGTTGGGGCAAATATCCCTGATGAGAAAAGATAAGGAAATGTGACTTAATTTTTGGAATCACTTGATTAGGAAACTATTACACAATGGCCCATTCCATCGCGGTGTCTACATTTGGTACGAAAATTGTGAATTCCTCTAGAAGAAAGTCTAACGAAACAAAATAAAGTTGTATAACAAAGTTGAGCCTAGCTAATAAACGATACCATTTTCTTATCAGAAAATAACACTAATATGATGGATCTCAGTTTTGGTATATAAACAATTTTTAAAAAAACTGAATGGTAAAGGTATCAGAAGTGAGCATATAGCTCATTTAAGTGTCCCCACCATTAGATATTCGACAGCATTCAATACCGGTAACAAAAACAGAAATAATACATATGAACAGTTTCGATATGCGTGACTCTTTTCTACAACTGTATAGTCAGACAATGAACACATCATTCTATACTGGCACGACGAAAAAACCTGATATTTGAGCGTACAGTGCATTGTTACGAAAAATTGTGAAATTTGAAATAAATTTTTAAACGTAAATGCTTCGACATATCTTTTCAGCCAATCAATAATACTTCATCTGTGGAAAGTTTTTAAAGTTGTGGTCTTATCATACCTGCCACAGATACGAAGAGAAGCGAAGCGCTGACGCCGGCAGATTGAGGGTTGAAGCTCTGAGTTCTGTACTTCAAGCCCCCAGCCACCATGCTCAAACCCTACAAATGAACCATGCCCAAAATAACCTGCCACATCCCGTGCAAATACCGTACAGCCTTATCCTACACTTTATGTCCCTCAGTAAATGAATGTCTCATGTTAAAACGCAGAATTCTATAATGTGTTTGACTGGTCTCATGTTAAAAAAGAGGAGTCAATAACTTGATCGACAGACAGACAGATAGACAGACACAGACTTTTAAAGCTGCTTGCTGCCGCTCACAGTTACATTCACACATTCATCTGAAGTTGTTACCAACGACATAGCAAAAAACTTCGCAGTGGGAAGACAGAAAAAGTATGGTAAAAGTTATATCCGAACCGAGCAATCAGAAGTACATGGAAGTTAGTCTGAAGTTCTTTCCAGAAATACAAACAATCTGAACGCAGTGGGAATAGACTGTATGAGAGTTTATTTTGTTTTGCTTTGGATTTATTGCGTCGCTTCCATCATTAGTTTGGTCAAATCACGACCCCCCCCCCCCCCGCAATGCGAATCAACAAACTCTCATTGTCTCATGCATGATAAGCGTCATTAGTACTTGCTCTACCGCACTCTGCAAAAAAAAACAAACAAACCAAAACTGTCCCCTAAAGTCCTTGGAAAATCACCAATGGAATGTGATAAGCAATGTATAGTAATATCAGAAGAGAAGTACAGCAAATCGACATATTTACTTTAGTTAGGGTTTTTATTGTAAAACAAGTCAAGCTTTAAGGTCTTAGGACTGGAGGATTATTCTACTCACGGGAATAAACATCATAGTAGCCAGCAAAGTACCTGCAAGCAGAGAAGTTATAAATTTTTGCGTCAAAACATTTCGTGTATCAGCCGTCAACCAAAATGGACGGCCCGGGTCAATAATTGCTAGGCCAATTCTCAAAGCGACGTTCAGCACAATTTAAAAAGAATTCAAAAGTATGTGAAGTACGAAATTAGGACGGAATCATGCAAAGAAAAGCAGTTGACAGTTTTCATTTAAAGCTGGAAAGACGTAAGGAATGTTCTAGGCGAATGAATGAAATCTGTACTCCAATCGTGTACCTTGCAAGTATATAAGCTATCGACGATCGAAATATGTATCTCGATTGAACTTTGACTGCAGCTGTTCAAATATCCAACGTGGCGATCTAATTCATCACGATGATTATATAGCCCCTAGGCCGGGATAATCGGAACTGGACACAATTATGAACAGAGCGCAAGAGATTCTGGGCTTTTTGTACTTATTTATTTAGCAGAAAACTATACTCATTGTGAAAGGTGATTACTTAGTACTTGCTAGATCGGTGATTTGATTAAATTTTAAGGCAGAACTCTACACTATTTCACTTATACCACGGCGATCAGGATCTTGGGTGATGAAATTTGCGTCCTTTGGATTAAGGGCCCATCAAGAATATAAAACAAGGCCTTAGATGAAAAAAACTAGGTTTAGACAAGTTACAGCTCCGCAGGGTATAGCCACGGACTAAAAGTTGTAACCAAACTCCGGGCGGTATCCTGGCATTATCTTTCATAAAATATGATCCATGTAAAATGATGCTCCTCGTGTGCCCAAAGGAATTGATGTAATGTGGTATTTCTGATGTTAGTTTTATTGTTGTTGTCAGGTGCCAAAGATGTACCTGCCATAGCCGACTTCACCAGCTCTACGAAGCAGTTACTGGCATTTTCCAGACCGTTAGCCAGAAATAGCACGTACAGGATGATCTCAACAAGTGAACCAAATGTTGCATTGAGGATAGCTCCTACAGCCAGTATACTCTGAGCTGCAATGCTGGAACAAAAGCAGTAAAGAGTTTAACAGCAGGGCCAAATGTTGCATTGAGGATAGCTCCTACAGCCAGCATACTCTGAGCTACAATGCTCGAACAGAAGCAACAAAGAGTTTAACAGTGTGGTCAATGTAGCACCTAGGACATCTCCTACAGCCAGTATACTCTGAACTGACATAGTAAATAGAGAAACAGTTTATAGCGCAAGTGCTATGTGATCTGGAAGATTTTTAATGTATCCTGTGAACGGTATATTATTTTGCTGATCAATATAACATCATTTTAACTTTACAAATTAGAAACAGCAGTCCTCTTAACACGGCAATCAAGCTTACTGATAACAGCATAATGACGTCAATTTGTATTACACTTGGAAGATTTTTTCTCTCTTAACTTACCATGCTATTCCCATTCCAATGTAGTAGGTTAGGGGAACGATAGCCAGTAGAGATAAGATGCATTTCTGATAACATAAATTGCAGGCTAACAATTATAAAATATGCAACAAAAAATTCTATTTTTTTAAAACTTATATTTCCGTTTACTAATAGGCTCTTACTTTATTAACACTAGTAATAAATACATTGTTGGGATTATTATTTTTCTGATTAGTGAGATCATTTTTGATTACCTTTGATATCTCCTTCCGAAAACTAAATAAATCATTAACATATACACCAAACGAAACACAGGTCAATATTGCTCTACACTGCCTTACACGTTTCCACAATTTTATCTTGACACGAACATTTGGACCATCATGAATCGCCAATACAATGTTGTGGTAAGCGTGACGTCACAGTGTTCACGTCATTGATTTTTGTGTACTTACGACAAACCCACTCGTGTATTCGTGTTCTTTGTCTGAATAACCAAGGACCAGGGTTATCACCACAAACAGAAGCAGGTCTGAACGCGCTAAGGAAAATGATATTTGGATTGGATGATTGATTCATTGACTGATCGGTTGATCGTTGTTCACAAACATGATAAAGAGTTTATCATGCCTCACATGACGTGATCAGTTTTATTGGTGGAGGAAACCGGATATTAGATATCACGCACCTTTCTACGTGACCCCAAAGTGCCGAGACTCATCGTGAGTAGTCTCAACGGAAGCAGTAGGTACATTTCTAGTTTAGAATAGAAACCGGAGTGTCAGGGGTAGATGTTTAGAGATTGCAACATTATTTTGTTATAACTGTTTCACCAGGGGTTTTTTTTCTTCTTTTCAACACGGAAAGCTAGTTTTAACAACATTTTGTCCAACAGGCTTTAAGAGATTAGAATATTTGATACTTTTTGCAGTTTCTGACCTATCTGTCTAACCTTCAGAAGACGACAGTTGGCATAGAAATGGTACATTTCGGGTTTTGATGTACTAGAGCCTGCAGAAGCAGTCACGTGTAGCCGGGTCATATCATCAGCATACGCATCTCTGGAACGTCATGCCTTGACATGCTATCTTGACATGCTATCAAAGGATACTGACGAGGACGATGTTCATCCCATCAATTGTGTACTTGTAGTAGTAGAAATTGACAGACTGTTGGGTGTACATGATGATCTCGCTGTGTTCAATTCTTGAATACTACAAAAACACGCAATATGCTATAAATAAACCATAAAAGGAGCATATAATAAAACAAACTGAAATAAAACAAATTAATCTTACTTGTGTATGTTTGTATGATATGCTTGGTGTTTTACGTCGTACTAAACAATTTTTCAGTCATATGATGACGAGGAGTCAGTGCTGTGTCATTTTGTGGCAAGGCGAGTCCATGCCGCCAAAGTGCTGCCATCACTGAAGTATCATATCGAAAACATGACACCCCACCAAGTCACACTGTACCGACACCAGGACAAGAAGTTTCTTTGTTCTAACCTGTCAATCTTGAGAGTCAAACCGTGCAGCAACAAGAACCATTTTAAAAGTCTTTGGTATGACCCGACCCGGGTTTGATCCCATGTGTCCCGAGTTCGAGGCGGTCGCAACCCTGTCTGTGATTATTTGGGGTATGTACTAGTATGTTCAGTGTTAACCTTAGCCTTAGGGCATGTCACCGTGAACCGAAGCAGCTCGAATCTACTTTGGGTTGGGTTTCTCACAAAATTCATTTACATGTAATATAAAAGGCTACAGCATTGAGAGTAAAACCAGAGTACTGATGACAGTGTGGTAGTAAATACAAATTTAAGATCTGAAATCGGTTTTATGAGACAAGTCTAATTTATTCTTGATCTATCGTGCAGTTTTACCGAAGTGATGGGTTTTGTTGTGAGAATTAACAACAAATGCTTTAGAAATTTTGGCATTAATCTTCTTTGGATATGACTTCAAATTAATCAAGTTGGCTCTATGCGATATAAGGGAATTGTTAAGATGATAATAAATTAGCCCTTTGCTTTGGGACAACATTTAATGAGTGAGTGCTTGGGCTTTAACGTCGTACTCAACGTCATATGTCGGCGAAGGAATCCTTAGAATGTATGTAATGTGCCTCCTTGTTGCAGGACGAATTTCCACCGTTCTTTTTCCTCGTGCTGCTTCACTGAGACGCCTTACCGAAGGCAAGTAAGCTGCCCCGCCCAAGCCATTATACTGATACGGGCCAACCAGTCGTTCCACTATCCCTTTAATGCTGAAAGCCAGGCGAGGAAGCTGCCCCTGGATCTGCCGCTCCCCAAGCGGGCGCTCTACCAACTGTGCTAGCGGGACCGATTGAAGAACTTTTATGACAGGTGGGTCTTAAGATAATTGTCAAAGATAATATGCGATCTTTCATTTTCGAACAACTGTTACGCCCGATGCTTGGTTTACACAAGACCGGAAAACAAATGTCACTCGGAGAAACTGAGTCCCTTGCACGCATGGTTGCAAGCAGCAAAGGGACTGAATTCATGGGCGTATTTGTACCAGGAGCATGTTACAAAGTGCAATGTCCGAGGAGAGTGAGGGTTATTTTGTCTTGACGGGACTTAATCAAGAATACAATTGAAACATACGGGTAAATTTGAAACAGATTTTGCGCACGCTGCATTAACGGATAATAATCTTGGCAAAGAAAGTGTAAGAACGAATAGCATGTGAAATTATTATTACTCTTTGCACATAATATATAACACATGTGATGACCATATGTAATAAATACCACTTGCTCAAGGAATATATATGGGCGAGGTCTACCATGAAATATGAAATAATTATCACCGTATCAAATGAATATATAGGAACGATTACCATGTGAAACATGGTAATCTGTATTTCTATCTGTATAGTTGAAATAACTATATCCGTATTTCTATCTGTATAGTTGAAATAACTATCACTCTTCCAAGCAATATATAATAAAGATCAACATGTAAATCAGTATCACTGTTTCCAAAGAACGTATACGAATTGAAATAATTATCACTCTTTTCCAGGAATATATGAGGACGACCGACATGTGAAATAAACTTAAGATTACCAGGTGTATGGTTCCAGTGTCTTCTATTTGAACCGCCTCTGGAGGCAGGAATAAGATCTTCTGGATAGTTTTAACATTCACCTGAAAGAGAGTGAAATAAGTGTGAATGATAATATTGTTGAATAGGAAAAATGTCAAAAAAGTATGGTAACATTCATAAAAAAACCTTTTGCAATAAAGTTAGATCAATAATTTAGTCACAAATATTTTCAATGAACACTGCATATGACATGCTGGGTTTGTACACAAAACTTACGTCTCCCGATCTACAAAACGGTCTAAAGCGACTGTAAAACGATGTCTAACACAAAAAACTAGGTTCCTTGGATCTCGAATACGGCTGAATGACAGTTACACGGTTTCTGACATATATTTTACTGGTACTGCACCAATTTTTATAAATTTCTCAGGAACATACCTTAGCAATAGGTATCGTGACCACCAGTATCCAGCTTATGAAAATGGTTATCCCGTGAACCAGCAGTAACAGTGGACAACCCAAGATCAGCCACACTATGGTTCTGGGGTTCGTCTGAGAACAGCAAAAAATATTATCTTAGTTCAGTTAATATTCCACCAATGATAATTTCAATTTTAGGATCGTAATGTACTTATTCTAAGAGAGCAGTGAACTGAAACAGTCTGCCTTTCTCACACCAACTTTCTTCACAACGCCCGGTGAAGCCTTCAAATCTTTGTCGCAGACACGACTTTTCCAATTCTTTTTAAAATTTTACAACCTGCATACCACATTTCTCGGCCTTCTTTCACAAACCATTGTAATTCAGTTTTTATTCAGTTTTCTGTGTAACTCTGAAAACGATATCAACGAAGAAAGTTACGAGAAAATGTTTGCAAAGTTTTACAAAACGTTTCAAGTTTGCTTCGTTATTTAATATTTATCTCATTGGTGTCTAACGTGGCACTCATTAATTATTTATCTACATGACGGCTAACAGTTTTATGCACAAAACGTAAAATGAACATGGGACGTCAGTGAAGAACCTTTCTTGCCTAAAATAGTTCGGACCTGTGTAAAGAAAATTGTTCATTAATTTCGATGTTTGCAATATTGTTTTTTCGCAAGCTGGTTTAACGTATGACTCATGAGAACAAGGACCAATTGCGCTTGGGCCCTAGTCGCCACATTGTACAGGAAAAGGTATTCCCTGATTATATATGCAACGGGTCACTTACCCAATAGTCCTTGTCAACCGTGACATCTTTGAGTGCGGCATGCTCAGAACCAGACCACGTGCCCGTCAACAGAGCCGTCGTCTCCTTGGCGGCTGGAGTGGCGCCCTCTGACGGGATCGCTCCGTTCAGGTGAGACTTAACTACTGCCAAATACATCGACGGAGAGTTGTTGATCTGAGGACAAAGCATGCGCAAAACACCGTGATTACACCGAGTTGTCTTAAGCCTTGCACAAACTCAACCTTAATTTCTGGTCTTATTCCTGAACTTGAACTTACTCCTGCCCTGACCCTCAGAGTAATAAGGGTGGGAAAATTCCTTTTCCAAGACAAAGCATGCAATCCAGTGATTGTCCACAAGCAAGAGCTTGGCCGAAATATGATGTGGAAGTACGCATACAGTTGGCCTCGTTATGATTACAGGAGTGTAGATAGTTCACTGTGAAGGTTACCATTATTCATACTTACATGTATTTGGTGGACAAACTTCCCAAAAGGCCATAGGAAGTATTTGGCCAACTTCCAACAGAAGGGACCTGTCAACAGTATTGGTACAATTTGAGCGACATGTTGTATCAGTTAAGGAATGTGCTTCACCAAGCTTTAAGTCACGTCAAGCTTTTAACCGTGATACATTAAGTTAATCTGTGGTAATTTACAGTACGCTCTACAGTACATCATAATCCAGAGGTCAGTTATCGGAAGCTTTCCCCACAATGTAGATCATTAGGCTGTGGCAACTTATAGTACGCTTTACCACCGACGAAGACCGTTAATCTACGGCAACTTATTGTAAACTTTTCCCACAGAGTAGACCATCATTCTGGGATAACTAGATCATTATCCTGTGGTAACATTACTGTTATCTTCCTCCACAATGAAGATCATTGTCTTGTGTTAATTTACAATAAGCTTTTTCTGACAATGTAGATCATTATCCTGTGGTAACTTACAGTAAGCTTTTCTCACAGTGTAGATCATTATCCTTTGGTAACATTACTGTTGTCTTCCTCTACAATCTAGATCGTTGTCTTGTGGTAATTTACAGCAAGCTTTTTCTGACAATGTAGATCATTATCCTGTGGTAACTTACAGTAAGCTTTTCTCACAATGTGGTCAGTTACAGTAAGCTTTTTCCCACAATGTGGTAAGTTACAGTAAGCTTTTCTAACAATGTGATAAGTCACAGTAAGCTTTTCCCCATAATGTGGTAAGTTACAGTAAGCTTTTCCTACAATGTGGTAAGTGACAGTAAGGTTTTCCCACAACGTGGTAAGTGATAGTAAGCTTTTCCCCATAATGTGGTAAGTTACAGTAAGCTTTTCCTACAATGTGGTAAGTGATAGTAAGCTTTTCCCCATAATGTGGTAAGTTACAGTAAGCTTTTCCTACAATGTGGTAAGTGACAGTAAGGTTTTCCCACAACGTGGTAAGTGACAGTAAGCTTTTCCCCATAATGTGGTAAGTTACAGTAAGCTTTTCCTACAATGTGGTAAGTGATAGTAAGCTTTTCCCCACAATGTGGTAAGTTACAGTAAACTTTTCCCCACAATGTGGTAAATTACATATAGCTTTTCCCACAATGTGATAAGTTACAGTAAGCTTTTCCCACAATGTGATAAGTTACAGTTAGCTTTCTCCCACAATGTGGTAAGTTACAGTTTTTTCGACAATGTGATAAGTTACAGTTAGCTTTTCCCCACAATGTAGTAAGTTATAGTAAGCTTTTTCTACAATGTGGTAAGTGACAGTAAGCTTTTCACCACAATGTGGTAAGTTACAGTAAGCTTTTCCAACAATGTATTAGGTGACATTAAGCTTTTCCCAAGTTACAGAAAGCTTTTCACCACAATGTGGTAAGTTACAGAAAGCTTTCCCCACAATGTAGATCATTATCCTGTGGTAACACAGTAAGCTTTCCCCACAATGTAGATCATGAGGACATTCTTGAGTGAACACCAATCAATCAGTCAAAAATGGATCATTAGGCTGTGTAAACATAGGGTAAGATTTGCTATTATGGTGGTCATCACCCAGTGTTAACTTACGGTAAGATCTCCCCACAATGGTGATCATCAACAAGACCCCGACAATCAGATAGACGAGAGATATCCACCAGCCAAACACTAAGACATACAGCAGGTTACTCAGCCGTATCGTGGACACTGAAATAAAGACATTCTGAAGGCTTAAACATTGATATTAATCAATTGTGAAATAGTTACACTGAAGAATGAAGACAAAACTTCGGAGTTGATACGAACTGAATCTCATCTCTGGAACGACTGTACTTTATAAACTAAAATCTTCACTCTGGGTGAGGCGGGGTGGAAATCGATTGGACACTTTCAGTGTTTCAGTTGGCAGAACACTCGGAGAGGGAGAGGGTTCAAGGCTATGAGTAGAGGATTTGTGAATTCCCCGGCTGTCAATGTCCGTGAGCCCTTGGGGACATTCAGGTTCCCCCACACATAACACTTACAGCAATAGTATAAGTAAAAAATCACAACCATGGTTTTCAACAAGAACAAAATAAATAAATCCTCACGCTGAAGTTAAAGATTATATCTGTCATAGCGTTACCGGGTACGTCGTGAGCTCAAGTGCGTATTTTTAAGTCTATAATATAAAATCACATTTCAACATATAAATCTGTGATGATACTCAGCGTTTTGAAATCGAGAACTGTACTAGATAATTTCAAATTCCCAGTTCGTTTTTGTTCATTTACCTGTGACAGGCTTTATCTTGCTGTCGTCATCGTACAGTTCCTGGATGGCGTCTGGTTGGTCATCCAGTGTCAAACGAGTCTTCCATTTCTTAAAGCCGAACTTAAAAAAAATTACAACAGTGTTAAAACAACTTTAACGCTTCAAATTAATCAATCATAGATTATATTTCTCCATCTCTGAACTTTGGGTTCGAGATTCAGAAGAAATCTGTGCATCAGTTCACGAAGAAAAAAGTGCGAACCTAAATCAACATTTCTATGACATATTTCCAAAATAATAACGAAATTCAGGGGAAAAAAATGAAACTGATGTCTTGAGTAAAATCTGTTTTTGTGAAATATTCACCCGTCTGTAAGTATTTAAACATACTAGAAATGCTGAAAAGTTATGATTTTGAATATTTTAGGAATGCTTTTATTTGCATGTACGTGTCCAACTTACCAGATAATTGTTTATTGCTTTCTGGGCCTCAATGGAGTTTTCGGCTTCATCGATTGAGTTGTATATTTCCAGGTTTCCAGCGGACTTTGACATGGGTTTCGTTATGCCATTTTCGGTTGGCCTCCGTCTCGGTGTAATATCCGAACACGAAGAAGAGAAGGGATCTGACTGGACTTCCTCTTGTGACGTCGACCAGTAACTAGGCAGAGCTGATGTCCCGGCAGAAGTAGATTGCTTCTTCTCAGAGTCAGCCATTCTGAAGGATGAAAATAGGCTGTTTATTAGTAAAATAAATAAATAAAAAAATAAATAAATAAATAAATAAATAAATGTCATGAAGATGATCAGCAGTTCACAGCTGATAAAGTTGTCAATATTGGTACAGTAAAGGTAAAGAGAAGCAGCTGAACAAAACTCGCCATATTTTACTGCCACATATGTTACATAAAACACATAGTCATCATTATCGGTGTGCACTTTTGCCTTCTTGCAGGAATGGTTAGGCCGTGGTTGGTGGTCATCTTACAATCGCTGGGACACACTAGGTGCGGGTTCAAATCCGGCCCTAAGCAGAGAATTTGTAGATTCTCCCGTTTTTATAAGTGAACAATTCTTGAATATGGCGTTAAACAACAATTAAAATCAAAATTAAAATCAAATTCATTGCCTATCGTGTTCAATCAAGGTTGCATGCGTTCTACTGTGAAAAGTCGAGTCTAAGTTATCCTTCTCGTATACACCATAGCTGCCCTGGGCAGATGACTTAAGTAGAATTTATATGCATCAAAATGTGCTACGGTCATAATGCAAGCTAATATATAATCGTGAGGTTTGATATCTTTCCACCATTTCTCTACGCACATTACGTGTGTGTATTCGTCTGTCAACGTCAATCCTTGATAACTCCATATCAAAATGTGCGAATTCTAGGTGTGAATTATTTCAGCTGTCATTCCCTTGAAGAAGGCTAAACCCTTAACCTTGAATCCCAGCTCTAATTCGTTGGGTCTCAACCTGCGACCAAGGGATAAAAAGTCTACATCTGGTAAGCCAGATGCCGGGTTTATGTCGAGTCGTGTCAACCCGAAGGCTTATATAGTCAGTCACAGTATTTGTGCGCCTGATATTCCGCACATGTAAGCAATGCCCAGTGCATGCACTGTGTGAATATTGTGACCGTGTGCGGTGTTCCACTGAGGTAGTATCCACTATTAATATGTTGGCATTATATACAACCGCATATGCACTGACACAAAAGGAACAAAATCACCGCATATGCACTGACACAAGGAAACAATATCACCACATATGCACTGACACAAGGGAACAATATCACCACATATGCACTGACACAAGGAAACAATATCACCACATATGCACTGACACGAGGGAACAATATCACCGCATATGCACTGACACAAGGAAACAGTATCACCGCATATGCACTGACACAAGGGGACAATATCACCCTGTAGGCACTGACACAAGGGAACAATAACACCGCATATGCACTGACACAAGGGGACAATATCACCGCATATGCACTGACACAAGGAAACAATATCACCGCATATGCAGACACAAGGGGGACAATATCACCCTGTAGGCACTGACACAAGGGAACAATAACACCGCATATGCACTGACACAAGGGGACAATATCACCGCATATGCACTGACACAAGGGAACAATAATAAACAGAAGGACATGTTTTCTTAATTTGAAGGGATCGTGTAGTAAGAGAGAATTACGTAAGAAAGCATTGCGTTGAGCAGCAATCAGTCATTCAATCAAATGAATTGTATTCAATTAAAATTTTCATCTCGCATAACATAGGGTGGGGAAATTATAAATTATGGGCGTGCATGGGACTCCATGGAATATTTACTTTTTTTACGGGAAAAATATGTATAAGGTTATGCGATTTCTGGAATATACTATAGCAAAATGCGGGATACCTTGATATTGACAGTAGTCCAGCATTGGTAAGGTCTAATGCAACATATGATCAGAGAAATGTTTGAATTGCCTGACGGCTAGATTTAACTTACAGTTATATGTATGTATACTCAAAAATGTTAACATTTACCTATACTTTTGTTCACAGTAGTGGCCTCAGTGGCTCAGTTGGTCAGCGCGCTAGCGCAGCGTAACGACCCAGAAGCCTCTCATCAATGCGGTCGCTGTGAGTTGAAGCCCAGCTCATGCTGGCTTCCTCTCCGGCCGTACGTGGGAAGGTCTGACAGCAACCTGCGGATGGTCGTGGGTTTCCGCCGGGCTCTGTCCAGTTTTCTCCCACCATAATGCTGGCCGCCGTCGTACAAGTGAAATATTCTTGAGTATGGCGTAAAACACCAATCCAATAAATAAACAAATAAATTCTACATAGTATTTAACAGAATATTCCGCTTCATGAACGGGCTATGGTCTTCAAATACAACGCAACCATATATAGGGTGTCAGACATCCAAACCCATGCGGTGTCTCGTCCTATACGGATTTTCAACACAACATCAACTCGTACAAAACCATTCCAGAATTTAGAAAACACTTCACAATAACCTAATAGAGTGATGTAAAATCGCAGATCTATACAACAAATCAGTTTTTTGACATATCGAAATTTAAAATGTTTGTATACAACACTTATTTTGTGGTTCAAAAAGCTTTGTGCAAATGTTAAATTTTGTGCGTTATCGGATATTCAACACCTAGAGGAGAAAGGGCTTCTGGCAACTAGATAGGGAATCGTCCCACTTCGGTGCAGCAGTGAGATGTAATTTTTTTTTTCATGCAGAATCTTAGCAGAAGTTCGTGAAAAATTGGAGTAATGCGATAAATACTTTTTCTTCTATCGAAAGACAAAACTAGGGTTAAAAACAGATTTTGCTATTTTAAGGCATTTTCTGCGGGGATTCCCTTCATAATAACAATATGATTACGTGATCCAAAATCATTGCCACATATTTCGTGTCTAGGTACGGAGTAGTAAGCTATAACGAAGTATCGTGTTGGTTCACGCAATCATATTTTTTCACATCGAAAAAACAGAAATAATTTGGAAGCTCAGAAGAACCGTATATTCACCCTTATATTTTATGGCTTTTAACGTATTAACGGCATTGATCCAGTTGTGACATGATTATTTTGAAACCGTTCTGTCGAATACGATGACACGTTCCATTCCTATAATCACAAGCTTTTTTTTTAGGGCTTAACAAAGTGAGATAATGGAGGGAGTGTTGAAATTGAAAAACACAAGAAATTCTTTTTTTTATATTTCTTCATATACTGTCAAGTTACCTGTTAGATAAGTTTAAATATATTATTGTAAATAGATACAGATTATATGTAGTATTATTCCAATCAATCCAATAATCGTACAATTACACTGAGAAATGGGGTGTTTTCAGTTTAGCTTCGTAATATATGTTTATTAAAGACACTCTCATATATTCACTGTATAATTCGTAAGACAAAACTTGTTTCCAACACCAACATCAGACGAAAAAAGATATTATCCTATGCAGATTGTTAACAACGAATAGTTTAGCTTGGCCTTTTTCATCGGCTACACCTGTAACATTACATTTTAAATCGTATACCGGGGAAGCCCTTGCGTCAGTTCACAGACGATATGTCGCCGTTAGCAGGTTGGCAATAGATCTGAGTGACAGCGGGACGATTTCCCATCTTGTTGCCAGGGGTTCTTTAGGAATAAATTATGGTTTCAGACTATGATACAGGCTTTGTGGAATTTTCCCCACATGTATACGTTTCAGTCCGACATATATTCAATGACCTCTGTAGTCTAGAAGCGATGAAACCATTTACGGAGGGCTACCTCCTAGGGTATCTAAAGAGTGGCTGCTTGTGGGTGGTGCCTTGTACGTTACGTCAGTTCTGGCTGTCTTAGACAATGGTGCACATAACTAAACTCTGGTAAATTGAATCCTTGTTTACACTGACTATACATAACCAAGTTATCTTGTATACGGTCAGTTGTCACGGGTGGGGACAGCTGCTAAGTCACACAGTTCTTAACCTCAATGATAAGTCATACACGCTTAATGTATATATGGTATCCTTTATACAGTGCAACACCAAACCAACTGAAATACAGTATTATGCTTTTCACAGTAGTTTTCGTTTATTTCCTGTTCAACAGTTATTTATTCTATAGAATTTGGTATTGATTTATCTCTTGGAAAATGCAACATGCATGCAGTCAAATTATAGTGTTAAAAATTAAGGTTAGGTAATAAGAGGTGATTTACAAGAAAAGTTATGAAAAATAGATTTACATTTATTCTGACTATGGGTTCCAGTGTCTTTTGAGTGAAGGAATAAGTCATATTTTGACAGTTCTCATGCTTATTTTGTATTCAAATGAATAATAATCTCTTAAAAGTGTCTTGAAAACTTTTCAGAATGGTTGACTAGCTAGAACTGCACCTCAAAGCCATGACGAGGTAAGGCTGCACGTACTTTTCACGAGGAAAGTTGAGAAAGGCATTGCGATCATTAAACCGTTCAAGGAGCACTTTTTCCTGCAAACTAACGATTCTTCAGACTGCTTAGAGAGTAACATAACTGCAACCAGATTTTAAAAAAAAAGCCCAACCTACCTGTCCGAAACGCATCAACTGACTGAGACGAAAACTCTAGCTGATCATGTTATCAAATGTGTTGTCGTCTGCCCTTTCATGACTTGGTGGGATATAGATAAGTACACAAAGATTTTCCCCATAGTAAGAAAAGGTTAGATACTAGCTGAAGATTAGCACCTGTCCATTTTATATCTAACACCGGGCTCTATCAGTAGTCCAAATTCCATTTGTATAACATAACCGATTTTAAAAGGCTTCACTTACGCCTCAACTCTCAACTATGATGTCATTATGTCTGTCCAAGAAAACGATACCTTATTAAATAATTTGTGCGACGTCAATAATCAAGTACGTGTCCAGGCATGTAGGTCTGTTCGTGAAATGAATTTCACGAGCAAGTTTTCAGTAGAACGACGATATCCTGGTAAGTCTGAAACAAAACGATGACAATGTTACAAACTTGTATTCGTCTTATCCTGCGCGTGCTTCTGTCCCTTTTCAAGGTGACACCTCTGTTGGATGAAAATTGACAGAATATCTGGTATACTTGTGGAGTTCCGAATTCCTCTGATCGAATATTTCAAATTGAACGATTTCAATCTGACCATAAAACGGGGGATGTCATAAAGTGGATAAGGTTAGACCAATGAAGATGACAGTCCTTCGCCTTTGCGGTGGCAACGTAAACTCATTAAAAGAATTCCGTTCGATGGAAAACAATATGTATGGTAAGATTAACATTATATCATGATATGAATTGACTTGGTCAGTTAGCCAATATTTACATAACAATAGAATTTAGTGATCCAGTCCACTTTGCAAAATATATATGTTTGAGTCATATATAGTGCTACCTCAATAAAATGCTATGGCATGAGACATGCCATTTAAGACATCAGACATGACACCCTGCACATTCACAGTATGATAATATTGTACTGACCAATACTAGGCTTGTAGACCTGTATCCTTCACAAGTAATGAAATAATAAGAATGTCCACAGAATTTGACCAATATCTGGACTCAGCCTGGGTCTTTTCCTTACGAAGAAGTTAACTTCATTGGTCACCGGTTTCTGGTTATCAAAATTGACACATTAGATATGACACCCCAAACAATCCTAGTATACCCACACCGGACCATTTAGTACTTGGCCAATTCACTTATTATTAACCTCAAGCGAGCAATTACCTATATTGTATTTAAAACAATTTTGACTTGACCCAATTTTTCACAGATTTGGAGTAACAAACTTTCGGGAGGGGAGAAACAAGAAGTTAACTGATGAGTGAAGATGTATTTATAAGGCTTATATAGAAAATATTATTACTGAAACAACAAACATTGGCATTTCCAGTTTATTTAAGACGCATGTGAGCTTTTAAATATCATGAAGACCATTGACTACGATGATGAGGTATAATAATTAAACAAAAAAGCAGGGGAACAAACTAAATACAATCGTAAAAGTAAAGGGCAATTCAGGACAGTTTCAGAATATTAGTATTCTATTAAAATTGATCAATCTTAAGTGCTGGTGTTGGCTACATCTGATATAATAATGCCATAAGCAACCCATGCCAGTTTCAGAGTATAGCATAAAAATACAGATTAACAATAAAAGAAATACTTATCCAGTTAAGAAAGATGTTTACACACAACACAGCACCAAGCATGTTACTATTTATTTCAGGTACAGGATGCAAAAATGATTCCAGAGAATTAATTTTAACGTATGGGCTGTATTTCATATCTCATGCATCTTGCAGTGAACTTCACTTTCATTTCTTTCCAAGATGATGTATATTTAATAACTGATCATTTCACAATAATTTTATTAGCATATAGGTATTATATATAGGTACGAGATATAGTGAAGTAAACTTGAACTACAAACAGTTAAATAGCTTTAAAAGCAAGCACCTTACGGTCACCATATCTGACCGTTAATTTTACAAGATAACTACAAATCCAGCACATTCAGACTCAACATGCTGAGGGACTGCTTCTTAGGGTTGTACAGCCGCTTTCTGGGTAGACTCGTACCTTGCAGTTTCTTAAAGTTTCCTAAATTTCTTTTCCCCTTAGTTTTGTTGTTGGAGGATATGTTAACTCGGCGCGTGGCGGGAACTGATATATGACTGTCTGATAAATAATTCACTTCCTGGTCATCGACGTCTTCTAGTCTGAAGTGAGATATCTCTGTGTCAGTTTCTGTGTCCTTCTCTAATTCAGTCGTGGAATCAAAAATCCCGCTCTTTCCCGGTCCATTGACGACGATGAGACGCGAGGTGCTGGACCGCCAGTCCACGTCACTATCCTCTTCGTCGGTTGAAAAGACAACTTTTGCTTTGGGGCGCAGGAAGCTTTTCGGGGTGCTCGGCGACTTTGGAGTGGCTGCTACATCCACATTTGATTTGCGATTCAGTTTAGTGCCAAACGACCAAGCATTTGTCAACATGCCATCAGCCACCGGAGGATTTTCGGGTGTTGGCTGCGAATCTTGTTTTTCACTTGACCCATTATTTTTCTGCGCCTTCTTACTATTGCCGTCCTCTAAGTTTGATTTGTTTGGTAATGGTCTACCCAATGGTTGCTGTGTCACTACGGTGTCAGGTTTCGCTTTTCTTGTCTGCTCAGTTTTGGGTTTCACATCTTCGGCCACCCAAGACTTATTGGCTCTAGACGGTCCCGTGGTTTGAGCTTCATCGCCAAAGTGAACTGATCGTCTATGACTGGGTATGGCTGTGACGGGCCTCTGTGGCGCGGCCTCCGACCGGGCGTACTCATCCATGCCATTCCCCATAATTCTGCTCAACGCGCCGTCCGTGGTCCGTCGAATTTCCTTCAAAATGCTCTTCGGTTTACTTAAAAATTTTCCATGTTTATCCTTTTTAACTTTGTTAAAATACGCAACCTGCCCGTCAGACACGACAGAGTCACACGGGGACGTCGACGTCAGACCGGAAGAGTCGGAGTCCAAAGTATCACAAGACAAATCGCTTCCGGATTCGCTTCGGGTAAAGCGTCTTTGCTCCTTAAATTGTTTATTTTTAAACCTTTGCACGTGAGTATTCAATCCATTTTCTTTACCTTTTACTGTCTTCTGCGGGGACCTACTTGCGGGACTGTCCGTGCCTGTCGTCCCAGAGGATGAAGATGAGTCTTCCCCCAAGGATATCACATCGCCCCCCTTGTATGCGTGACCTTTGCGTTGGATGTGACCTTCGTCTTGGCCCCGCTCATAAATCTTACTAAATCTTGTCAACTCTACTGGGTCAGCCGTCAGAAGCATTTCACTTGTGACAACACGATTGGTCAGTCCTGAACGCTCGTTCTTCGGCTTTCCGGAACCCAGTCCAGGTGACTCCACCTGGCGGATATTATCGGCGTAAAGAGGAGAGGGCGTGTTACCGGAAGTATTGCTACTTTCGGACAACTCAAAACCAGAGTTGTCTTCGCCATTCCGCCTGGAAAGTCTAGGCGTTCTTTTGTCCTTTCGTTTCCTAACCCTGGGTGATTTATTCCCTCCATTGGTGTTCCGTGTCTGCTCTAGTGTTTCACTGCCTTGCATCACTTCGCTTATATTGTCAGAGACATGTTCATCTTTTGGTTTGCAATTTGACTTCCGTCTGTTGTGTTTAGGGGACGAGCATCCACTATCATCTGATGTCTCTGTGACACAAAGGAAATCGTTATATATTTTACTTTTGATAAATATAAATACTTTAGAGACTGTATTTTTAGACCAAACTTCAAAATTACCACACCGTAATTTAAAATATAAGAAAGTGATGTTTTTTTAAATACATTTTTTGTTCATAAAAAAGGAAGAATGTGTGTAATCTGAAACGAATATCTATTCAAACGTTATCTATACTGACTTCCGCGTCGACAAGAAATGGCTGCCGTCTGATAAACAGTCCGTGGATAAACTGGATGATGTTACGTATTTCCCAAAAAAATAATCACGATTTAATTAATACCTATTTTCGACAAGCATCAAACGACATTCAATACACACCGTTTGCTGACCTTCGTTCCTTTTTTACCCAACAACCATCATGCAGTCTTACATCAAGGTTAGGACTGATGTTGTAGTCATCGTATGTACTCTTTCTTTGGATCTGAAACAGTTTAAGGGCCGTTTTTGTGAGAAGAATTCATCCTATAACTACTGATACGCGGGTTTGTTAAAATAGGTATCACAGAGATAGGTATAGTATATGTTTATTTGATTTATTTGATTGGCGGCCGTACGTGGGAAGGTCTGGCAGCAACCTGCGGATGGTCGTGGGTTCCCCCCCTCCCCACCATAATGCTGGCCGCCGTCGAATAAGTGAAATATTCTTGAGTATGGTGTAAAACACCAATCAAATAAATAAATAAATTTATTTGATTGATATTTTACGCCGTTCTCAAAAATGTTACACTTATACGGCGACGGCTAGGAGGAAATCGGGCAGAGCCCGGTTGAAGCACACGACCATCCGCAGGTCGATTATAGACCTTCTCACGTGCGACCTGAGAAAAAACAGCATGAACTGGACTTGAACTCACCGCAGCCACATTGGTGAGAGGCTCCTGGTTCATTGTGCTGCGCTATGTAGTCTAACGATTAGGCCGAGACACCCTCCGCCCCACCCCTCCTGCACCACCCCTCCGTCCCGCCCGCAAGATAAGTATAATAAGTTTCAAATATAACTGCCCAATGACAACTATGTTAGAGCAGATATTTTAGTTCACTGGCGCTCCGCGTCGTGCTTTGTTTTTCATGACTCCGGCTACTGGATTCTATGGTGAATAGCTTATCATTCAAACAGCCTGCTCTTACTCTTATTAAAAGACGGCGGACGTTGGTGAGGCTTCTTCGATTCAAAAATTTAAACGGCTGTAAAATGGACTGGCTCCTTGCAAGAGACTGTTAACCTCGGAATCCAATGATCAATTACATTTAAAGGAAGAAAAAAGATGCGATACAAATCCTCGGCGGAGAATTTTGGAACCGCCATCACTTACCCTGCCCGAACTTCGCGAAAGTTCGAATTCAAAACATGGTGGACGTTAGTCCGAATACTCCGATTCAAAAGTTTAAACGGATGGATTATTATCAAAAGATAGTTTACTGGTGCACGCTTTGCCTTGTCTACTCTTCTGATGCGTTATGTAATCAGTGCATACCAAATATAAGGACGGGCTCGTGTTGCATCGAAGCTGAGTTGCCCGCTTCGGGAGGGTCCAGGGTCAATCCTGGGCCGAGTCCCACCTAAGACCTTAAAAGAGGAAGTTGCAACTTCCTCGCTTGGAGTTCAGCATGAAGGGGATAGTGCAACGACTGCTTGACCCGTATCAGTATAATAGCTTGGGTGGGACGTCTTACTTGCCTTCGGTAAGGCGTCTCAGTGAAGCAGCACAGGATAAAAGAGCGGTGGAAGTCCGTCCTGCAACAAGGAGGCACATTGCATGCACTCTAAGGATTTCTTCATCGTCATATGACTGAAAAATTGTTAAGTACGACATAAAATCCCAAGCACTCACTCACTCACTCGAAGTGAGTTTTACGTAAGGATGGGCCAAGCCTACCTTTACGATATCACAGATACATCACCTGGTACAGACAGGACTGGACACCCCAAAGCGGCAGGCACAGCACGCAGCAGAGAACTCGGTCCCGGGAGAGGACTGGCTGGTACGGCTCCCCGCTCGTCACGATCAGTTTGGCACCTAAAGATTCGCACCTTGGCCCCAGGACCGCCCGACACCATGCCTCAACACTGCCGTTCAGATCAATCTAACAACACCACACCATATACAGTTTGCAGGAAATCAAACGTCAGTTTTCAAACAAAATGTCAGCTGTGAGTTACGGACCGATTTTCAAATAAACTTTTACCACTTTTGAAGTATGTTACGCCTTTGAAATAAAAGTTACCACTTCTGTAATAATCCTGCTGACTACTTTTGAAATAGTATTATTAGTTGACCTATTACAATGAAAGTTACTCTTTCGGAAAAAAAATTACCAGTCTTGAATAAAATGCTTTTTGTATTTCCAAAGTGGTCATTTTTCAATTTCAAAAATGGAACTTATATTTCAGCATGGCCAATTCTTTACAATAAAGTGGTTTTGTTCATACCTGGTATTTATTTTAAAAGTAGCAGTTGCAAACAAGAATTAGAGACAAAAAATGATTTTAAAGAATCGGTTTTCAGTACATGAAAAGCTTTCCTTGGTTAAAGTGCAAACGTTGCTAGCATATAGCTTAAACAGAAAGAACGACAGAAAGAACACAAAGTATATTTCATAAGAAATACAATTTAACACTGCCCATGAAAATAGATTAATTTACCTTTTTGTCAACCGAGTAAATTACATTAGAAGCAATGGATCCAAAGTACGATTAACAGACCACGGGGAAGTCCTGTATTCTAAAAGAGTCTTTCACTTTTAAATGTAAAGCCAAATGTATATTTGCTAGAAGAGGAGGTTTGTATTCCACGGGATCTGCCCGGTTCCCTCTGTCCATAAACCTGGCCTGAAAAATTCTTGACTGTGGCGTAATAAATAAATAATAAATAATAAATGTAATAATAATGTAAATAAATAATACATAAATAAACAGAATGATATTCTAATCATCACAATAAACATACCTGAAGACAGAAGTTCTTGCCTGTACTCAGACTTTGTTCGGCCTCGTTGAAAGCCGAATCGAAGGTTTCCCTGACTGAGTCGTCATCGGGATCTATCATCAGCAGGCATGGCACTGAGGAGGAAACCAGAGCAAACTGGCGTTAAAGCATGTCGTTCTGGTGGTTGTATCGCGAGTTAACATTGCATTTACAGCATAAAGTCATGTAACATAAGTCGAAGGTTTCCCTGACTGAGTCGTCGTCCGATTCCATCGTCAGCAGCTGGTTATATGTGGTTTAAGTGACTTGGAATGTAACAAAGCTCTACTGACATATCAGGATATTGTGGAGTTCACCAAACCATAGCTGTACCGGCAATTTGTACCTAAACTTAAAATCAACGTGCGCTCGTGTCGCCTGTCCCATGATTTTTTTCTACGATCATTGAAAACTGCTGACTGTTTCTCTTTGCGTGAATTATTTTCTTAATGTCGTACTTTCTTAGTTCTTTCTTGGTTTGTATCGAACGTTGAATTGGCCTTGCGATTATTGGCGTGGAACGTCTATTTTAGTTGGCGGCTAGTGTAAGAATATATGTGTTGACGCCTCGATTCGTAAAGTATAATGCCGTAAGTGTTAAGCCATCGTAGGTTTCTTGCCTGTTCAAAGTAATACTGGCTTTCGGTAAAGCCAAGGTGTTGGCTATCTGCCCTATACGTAACCGTGCTCAAGTCTACAAATGCCAGTTCCATTAGACAGCGCTTGTGACCTCAGCAAAACCCAATGAATGTCTCTTCGGCCTACATTAATATTACCACACGTATGTCATAACGTCGGGCGCTTAACATCTGATTAAGATATTTATACAAGGCGTTCTTTATAATGTCCTGCTCGAAACGTGAGATAAACCATTCCATAAGGCATTGTTTACCATCTTCCAATCGAGATACGAATTATTGTATTCATTGTCTTCATATTCACCTCTAATCTAGATAAGACATTCTTCAGCATGCTCTAGATTTGTGATGGAAATATGTTTTACGGTACCGCTATCCTTTATCTATGTTATTATGTAAGCTTGGGGTTTTACATCGTGCTTAGCAATTTTTTAGTCATATGACTACGAGGAGTCATTAGGTGTGTGAAGGCTACATGTACTGTTTGTGTCTTCTTGTGGCAGGGCGAGTCCATGTGACCAAAGATCATGCTGGACGCCAAGGTCTTAGGTGTGACTCGATCCAGGATTGACACTGGATCTACCGCTCCCGAAGCGGATGCTCTACCAACTGTGCTATCGGGACCGGTTGCATAGTTTGCCACAGTGTTTACCAGTACCAGTTTATTTCATGGCAATTTTATTAATATAAATATTTTTAAATACTACATGATGCGACAGATATGTGTATTGATTTTGTCTTACCCCTGGTAGCGGTGCCCCACCTTGTGGTATAGCGGGCTATTGACATCCCGAGTATGGACATCCGGCCCGTCAGTAACGTCCTCAGTTTACCAAGTTCCCGAATACTCTCCACTGTGATTACCCTGAACATTAAGATCTCAAGTAAAGGGAAAGTAGCAACTGGGCAACATTTCAATTAAGAGTGGAATAAACACGATTCTGACAATTTCTGCAAAATGCTTAAACTCAAGATGTTTGGACCAATTTTGATCTAGGTAAATTTGAGCGTTTTGATTGGCCTGAAATGTCGACTTTTGCTTTGATGCAAAATCTCCAGACAATCTTCACAGTATTAGTTCAAACCTCTGGCCGGTGACCATTCATGTCGTTTTATCTGACGTAGTTAGGTCATAAACTTGACCACCGTCACATAGGAAAAAAAATCCCTGTGCTCAGTCGACAACAACAAATACATAAATATATATACTGATCCATGCGAGAAATAATACACATGTTGTTTGCGTGCATCTTTTGCTTAGTGCCCACAAAGTTCCTTTTAATATTATTTTTTTCCCATTTCATTATTCTTGTTTCCTTTCATCAGAAATGTCCTCATGATGATATATTTATATTGCCCGACCCAGTGGCTATATAGTAACACTGGTCAAATCATCACTAGCATTGCCTCTCCGGGAAAGTGCCAAAAGTGCAGGGTTTAAAGCCTAAAAGTTATGAACCGCCTGGAAATTCAAATACAAATTTTCGGCTTCATTCAGGTAACCATTTGGGAAGATAATTACAATTCTTGTCAAGCAATAAACAGTTCCTATACCAGTAGCTTCTTTCTTTTAGCCAGTCGCCTATATCCAGCTGTCTTTAAAATCAACCAAATTCGCTACCACAATTGCCCTTAATCAGTGACACGTAACTACTCAAGTTTTAAACATGGATATGCTGGAAGTCCATATTCTTGCGCAGAAAATGGAAACAGGAACACTTTTTCTAATTCATAATGTAAACCGCATAGGCTCACTTTCAAAAACCAATGGCGTGCTGCATAGTGAGCGGAGTTCAATACGTTTTGATGAAGGGCAACACCAGTTACCTGAACTACCATCCACCTCAGTCTAAACCCTGTTTCTGACACTGTCATATTTGACATTATTCGCACGTTTTAGTATAATATAACCTTCATGAATGAATTTTATTTTATCTCTGGTAGTACATGGTCACACGGCAGCCTGATTTCAGAGATGGATGCTCGGAAATTTTGTTATAAAAAACGATGTGGTCTGTTCGCCGAGATAGTAGCATGTTGGTGCAGCTATTGTAAAGCAAATTACTCTCTACGCGCATTGTCCATCATGCAACTTGTTTTTGAATAATTATGGCGCCACCCAGAGCAATGAGTTCTTTCCGTCGAAACACGGCTTCCGGTTAAAATTATGAATTAGAAAAAGTATTCTAACTGTATTTTCCTTGCAAAAATACAGACATGCAATATATCAATGTTCAACTACTGCTGTTGCTGTGCATTCTATGTGAAGATTAACAAAACGCTGGAATCAGATTTTGTTTGCTCGGCCTGGTGGTGTCATAGATCACTACTTCAGATATTCTGTGAAACCTTTGTTTATGGACTCTGAGCCTGAAACAAAGACTTTATTAGTACTAACAATGCCGCATGAGTCCACAGATACAAGTAACCTTACCAAGAATCTCCTTGTGCTGAAATGTCGCCAAAAGCCGGATTGTCCATGAAGGTCGCCCGGAACAAAGCATTGACAGTGTCTGGGTCGTAGGAGATATGGTTATTCGCACCAAGCTGGAGGATGTCTCTCAGTTTGTCCGGGTCCCGGAGGAACATTTCCCAGGGCAGAACGGAGACTCCTCCGGACGTGACCCGCCTTCTGGGTGCTGACTGCCCCTCCAAGAGGAGAGAGGGGACGTCGCTTGGATCACCGGTGTCCGGGTTACTGTACAGGAGTTCCAGTACTTCCCTGATAGCCTGTTTACCGGGGTGACAGGGTGAGGACTTCTCCGGGGTAAGATCTCCGGACTGTCCCTTTGCCAGTCGCTGAGTCTTCGTCCGGTCCGGTCGTATTTTGGCCACAATGGACGCCATCACCCGTGTGTATTTCGGGTACCAGTTGAAATTAAGTGAACGCCAACCGCAACAACGACTAAGATGGCCTCCGAACAGGTAGACCTATGTCGATACTATTACACTATACACGTAAATCCATCTTTGACACTCAATTAGCTTTTTGGTCTTTCAGTTGACAGAAGGTAAATAGGCACTAAAACCGGTAACTAAAATTCCCTGCGATTCCACAGAAGTTTCTTCAAGCAGTTTCGATGTTAACAGATCGATCTATACCATCGAAACGTTTCCACCACTGTATTTCCGAACTTGGTTACGTCGACTGGAGCCAACACAAGAACACAGTATATACATGTCAGAACGCTTTCCTAAATCTCGTTTTCACTTCTCCCCAAAGCTCTAACCTTAATCCAAAACCCCCTGTGTGTGTTAATAACTTAATCTATTCCGCCTTCCGTCGTCAGTGGTTCACTTAAGAGTAAAAAGTCACAACTGTGCAATCTTAATCTTCTTACGGGGACCTAAGTCTTCGTTAGAACAACTCGTTCAGGCGTTTAACAGTATACTCGCGCATTATAAGGACAGGCGTTACAGCGTGTTCCCTTCGAAACCATTAAATATTTAGTCCTCAGCATGTACCTGTATAATGAACTGTTATTAATTGTGCATAACTCAGGACGGAATGTGGCGGACTTGTTTCGGGAAACTCTTTTGTTTTTGATCTACCACTGATCCAACGTTGGACTAGCAGAGAAGATCATCTATGTATTTGAGAAGTGATGGTCTCTCCTGTTGCACTCTAGATTATTTCGGTGTGTATACGACTCCGGTAAAGGTTTGTGGATGAAAGACACATGACTGAGTCTGAGAACTGAGTAAACACCTGGCTAGATCTTGGAAGATGACAAATTATCGTCTTAGCACAAGCGGCAGCTAGATTCGAACACGTTGCCTTATTAACAATGTATCAATATTCTTAATTATTTCGATCATTTCACGACGTTGTCTCCCTGTCCACTGTCACCTTATTTATATGGTGCTGCCTGACTATAACGCCATGTTAAAAACAGCATAGCGGTTTCCGCAGTCGAACTGCACTGACAATAGGCCTAACACCACTTGGCCTATCCAGATATGGTGAGAGCTAAGCCATAAAGGACCAGATCGTTAAGTTTATAGTGTAGGACACTTTAATACAGTAAAGTTTATTGTCAACCTGACAACGTAATCATTACGTCAGTCATAGAAAAATGATCGTGTCATGGTCGTTCAGTAAAGATGGAAACAACAAATTGGAGCTTCTCGACTACTAACCGAATCTGCGTACTGTGTTGTATTACATATAGGCCTACACCTTCTAGGATCAAACGATCAGTGTACTGTGCTGTATTATATGTAGGCCTACACCTTGCACTGTGCTGTATTACATATAAGCCTACACATTGTAGAGGTAGACGTTGTAAGTACCGCGCTGTATTAGATATAGGCCTACACCTTGTAGAGGTAAACGTTCTGCGTACCGTGCTGTATTACATATAGGCCTACACCTTGTAGGGGTAAACGTTCTGGGTACCGTGCTGTATTACATATAGGCCTACACTTTGTTGGGATAAATGTTGTACGTGCCGTGCTGTATTTCATATAGGCCTACACCTTCTAGGGGTAAACGTTTTGTGTACTGTGTTGCATTGCATATAGGCATACACCTTAAAGGACCAACCGATCTGCGTACTATGCTATATTATATATAGGCCTTTACCTTGTATGAGCAAACGTTTTGTGTACTGTGCTGTCTTACATATAGGCCTACACCTTGTAGGAGCAAACGTTGTGCGTACCGTGCTGTATTACATATCGGCCTAAATCTTGTAGGGGTAACGTTGTACGTACCGTGCTGTATTACATATAGGCCTACACCTATATCATGATCATCATTCCCACCAAGTTTAATAAAGATCATGTGAAAACGGTGAGACTAGCAGACCCAAACATAAAACCTTAGTCAGCTGACCCAAACATAAAAGCTTACTCGGACACCGACACCAACACCGACCCCACTTACCCCCCGCCTCCACCACACACACTTACAATACTTCGCCCTACTTCGTAACGGCGAGCTAAAATGTCAGATTAAAAAAAGAATAAAAGTCGATTAAAAACTCAGACACGTATGAAACAAAAGCGTAAGCTATATATTTAGGGGTTAAAGGCTTAGGGTCAGAATTCGTTGATTTCACAGGCGTTGCTGTCGAAGTGCAAGACGTTAATAAAGCCGCAGCGTGCCGCATGGTTGGCAGACGTGAACGGTGCGCTTCCCCCAGCCGTCCCGGTGCATGACGCCGCTCCTGTTGATAATCTACCCTCCCAGCCACCGTTAACCACTGCTTTAACTTCAAACCAACCGCCCAGGGTCCGTGAGCAGTCCATGTCCACGTCCACCATCCAGTAGTGGTCACCGTACCTGTAACACAGAAGAACATCTGACATATATATGATTAACTGACGTAGCTTATTGGTTATCACCGTATCCGTAACACTGACGGACAACTGAAAATCGACTTAGATGGTCACCGTATTTGTTACACAGATGGACAAATATCTACATGACCACCCGGTATCTGTCACCCAGATGGGCATCTCAGATACATAATCCAGTTAGAGAAACACAGGTAAACACGTACTTATTTAAGGGGTCGTATGACGGGTTACTGGGTTTGTTGGTTGTCCACAGCGCCGGGGTTCCCTCGGCTCGTTGCCCGTTGTATGAACCTTGTCCAGTTTCGGCACCATACCAATCCAAATAGTTATCTCCTTTTAACCATGCGTGGAATTTACCGTAGCTTCCTGTTCCGGCTTCCGGTCTGTGTTTGATGGGAATGGCACATTTGCTCGTCGTGGCGTCGTTAACGCAGCCTGTAATTCGGATGGATTTATAAACTATCTATTAGACATGATCGACATTTCTTCTCCATTTCGTATACCATTACTTAGTTACGTGTACCTACGTGTGGAATATATCACACTATATCACACTAGTACTATATCAAGTATTTCAATTTTTGCTTTGTTTATGTAATCTTCTACCAGTATACCTGCTCTGCTTCATTTCAGTGAAATATGACGTAATGCATGGTGTAAAACCCCAGATCAATAAAGTTCATCGCTGATGTTAAGGGTATAGTAGCTTGTCACGATTAACAGAGCAATCATGAAAATGTCAAACATCACTAAAAAAAAAAAAAAAACAATCTTCTTTTAGAAAGTCTGTTGTCTGAGTGTTGCAAGAATGTATTCTGTTATTATAACACAATAGTGTGTCATATTCAACATAACATCATCTTAGTCTAATAGAATCGCTGTGTTGAATTAATAGAATATGTGTGTTATATTCAGTAGAATTATCTGCTGCCATAACAGAATGCATTGTAGCATCACTCAGATAACAGAGTTTTTGTTAAATTTAGCAGATTATTTTTTGATAGATGTTGTAACGTATAAAAGCTTTGCTATGACCAATAGCTCCGTAATCGCATTACTACATTTTACCAGGTCGTCTGGTGTGATCTAGCCCGCCTCTCACGAACATGTCCTGGCCTGGCATGGTCGGTTTGTAGATGAAGATCACCGTTCTCTCCCATCCTTCAGTGAAGCCCGGCCCAGAGGTGCCCGGGGGTAACGTCACATGAGGCTGGGTGACGACCGGACCCTGGGTATGACCATCCCCACCGTGCCCACCTTCAACAAAATATTTATTTATTTATTTGATCTGTGTTTTACGCCGTACGACGGCGAAACAAAAAAGATAAGCCATAAGTAAAAATGGTACGCATATGTCTGGCGATTGACGTACTTCTGATGGAAACCTATTTTTCTGAAACCTCACCTCGATAACACGACGTGCATGCATGTAGTTCGAGTCTCGGAGTAACCTCCCTTGTTACAGGACTATGACGTACGCATGATTAGTTTTTGAGGCGTGAATGTTTGAGGCGTGAATGTTTGAGGCGTGAATTTTTGAGGCGTGAAACTATGAGACTTCGCCTGTTAAAGTATGTAGAATGTAAACAGAATGTGAAAAAAAAACAAAAACAACATGATATCATCCTTTACGAGTCGGAGAAATGTCGAGATCTTGAATGAAGCCCATGTTTTCCAGCTTAACAATGTGTCGAAGCTGTTTATTGTGTTTAATTAGGGTAAGGATTTTAAAAATACCTCCGAATGGATTGAAAAAATACATACCGTCTATCATGGGCTTTCCAAATGAGTCAAATAAACAAAATTAAAGCATTCCTTAATGTTAAATCTTCAACTAGCTTACACCGCTCACTCCGAAACTTGTCAGTCATTTGCTGAGGTCACACCAAAGCACACTTTACTCCTAAAAGCCTGGGACTAATACATATTCACTAATTCACCTGGGACAAATACATAATGCGTTTCAGTCAAAACGCATCTTTGAAACTGGAGAGGGACTTCAGGGGAGGTAATTCAGTGCAATAAACGCATATGGTTTGACTGAATTGTTTTGCTATAAGTGTTACAGCGATTATATTGTCCAAGACTTACCTACGTAGAATGCCGCAATAGGCTCATCATTGTTGCTGATAACAATATGGGCCATTCCGCTCCCGTCCACGTTGATCTTTGTTGCACAGTCATGGATGATATCACAGTATTCACCGGGTGGCAACCCCGTATTTAACGTGACATCCATGTGGCCTTTCTTTGCCATGGCGAAGAAACCTTTCCCGCCCCTGGAAAAGGAGACCTCGTCGTTTTCATTCCTCCAATGAGATTTGCCGGTTCCCGCCACCGCATTCCTGAACTTCACCATGTTGGCGATTGGTTTCCAGCGATGCTCGCAGACCCAGCCGTTGCCACAGCTCCCGTCGGCGTTGATGGTCACATCCTTGGCGGAGTAATCGGCGTTATGGGGTGGACCGTCGGAGTCGCCGTTGAAATTGTAACTGCTCATCACCCGTGTGAACCCATAGTCATTGGCCAACATGAAGGCAACGGCGAACTTGTACTTGCGAGGGTCTTTAAACGTGACGACATCCCCGCCACCACCATGACCACGCTGGTTGTCATGGTTATCTACGAACACAAGCGCGCGATCCGACTTCTCCATCCCCCAACCGTAGTCGACGACGCCGTTGAGTTGGCCGAAATTCCCTGTGCCCCAGGCAAGTTTCTGGGAGTATCGGAACTCTGTTACAATCCCCAGATTCTCATAGTCCTGTGTTTTCACCGCTCCGTCATTCCTGTCAATGACTTCGTGCATGAAAAAGGCTCTGGCTCCCGGTTTGAACCACTTGCTGTTGAGATCCTTTGTGGCGTGGATGATGGCGCCTAAGTCGTTTGGCCACATATGTTTAGAGGCATCTAACCTGAACCCCGCTACACCGATGTCAATCAGGCTGTTGAGGTAAGCGACTTGTTTCTGGCGGACGTAAGACTGACTCTGATCCAGGTCCGTCAGTCCCACCAGGTAACAGTTCCGTACGTTCTTCGGGTCCCCGTAATTGTTCACATTGCCGTCCCCAGAAGGACAATCGGACCTTGAGTGGAAGTTGGACTTGCTGTAGGGGACACCTGGAAAGTCGAAATCATCCGAGTTAAAACTGCTGCCGGCTATCCCGGTACCTCGTCTGTTCAGTCCAGCCATGTGATTCAGCACGCCGTCCACGAATATCCTACAAAATCAATCCGGCATTACAACATACCTAACTCCAGTATTAAAGCAAACCACAAGAACAAAACTTCCGCATTACAGTAATTATGTTACGTACATCTGACGTTCAACAAACAATATTACCTAAACCTGGCATTACAACAAACCACATAACCTAAACTTCTCTATGAAAGTTAAACCGCATTACTTAAATCTGGCATCACAACAAACCACCTTACCTAACTACCGCATTGCAACAAACCACATTACCTAACTCTGGCATTATAACAAACCACATTACCTAACCCTGCCATCACAACAAACCGCATTACCTAACCCCCGCATTATTACAGGTGGCGACCATGTCCTTCAGCTGCTGCTCAGTCCCGCCTCTACTCTTCAGCTAGTAGCTGATTGGTTGATAGCGCTCCCACCATGGCCTATCCGCTTCCGGCTTGGTTATCATGATATGTTCATTAGGCGGGGAAATCTGCGGACAAACATATAATTACACACCTAAAGGAGTGAATTAGAATTTTTCAAATATTTAATTTGCTAGGGTAGTTACTTTTGTAGTTGCTTTGTGTGGATAGTTATTAGTAACAGTAATGCCATTCAATGCTAAGGCTTTCAGGTTATCATCACCAGTGACAACCAAGTAAGGAGTAGAAGTTTAGCAAAATTTTCAATTATTTGAAGACATTGCGATGAATCGAAGCTTCATTTGATTTATTTCAATTAACGATTTCTCTATATTACTGTGTTCTGTGGAAAAGAAGGTATATCCTTAAATGACCACACAACTGAGTGTGAACAGGTAGAATGAAGAAGCTAATTCAGCCTAAAATTTCAGGTTAAGCCAGTAGTGTGAATCTTCACCAATTTGTTTATGGCCATTCCTATTCAATAAAAGAGCTCAACGTTTATTTGCACACCTGAATAATTTTTATATTCAATTCAGGACAGTCCATAACCTTATTTTACTCTTGCGAATAAAAATATTATCGCAAACCGAGATTCTTACATCGATATTGTTTAAAATTTCATTACAGTTTATTTATCGTGGTGTTGGGTACCACGACTAGTTATACAAGGGGAAATTTAAAATATCATTTCGTTTTTATGACTGGATATTTCATTCTGTGTGACTTACGAAGTATTTCAATCGATTTCAACAATTCTCTCTGTTTTATTAGTTATCCTTCCCGTGAAAAAATTCTGACTGCCAAGGAATTTCTATGTTTGTATTTGGGCATGGACACGAAAACCCTTGAACTTACAGTACCCCTGGAAACAGTGGCAAGATGCTAATTATATAGTATGAATTCTTGGTCAGAATTCTAGGAGAAACATATATTTGTTTATGTAAACTCTTTTTATCCACCAGGGCTTAACTGTATAGGCCACCATAAGTAGTTTATGTAAGCAGGAGTGATTTCCGGCTTATGTACATATGACATGTATAGGTGAGTCTGAAAAGGTCGGTTTGCACGCCACGTGCGTGCTTAGTTTGACTAACTGCAATGAATTTGGTAGGGTCAGTATGTGGCATAACAAAAAAAAATGTATTAAGATTATGCCTGTATAACCTTTGCAGATATGGTTAACTCCAGATTCATGATTATTATTGATATATTTACTAGGAGTTCAAGCCATTCAGGCATTGTATGTGTTAGGATTATCATTATTCTTCTGCTGCTTATATTTAGTGGTACACGTAAACTCAAGTTAAAATCAGGGATCTTTGTCAGACATGGGTTCTGAAAAGGCCTCCAAAAGCCTGCGATTTTAATGACTGTCCATTCTTTACATTGTTGTTACATTGAAATAACCTTGTATTTGGATAAGACAGTCATAAAGGATAAATAGGAATATAATAATCATTTAAGCCTTCTCGAACAAAACCGATTGGCTTTTTGGTGTGAATGAAAAATTCATAAAAGAGACGAGTAACTGACAAAGCATAATTTCTTTATTATTTCTAAATGTCTGAGGACAGTCAACTAGATGCTAAGGTGCTTCGAGTGCATATGTGGCAACGGTGTTGCACTTGATAAAAAGAAAAGAGGCATCTATATTTTCCCTTTTCCTATACAGGCGCAGTTGTTTGAATGAACTTATTGGGTTGAATGCTAGAAACTATATACAGTTGAAGTTATGGATACAGCGAGGGTCCTTCTCGACCACCATACTGATTACACACGGCAGGCTGTTGCTTGCTGAACTCACCTGCACACCACAGAACCCCATCGGCCCAAGGAAGCGCGTACATTCTTTGGCAATATCTGTCCATTTCCACTCGAACAGGTGAACGATGACCTGCTTTCCGTCACAGTTAGGATCGAACTGCGCGCTGGCCAGCCCTGAGCATGACACATATATACATGTATAGTCAGATGTTATACAATAAATATAACATCCAAATTAGGGACTAAATAATTTAGACCTAATGTTGTCTCCATCTGACATTCTCTTTATATGTAATTATAAAGTCACTGGCTTATTAAGACAATATCTGAAAAAACTGATATGATCAAAACTTGTATGAATAAAGGATTCCATGCATCGCAGAATAAGCTATTAAGAATGTGTCCTATAGCAATCAAGCCTGTACATATTCACATAAGATATTTGTTCACAGAATATTGCATTTCACTACTTTTATAAGCTTATAAATACGAAGATCGTCGAAAGACCAGTGCTCACACAGTGCCATTGCTAAAATCAATGTATAGCAGGTCTTTATATAGACTTCCTTAGGAGCAAAAAATGCATAACCCTTCCTCTGTTGAACATTTACTCGTTTTCTTGGCCTCTGATATGTCCCAATATGCATTTAGGGAAGATCTCGAAAGCAGAACTCCAATACTAGTCAAGTGCATTCAATATTGTTTTCACGTTTAATTTTTCTGGATATCTTGTCTGTGATTCTGCTTTTCGACGACTCCATGCATTTCCCTTACCTTAGATCAATATCTCAATCAAAAAACCCGACAAACAATGCGTCTATATTTCAGTTAAATGAAACCAACACAAGATCACATAAGAAACTTAAAATGCATTGATCGTCGTTTCAATCACAAGTATTCCCGTTAACATTTCTTCACACGTTGAAAAATTTTTCGGTTCATTATTCCCCGGTAAAAGTTGCACGGGTAAAACATATGCCTGGGTCAGATCTAGTATTAATCGGGATATAACTAGACCTTAGTACATCCTCACATGTACAAGAGGTCAGATATTCCCGTGGTTTAAAACTAAATGAAAAACTACAATGCACATCCCAATATCAAAATGGTCAATCAGTCCCGAGCAGAACAGAAGCAGGGTGTGTAGGTTACATTGAACGATTTGTTGAATTTCTTCACCTGCCTCCTGAAAAGAAAAGACCTCAACAAACGGTGCCTGAATATTTTGAAGTCATTAATTAGTTGAACAAGGACATTTTTTCAAAACCTTGTATGGATTGGAATAACCACTTACCAAAGGTCACCGCTCCAACCAAGAGCAGTAAATAGGACATGTCTATTCGCTGGAATCTACGTGCCAAGTGCACACATAACATAAGAGTGGAAGGTACAATAGTATATGCAGGCACCGGTACTTACAGGCCTTATCTTGAAACTTTCACTAGCCCAGGTGTTTTAATACCAGTTTTTATCAGTGTCCAGGTGGTTGTTCATTGATGACTCTTGCTTTTAAATCTTAAATCTGAACTCACATTTTAAGTGCAGTGTTTATAAGCAAGTGTATCGCATTCAAATGATCCAAGTTGTGAAAAGATTATGGAAACCGCGCAAGAAGTAACCAGTGGAGATATTTTCATTAAATTTGATCGTCTTTTAACGGCTACATTAACGACAATATAATATTGCATCATATCTAAAGGAACCTAAATTGGTGAGTGTATTTCAGATGTCCTCGGGATCGATTTAAGTTTGCCACAGACCGATCTTAATATTTAAAACAGATTTCTGTCCAAAACATAAGATTCGCAGTCACATGACCTTCCGTGATATCGACCAAGTCAAACTTAAATTTTAGTGTGAAATCTTGATATAAAACAGATCTTTGACTCAAGTTTGCTTCGTGATCCCCAGATCTGATGTTAATTAAACGACGCCAGTCTGTTCGAGATATAAAGGAAAATCAGGGTAAATTATCCACCTTTCTAGACATACAGACGAACTTTCCAGAAAAAGATTTGCTGGTCATACTGGTGAAAGACGATCGGTATTCGATAAACTTTAGAATGTTCAAAAGTGTCACAATGTTTGTGGTGGTATCAGCATCTTTCTATACAGGAATAGATAAAAAAAAATGAATGAAAGAAGGCAAATCACGTGGAGCTTCTGTTTCAGTTTTTAATCATCAACAATTTTATGTTTACCTGTATATCATCAACGGGGCAAATACAATCAACAATTTGCACTCGTTCGCCATAAAAATATGTCCACATTCGATTTCTGTACAACAGACGAGCGTCATAAACAACCATTCAACGGCTTAATTGTACATGTGGACTTTACATCAGCAGAGGACATTCACGAACAAGTATCAGAGAAACCATCATCATCATCACATATGGCGACATTAATGTTAAAAAAAAATGAATACATCCAACCTGAAGAAAAGTATTGGTCACCAAAATTGCTAACATCAGGAACGAAGAACATCAGGCTATTAAATTATGAGGTCATGCCTTCAAAACTTTCCAACATGGCTGCAGACATGGCGTAAACCAAGGCCTACAACTCTGGATAGATTCCACAGAGCGATATTTTTCCTCAAAAATTAAAATCACAAAGTGAAGTCAAAACTGGATTTGTGGAATGGGTCTAGGATGTGATCAAAACTGCATTTACAAATTCAAACAATCACCTTTGTTACCAAGATGACAAGATTTCCAGTTCCGTACCATGACCAGTACCAAAATACAAGTCTTCCTCAGTGTGGGCCTCGAGTTGACACAAATAATGTCTTTTAAGGCCCTTGTCTAATTTGTATATATGTATATACATGTCTGGTATAAAATTCGACTTGTTTGCTCGTTTTAAAAGACACTGGAAGCGTAAAAAAAACTGTAACTCTGTAAGACGTATCACAGGAGCTGATGTGCACAGTAAATAATACCACAGAACATATTCAAAAGTTGCATACCCTAAAAACAGCCATAAGAATCGAATAATAAGGCATAGAGAAACTCCCTACACGCAATAATACAGAGCAATTTAGCCGTCACTTTACATTTTAAGACAAAATATGATATGTTTTAAAGTACGACTCGGAACACATTCTGTACTTTAGCATAGTAATTTTGGTTGAAACGAAACGAATTGCTCTGATTATATTTCTATGATTAGTTCCACACACACAAAAAAATTGATCACACATACTACTAAGTTGTTAACTACAGATCTAAATGGCGAATGGTTGGTGGGGAGAAGTTTGTGTTAATCCTGGAAAAGGTGGATTAAAATCCAGAATTCGGGTTAATCTGAAAAAGATCACAGCTAATGCCTTTGCTACAGGCATTGTTTGACAGAGAGAGTGATAGTGTCCAATGTATTTGACAGAGATGATATCACATCTGCCCACCACGTTCCCTGGACATTCTCACAGGCATTTTCTGAAGGAGATTATATCTTATTTAGGCATCAAGATTAACCTGTCCACATGCATCCACTACTATGTCTTAATTAACCGACAACATACAAAGACTTCAGAAGATGCAAATATATTTCTTTGTGTTACAATCTTAAAGAAGAAAATATAAAACTGATTCCAAAATCAGAAGAAACATCATCAAAACTTATTTGCAAATATGGTCTTTTTATATTTGATTCAATTTTTTTTTCCAGAAGAAAATACTATCTGAAAATATCTTTTGTATGGTGGATATATGGGTCATCTTTTCGGTATTTATGGTTGTTGCATAATAATGTTCTAAATAAGGATAAGGTGCACATATAATAAATTTATTTGAATGCAAATTTGTTGTTTATATCCAAACATATGCATTTAATCTGAATTATGATAATATTTATGAATATAATAAAAATATAAATCTGATCAAAATCCATGATGAACACATTTGTTTGCAGAAAGAACTAAAATCTAGCGCAAATGTATTTATTAAGCATGTGTTACATCTTCATTTATAACATTATTTCACAAGGATTATATATACCAAAAGATGGTCCCAAATACCCACCATACAAAAATTATTTTCTAGTGTCTTTTTCTTTTTACAGAAAAACTGAAAAAAAAGTTGAAGACCACATTTGCAACTAACTTTCCTCACTCTTTCATCTGAACTTCATGTAATTTTTCTGTTTTCTACACCTTTAATACAATATACCTGTGGTGACCAGAAGTGATATATAGTCAGGTGATATAGCACTGCACCCAATAACATCACTGAAACCAGAAACATCAAATGTAATTTGACCTTACTAGATGTCACCACTACAAACAATCTATTAGCTTGAGGAAACAGATACACAATGAACCACAGCGATCCTACATACACTGTCCAGTCAGAGTAAAAACAGGCTCACATCAGCTAATTAACTCCATCTCCTGATGTTTATTCTATTTCGTAAAATGCCCACGCAATGTCTAGATACTCATAACAAACCTGAAACATAACTGCCAGACTGACCAGTGTTGACAGTAAATATTGCATCAACAACAATTGCATGCTCTGCCTAAGCTGTCAACATATTAAAAAGAATCTTCCTAAATGTTAGGAATAAACAGGCTAAATACTAAACAGCAGCAGTTTCATTTATCCAAAGATAAATTCATGTTGAATTTGACTTGACTGTGATGTTCATCAATGAAAGAAAGAAAAATTCACTCTGTACCTTGTTTGGCCACAATGGAAGAGGAATACATGCTATACATCTAGTTACATAACTGCTTAGTACAACTACTGACTGTATTCACCCTCATAATTCCCCCCAAAAATGTATTTTTAAAGCAAATAAAGGTTATAAAATATTGGTATTGAATGGTATAACTTACATTTTCCATTAAGATATCATCTTACCCTCTGCTCAAACCTCGAAAGATGAACAGTACTCTGACAAAGGGCAAAAAGAGGAGCTTACGAAAGAAATTTTGGGTCAAATACAGTAGTTCAGGTATTGTTTATTGTTACCCTTTGCCAGGAATCATGAAGATTAAGAAGACAAGACTGTTTACTCTTGTATGGTCTACATGTAGTTGCTCAAAATGTACACTAAGATTCATTACTATTGCATTTCAGAATTGTGTTCATGGAATAAAACAGGTTTGACACAGACACATGTTTATCTTGTATCTTTGTACTCTTCACCAAACATAGTCACATGTATTACAAAATGAACATGGTTGAGTTGCTGTAGTTTACAAATGACCATTATCAGAAACAAAACAAAAACACATGTCCACATCAGACAATACAGGGTTAAATATGTACACCTAGAGCTAGGGAGAAATAAGGGGCTTTTGTGAGCCTTAAGGAATGTCTTACAATAGGTACATGTAACTCTCAATAGTTCATCCAACACAAATTCGGTTCTACTGGTCAACGACAACAATAATTCCACAATACAAACATGACACAACATCAAAATATTTCAAAGAAAAAGTCTACCAAAAAATAAATCTAAATCAAACATGGATTACATCAATGAACAGAAGAAAACGACACTTTACCGAACATTAAGGTAGTCAATAGTATTTACAAGATCAGTGGAAGTACACAAATCAGTACAGTCTCACAAAATCTCACTGTTTTGTGCTACCTGTCATCCAGGAGACGGTCCTAGAACAGAACTGTGTGAAAGTCCCACATACAGCAACAACATGCACCTGATGTGAGCAAACTGACTCAGTCTAAAGTCTGATATGCGTTCATCTATTATAAAGTTCCTGCTCACTAGCATGTACTGGTTGGGGCTCATGTGCCTGGAAATACCATTTTGAACAGCCATGTGTCAACTGTGTGTTTGAACTTTGTGATGCATCTGTTGCAAGACTGTCTGCAGGATGCCAGATAATGCGAGACAGTCATCGTTTTGAGAGACTAACTAACAGGGAATCTGCACAGAAATAGGACAGTAGACATCTCAGGCACCAGAAAACATATCAGACTTTGTTACACTAGGGACAACGCATTGTATATGCATATTCATTTCTCAGTACACTTCAACAGACCACATGTGACACTGTACAACAAACAACTGAGTTTGACAGAAAATAATAAACATCAAAAATTTGTCCTAATAACTACCCCATTAACTATCTACACAAAGAGCTACATTTAAGTTATGAAAACAAAAACATTTAACTTTTCCAAATAAAATCCACTTTGACACAAAAAAAAAAACAAAAAAAAAAAACACCCAAAGACGATTGACATGTACAAAGTACAGTATCCTGACAGAGCATAAACTAACCTTTTATGATAGAGGAGAAGATTTCAAGGAGACAGGTATAAAGTGGAGAAAACTATACATGTAATTTCTACATCAAAAAATAAAACCAAACATGTCAAAGACATAGACAATAAATTAAAAACAGCTTACACATGATAAATAAGGTATCACAAATATCCTTGTATCTTTATAGAAAGGTTTCTGATCTGACAATGTCAATTGGCTTTTTTTCTAGGAGGACTTCTCTTTCTTCAGGAAATTGTGCAGAAATTTCCTGCGCTTTTTCTCCTTGTCTTTCTTGCGATCATTATCGGTGCTATCTGTGGACTCGGTGCCAGAGTAGCTGTCCTCCCTCTGCACGTTGGCTGACCGGTTCGAGCTGTTGGAATTCACTCTAGGCCGGTTGGGCTCCCCAGGTCTGTGGTCACTGAGATTTGGCACCGAATGATGTGAAGACAGATCCCCACAGCCATTCTCTGCCCGTTGCTGACCATCGATCAGAAAATGGGACTTGGACTTTGTCATACCCTTCGAGGGGCCTCTTGTAGTGACCATTTCTTTACCATTCCTCGCAGATATGCCATTGGTATACAACTGACGAGGTAAACTCTTGCCTCGCAAACTGTCAGAGCTGTAAAACAACAAAACTCATACAAAACTTCCGCCAGCATTTTTAAATACAATTTATTCTATCCTGCTATTCAAACGTTGCATTAAACAGATTTCCTGATCAACAGTATTTGCATTTTAGATGTTACTGATGTGTCAGCCATTAAACTTCCACATAAACATAAAATAGTAAATCTCTACAGATTCCAAATAGTTTTAGATATTACATGCAGTTAATAAGTTTTAAGGAGAAAAAAAAAACATGATGCAAAAATCAGATGAAAGAGTGGGAAAACTTCTTTGCAAATATGTTCTTGGAAAATATTTTTGTAAGCTGGGTATTTGGGACCTCTTGTCGGTATGTATCATCTTTGGATAATAACTGTCTAAATAAGTATGTGATGCATGTCGAATAAATTCATTCGAATGTAAATTTGCTGCTAGCATCCCAAACACATGTATTTAATCTGCATTACGATAGTAATAATGGATATTTTCAAAAAATAAATATGATAAAAATTCAGTCTGAACACATTTGTTGGCTGAAAAGACTGAATTATAGTACAGTTTTATTTATTAAACATGTGTTATATCCTCATTTATAACATCATCAAGAAGTGGTCCAAAAAACCCACAATACAAAAATTATTTTCGAAAGTCTTTTCTTCTTTAATGGGAAATCAACAAAAATATTGAAGACAACTTTTACAGCTAAGTTTTCACTAAACTTTTAATTTTTATGTTTTCTCCACATTTAACAACAACAGATACCAACATGAAGAACTTACTTTTCACCGAGATCAAATGTAACTCTTCCCTCCGGTGTCACAGAGTTACTGGTCTGGATGTTTCAGAATCACTTATGGTGGCCAATGAATGTCTTCGAACATCTTTGATGGTTGTACGTTTGGATAATGTGTTTGATGAAGGGGACTTTTTCTTCAACGTCTCCAACGGACTAACAACTGGAAAAACACAGACAATAACGGTTTCCTTGTATCCTGGCATCCAGTTTTGACAGCTTCTTATAACTAAACAATGCCTGATTTTTTTTATCGTTAAGTAGCTTTTGATGCTTTGTGACTATAGAATTGAAGGACTGTTAATGCGATGATAAAATTGAGTCTTCTCTTTCATTTATTTCAAATCCATAAAAATTGCATATGGTATTGGTATTTAATACATACATTCCACTGAAAAAAGCATTTAAACTAAAATTCATCAATGAAAGGAAATGTACCAGTCAACCAACAAACGATTTTATTCAGTGATCCTTAGCTTTAAAAAGGTCCAGAAGCAAACACACCTTAAGCCAGGACCAAGTTTAAGATATGCATTTGGGACAGAACATGTTTACAAGCATCATGTCTATATATTGTCATTGAATCGGGCTAATGGAGCTTGCTGCAATAGTAAGCATTACTTTGCACAATATTGCTGAAGAAAATAACAAGTACAACAGTATTTTCCAAAATAATATCTCCGGTATTCCAACGCATTTCAATCAAATTTTAAGAGCGACAACATTTCTTTTGCAGATATGACATGCAAGGAAACTTCCTTCTTAGCTCCAAGTAGATATGGCAGCCATTACAAGACAACAAAGCAACCTTGTCAAACAGTCAGGAATGTACACATTATCTTATAGCTAACACAAACATGTATGCAATGCAGACTTCTGAGATAGACAAGCAAAGAAGAACTTTTATTATTCAGACAAACAAGGGACAAGGAGTTGAAGTTACATTTCAAATCAAATAAACCAAAATGCTGTGTGGGGGAAAACTGAAAAAACGTACAACACAGGCTTATTGGCTGGGTACTGCACACCCTTCCCCCATTGGAAAGCTGTTAAGGTATTGCTAATGTCACCATAATGCAGTTTTGGTGCCGACAGTATCATCTGTTTATTTTATTGTAATGCGGCACTCAAGAATTTTTCATGTACATGATGGCAGTCAGGAATATGTGCTGATGAATGTGGATTAAACCCTCACTCTTCGTCCAGTTCTTGACAAATCTCCTAACTTAAAGTGCATCCGGATCAGCGACAACTGGATTCAAACAAGCAACCTCATTGGCCTGACAGTTGCAGCAAACCAGGGCTTTATCAGTCTATGTAAAGTGAGCTAGGCCCTCAATCAGCAGTACTGTATAATGTACCCCCATTATGCATCACAGTTAATATGGTTGACATACTCAGCTATCATCCTAATGACCTGTCTTAATGACAGTCAAGAAGTGTTCTTATATCCTCAAGGTTATATCCAGATTTTTCATATTTTGGAAGAAAATATAATCAAAGGGTTTTAGGGCAATAGAAATTACTATGAAAACAAACAGTTCATAGTAAAATGTCAAATTAGCCAGAAAGAGTTCTTGAAGAGAATGTCAATTTCATTTCATGCCACAGGGTGAAATTTTTTTTACCATTTGATTTTCCGAGTACACGAAGGGATCTTGTGTAGATACAGATATTTCACTATCAACACAAGGTAACAAGTGTCCTTTTGGAGGGAAGCGTTGCAAGTGCATGTAGAGTTAAAAACAAATCAGCATAAAGCGCATTATCAAAGAGAACAAGCAATACTTGCATTCACAACAACCAAGGAGTGTATAACTCATCTACTCAAGACGCACACGCCTGTACTCATACTCATACTGCTTGATTTCCTTAACATTCTACATTTCTGAAGTTACAAGAAAACCATAATATATCAACACAATCGTACAAAATGCAACACGGTGCTCCATCCTACAAAATCAAAACAACTCAAATGCTCCATACCTGAATAAGGGTGAAATGATTTTAGACAACCATTAATATAAGCAGAGTTGTACAAAGTAGCTGAAACAAAAATGTGAGGACACTATTACGGAACCTCCTAAAGTGACATGGACAACGTGAAACAGTTTGCACACATATGTGTATACAGTTCTAATAACATACTAATAACCTAAATATCAGAAAAAAATTCACAGTTCACTCTATCGACAGGAAATGTGAAAACCTGATTGGCCAGGTTGGAAAAGGTGCACAAAACATATATCAAATAATAATGAAAAACTGGTACACTGCACGCACAAAACAACTAAAGTATGTTAAAGAAACTGCAAAAAATAATACCTTCACACCGAACACTCAACAAAACATTATTTGATTTTCAACTCAAAGCATTATAAAAAAAGAAAAGTGCCATAACTTCAAAAACAGTATTTAAACATTAAATCAAAATACAAATGGGGGAAGAGAAATGACTTGGACTTCTTAAATGCCAATGTAAATATATTTGACTATTCAATTTAAGAACATAAAAGGTAAAAAAATTAAGCAAAAGTACAGAAGTGTATAAATTAAGGTACAGTTTTCAACAGTCTCTCGAATGGTTAGTTAAATCTTGAATTTTCATTTGCCCCTTCAAATTTATACCCTTTATTAAAATGAAAACAAAGAAAATTCAAGGTTCTTAAAATGTTTACATCATATCTATGCCACAGCCCAACATGATACGTGAATAAAGACACAAAAAACAAGCTTCTACTCAAGTTACCATATTAAATCATATTTTCTTAACAATATGCAATTTGCCAAAGCATTTTACTGAGTGCAGTTTTCTCAGGAATGTCAAAATTTTCGCAGCATGTGTAATGTTTCCTTACTCTTTTATCTACGGTAATTCCTCCAATTATTTTCATGCAGTTATGTTTACATATTTAGTTGCAAGCAGAGACCACTTGTCACCTCTGAATTTCTAATCAAAGCAAGAATAGTAGAGAAAACGGTTACATGGATTTAATAGAAAAGTATTCATTTACTTGATTTCAAACTTTGACCCAATAAAAATATATACGCGCAGAATATCCTGTAACATTTTTTATTATCGTCACTGATTTCGTTTTCAGAAAAAAAGTGTAATGGAGTGAATTCATATCCAGATCTTTCAAAAGAAATTTAAATCAAAAGAGTCTTGTCAAAATTTTATTAAAAGTTTATATTAAAGACTTAATTAACATTCAACAGAAAAACACCCAAGAAACAGAAGTGTCAGTGTGAATGTGTGCATCTAAAACAAGTGTAGGAAAAACAACACCAGTGCCAAAATATAAAAGAACCCAAGAGACTATACCATTTCCAAAACTGGACAAAAGCAAACCAAGCCTGCTACACAGAAAACACACAATCCAAAGACTGCTCTACAGGCCATTTGGTCAACAGTGACATAATGTCCTCAAAATAAACTATTGAATTTTCCCTAACCTCAAATCCAGAAAATAAGGTTTAAAAACTGATTTTCTATGATGATAAATGAAATTTGCTTGGCTTATTTCAGTATCTCCTGTATAAAAGGAATGTAAAAAGCAATATAAAACCTTAACATAAAGGTCTTCAAGTCTGTGTCATCCTTTTAATAATGTGGCCCTTAATCTGTTAAGAACTTTTAATGACATCTGGTCCCATGTATTTGAACATGAACAAAATTTCTTTTCTCGGACTGACCTTTCCATCAGTTAGTCTCTACATTACTGTTGACAATAATGGCCATGAGCAGAGTTTGATCAGATTCATATTCACAGAGATTCTGACAGTGAATCTGTGTGACCATCACCCCAGGGCTAGTTTGACAATGTACCTGTAGCGCTGGTGTAAGATGGGGGCAGATCCTCATCAGCATCATCTAGATTAACTGGACCCAGCAAGGGGACAGGCAGAGCGACCCGCGCAGCTCCTAAAGGTAACACAGGCATGGCGGAAGAGTTAACACAGGTTTGACCAACAGTAGGCTGGCTGACCTGACTTTGATGTGAGGGGAGGGGAGAAGTAGCAAAGTCTATCTGCATTAATTATCATTTATTAATCATAATTATCATGACCAAATACTTATGTGTATACAGCTTATACATAAAATAAGGCGTGCTACCATGAGTGTGATAAAGTGAAATGAACATTTAACAAACATGAAATGAATTATTTGCAGGTCACAATAATCTATGCATTTTTACCGAAGTGAGCCATTTTAGTGCACCCTTCTGTGCACCAGGAGCGAAGTCCCAAGGTTGGATAAGTGAGCTAAAGCAGTCCTGTTCAATGTTTTAATTTTTTGTTGAAGTGATTTATGGTGGAGCACACTTCTGTGCATACTGAGTCCAGGCTGTGTACAGGAATTCCAATGTGTGACAAGTGAGTCAAAGCTGTCCTGTCCAGTGTGTATAAGTTATGGTGAGTAAGCTTTGACGGAACACACTTCTGTGCATACTAAGTGCAGGAATACCAATGTGTGACAAGTGAATCAAAGCTGTCCTGTACAGTGTGTACAAGTTGTGTTAAAGTAAGCTTTGACGGAACACACTTCTGTGCATACTGAGTCCAGGAATACAATGTGTGACAAGTGAGTCAAAGCTGTCCTGTACAGTGTGTACAAGTTGTGGTGAAGTGAGCTTTGACGGAACACACTTCTGTGCATACTGAGTCCAGGCTGTGCACAGGAATACCAATGTGTGACAAGTGAGTCAAAGCTATCCTGTCCAGTGTGTACAAGTTGCGTTTGAAGTAAGCTTTGACGGAACACACTTCTGTGCATACTGAGTCAAGACTTGCACAGGAAAACCAATATGTGACAAGTGAGTCAAAGCTGTCCTGTCCAGTGTGTACAAGTTGTGTGTTGAAGTAAGCTTCGAAGGAATACACTTCTGTGCATACTGAGTCCAGGCTGTGTACAGGAATTCCAATGTGTGACAAGTGAGTCAAAGCTGTCCTGTCTATTGTGTACAAGTTGTGTTGAAGTAAGCTTTGACGGAACACACTTCTGTGCATACTGAGTCAAGACTGTGCACAAGAATACCAATGTGTGACAAGTGAGTCAAACCTGTCCTGTCCAGTGTGTGCAAGTTGTGCTGAAGTGAGCTTTGACGGAACACACTTCTGTGCATACTGAGTCCCAGGCTGTGCACAGGAATACCAATGTGTGACAAGTGAGTCAAACCTGTCCTGTCCAGTGTGTGCAAGTTGTGGTGAAGTGAGCTTTGACGGAACACACTTCTGTGCATACTGAGTCAAGACTGTGCACAGGAATTACCAATGTGTGACAAGTGAGTCAAAGCTGTCCTGTCCAGTGTGTACAAGTTGTGGTGAAGTGAGCTTTGACGGAACACACTTCTGTGGCATACTGAGTCCAGGATGTTCACAGGGAATACCAATGTTTGACAAGTGAGTCAAAGCTGTCCTGTCCACTGTGTACAAGTTGTGCTGAAGTAAGCTTTGACGGAACACACTTTCTGTGCATACTGAGTCAAGACTGTGCACAGGAATACCAATATGTGACAAGTGAGTCAAAGCTGTCCTGTCCAGTGTGTACAAGTTGTGCTGAAGTGAGCTTTGATGAAACTTACTGAGTCAAGACTGTGTACATTGAAGTACAATATATGGTGAACACTTTCAAAAGTAAGAGTAAGAGTTCCAACTTCAATAACAAAAAGTTTTTTTGTTTTTTTTTGTACTCTCCCAGATACCCTAATTATGGTATATGAACCTACACAAAAGGATTAACATACATAAGTGATTTCCAGTGACAGACACATCTTTTGGCAGTGTACCGGTATCAGCAGGTATATAGTGTGCAGTAGCAAAACAAACAAAACTGGCACTTATCTGCCTAATTCCTCAACATTTTTCGCATACAAAAGAGCAACTTTCAGTATAATTTAGTATAATTTAACCTTTTGCATTGATTTTGAAGACAAAACTATATTGGTTGAATTGGCAAATTTCAGGGCTTCACAAAAAGTATAATTTTATCAGTCTACACAGACTAATGCCCTCAGGATATGCTTAAACAGCTTGCAAACATGCAAAAAGGTTGAAGAATTACATTAACTGAACCATACCAAGTGAAAGAGAGTAAGAAAATCTGTGTCAGAAAGATTTATAACAACTTGTCTGCTAAACACAAATTTTGTAAAATCAGAAGTTGCACGGGTATAACATCCATGTGAAAGTGTCAGTGATTTTTTCATACTCTCAGTCTTGTAACATAAGTCAGAAATCAAAGGCATTAAAGACTGTTTGAACCAAGACAACATCACGCCTTGAATCCAAACACAATCTATTAACAAATACAGCTATAATACAGGTAAAACCAAACATACATGTTGTTGCCATTTAGTAAAACAAAGACTCTTCTTTGTTATATACAAGAAATACATAAATGTGAAATGCTCTTGTCCATGACCTCCATGTACACAAGACTGACAGACAAAGGGCTGTGATCTAAACATCACACAGACGGAAAATAGCTTAAAAACATTTGGAGTTATGCTAAATTTTACCAATTATTGCATCACTTTTACTGTCCATCAGAATCAAATCCAGTCTAATGCATAAACAAGTCAGGAGAACTGTGTTTATGTTGACAAATTTGTTCATACAGTGAGCACAAAGCTAATGTTACTTTTAAAACATAAAGTAAAACCCAACAGTTTCTTGATGCATGCTCATGTCAGAATACAAAACAGTATACATGTATGCTTTACATGTTATTAACTCCTGCACAAACTTGCATTTCAACACTGAATACTGCATATAACCACAAAAAAACAACCACTCCTTGTTTACAGTAATCTAGATCACGTCACCTCTAGCATAGGGGGTTTGAATTGTGTAACATCCAAATTTGATAATTCTGACCCTAAAACCGACCACTTGAACCTTAAGTATCTCTGCCCTGTTTCTGAGTTACCTTACATCACCTAAAGTTTAGGGCTATATTTCTGCTTTCTTAAGAGTTTCTTGTAAAGTCTAATTAATTTTCTTACACATAGCAATAAAAACTTACAGTTTGGCATCAAAAGTATAATAATAAGGCCCTTATCTGCTTCTGAAAGTGGATTTTTACATACACTCTTCAGGTGAAATATGGTAATGCAAATTGACACCTATCCACCATGCCCTTCGGAGTACCAGGGCATGTGTGATATTTGTTATTAAATGAGGCCAACACTGAGATGACATGACAATGATACAGACATTATATTCCATAAATGGTTCTGAAGCACACCTACCCACTGAGGTGAGAATGGTCAGGTGTGATTGAGTTGTTGATAAGACAAGTACAGAACAACAGATAATCTATGTAAACTACACTTATCACTGGTGGCAAATGTCAGACAGGGACTCATGCTCAATTGTGGACATTATGCACATCTATATACAATGTATACCATATTTCTTAAAGCGATACATGATTCTGATTGGTTGATGTGATAGATAGGCAAGTCAAGGCTACGCCTATCCTAAACTGAACTCTTTAGTATGGTAGATTTATTCAAGGATGACCAAGGCTGCAAGATTTAACTCCAGAAACCCTCTCTCCACTATCAGCCAATCAGTGTCCATTCTGCATCCCATTAATCTGATGACTAAAAATGACTAAAACATACTAAAAAGGTCTTTTATACGTAACAAACGTGATATGTTTTTTTCAACAAGTTGCCAAAAATTATAATCAACACAACAGAGAAATAATCAACTAGAATGATGTACATGATCCTATTCTTCTCAATATGACTAGGGAAGGTTTAGAGGGGTATACCAGAGATTTTTGGCAAAAAATTAATATTGCCTGTATATAATTTTTCTGTACTTACCAAGATCAGCACATAGTATTGCCTTTCGGTAAATGTCAGACTTGTACCCTGCACTATTTATACTGTTAAAATGATTCTAAATTTGAAAAAAGTTACAATTTGACCCAATCTGAACATTTTAAGCACTTTGGAATAATAAGACATGCGCAGACGAGGCTGACGTTGGCAAAAGGTAATTATTTGGGGTATTCTAAAATAATAGCCAAAATTTCACTGGATTTGCGCTGATTGATTTTTTGCAAAGAATCTCTGGTAAAGCCTCTTTAAAGCTTACAATCAAGCTATTTTATGAGTTGGGACAAATTCCACAAAACAAATTTAGACTAATTTGCAGTTCATAGCATCTCACTGATACAAACTTCTTGTATATTTGTCCTAAAGCAAAACTAGTTATTAACATGTTTCTCAGTTTCAACTCCAATGGTCTAAGAATATTCAGCATTTAAATTTCAAATGCCAACTTCGTAGATCAAAACTTGCTGTGTGACATTTGCCCCTGGCACACACGTTGTGGTGATGAGTGGATGATAATTACGACATAAAGCAACAATAACTTCACATGAGGGCAGTTTACATGATGACTTCTACACACAGAGAAACATGAAAATCGTTTCCAATGAAAACACAAAATACTGTACACACTAATATACAGGGAGTTAACTCTGTGAAAGCTCCTTGCCCTTACCATAGGCTACAGTGCCTGACGGGGTGACACTTCTCTGTAACAGGCCACAGAGAGCGGATAGCCCTGGGTTTGTTACGATGGAGAAGCCACAGAGGTGTTCTATAGGAAGCCCCAGCGGTGCAATCGCTCCTGTAATGTGATTCTAACTTCCTCAAGGGCTGCCCTGTGAACACAAACAAATAGAACATGATCATTATCATTGTATTCACATCACATACATCATTATCACCTCTCCTGTAAGGTGATTTAGACTTTCTCAAGGGCTGACCTGTGAACACGAACGCACGGATCATGATGATGATCATCATTGTATTCACATCACATACATCATCATCACCTCTCCTGTAAGGTGATTTAGACTTTCTCAAGGGCTGCCCTGTGAACACGAACGCACAGATCATGATGATGATCATCATCATTGTATTCACATCACATACATCATTATCAACCTCTCCTGTAAGGTGATTTAGACATTCTCAAGGGCTGCCCTGTGAACACGAACGCACAGATCATGATAATGATCATCATCATTGTATTCACATCACATACATCATCATCACCTCTCCTGTAAGTTGATTTAGACTTTCTCAAGGGCTGACCTATGAACACTGAACTCACAGATCATGATGATGATCATGATCATTGGTATTCCACATCATATACATCATCATCACCTCTCCCTGTAAGGTGATTCAGACTTTCTCAAGGGCTGACCTGTGAACACGAACGCACAGAACATGATGATGATCATCATCATTGTATTCACATCACATACATCATCATCACCTCTCCTGTAAGGTGATTTAGACTTTCTCAAGGGCTGACCTGTGAACACGAACGCACAGATCATGATGATGATCATCATCATTTATCTTCATATCACATACATCATCATCACCTCTCCTGTAAGGTGATTCAGACTTTCTCAAGGCTGACCTGTGAACACGAACGCACAGATCATGATGATGATCACCATCATTATATTCACATCACATACATCATTATCACCTCTCCTGTAAGGTGATTTAGACTTTCTCATGGACTACCCTGTGAACACGAACGCACAGATCATGATCATGATGATGATCATCATTGTATTCACATCACATACATCATTATCACCCTCTCCTGTAAGGTGATTTAGACTTTCTCAAGATGAACGCACAAATCATGATGAACAGTGAACAGAATATAAAGTGCACACCTATTAAGATGTACCAACATGAATGGCACAGGTTAACTGAATGTTCAGCATACATGTACTTGACAGGCAGACATGTACATATGTGCAGTTTTGATTGCTAGTTACCAATCAAAGAAATAAATTGGTTGCCTAGCTGCTTTGCTGCATCTCTATTTAGTGGTTTGTACTTTCTGTCTGATGGTCTACCACAGTTTTGGACATCCTCTTTTTTTACATGGGCTTAATTTTTAAACATCGTTCATTCACATATCAAATGGAAAAGAGACGAAATCCTACACAACTGCCAATTTTTCTTGTTCTGAAATGGATTTGTGACTTGTATTTATATCTGAGGGGAAAACAGCAAGGTCCATGCAGGCTGGAAAGTACTTTCCAGCAATCTATCCTGAATTTGACAACTGTTTTCAACTGTTTCCTTCAAGACAATATTCCAAATTTGTTCACTTTCTGGAATTTCCCAAAACTAACTCTCTAAAAAGAATAATAATCATGAAACATACAAATTGTAGATATGCTTTTGAAAAACAGGAGATCATTGGAGTTTACATTCCTGAACGTTACACCAAAACCAAAAACTGGCCATCCCAGGGAATTTTTTCTTATAAAATTTTCACTGATAGCCTTAAAAAAAAGTTCTTATTTCGAAGTACATGTACATGTTAGCAGTGATTTTTACTACAGTTTGTACTAGAAAAATAGAACCATGTATTTCACAAAGTTAATGCAACAGCTACATGTGTAATTTTGACTGAGACTCTAACCTAGCTGGCTTTATATAGAGCTGTAAGGTAAGAACAACAGCCCCATCAGTGACAGAAGACCCTACATTAGACAGGTCACTGGTGTACTCCACTAGTTACCACCTGTGTAGTGAAGTGGCTTGACATTATCCAGTGCCAGAGTAAAGCAGATAAGAGTTAATCTCATGTATGATGTACAGGTATAAGGTTCAGACACACACAGACAGAAGGACTTGACACATTTTCTGAAAGAATACGGAAGTGAAACTTTCAGGACTTCTACCTACCAGTATCTACCAGTCCCTTCACAACACTGATAATTAGAAATAAATCAATGTTCACTCAGTAAAGTAAACATGGCATTAGGTTATGTAAATTAGTTAGTTCAAGTACCAGGTGAAGGGTGAGGGTAACTCCAGTTTCCGAGTACGGTATACTACATGATCTTTCCATCAATTTATACATGTATACATATGTCTACATCGAAGTTCTTTATAAAAACAAAACATAAAAACAGAATAATTTGAAACATTTAGTAGTATCACAAACTGTACGTGTAACATACATTTGTCAAGTTATGATTCCACATACAAAAATCTGCGCAAATGGCTTCCTGTTGAAGATTTGGACAGGTTTTTGGAAAAAAAAAAAAAGAAAGAAAAACAAACAAACAGTTGAACAATGAACAATGAATACACCTCCAAAACTCACTCAGATAGGCATCAAAGAACACATGCGAAAATGAAAAGTGTAGATGATATGGTTAAATAACACTATACATGTGACATGGGATGAACTCAAATGTTGGCAAGCATTCTTTTACCATAGACTAAATTCTACTCATTAGCAAAAATATGGAATTCTAAAAGTAGATATATGTACAGGGCACATTAATGCGATACATTATACAGCTACTAGACAGCGAAAAAAAAAATTCCCTGGAAAAAAAACCTAATGTTTGGAGGAGACTACAAGTAAGATAGAACAAATCACACCATTGTTTTTTGAAACTTGACAGTTAAAACTGTCTTAATGCATATAGGTGTATACCACTTTAGGTGTTGCGTAGATAGACATAAAGGTGTTACGCTAATTTCATGAAAAGAAAACCAGTTTTTTCCCCTAAATCTTCATTTATACAAATATAATTTGTGTGTACATATACACATATGTATCTACATGTATATAACACAACAACAACAGGTTGTTTTGAATATGTGGCATCAAATCAACTACATGTACTGCCTTTTCCGAGTGATAAGCACCTCTAATAAACCTGTGCTAATTGCTGACATGGGAATCAGAATGGGTGTTTGTGTTTACACAGGTGTCAAAACAAACAAGCCATTCATATCCCAGCAGTACATGTACACATAGGGAATGGTACACAGATGAACGCTCAGACAGAGGTTTTGTAATACAAACTGTATTGTACATACGGCAAATCTTTCATCTTTTCAACCTCTATAGCACCTTTTGCAGTGGAAATTTATTCACACACTTATTATGAAAATGACACTAAAATGATTTGCTTGTGTCACTAAAGATACAAGCTCCAGGGAACTGTGCAAATTATTTCTCTACACCCCATAGTTCTCTCAGAATGTTTCAAAATATAGGTCATGGAGGCGGTTGAAAAGTCTGAAGAATTAAGAGTACATGTATTGTCTCTGGGCTCTGCCCGGTTTCCTCCCACCATAATGCTGGCCGCCTTTGTATGAGGGAAATATTCTTGAGTATGGTGTAAAGCACCAATCAAATAAATAAATTGCCTCAGCATACAGTTTCAAATCAGTATCCTGGACAACAGTGAGAAAAGACCCTTGTTAATACTGGCATGTGGAAGCAGGTGCTAATGGCTAGGTAGACAAAATTATCATTCAACCACTGGGCACAGATAAATACCACCTGTTCTAAATACATGGCAAAGAGAAACTGCTGGCACGTCATGGAAAGTACTGACATTAGGTTTACTAGCATTACAAACAGTTTTACATAATTGGCACCGTGCATACAAGTCCAGTCTTGGAAATTAGACATCATTATTATTCCTGGCCCATTATGTTTTTGGGTTTGTGTTTTTTGTTTCTCAGTAGTTAATTGAATGAAATTGTAGTTTGTTACTTTTCTTGTTGGCTGCAAGTTTCACAAACATGAATTCCTGCAGTATTATCACGTGATAAAGCCAGATGCTACAGACATCATTAGAAGAAATTACACTGGAATGTTATATTGCTATAAAAAATCTCTTTCCTTCCACAATAGCTAAGCGAACCAGAGAAAATTCAATGTTCTAAAAAAGAATGTCGACACCGGCCGTCCAGTTCTTTGCCCATTCTTCTTGTGCTGAATTCCAAGCACGGTAGTACCACGAATATCTATTTTAAAATCTTGCATGCGACTTGATTCTGGATTGAACTCTAGATCTAGCATTCATCAGGCAGACACTCTATCCACTACACCACCACAGCTTTATGACCCTTATGTGACCTATTATGTGAAAAAAATTACCTGATATATAACTTCCCTTGACTAAAGTGTATTTGTCTTTAAAATCTTTTGAAAATGAAACTCATATTTTTCTAGCAGGATATCACTCTATCTTCCAAACATACTAAACATATATTATAAAAGAATCCAGATTTAGCTACTTCAATGACAATGTGGGCTGGTAAGCTATAGCTTTAACGCCTAAATTTCGTGCATATATCAGATTTAATATTTACTATTCTTTCCTTCTGTCTGCTTCATGTACCTTTTTCAATATTTTTTTTTACACTCAACTTAACAATATATACAGGGGTAGCTAATTATGAATAAATAACCAATCTGGACACTTAATCCTTTAAGAATTCTCAGAATCAGGCAAAAATGAGTCACTTAAACACTGGCAAAATAAGTCACTTAAGCCACTGTAGAAATTTTAGGTCAAATACAGTGGGCAGTTTGGAGTCAAGGAGAATCAAAACAGGCATGGGAAGCTTGAAGGTGTGTAGAAACCGCGCCCACAAGTTTCCAATAATGACAAGTGGTTCCTCATCAGAGATGATCAATACCAAGTGCATAAATCTATGATAAATCCAACTGTGATGCCACCTGAAGGTTTCTATTTTCAACAACATTTTTCAGTTAGCTGGACAACTATCACAGGGATCTGGAAACTCATCTCTCTTATCTCTGCCTGGTTGCCATGGTAACTGCATCCTTACCTCGCATTGGCTATCCTCTGATCAATTTCATCCATGGAGTTACTGTGCGCCATTCTCATCGCTCCCATCACTGTGTTTCTCTTCTTACGAATTCGCTCACACTGGTGGATAAATATACCAAACAACACTAAACATTTCTTAATATACCATAACCAAAACTATTATACATGTATGTATGTATGCCACATAGCAATGTTTCAATCAAGGACCAAACAAATTTGAAATTTCCAAATTCCTTTTTATCTGCACACAAATTAAGATTGTGTAAAAACTGTTGTTTACCTGTTTATCTCACTGAATTTACACTTGAACATGTCCTGGGATTGAATAATTACTCAATAATAGAGGTTGACGATCAAAGCAAACTTATTTCTGAATAAAAATAAAAAAACAATTTAAGGTATATTTCAATGAGTTACGTGTTAACATGATGGCCCTACATGAGTTACCTCCTCTCTGGCTGATATGAGCTGGCGTTCTGCTGCATGGCGCTTGGCATGGTAATGCATTAGTTCTATCTCGTGGGTTAATTGTAAGTATGGTTGAAGTTCCGACGGGGCTCCTGCCTCTCGTGACTCTATTTCCTTCTCTGCTCGTTTTAAGGCTGATCGCACCTGGAGGCAATTCGGTATAAATAATTCTCACAGCAAATATACAAACCAAAACAAAACAGTGGTTTTTATTAAATGATCAAAAATAAATGAGCTTCAGCTGCTGTAATTATTAGAAATGCTAGTACACGTAGCTAACTGAACAAATGGAATTATTGATTGCATCTTTTTCTTTTATTCCCCAACATCTGTCATCACATCATCACCTGAGTAGATGTACATGATACTATAACAAGTCAACAATGCCATTTCTGACTGAAGTCAAAATTTGAAACACACAAAATCTCATCACAAAACTTAGTTTTTGGAACAGGAAGTTGAAATTTGGAAATATTTGTCTTAAGATAACATTGATGTGGGGACAAACTTTTTACTTTCTAAAGACGAATAATAAGCTTTGAGGAATCGGCCGCTGCACTGGTGATAATAAAGTCCAAAATGTTCTATCCCAAAGAATTTAGACAATATACATGTAAAGTGTACTTTAGGCACTCTATAGTGTTGAGAACTCATACACTACTGGAAATTGTGTTCACAAAGAAACAAAAAAATAAGCAAACAATGAAATAATCATGTAAACAGGCAAACCTTGAACATCATAATGTTTTATTGTAAATCATAAGGTTTACACAAATAAAATTTACCTGTTTTAGTTCTTCTTCCGCCAACTTTAACCGCGACATTTCTTCTAGACTTCCTTCTCTAGCATTTTTTAACCGCTCTGCTTCAGCCTGAAATACCAACAATCCTTCTAACTAAAGATTTCTACAATACACCTGATTAATTTATCTCATCATCTGTATCCAGGAATTAATTACCTCAAATCTGCATTCAAACAAATGTACCATAGTCTTTAATCACATCTAGAAGGTCTTCGGGCAGTCGCAAAACTCCACCTACAATACCTAAACATGCTTTTATCACCACACATTGTGGTCAACAGCTCAGGGGTCTTGTAAGTCTAGGCAGGGGTTCAATCCCAAGTAAGGTCAAGCTCAAGCCTATAAAACTGGTGATCTTCCACTCTGCTTGGTGATCAACATCATGGATAGGCTAAGAACACATCTAACTGGGAATGCTGGGAATGCTGGGACTGAGATTTGCATGCTGTATGGTTCCTTCAGCGGTTTCGTTTCAGTAAAACTGTAAGTGACAGCTTTTATCAGTGACAAACCCCAGATGTACCATTACACCTTTGTCACTGTGATAAACCTCAGGCTTACTGTTACAGTTATTACCATAGTGATAAACCTCAGATTTACTGTTACTGCTGTTATACTGATCAAAAGCCTCTTTTCTGTACAATGTCTAAAGACTCAATACTGCTGTTTCTATGTCCCACTCCTAAACACCATCTAAGATCTGCTTGTACCTATTATCAGTCTCCCTACTGGGTCCACACTGATCTAACGGATCTGATGTGAGGAAAACAAATCAAAACAAAGCACTGTAATATTAGTTCGTTCTTGTACCCTCAAGCTTAATGTTAATGCTGCTTCTATCCTATCCCTGTATATTATCTAAGAACTTAACACATGCACTATGGTACCCATTATTCGCGGAAACTGTTTAATTTTCCTATATGGCTTAAATAACTCAAGCACGTCCACCAGGTATAATCAAGGGTGGCTTTAATCCTTTTCTGTTTCCTGTGATGTCGTTACTCTAAGTAATTTGGATCAGAGATTAAAACAATGGGGGATGATTATAACTATGTAAGAGCATTATTTCACCACCTACCATGAGCAGTACTCGAAGACACAAGATGCCACTAAGTTAGTTCTCGCAATGATGAGTACTTTTAATGAACTGGCTAAGTGGCCTGTCACCTTTTGAGCAGATCAATGCAAAACATACCATGTTAAACCCCAAGCACTCACTCACTTAATGCAAAACATATAAATTCACCATTATCGGAGCCAGTCATTAATTCTTGATGAATGACATAGCTGTCTAATGGCCAATGCGTTCTTGTATACAGTTCACAATTTGTTAGAGCCTCACTCATTGGCCCACAGGAAAGACACAGCCAATGTGATAGCACGTATCAATGCGACATTTATTGGAAGCCGGCACGTGTTGGTATCTACCTTTCTTTCAATTTACCAGCACAGTGAAAATTGATCAAATTAAAGACGAATGTACTCCCACGATAACCAGAGTTTTAAAATTCTTAAAGCCTAATTCACCTGAGCCTAATTCATTATCTGAGACTTACTTTAGCTGCCTCTATCTCATCTCTGTATTTTTCCTCCAGGTTTTTCTTTTCTCGGCTCACAGATAGCTGTTCTTGTTCTGCTTTTTCCAGCCTGCAAATCAAAGGAAAACATTGCAACTGTCCAAGAAGATTTCCATTACAATATAAACGATTTGTGCATACTGTTTGACTGATCCAACGAACATGCTGTTAACTTTTGTCAGCAACATTCCAATAATATATCTTATACTGTATGTCTAAATTTACTCTCACTGTCAGAAGGGCTAATAGAGGCCACTTGTCTTCCATAGCTTTATGGTGTGCACATCTATAGGTCACACTTAGGAAAGTTTGTTAGTATAAATTGCCAGAAGTTGGTTGTCTACCTGGTGCACCAATGTTCAAAAGGGATTGAAAGAGAGTGTTTGTAAAGGATATTATTACGGACAGTGGGACAGACAGACTGCGATGGCTTTGACAATTCTTGTAGACAAATTTGGGCTAGAGGTAACAATCAAACATGTATGCATGTATTTGGGTCCCCATGTGAACACACTGTACATGTACATGTATCTCGCACTGTATCTTTCAACAGCACCAGAATTCATCACAATGGGAGACTAGAGGGCGAGCCACACAGATGGTCCAAATGACTGTAGAATGCAGCATTTTCTTCTGTAATGTTGCAATGCCTGTGCACTTGATGTATGTTTTATGAGCACATAAAATGCCGATAGTTGTGACGTACTAAAGGAAAGAACAAATAAGCGCACAGCTGTCTTGACACAGGCGAGAAGGAGTTTTACCAGTTCCCCATTGTCTTACATGACCTACATGTACTAGAATTTCTTGTGTATAAACTACCCAATTGTACACATTCTACATGTACACATTCTACATGTACATGTACACATTCTACATGTGCACGTACACATTCTACATGTACACTACAAATGTACACATTCTACATGTACACGTGTACATACACGTAATACATCTGTATGTATACAGGGTATGTTCATCCAACAACTGTAGACGGGTATGAAATCAATTGTGAGACTCGACTCAGCAAGGCACGTATGATAGGTACATGGATGTGGGGGGGGGGGGGGACCCATCTCCTGGGGTGCCAGCAAACAAATAAGCCTGAAGCAAATTAGTGAGGATGTACAGGGAGAGACCAGGTAATAAGCCTTCGGATAGAAGGTGTGCCACAAGGGTTTAATCATCTCTGGCAATCAATTCATCGAGGACCAGATATACACTGGTAATAATGGTGAAATCATCATTGGGATCTAATTTGTAAACTTCCCACATGATTCCCTATACAAAACCTATTTACTCTGGCATAATTAATACAGTCATTTTGTACTTCATGATAATAAACAATAGTTAAGCAGTGGAGCTGTATTATCAGACTAACTGAAAATGACTTGATGAGAACACATTCATGTATAATTCTTGGATATCTTAATACACACAAATATCCTAAATGACCCTAAAAATTTCATCCACAAAAGTGCATTTTTAGAAGCAAATAAATGTCACAAAATATTATTTTTGGTGCTGAAACTTACAATTTTCCACTGGAATAGCATCCCATGTTGCAAGCAAACCTCAAAATGCCTTTCTAAACTCAACAAAACTCTCAGGACCAAGGAAAATGCACACGTTTGTCAGGGGCGAAATGTAAGGTCATTTAGAGTATTTCAGTACTACATTAGGATTTACTGTATATGACCCAAAACTCCGTCCATCATTCCATGTAAGTTACTCATTTTGCCCGATAAGAGAATTCATTTAATCTCAGCAAGATGGATTATTTCCAAGGTACATATAAGGTGATATCTCAACCAGTGGAGAAATATAGTCAGCAATAAAATTAACATTTTCTGACCATTATGTGCCCAGTACACTACACTGGGCAAATACACTAGTTGCCTTTACAAATGCTACTAATTCAAAGAGCTGAGAACACAGCTGCACTGACTGGTATATGCACTTACTATTTCCATTATGACTAACATTTTGTTTCTGTTTTCACTACTCCAAAAGGCACTAGAGGGCAGGAGAAAGCTTTGTCACTTGAACTCATCCATTGTCACTATGATAAATATCTGATCAATACAGACTGGGTCAACCCAGTACAGTTGCACTGACACTATGCTCTCATAATAACAATGAATTCTATCACACAGATGTCTATATTACAATCCTATCAACAACTTTACCACATAAATTGGTAAGCAGTACCTATGCTTGATAATATCAGTTACAAGTTTACTCAGTGAAAGGACACGGAAATATACGTGGTCAGAACCTTCCTATTGCACTCAATCTAAAAAACTAGCAATAAACTCATCAATGGGGAGGCGGAAAAATTTTTTAAACCCGTGAGGGGGCACTAGTGAGAAGCAGAACATTGAGCCATTGTTACGTGAGGAATTGATTATAGCGTAACATCAGGAATGGATTGTAGTGTAACGTCTACACTGTTACAATGTATCAGTTTCAATTGTATAGTCATACTGCCTTTAATGTGATGTCATCATGATGAATTGGGAAAGAAACATTTGATACCAATAAATGACATCAAGATCTGTTTTCACAGCTGAACAAACAGAGATAATCTAGTCAACAGGTGCATATAGTATCAACTGTAGGATATGGGAATATATAGCCGTTACTGTCCAATGAAACCCGAAGTACAACATTGGCCAGTTTTATGGGTGGAGGGCTCGGCACTGTCTTTCTGTGTGGTCATGCAAGGCAACATTACGATCAGGAAATGTTTTCCCTTCAGCATCTGTACTGGAGTTACATGAACATCTTTCCTGGACATGAAGCCTGACAATGTAAAGGAGATGTATACTTGGTTATACCCCTTTTGGCTTCATGTCTATGTTATTCTCTGACCAAGCAGGACAACATGGCATCCAGGTAAAGCATTCAAGCTGGCACACTGCCTTGGTTTGATATCTACCGTACAGCGTGGCAGAGCAAGATTTGGTAATCGGGGAGCACATTCATTCCTGCTCTAAACTTTTCATATCTGCATTACTATGTGTCCAAAGCATGACCAAATGTCAGTTTTAAATGACATGCCATTGTATCGGCAATCCTGGCTTGACGTCTTCAATCACATGCAACACCACATTTACCTATTTTTTGACAAATTGACACTTACTTGTTTTGCATCTCAATGAGTGACTCCTCAGCCTTCTGTAGTGACTCCATATCCTTCATCATGCGCTTGACGTTGTTTTGCGAGTATTTGTGTTGAGCGTAGGCAAACCAGCAACCCCCTAACGCTATGACTAGAGACGCCACTACAGCCACGTCCTTTATGTAACTGTGCGCTTCTGCAGAAAAAAAAAAAAAAAAAAAAAAAAATCACCAAGTCCCACATTAGACAGAAATTGATGTAAAACCTTGTGTAGATCAGCTGGCACTCAATTCATCTTCAGCCCTAATAATGTATCTTACCTGTTAAACATACCATATTTTGCTTAGACAGAGTGCACCAAATTCGAATCTTAACATACCCATGCACAATACATAATGAACATAGTCACATCAATGCTGTCAGTAGTGTTGAAGACAAGACACGCATCAGAAAAAAAAACAAAAACACGTGGGTCTTACTTTTTGGAGGCCCGAACAAAACAACATCCATAGCTTTGACAGACAGCTTCTGTTTGTGCACAGGGTTCTTAATCCCCAGAACTCCACTGATATAATGATGGGTGTTCGTGGCAAGTCTGAAATAGCAAAAAGAGACTAAAGTTATTTTCTAACCTTGTATTACAAATAAACTAGCATACTTTTCAAACGAACATAGAAACTGGTTTTCTGAAAAGCAATAATGCAATAAACATGTAAATACATGAATATATTTAAATGATCCTTTTACAGGGACTCAACTGCACATATATGTATGCAATAGTTGAATGCAACGTCCTGCAAAAACTTGATGTGGTCATGCAGTTAAGCTTCTGGTCAATGGCCCATGTTAAAAGACAGAATGTCAAACATTTTACAGATCAACAGACCAAGTGACCGATGGAGCTGTTTGTCACAGTAAAGAAAAAAAAAACAACAAAAAACCCCCCAGAAAAATCACAAAGCAAGACAGAAAGAAAACAAATGTTAATGGTGATCTTGTATACCATGGCTGAGCATCAAAAGATAATGAAATGATTGTTGAAGGTTTCAACCATTCTCACTAGAGTGGTTGATCGTATTGGCACTAACAGGGATTACCATCAGAGAGACGACGACGCTCAGGTGCAGTAAACATGACAATGGAAAGCAGGATGCTCAAATTTCTTCACGACACTCTTTAGACAGTAAACAAGCAAAGTGAAGTCACAGGTGTGCCTACAGGCCATATTTTGTTCCTACCTGCACTGCTATAAATACATGTTATAAATCTATGCAATGCGCAAACAGGTAATAACTGGTATTACAAAATTTGCATTTACAAGGTGACACCAATTTTATTTTGTGTCTTACAGTCGAGCCAAAACTAAAAAAGTAAAAAAAAGAAAAAGTAAAAAAAATAAAACTGAAAATTCAGTTTTCATATTGTCTGATTTTGATTTTCCGATTATGTAAATATGTCTTCAACAGGAGAAATTGCTGGGATAGTCCACATTTTCCACAAATTAGATGATTTTCAAGTTTTGTTTTTATGTTTATACAATCCATTGAAAATAAGATTTTAACAAGAAAAGTAGGGTGGGCTTACGGAGATATAAACCATGCAAACTCATACAAAACCACACACCCTCAAAACGTACATGTACATTTTCCTAACTCAAAGCTGCAATGGTTAGATTTGAACAAGTGACCTCACTGGTCACAGTAAAATTGGTTATGGTGAGAACTGTGCTCCTATACCAGGATGGGCAAGCCAAAAAGAAAAAAAAAACATATAAGGCTGATTTCACAAAACAATTTTTTCACTTCAGCTAAACATGGACACTACGTTTTAAATCGTAAGAATAAAAACTGTTGACACAAGAAGACAAAGCAATACAAATTTTAAAAAAAAAATTTTCAACCTACACTGTATGTATAAAATCACTTTCTGGTGTAAGTCAGATTTTTATGTTCAAGTAGCTGGCTGTATCTTCTGCTTACCCGCAGTAGCTATGAATAGTATATCTGTGTGACAATGTCCACTGAATTTGCTGCAGCCCCATTCATATGTGCCACTGTGTTTCTTACAGATCATCTGTTAAAGTCTATGATATACAGCACCCAAGAGCAAGGAATGCCTAAGAGAACCGATTCTGAGTACTACCCTATAGCTGCCACTATTATATCCACACTACAGGTATTTCAGAATACTTCACATACTTCTTTAATAAAGATGCATCCAAAAGCATATGACATGGAGTGTCTCAGAATTGAGATGACCTGGGTTACATGTAGCATTATGGATACCACAGAGAATACATCTGTAACATGCCAGCCTCCATTTGATGAATGTATCAAGTCACTTGGCCACCAAGGTGGTTATTTATTTACCATAATTCTTCTAAAATTTGGGACAGATATTAGTAGTGTTGTCTAACCATGTGAGAAAAAAGGAACTCAATATTCCTGATATAATCAAATATATATTGCCTAAAATAAGCAGACCAGGTGTCCTCACATTTTAGAGGAAATAGGGTACTTAAACACAATCACATGACCAGAGCTACCATGGCTATACCAGTCAATACACTGGCTGGATGGCTCTAAAACTGGAATTCATGTAATTTAGTTGTTTTGGGAAAAGTTGAAGTGACATAAGACTTAACAATTCTGTGACATCTATGATCCAGAAAACTGGACTTTACTAACTGAAGAAGCTAATAATAACAAAACAACAACCACTTTCACAAAATTTCTCGATCCAATTTAAACGATGAATACTCTTCTTTGCAAGTGATAATATAATATATGACAAATGTAACAAACAGTGACAGAGACAGTTTTGTGAAAATGGGCTGGTGTGGGTATCTGCCCCGATGCCAGACTGTTGTTAGCGCCATCTACATTAGCATACATCACACTTATTACAACAGCAGATGAACCCCAGGACATCTGATTTACATTACCCAATTTCCTTAAACTTTTTTCACATAAAGAGCAACTTTCAGCACCTTTTATGCTCATTCTCAATTTGGAGATAAAACTACACTGGTTGGGTTGGCCAATTTCAAGGCTTCATAAAAAGTATGATCAATCTACATAGAATAATGCCTTCAGAATATGTTTCATTAAACATCTTGCAAACATGGGAAAAGGTTGAAGAATTACAGTACAGGGTACATGTATTTCCCCCAGATTAATTACTGCTATCATCAAGAACACCTTTGCTTTACATGACCTAAGTCCTTTGCTGGCACATTCAACTACAGCATTGTTCTTGACACAGTCCCTGACTGATAGGTCACAGGCTTGAATCCAGCTCATAATTATTAGGTTTGCTGTGGCTATAACAATAAAGGAGGCTGAACAGGACCACTGCCATGTGAATGATAATTTCTTGTGTCAACCCATTAATAAATCCCTCACTTATTATAAAGGTTCTGTATATGTATTTATGGGCACTTAGGCATCAGTGCCTTAGCTGTTGTGGTCTCTTTCACAATCCCACTGTAATACAAAGGCTACAGAGCTCATGGGCACTTTGATACTTCAGTATAACACATACACAATGCATATTTTATATATGCCCATTGACTTATTACAAAGGTACATTTACATATACTGGGCATATGAACCATTTCCTTCTGCTTGTGCATCGGTGTGGCATAACATAAAATGAACCGCCATGTACCTAAGGACCTTCAGTGACAGATGGAGCGCCCTGTAGTTCTAGTGTCCTTAGGGAGACTGGTTAACCTGCAGACAGGCATGACCACATTACTAATACATGGCCAAGACAAGAGCTTGAGGGGGAGAGGAGTAAACCTGTAGTGCTGTAACATAAGCCTTTGTCTACAGGGGCGTACAGACTGAAGACAAGAGACTGGCTCTCAGCATCGACCCTTCGTCAATATTCATCGTATTACTCAGGTACAAACCTCCCACTCTCTCCAGCCAAGAGAAAAAACAGACTTGTCTATCAGTCAACAGAACCTATTAAATTACCAGTTCCAGTGACGAGTCTATACATGTGGTAAACTCTATACATGTGGTAAACTCGAAGGTACATGTAGTCTGTGTGAAGGAAATTCCAGACCAGAATGCACGCATGTTAACAGAAAGGGCATGTTCGCAGTTAAACAGCTTGAATGAAAAACATGCTCTAACCAACTGCAATGTTCAACAAGCATAGGAGACCACTGTACACCATATCTGGACACCTACATTGTAGCAACAACAACAAAGGTTGAAACAACTGTGAAATTTATAAGAATTAGATTAATAACAATGACCTTTAGTTTTTTTGACAACGTCATGCAACTACATGTACTCATTGTCCTTCCACAAAGTTCGCTTGCACATTCCCTTGAAAAGAAGCGTGATTCAAATACAGAGGTTCAAATAAAGCAGTTCGCACTATATCTCGTCATCATATACAACAGCATAATTCAAGATTATTTTATAATCAACCTTTTCTTTAAAAGCCATTTTCAATGCCATACTCGTATATGTTAACCTCAATTATAAACCACAGATGAATGAATCATATGTAATGTAATGCCAGGTCTAGGGCCTGATAGTGGTCAAGGACACCAATATAATATGAAATGTATTAGTACATGTACGTTTCTGAAATATTCACAAGGTTCGCCCAAAAACTGAAATAAAAAAAACATGAAAACTAAAGATTCGCTGACCTACATGTACAACAACTCTCTTACCAACTTGTATTTTGCAAAACCAAGGCTACATCCAAAAATTCCAAATATAACTCTGGTAACACCTCAACAAAGTTGGAAATACATTCAAGATGCAACCATTTACAGTTGAATCATTTACTCGGGTAACACCATAGTTGCAGACAGTAGCTACACCTGTATGTATACACAGTCTGGTATTCAGATCAGTAACATGGAGCAATAAACCCGCCATTCCACAACATCTGCCACATAGGAGAGTTTATCTGGGGAGTTTCACTCTCCAAGGAATTCTTGTCCTGACTCAAACAGTGCAGTCAGTTATTTCTGATTAGGTTTATCCACACCCTATGAGACCACAGAGCCTGCATGGGAGTGAGGAGCTTACTCATGAACCCACATTCCACAGACACTAAGACTATCATACTATATCAACCAATTAGTCAGTTCTCTTTCTCAGAGTATTAACATATAGGCCTATGTACGTGTACGTTCAACTGACTGGTCAAACATTCACATTCATACAGTCTTTGCTGCATTGCAACACAGACAAAGCAAAGCTGTTACATTTTGTTGGATTCTCCACCACATGGCATCAATTTTTGACTGACAATACGATGAATTCCAGGAAATTAGTCACCAGCAGAGACTGTAAGCAGGAATAACCAGTTACAAACACAGTAGCAATCGAACCCTGTTTGGCTTCCAAGGGTTCCACTTGAAAAAAACAAACCACCTGAGTTACATGTTCTTTGACATTTGACATGCAGTGCTGTAGGACGGCTGTTGCCATGGTTATTTTGTAGATACACATGCATGTAACAATATGTGTGTTTCGTGAAATGGACGATGTATACACATGTATTATTTATGGTCCAGGGATTCAAGACTATAACTACATGTAGCTGATAACAAAAAGCACAGGAAATCAAGCCACATCCAGCCAAAAAACAATGCTTTAAATCCTTTAAATTTACCAAGAAGTTCTGATCATGATTCTGATGGGTCCACTTATTGGATGAAATTGTTTCACTGTACGCAAAGTGATGCTGTGGGAAGGTACCAAACAGAAGTATGATATGAATTACACCTGCAGCACAGCAATCCCATCTTAGCACTGTCCCAGGGTACTAAGATGCAAGCAAAGCACTCTTTTATACAGCAAATTTACTGAAAATATGGCATGAAGATAGCTGAACAAAGCAAGTTCTGAGAAATATTGAACCCTGTCAACATTTTGAGGATCTTGCTACTTATCCTGGCACCATTTCACCTCTGGACTGAAAATGGAAATTCTCTACAATTGAATTTGCTGAACGCTCATTAGAAGTGCCTCCCTAAAACGGTCCCACTTCGCCTCATTATGCTATGCTGACCAGTGCTTGTAGTGGCTGTTGACTGACCTGCGACAGATGTGCCTGGCATGTGCTCATATTATGTCCAGTGAGACAACTTTATACAGTAGAGGGAAAATCCCTATGTTGTTTCCATGTACAGCAGCAATCAGATCCTCACAGCCTGGCAACATCCTAATCACTATCTTGCAAGCCATACTACTAGTCTATAAACGGTTCATGGCTCAGTTGTCAATACTGATGATTATATCTTTTCTGATCAAAGGGGTTCTCACCAGATCAGTCAGATTCTCTCGCCACAGCTGATTGGCTCATAACCAAAGATCTTTTACATGTTCTGCTGCAATCAGGAGCTTTACCACAAACCTGGTAAAGACTGACTGCACAGTGTTAAAGCCCAAATAAATAAATAATAAATACTGTATTTCATCTAAAGTTCGATGAGAAAAATGCATTTTCAGAAATACATAAAGGCCTTAAATGGCCACCTCTAATGCCAACACTCATGTTTTTATGATAACAAATTAATCAAACTTCATAAAAAAACTCTTAACTTGCATTACAGGATGAATGTATCAAATCAGAATTAAGCAAAATGTGTTAGTTGGAAATTGCTATACTTTCAGTGAAAAATATGCATTCCTTTCTTTTTTTCAGAGTTGTCCATAGATCAAAGATAAACCACACTATGGTGACATGCTGAAGGATGACAAATATACATTGTCTTAATTCCTCAATCTTTTTGTTTATGAAAGAGTAACTTTCAGTGCAATTTATACACATTTTTGATTTTGGAGATAAAAGTACATTGGTTGGATTGGCTAGTGTCAGGGCGTAACAAAAAGGTAATTTTATATTTTAACAGAGCAATGCCTCCAGAACATGCTTGAACAAACACCTTGCAAACATGCAAAAATGTTGAAGAATTACAATAATATACTTCTGAAAGTCACTAATGCTAGTAGCAGTTGTACGGTCTTAATTAAATATACCATATATTTCCCCACACAAATTTCTTATCGAAGATGAAGAGAAACTTTCCTCAGATCAAGCCAAACATGTGCTAACGTCTGGCACTCTCAAGGGACATATGGTAAACCACAGACCCATCTGCACCTCATGGTATTTGAAGTGGACAGAGTGGCTAAAGCACCACTTTATGGTAAAATCAATCCAGACCACACAGATCTCAGCCCTTTGACGCCACAGACTTCTTGGCAAGTGATTTATGAGGGAATAGAAAATACAGTACTTGTAAGGGGCATCATACGCAGGTGAAGGTAATTCCTCTAAGTGCTCTACATACATATACTAGGAATGATCCATAGTATCACCAGTTCAACATAAACAATATGCATACAGGATAACTTCTACTGAGTTTACAGAAGAACTGGTAATAACAAGCACTAGATACATGCTGGCAGAACCGATGGCATCCATGTACATGTACAATTTCAATATTTACCAGAAACCATATCAGCCAGAGCTGCATTCCAAGGCAAGTGACATCATTGGCGAAATTTATTTATTCACTGGTATTTCACTAGCGTTTAACATTGACCTCAAGAAATATGATGGTAGTCATGTTTGTCACTGGCTTACATTACAGTGAGTGATCTTAACCAAGGTAAGTAAGACCACTTGGTCAATAAAAGGCCATTGCTGTCACAATACGCGCATACTACATACATGAGAAGAACAGAAGATTGCCAGGATCTTTAACTGTCTTGACATCAAAAGGCCTGATTTCAATGTACCTTAATTAATTTTATAAGTCTGAAAAAAGGCACACATATATGCACACTGTGGTATATAAACAAATGTCAGCAAATCTGGCAAAGGTTGGCAAATAGCCCTGGAAAGCATAAAGACAAGTTAATATTTCATAAGCTTCACAAATGCTTGCTACACCAGACTGCATACAGTATATAGCCTCTGGATTTTTTGATCACAATGACGCCCTGTCCACAAAGCAATCTGTTCGAGCTTAATCCAATTTATTTCAATATCCGGACAACATCGTACTACACCAAACCAGAATGAATCTACTTCAATTTCATTCTCGATCGAAATTAGATTTATACAAAGCTGGTTCAGAACAAATGTGTTTCATATAACAATGTTTGATGTAAACTACATCAGCGATAGTGTGATGACAGCATCAGAATAAGCTTAGGCTCTTTCACTGAAGCTGAATAAGTGTGCTTTGGCTGAAAGCTGAGCTCATACAGACTTCAGACGAAGTCCCAGTTAATCCTGACACGGCTACATGCATACATGAAACCACAATAAAACTGTTCAAATAATACACCTTTACAAAACAGCACGAAGAAACCATCAAGTTTTTCTCTGACAAATCAATGCTCAATTTCTTGGCTCTCCAATGGTATAGTATACAAATACATGACCACATTTTAACATAAAGACATACACTCTTTGAGAGTTAGTTCTGAGAACTTCTTCAGTTTAAGAACCTTCGGCTACCATATACTTAACCTTTACGACATCAAAAGTGAATGAGCTTTTAATATAATGAGTTTATTTAATGCATCACACAAATATTTAACAAGTCTGTCATAATCGTGGGCAATATTGCTTCAGGCAACTACTATTCAGGACAAACATACTGTAAGGGGACGTTTGGACAAGCTCATTAATTTAAGGTACACGAAACTTTAATCCTGAGTGGAAACAGCACTCGATGCATAATGCGACTTTACATCAAGATGTTGTTTTAAATTCAATTTAAACTTTGCTGAAAATTAATGGTGCACTACTGTTTACCCAAGTGATTGTGGAAGGGTTTCCATGAGAGAGAATGTGTGTGTGTATGGGTACTGTAACCACTGACTTCCTAAACAAACAATGTTCAATTAACTAAGCTTTAGATGATTATAAACTGCTTGGAGATATGTTGATTCTACTTTTAAATTTAGTTTGGTCTATTAAAATCAAAACGGCTAGAGTTCACCTAGTAAAATGAGGTCAGCCGCTGCATAGCTAGGCCTCGGGTTAACCCAGAGGAAGGGTGGCATGGAGGGTATGTCCACCCCCAAGGTTCTGTCTGATTTGTTCACCCAGACCTGGCCATTACCAGCAAATGTGATTTTCATGAGTATGGCAGGATACAAGTACATCACTAATAAATAAATAAATCAACCACTTCCAAAAGAATTCCATTACAGTATAAAGGAATGCACATGTAAAGTTTCACAGCACTTTTACACACATCCTCTAGACAGCTATTATTCACTGCCACACAGCCACTAAAAGGTTATTACATAGTATACAGTTTGTGTCCACAGGTAGTCAATTATATATTGATTTGCCTCTATTACCATGAACACATATGGACTGTGTTAAGATAAGCTAACATACAGAGTCACAGCAGGTTGAATAATCACTAATAGCAAGTTTAATTTGGTCAAGAAGGTGACCTGTTAAAGGCTACAGAGCAGGAGACAGACACAAGGGTCAGCATGACCGAGGGCTGGGCCTATCACTGTACCTCTTAAATATCACCCTAGATTACCTGAAGACAACATTCAAACTGATCTCACATATTCATATATGAATGGATGTGAATTAAAATCACAAATGAATGTACAGTATGTATATGTAACTGTAGTAAAAAAAAAATCATGGCACGTATGTGTGATAAGTCATTAAGTACATCATATATCAATTGTCTGAGCTAACAAATACATTGTAGTGTCTATTCCTCACTAAATTCAGCCTCACATGAGGGTCTATTTACTGTTTGACCCTGTTATAATACAGCTGGTAATGATTACATGTACTACATGTATAACTGACATACATGTACGTAAACAATTCAAGTCATAACAGCTGCCCTGGACTTGCAACATTATACACATATCCAAATACTAAAACCTACATGTACTGTGCACGGGGGTCTGGTCTTTAGTTCTGATGACTGGCTTAAGACTTCATCACAAATTCAGTTTACAATTAAAGCGTATATGTAGCTTGACATAGCTATTCTAATTTTAACACATGTAGAATCTTTCTTAGCCTATAGAAACGGACTCCTATTCATAATCATATATCTTAAGGCCCATGTTCTACAAAGTCGGTTGTTGGTTCCCGAAAGTTCTGTCGGTTTCCTCCCACCATAATGCTAGTCAACGTCATATAAGTCAAATAGTCTAGAGTACAGCTTAAAACACCAATCAATTAAATTAAATTCCACAAAGTCATTACAGGCTAAGTTGATAGTAACTTTCGTTGCTACGTAAGTCTAAACTGTGTTGCGGTAGTAATTACAATGAACTTATGATACTCTGTGAAACTGGAGCCAGGATAACAGATCTGATCACAGTGAATAGTATACATACAAATGCACTATTCAGAACTATGGAACACCAAATTATATAAATAGATGTGTCTCACGGCATATTTTTCATTCTCCATAAAACACACTGCCAGTCTGATGCACAATATATATACATGTAATAAACTTATAAATGTGATACCCATCTTATTTACAGCTTGTACTGAGAAAGGAATTTCAGTGCACAAATAGATGTAGCAGAAAGATGTACTGAATTTGTATGCTATGGTCCTTTTTTCTTAGGGTTTTTCAAAACTGCTTTGTAAAAAACCTGTAGACATGAAATGTTACAAATTGATTTTTTTCTTTCTTTCCCCACCCCCCACCCCCCCCCCCCCCCCCACCCAGATTTTGCACAAATTCAATACCTGCTCAAAAACTGTTCCATGTATACTGGATTTTGTGCTTCCAACAGCTGTTATAAATAGCATACATGTATATATTATTGTCTAGCTAAAGGGGAAAAAAATGACTACTATGCACAGAAATGACCTATCAGCCACCATGTGTTCATCAGAAATATTTAACTATTTTACATCTCACATTTCTTCAATTCTTAGCTGAAGACTTTTGTACAATTTTATCATGGATTACAAAGGTATTATCCAACACAGCATAGTCCATGATTTTTGTTGTATCTTTTCAATGGTAGAGTAACATGTACATCTATATACAGATAAATGCATTCATCCAAAAAATCAAATCAAGAATAAATGTAGTAAAATCCTGGGACATGATGTCAAAAGTACTTCAGAGATACAAGATATTCCTACCTGGGTAACTGTGTGCCATCCACGATATTGAGCCTGAAGATATCCACATACTGGGGCAATTCCACATGATAGACAAGCCAGTCCACCACATCATCCACTGTCCAGTTATACACTGAAAGAAGAATACCAAACTATACACCAAAACAAAACAAATCATCCTCTGTAAAGATATACACTGGAATAATACACCACATTATATTCTGAGACAAAACACCACAGCCTACATTGCCCTCTTATACACAGTACCAAAATACCATGCCATTCACTGCCCAAACAAAATCAAGCTATAGTTAAGTTAAATTAAATTAAATTCAATTGAATTAAACGATGAGGTCTATTTTCAACCATTTCTGATATTTATCTGCCTCAACGTTTAATCAAACACTGAATTAAAAAACCTGGTAGGTCTACTCCGCAAGGCTCTTTGCGGGACGGAGCGGCCGTGGCGGCACACGCCATTTTCTGGTGTGCATTAAAGAACTTTATTACAACTCCTGCGAATGCAAATTCACTCCAGGGTTGAAAAGTTATTCAAATCCACAAAATGTTTTCTTATCGCTTGACAAAATAACTTTGTGCTGTCATGGCGAGATGGGTGTATTTAAATATTGGAACCACGCTCCAAAAGTTATGAAAATCAACCTAACCAGGCAAGACCATGCAACCAGTCTTAAATGACAACTAGTCATCATTAGAATAGAAACAACAATTTGCCCAGTCAGTCAAGAAAAATTTTACAGGCTACAGTCAAGGCTTTGACTGTGGCCTTAAATACACTCCGGATTTTGGACGCATCTGATTGCGAGTATACACTATGATTTTAAAGAGGGAAACGTTAACACTTCATCAGGTTTTCTGCATATAACAAGTCTGAAACTGACTGAAACTTGCAGGAGTGATCGAAAAAAACCCATCTCTTCTCAGTCAACACCAGAAATCAGCTTGTGCCGCTGTTTTGGAGTGGATTTAACAGCCCACTTCGTTCTGCAAAGTGCCTTGCAGGTAGCCTAAATATCAGAAACTTGAAAATTGACCATAACGTTTAATTTAATTAAACCACATTTTGAGTTGCATTTTACAATATTTCTCTGTGTCACCTTTAAAGTTAGAGACCAGATCCTTCAATTTTTTTCTAGATATGGCCTTGTAAGCTTTACGCTAAATTTATATTAGATCACTAATACAGATGTGTAACAGTGAAACGCATTTAAGAAACAATGTTTAGGCCTATGGCCATATACCGAATTACTGATATGAGTAGGCTATAGTTTATACATGTACATATCGATGTTCAATATTATCATATGCGACACAAATAGGCCTATATTAACCTGACTGATGTGACCTAGGGCTAGGATATGGGCCAACACAAAAGCTTACATCAAATCAGTGGGGCCAAGGAACCAGAAAACCGAGGTGTATAGATGCACTTCCACTAAGTTTTACACAAATATTCATTAAGATTTGTTCAAAGTTGTCTCCTTTGACACAAAATTCAACCAAATTTTGAGCCGCCTTTATATAATATTGACTTTTAGTATTTAATATGGATATCATAAGCTACGATTAGATTTGCAATTAGATTTCGTTTTCAAGGTACAGTATGAAGCCTGTGTCCAGTTATACACTGTAGAAAAAGACCACAATATACCCTAACACAACACATATTATCCATTGTTTGGATATACACTAAAACACTTGCTTTTACGCAGAACAAAAATATCATCCACTGTCGAGATATACACAGAAACGTAACACCTCAATAGACATGTAAATGCATCCTCCACTGTCCAATTACGAAAAAAAAAACACCACATAGTACATAGAAAAAAAAGTTGCTCTGAATGGTTGGATTTTAGACAAGTGAGCATACCTGTTTCCATGTTCGTTATTTTCCACTCGTGAAAATGACAGACGTCCAATAGTTGAAACATTATTTCTATAATTTGTGATCACTATCTACCCTATTTCCTCAACCTTTTTGCATATGAAAGAACGACTTTCAGCACCATTTGTACAGATTTTAAGCTTGCTTTTGGAGATAACACTACACTGGTTGGGTTTGCCAGTTTCTGGGCGTTACAAAAAGTATCATTTTATTAGTCTACGCAGAATAATGCCCTCAGCATGTGCTTCAATAAACATCTTCCTAACATGCCAAAAGGTTGAAGAATTACTGTACTTGTCCGCTTCTATTCTATTATACAGGAAGAAAAAGTTGTCCTGAATGCCTAGATACAGACAGGTGAGAACTTCCATGTTCGTTTTATTCCACCCATGAAACTGACAGTTGTCCTATAGTTGGAACATTACTGCATTAGTGCAATGGTCTGTCACCGTTATCCGAATGTGAACGCGTCTTATGGACACATAAAAAAAAAATTCAGCCATGTATAGACTAGTGAGCATACCTGAAGACAGCTTCCATGTTCGCCACAGGTCATCCACACTGATTAGTTTATCCCCACCGTGGAACAACATATTTCGTTCAAACCCATCTGTGTACTGTAACTCGTCTCGCAGAAACTGCAAAGTTAAAGATTTTGGTCATTAAGAATAAAATACATTGGCATCTCAAAGAATTTACACAAATAGTGACTTGCAAATATTACACTTTTAATAGCAGTTGAGGGGGCTGTTTGTAAATGTGCACATCAAGTACAACATGACAGGTGATCTGTTTGTAAAGTTGATGAATAATAGCAATTTTTGTCAGTTGGTAAGTCCAAAAGGGAAAACAGTTTATGTGCAGTCAAGGAAAGGAATAAAGTGTACGTGGAGATGATGTAGGGCTAAGTTGAATGTTACCATAATTCTTCAACCTTTTCAACTAATTCTGCAACCAGTAATTTTATAAATTCTGAGAGAACTACATGTATGGGAAATACATGTTTAGAGAAATAATTTGCACAGTTTCATGAAGCTTGCATCTTTAATGGCAGAAAGAAACTACATTCAGCATCATTTTCATCATAAAAGTTTGCATAAATTCCATTGAAAAAAGTGCCATGGTGGTTGAAAGGTTGATGATTTACAACATGTCACAGTGACCGCATTGGTGAAAGGCTCCTGGGTCATTACGCTGCGTTAGCGCTCTAACCAACTGAGCCACAGAGGCCCTGCGAGTATAAAGAGCTAAACACACATACCACTTATGCAGTGAATATGTACAATACACACTAAACCAAACTGGCTAGCGAGGTAACACTTTCTATGACCTCAAAGTATTTTAAGTCCATATATATATAAAAAGACCCTCACAGAAGTTTATTACACGAAATTCAGTAGAATGTAGATGCATTATTGTACACCATTACACACCGGTGCATGCATCTTATATATACATGTTCTGTAAGGGCAACTCTACTGGACCTCTTTATACAACAGTGAATGACATGGATTAAGGGCAAATAAACCAAAGAACATATATACAGTTCCCACACTTTTGAATACCTTGTGAATGTATGCTTTAGGTAACCCAGACAGCTCAATGAAAGTACATGTATATTACCCATGTGGCTGCACAGGTCATTTATTAATACATACAAGACAAGAGATAGATGTACAAATAAGCAGTACACATAGACTGTATAACAACTGTGCTCGATGTAGGAACTAGAAAGTTGGTGCTGCGTGGGAATATCAAAATATTTCTGATGGCATGTGTTAAGCAGACACTGGGCAGGTGAGGTCCAAGGAATACACAGAGCACAGATGTTCATGATGTTTACTATTATACAATTATACTAATTTTAATACAATTGTTCATTAAACTTTGGTAAAGGTGGGATGGATACCAGAATGAATGTGCTAATCAAAGTCTTACTCCTTTACATGAGGAGGCATTTAGGGTACATGGTAAACATCAGCACTATCTGCTGACATGCTCCTGGATGTGTCCATCCAAAAACCTGACTGTAATATAAAGGCAAACATTATTCAGTATGATGTAAAACTCAATTCAAACTCAAAAGTCTTTTGATTATATCAAACCACAGGTGTCTCAGCTCTGTCTCATCATGGAAAAAATAAACGTCTACAAATCATCAACTACTGCTGGATCTTAACTGATAATATCTCTGTAATATTAGACTCACAGTTTAGAATGTTTCAAATGTGCTACATTTCATGCATATCACATTCCACTGACAATGTAGTCAAGTGGCCCCAACAACTTATTTCATCATTATATCCCCCATCAGACAAAAAACTGCGCTTTTCATTGGACAACAACAGTCACATGGGGTACAGATATATTCTCAAATCCTGCTGACGACGTCAAATGTGTCTGCTGAGTAGGTTATCTCCTTCTGTTGGGCTGTGAATACAATGGTCACATCTGAAGCGATTCACCTATATCTCGTTTTTTTTTGCACTGAATTGATGGGTTTTTGCAGGATAAATTTGTTTCATGGTTAATCAGTGATAGGATACGCAAATATGTGGTGTCAATAATCCTCATATTGGGGAGGATTGAGGATTATTCACACCATATATTTTCGTATTCTATCACTAAGTAACCACGTAACTAATAAAGCAAGGAATGGAAACTGTGTCTCATGGCTCGAGTCATGTGCCTTAGGTTACCACTGAGCCTAAAGTGTATGTCACAACAATGACACATCTAGTCAGATGTTCAGTGATACATTATCCCCATTTACTTACTAGCTGGCCCTACTGTAGGCTCTTGAGTTGTTTCATTCATTTCATCCCTGTTTCTCTGAACAAGAGCCCTGATAAGCTTCCACCATTCGCAATAAAATACAATTCAGTGGATGAGGTGCTAGATCCCCTATTACATAATCGTGTACCAGGCCCCGGGGTCAAGAAGTAATCACAGACTAAAGTCAAACTTTCAAATCACATTAAAATGGTTGTTTCTTACGCTACGAAGTCCAAAGTTTGCTTGGCAACATAGATTGTAGGTAAGTTATCATACAACAAATTTCAGCTAAAATAACTGAAAGGAACACAGAAAATTTAATGAATAATGTTTTGAATTAAGTCTAAGATCGATCCTGATCCCGGGGCCAGGTGTACATGTATAACCGAGATCAAATATCTCACGCTTCGGTGATAACATCTGTAACTCTTCACCTTAATATCAACTAACTAGAGTTCAGGTGGACACAACATATGTCCCAACAAACGCATTTGTTTGAAATGTATAAAAGAATACCAGCAGCATTGTGGTGAGTATAAGCCTGTGGGGAACCCTCATGGGTGTTGATGATAGGTATGTGGTTACCATGATAACCTTGCAGGTGGACAGATGTTTCCACCACAAATGAAAACTTTACGCGGAAAACAATTGGGGTTGTAGCCTGGAGACAAAATCATTTTTATTCATATAGTAAATATAAGGAAAATGGCTATCAGGTCGCCATGACAACAGCAAAAAATGGACACATGTCATGACACATTGTCATCTGTGTATCTATGTATCCACCAAAAAATAAAACTGTATGTGCAAAACTGTTGCAATTATAGCACGGGCACGAAATCATATCAATTTATATAGTATACACAGGAACATGGCATTCTGGTAACCATGACAACCGTGGAAATGGAAAAATGTGAGTTGTTACACATTGTCATCTGTGTATCTACGTATCCACCAAAAATTAAAACTGTATGTGGAAAACTGTTGGAGTTATAGCACGGGCACGAAATCATATCAATTTATATAGTATACAGAGGAACATGGCATTCTGGTAACCATGACAACCATGGAAATGGAAAAATGTGAGTTGTTACACATCGTCATCTGTGTATCTACGTATCCACCAAGAATTAAAACTGTATGTGGAAAACTGTTGGAGTTATAGCATGGGCACAAAATCATATCGCTTTATATAATATACACAGGAACATGGAATTTTGGTAACCATGACAACCATGGAAATGGAAAAATGTGTGGTTACTCATCATTATCTGTGTATCCATGTATCCACCAAGAATTAAAACTGTATGTGGAAAACTGTCGTAGTTATACTCTGGACATGAAATCATATCTATTTATATAGTACAAGTAGGGAAATAGCATTCTGATAACCAAGACAACCGCAGAAATGGACAAATGTGAGTTTGTGACACATCTTCATCTATGTATCAACCAAAACTTAGAAACATTAAGCTGGATGGTGTAAATGTAATTATGACACCTGCCTATTAAGAAGTCTTGTTTTTCTTCAGTTGAGTCACACAATGGGTAATGCTATTAACACCTAATTTGGCATGTCTGGGAACTAAATACATGATATTTCTTAGTCTTTGATTCACATGTCTGCATTGCCTTACAGCCTTGATAATCTGTGCTAAGTCTCTGTGACGCACAGTCTTAGATCCTGATTGTAAGATAATAAACCTCCCTCTCCCCCTCAGTCGCACAGGATTCTACACTACTACCACTCCTCCCATGACACAGGCTTGTCTATAACAGCTCTTCCAGGCGAATCAATACCAGAGCAAACCTGCAGAATAATGATTTGGGGATACAGTATATAAGGCTGTCTGCTAGCAGATTTGATTGATCCTCTTTGAGAAGTTCAAATAGCTTTGTTACTATTAATACCTGGGTTTCTCTTGCTACTTAAAAGACAACAAAAGTAAAGTATTGGAAACTAAGGTTACATCCTCAGACATTTCCAGTGGATGACTCAGGTGGAAAGTGCAGATTAATCAGGTTTGACACCCCATAACAGGCTTTAAAGCCTTCAAGTTGCACATTTCCTTTGAACAATAGAGCAGTGACAAAACATGAAAAGGGCAGATATACAGGGTAATTTTCGTAACCTTTCAGACTAAAAGATGCAAATCTGTTACCAGTTTCAGGGATATTTTCAAAACTGAGTTAAAGTACGTGTCAGAGGCTGCATAAACCAGTGTATCATTTTCCCACTCCAAACCAACTTTGAACACTGTTACAATTTATAAAATGAACCCAACAAAATATGTATTTTGATTTTATTCAGCCACTCATTTAGATTTTAGTTCTATTCTTCTTCTCTCTTTATAATGAAACTCCTGAGTTTCTATGTACATCTACTTACAAAACAACTAACAATGTTACAAAGTTTGTAGTTGCATCTTTGGACTTATTTATCCAATATTTTCTCTCTCTCAGTTTAAAAAAAAACAAAAAACATTTACATAAATATTTAGGTATTTGACAGGTGTTTTACACCATACTCATGAAGTAGAATGCTACATGTATTTCACCTATAAGAGCCAGCATTATGATGGGAGCAAATACTTTCATATGCATATGTTATAATATATACATTATTATATCCTATAAAGCTATGTAAAATATGTGAACAAACTGTTATCGATCAAGCATCGCAGTGCCTGGTATTAGAAAGATATTAACGATTATCATAAATGGATTACTGTCACATGCTCAGACTATTATACTGTCAATAGTATGATCTTCTGTGATCTTTCCTCCGTATCTACCAGTAAATGGTCTACTAATATGCAGCACAAGCAGAAATCATCGATATGACTTGGATATATACCATAATCCCATTCACTGATTCTGCAAAATTTTCTGGACTTGCCACACTAACAACATTCACACCAAACATTATTTGTCATTTTCAGATCTAGACTTGTAGTAAGTGTACATGTAATTCATTTTCTATCTTGGGTACAGAAAATGATTTATAAATTACTCATATACTGTAATTCTTCAACCTTGTTGCATGTTTGCAAGGTGTTTATTTAAGCATATTCTGAAGGTATTATTCCATGTAGATGGATAAAATCACATTTTTGTGAAGCCCTGAAACTGACCAATTTAACCAATGTAGTATTTTTTTCTAAAATCAAATTAAAAACATTATATTATAAACATAACATGAAACTTACTCATTCATATGTGAAATGGTTGAGGAATTAAATATTATTCATTTAGTTATCACTTGATTGCTAAATAATGCTACCTGCTCAAGAATATTTTAGACTTACAATGTATACGATAGTGGTTAGTTTTCTTGGTGTATAGGAAACCAGAGTGCAAGAGTTAACCAATGACCTTTGAAAAGTTACTGGAAATCTTTTAAAAAGATGCAACAGGGATGGAAGAAAAGCAGTCTTGAAAACGCCTTGGACTGCTTAACAGCCACACTAGTCTCATCAACAACTTATTGTTTAAAGCGCTCCATAAAAATGCTCAAAATGAACCTGCACCTTGTATATCCTTGCAAATAAGAAACAATCATCTTTAACATCACAGCCTAGACCCGCTCTTCTACTGCTCATTTAAAATGCACCGTCTTGTGCAAGTAACATTATTACTGCAATCCTACATTGGTAATTAAATACTGTAAGAGTTTAAAAGTGTATGGTTTCTTAATACTTTTTACATACATGCACATGCTAATGCTCTGTAACAGCAATAGTACATGCATGTACGGTAATGCATTTTTTATTTTATTGACATTTCCCTCAAAGTTATAAACAGACTTGGCTTTGGGGTTTTGCTTAGATAGGCCAAAAGAGAGCAGCTGCAGTTCCTATTGTTAGTCAATGCTTCATCAGCAGATCTCCCAGCATTATCTGGCAATGCCAACATGATGGATCCCCATGCAGAGGCTGCCAACCACCAACCACCTCCAGTACATCCACAGGAAATGTGCCCTCAGTCTTACTGTACATGTATACTTCCTGGGTGCTCGAGTATTGGGTATCTGCATCAATAGCAATAGCCTTAGGTTACATCATGTAGGTCTAACCAAGACACAAACCTCCAAGGAATTAGAGCTATGATTGACAAACATAATTGTAGAATGTCAATTTTATAGATCCAAATTTGCATGGTCACACTGACTCCAGCAATTAAATATGTTCACTTAATTGCATGTGCAAGCTCACTTCCCTGGATACCACAGTAGGTGTCTACAAGTGCTTAAATCTGACCCAGTTCAGCAAAGCTTACACTCTCTGTTATTAAAACTACATGAGTACTGTACACTCATTTGTGAAAACTTATTGAAATTTCTAAGCATCAGGAATATCGATGAAATGATACAGTATGCTAAAGAACTTCAAATTGAAATTTACTACAAATGAAAAACTATTACAATGGAGGCAGTGATTGTGTTCTACGCAGAAAAGGATGCTTTTATACAGATTTGTCAAACGTAACATGTACGTCTTCATTTTGAAATAACCTACATGTATTATGAACAGTACATGTATGCGTTTTGTCTTCAAGAAACAAAACTAACATATAAATCATTAGCATACTGAGCGGCAGAGCACACTTATATTGACTCCTGTATTACTTCCCTTGCAGCACTGCACATTTATGACCAGTATCCCCTTGTAGTGGGATGGAATTACATGAATTTGGAGCTTCCTATTCGGAAGGGTTTTTCTCCTTATTTCGAGGAAGCAATGCGGATATTGATGATCTTGCGGAGAGGTACAGACTGCCTGAGGCGAGTCAGTGCCCATGTAAATGTCAGAGAGAGAAGAGGTGACACAATCACATCAAAACAACCACCACAGCTCCTAATGAGGTACGCCTTACAAGGACAAACTGCCAGCACCCACAAAAACGTAAAGACTAGACGCAAAATCGACGCACAAAATATTAATGTGTAGTAAGTGATGTCATTGTAGTGTTCTTGTCCGATTGCAGCTGTTAAATGTATTGAAGTATTGAGTTTCATGATAAAATACAAAGTGCACAATTCTTACGGATTTTTAAAGTTACGTAACAAATCTGGACTTTTAATTTTGTTGTGGCTAGGTAATTCTAATATTTATATACTCCTTTTATTAACAGTTTTTTTATTTAGAAACATACGTAAATGACTGGAATTGTGCATGTTCATCATAAATTTATATGATATTTCATCCCGAAACCTAAATGTATTGCATGTATGTACATGTATGAAAAATAACCATCTTACTCCTGATGCAGCCTTGTCATGTGTCAACCTTTGACAGAATACTTTAAAGTATGAAAGTCATGTTCACTGGTACTAATTTGTCTTACGGATGTTAAGTTTTACATTTTCGTCTGATCTATTTTCGTTTTATGCAGACACTTAGACAGATTTATATTGTGTATGTGTAAGACTCTATTGTACCAATTCATATTTTTAGGCATAATACTGCTACAATATATTACAAAGTTCACAGTAAACAGTGTAACACAATATGTTATACATGCAGTTACATGTATGTGACACTGGTCATCTTTAAAATTTAAAACTAAATTCTAAAGTTAAAACTTGATTCTAAAAACCCACCTCATCGCTTTCTGACTGGTCCACATTACCATTGCGATCATCATCTAGCAGACTGTGTAACATGATGATCGCATCCATACTGATCTTATCTTTGGTACACTCAAAGTCATGTTTGGAACATACTGAAATGAAATGGCAGAAAAAGAGACATGTTAACTTAAAATTTTATGTTAAAATGTTAAACTTAAATTACTTGATGAACAGCTGCATGCAGGCATAAAAAAAAAAAATGAAAACAACCAAGAAATTTTGAAAATCTGATTTTAGATACTCTCTACAAGAAGATACACTGTAATTCTTCAATCTTTCCCCATGCTTTCAAGATGTTTAACCATATTCTGTCGGCATTATTCTATGTAGACTAACAAAATCATACTTTTTGTGAAGCCCCGAAATTGGCCAGACCAACCAGTGTAGTTTTCTCTCAAACATCAAATTTAAAATGTGCATAAATGGTGCTGAAAGATGCCCTATCATGCAAAAAGGCTGAGGAAATAGGGTATATAAAGAAATAATTTGAACCACTATAATCAATGTAGCAGAGACAACAGGTTTTCCATGTGGTCATACAACCTAAGAAGTTTTCGACATTAACTTCCTTCATCAATCCATCATTATCAGGTGTAGGTTAACTCTAATTTACATAATTACAGGTAGTTATTTAATGTCACTGCTGGGGTCATAAAATGTCTATGTGTCTACAGCCACAAGAACTTAACAAGTGAGGGGAAATTGAAGGAGAGAACATATCGCATGTTAAATGTAACAGTTTAATCAAGTTAGCACTTCAAAGTGGATGCTTCCCTAAATAGTTATTAATGACACTTCAAGTCTCATGATTGTGAAACCCTGAGAGTTATCTATTTCTTTGTACATGTAAGTGTGAAGGCTTCATGCAAGTGACCCAGTGCATCAACATGTCACTACATGCATGGTTAATGTACAGAATATCAGATCTCAATGCAGCATAATAAAACATACACTGGACTATACTTTGACAATTTTGGGGAATGAAAACATTATAAAGCTGTTTAGCCATATTCACATAATTCACAAATCTGACACAGCATCAGAGCTCACCAGGTAGTGATCACAGACAAACTGTCCTAGGTAGTACATTAATCTAAAGCCTTTTAAGCTTGTCAACTCTTATCAGATGTGATGGATCACCTACTTCCTCCTGAACTGTGAAACAACATAAAAACACAGAAGCAGATATACATGTATTTAATAGACTTGTAGAGGTTCATGCTGTCACATCACAGAATTACCAATCTACATGACTCATATCGTGATTCGAAGTCAATGTGAAAGCCGAGGGATGAGATACAGATGTACATGTACTATTAAACTCAACGTGATAACAAGAAAATGTTTTTCAAGGACTTTCGAGAACCTAATATCCCATGTTTTCTAACCATTTCAAGGACCATAATAACAAAATGTTTTTCAAGGATTTTCGAGAGCCTCATATCCCATGTTTTCTAACCACTTCAAGGACCACAATGAGAAAATGTTTTTCAAGGATTTTCGAGAGCCTCATACCCCATGTTTTCTAACCATTTCAAAGACCATAATAAGAAAATGTTTTTCAAGGATTTTCGAGAGCGTCATATCCCATGTTTTCTAACCACCTAAGGGCCACTCAGTCTAAATACAAAACCTCCTTGCTGAGATTAATGCATACTATTTTGGTAGCTTATTTATTGTTCCATTTTGAAAACAATGCAGTATTCTTTTAACATTGAAAAATCCAAAAATGACCAAATTGTCCAAAACGAAACTCTTTGGCAAGGACTTCTAAGGTCATGAAAACATTTTCAAGTACTTTCAATTATTTACACAAGTACATGCACATGAATCTATGCAAACCACAGTTTTATTTCCACTATTTTCCCAATTTGTTTCCATGTTACTTTATTAGTATAGGCTGTCTCAAATTTTCGGAGACACATCTTTAGCTAAGCCAAGGAATTTGATATCTAGTGTACAACATGTATGTACATCTCACAAGAAACAATGAATGCACACTCTATCATATAATGAGAATCACACTGATATGCTTTTAGTGTGGAGAGAACATATTACATTCACATGTACATGAAGTTACAGTTTGTACCAGCCAATTGTATAATTAGAATTAACAGAATCATGGCTGGGCTATTAAAACCAGTGGGTGGAGTACAGCCGTCAGGTAAAATGTGTGCACAACATGCTAGACAATATCCAACTGGTTAATCACTTCTTACCACCTCACAAAGCCACACATCAAGTCCAGCAGAGCAGTGCCTGTTGTGTATGACAGGATTCTTTATTAACTATAGGTAGATGAACATGTAGAACATGCGCCACCAGATTATGACATCTTTTGTATAGACTGTGTGGGAGGCAGATTTGGAACAAACAACAGAAAAAGAAGGGTCTAACTGTCAAAATCACAATGTAATAAATCTATGCTAATGACAACAAATCAGCTGTCTTGTATAGCCCATACACTGCCATTCCCATCAAATGGGACATAAAATTTACATCTGTCAGAAACAGAAACAACCTTCAGTCCTCCAGGGAAACAGTAAAACGAATTCACAATAGTTCCAAAAACATGCAAAAAGTCGATGCTGCCTTCATTCAGGCCCCTCTTTTAGAGAATGATCGATGTTAACAGATAGGATGTCAAAACTCTGACCGACTGACAGACAGACATACAGACAAAGAGACAGAGGGATTTTTACTGTAGGGCTCCAGGCCACAACTAAAACTAACAATCTCATTAGGCTGCATCGTGCCAATTTGATAAAAACATCATAAAGTCAACTACATGTAAAGAATTTATAACTGAACTGAATTACATGTACATTTAAATATAGACCAACTAATGAGAAAATTGCATATGCTTGGCCGTAAAAGAGCACAGAATCAGTGGAATGCCTATTCTAGACAAGGATAAAACTGCTCCTATACAAATTTACAGTGTACAATGGGAAATTACAGCTTGTATCACAACTTTATTTTATATTCCCATTTATCCGTGGTAACACTACAATTTTGTATTATTGTGCGTAAGTATGGTGGGGACTAGGAGCTTAAATAAGGAGATTATTATTAAAGGGTTAAGTAACAATGAAAATAACCTGGTTATAACATTTCCACTCCAATTATTGTTGATTGAATATAAATTTTCCTGGCACACTGTCATTGTTCAAACACATGCTGGTGAGTGTAAAATGAAAATATGTTTATGGGGAACTCATAAAACTCCTTCCCAGCTGTATCAAGAGGGTCCAGAGCTGTGAACTCATTAGTTCGTTCCTTTATTACGTCACAATTATCAGTGTATATGTGCTCATAAAATATATATCAAGTACACACGCACTGCAACATCACAGAAGAAAATGATGCATTCTACTGTCATTTGGACCATCTATGTACATGTAGCTTGTCTTCGAGTCCCCCATTTCGTAAGTTGTATTTTAGTTTCTCAGCCTTTCCTTAGCAAAAAAATAGTAAAACCACTGAATAAAAACATCTTTTACATGACTCAGTTATTTGATATACCTCCATGTAACTGGTATGCTTATTCCACATGGGATACAACTTTCTTTACAGCCACGTGTAGAAGTATCCTTACAGGCTTCCTCTTACAATGTCCTGTATGTATACAGTAGAGATCCAAAAGACTGGCAGCTTAATATGTATGTATGTATGTATGTATGTTTGGGGTTGAATGTTGTACTTAAAAGTTTTTCAGTCATATGATGATGTGGAGTCATTAGGTGTGTGTACATACCTAAATGACCTTACATTTCACCCACAAAAGTGCATTTTTAGAGGTACACAAATGTCACAAAATATTATTTTCAGTGCTGAAACCCACAATTTTCCAGTAGAATATCATCCCATGTTCCGAGCAAACCTCAAAACATTTTTGTAAAATCAATACAACTCTCAGAATCAGGAAAAATGGGCAAGTTAATCATGCACAAAATTTACGGTAATTTCTGGTATATTGTTTCTCATGTAGCTGGACGAGTCCAAAACACGAAGCGCTGCCCCTACTGAAGTATCATGCTGAATATTTATTTATTTATTTATTTGATTGGTGTTTTATTGCCGTACTCAAGAATATTTCACTTATATGACGGCGGCCAGCATTATGGTGGGTGGAAACCGGGCAGAGCTTGGGGGAAACCCACAACCATCTGCAGGTTGCTGACAGACCTCCCCACGTACGGCCGGAGAGGAAGCCAGCGTGAGCTGGCCTTGAACTCACAGCAACCGTATTGGTGAGAGACTCCTGGGTCATTGCGCTGCGCTAGAGCGCTAACCAACTGAGCCACAGAGGTCTCCTCATGCTGAATAAACCAGACACGGCATCCCATGCAATCACATTATACTAGCACTGGGCCGACCAGCCATGTTTCGTTGCTCTATAAAGCTTTATATGACAATGAATGAAATCATTTTACACAGTGTTAAAGGTTAATATTTCCTGAGCTTGTGGGCACTTTGACTCAAATAGAGACTAAATCAAGCTCAGGCAGTTGTCAAGATGACGTAAATTTAAAAAATCAAATGCGTTACTATGATTTAATATTATTTCTTATTACCTTGTTTTCAGTTCCAGTACATATGTTTCGTTTAAACACATGTAACATATTTTAAAACTTTCTCGATCTCAGCCTAAATTCTGACACCTAAGACACGTGCCCAAACTAAGAAGCTAGTCAGTGCTGTTTTGCGATGAGTATTTACTTTTGCAAAGTGTAACAAACACACAATGCCACAGTGCTCAGACCATGGTTTGTGCCTACAAGTGCATACACGTATGTACTGTTGACCACAGTTAATGCAGTGCATTGTAAAACAGTACACAATGTGTGGCCATTCCTTAGTGTTTCCCAGGTCATATCTAACAGCCTAAATCTCAGTGCATCTGTGCAAAGAAGAGTGAAATAAAAGTAAAAGAGGCTTATCCATTAACAGCAATACACCATTTCAAAGACACCCTACAGCATGCACTTAATGGCTAACCATGAGAATAACCTGACCGCAATAAAGCCAACAAACTCCCAGAATACTGTGGTTATGACACCGCTTGGTACATTTACTGTGCGGGTATGTCTAAATGGCCTACAAGCACTATGTGTGCTCAATCAAATATATATATATATACAAAACATTCTCCAGAGTACAATATTGTAGTTATGGTGACAAACAACCAGAAAGTCTGAAATGCCTCAATTGGTACATTAATTTACAAGTAATTCATCAAAATATCTGTGCTGTGCACATGAAGTTGCACAGAAATAAAGCCATAATGCGCATGAAAAGCCTCTCAAACATTGGGTTGATAGGCCATTTGATAACTACATACACTTTTAATACAGGGATGTTCATGCTGGCTTCCTCTCCGGCTGTATGTGGGAAGGTCTGCCAGCAACCTGCGGATGGTCGTGGGTTTCCACCGCGCTCTGCCCGGTTTCCTCCCACCATAATGCTGGCCGCCGTCGTATAAGTGAAATATTCTTGAGTACTGCGTAAAACACCAATCAAATAAATAAATAAATAAATAAATACAGGGATGTCTGAATCACCAAATCATGAAAGATAGTGCTGGCTTTACTGCTACAGCCTGAATCTTCCAAATTGTCAGTATTGAGCAAAATAACCTTTATTTGCATTTTACAGAGTACATGTACATCACCAATGTCTAGATTCTTTTTTAATTAATTGCACATATTGTACATGTACCTCACATTATCATGAAGCGTTGAATACATTGATTATTCATTATTTTATTCATGTCATATATTTTTCTTTTTCACTTTCACAATGGTGCCAAGTTGCCATTAAGATCCTGTGAGCAAATGAAGTACTGGATTCTTTCAAAAATTTCGACCTGTTCGAGAATCATGGGATGTGCCAGGAATCCGAAGTGTTTCCAAAGGGTCTCCAAACAGCCCAGTTCAAGACTATTTTGTCTGAGTAGTTTGCCCACATTTCTTTTTTCCTCATCTCACCTCTCTTATGAGACAAGTGTTGAAAACACTGAGTCTTAAAATATGTGATATAGCAATAATGTCCTCCATCCATGTAGACAGGTGAACAAGAAACTGGCTAAGTTTAATCCTAAGCAGGAAATAAAATGGAGCCAACATTCATGTGACCTAGTGACTAGGGTAAGCATCTTACCTATGCAGCAATGACTCGATCCCTGTGATATCACTAATACATCATTATGCAATTGATCTGTTGCCATTTGGAGGTCATGGGATTCCTTCCGGGCTCTGCCCAGTTTCCTCCCACCATAATGCTCACCGTCGTCACATAGGTGAAATATTCTTGAGTATGGCACAAAAATTTTATGGAAAAAAATAAATTAATACCATTTGGAGGAAGTACAGAAATCTTTAAATCATAAATCTTTATCGCACAATGCAAATAGCCACATGCCATCAGCATGGGTCAACCACTTCTTGTTATCAAGGTAGCCACTGACATGTACACTGAGAGTGGGGAACGTGGGGCCACTTTCACAAAGATGTCATACTTGCACGATACTGCACATATAAGACAATGGTATGTTAACAGTGAAGATAAAATTAACATGGGATTGCAGGGCTGCTCATAAACCCCACTGACTGTTGCACATGGCTAACTTGATGTAACAGTATCACTTTGTCTGAACACCTATTCACTCTTATTAATTGTTACATTTAATCCATTATATATAATTATGAAACAGCACACACTTTGCAACTCTTACAGTTGTCATTGTGACTCCAAGAAAAGTATGAAACATCCTAAAATGTTGCTTGCAGTGCAACAATAAAAAGAGGCAACATTGCATAAATGCACTGGGACTTGCTACAAAGGACATGACATTAGTATGCAGGTCAATGATGCCAAATCTCTGATATTATATATGTCAAAGTTTAAAATAGTAACCGATCTGATACTCAGTCTAACATGGGATGCTGAGAGGACATTTTTGTAATACACGAACAAAGAACAAACAAATTAAAAAAGATATCCATTAAAATAGATATAGTGTGTATAAGTTAACTCGGCTGTGCAGGACCTACAGCTTTACTGTTTACATTATACACTTGTAGCTGTACAAAGTATGGACAGTGAAGTTATTAAGAATTGGGAAAATACTTCCCTTGATATGCCAAAAAGCGGCTTTTTGATGTGTGCACATAAATGTATCAAATAAAATGCACTTTGCACCAGCATCACATTGGATTCATGGTTTTTCATCACCGCCCCTCACTAATTATTTTGGGGGAGATTGTTTTCGAAAAGAAGCTGTCACAAATGTTGACATCATCATATAATGACAATGAAGAAATCAAAATTGTTTTGCCTCCACACCAATTTCCAATAGGGCTTTGACAGAAAAAAGAAGTGAAGTGTCTGTGACCTAAGCAATAACCTGCTTAGGTTATGTTATTTTATGTTTTTACCCTCATCTACACAGTACAAATTTCAAACAACCTTACTTCACACCATTACCTTTCTTTGTTTACAGTCACGTACATGTTAAGTAATTTGGTGTCAAACTGCATGACCGTCAAGGCTCACTTACCTCTGTCTATCCCAACACGTGGAACTCGCCGCAGTTTGTTTTCATCCGGCCTGTTGCGTCCGCTACCCGCCGATTTGTAGTTAATAATTTCACCGGTACGTAGTAAATGTTGAGATTCATCCGAACTGGGGACCTGAATAATAGCCTGAGATTGTGGTTTGCTACTTTCAATGGAATTTCGGTTCGATGTGTGTGTTGGTCTTTGACACAATGTCCGTCCAGACAGCAACAAAACGACAGAGAACATCAAGAGAACACCCGCCGGGCATTTGGCAGCCTTCGAAGTCCTTCCATACAGGGTAATCCTCCACATTATCACTCTCTCCGTTTTCACCATATCTACCGAAAGACTTTACCATCACCGGGATTCAGGATGGCACGTTGACGAACCGATCACAACATATTTGTCCCTTTGTAACCTCACAATCGCGAAGAAAAGTTCCATTCCCGCAGTCGATATATCCGTCGTAGGACTGAACGGGTGGTCGTCAGCTGGGCTGTTATTCGATACAAAAGCCCCCTTCGGAAACCACAGGATTTCTCCACAGTATTAACTCTGTCATCAACCCACAATGGTGTATAGTAGAGCGCAACAAATTAAAATATTCACTGTTTGCCATCAAATATACAATGAGCAGAAATCCAGATGAGTTACATAAAATAACATCGAACATTAATCATGGTTGTTGCGGTGAATGCTGAGTTGATGGCACTGCCCGGAAAGGTTTATTTGTGGGTTTCTGATTGGTCGAAGGTGGTTGTGGGACAGCAAAAATGGCGGAATCCAAACCCGGTGAGTTGGCAATCCGAGCGACGCATTATCTTCTGCTGTGCTGTTTAGATAGCGAAGAATGCCTAATTTTTTAGAAGGCTTTTATGTGTGTACATACACTAATGAGCTTAGTCAGTCATCATTGGTGACTTCCTCCCCATGCCTTGCTATGACTGATGTGTCAGTTGAGGAAGATAGACAACACTCACGCATGGAACATTTACATCAACAACAACAACATAACAATGAGAACATGACAGTCGCCTAACTCCATTTAGTGTATCAAGAGATAATTATGGAATTGGTTTCATGCTTGTCAATACCGTTACGCGTTGACGTTGATTTTGATGATACTTCAACTGAATGTGAAAATACGACAGGGACATTGTGAAAATCAGGAAATCCTGTCATGTTTTCCACTGCTGCAGTGTCAATCAGTGGTTAGTGGTCAACTTGCTGTTATTCTTGTTTCATGGTAGTTTTTCGTGTCAGTATCGCCTTGATCAAACGTTAGTCAATCCTCCACTGATGAACAGTGGGTAGCCATAAAATCTATTCAGATGAAAGCAGTGCCTGCATCCACAGCTATCATTGGTAGTATTCGAACATTTAATGCTGTACAGGGCTTTACTTTTGACGGGAATCCGATTCATGCCATGACTACGGTCAAGCAAATTCTCAGGAATCCCGTATGAAAGTCACAAAAATAATACGACCATAAACATCGCCATGATATGTGTTTTGTTAGACTATTTACACGTTATCTTGAATGGGTGTTGTTGTTGTTTGCCATGATACATGTAACTTTCAAAACATACAAATACTAGAACATCTATATTGACGAACCAAAATCAAAATAAACTGTGAATTAAATTTTAATTTTTGAAATGAATCACCAAACTATTGGTTTTATCCAACATTGCAAGCAAATTATTCATCACAAACTAACTGACAAATAATGAAATACAGCAGGGGTCGAAGTAACCCCTGGCCTGCTGATAGTGAAATCTTTGACATGCTGTCGAATACGAATGTTGGGATATGAAAGTCCAGCAGCCAAGCTAAATTTTAACAGTAGGGAAGGAAATTAAGAGCTTTAAATGTGTACACAAATTCTGATGAATTAGGGCATGGTGGGTAAACAAAGTGGGAGTTCATTCGTCTTTAGTTTCATAAATCTTCAGCATGCAGGTAAAAGTGAAAGGAAAGCAGATAACAGGTGCTGGTTTCTAGTGAACGTTGCTATGATACAGGCTATCCTCATTGATTGTCTCTCTCCTGTGGACCTATGAGGGAGCTTCTAACAAATTGTGGGAAATACCACCTGTGTTCAATAGCGCAATGGCTGTTTGACAGCTACAGTAGTGGTGGTTGTTACAGAGGACGATTAAAACCGAAATATATCCAAAACTAATCAGAAGATTGCAGTGAAATGGACGTGAAACTGTGAAAAAGGGTGTGTGAAGACATTTTTGTAAAAATATTTTGTTGGCTACTAAGCAGCAATGAAACACCGAAAGCAGCAGGAATTGGGACGACTTAAAACAGTTTGCTTGTCAATTTGTTCGCATCTGCAATTGAGCTTTGGAACCAAAGGAAAGATTTTATTGTGGCATGCTCCTGTCAAATGTCTCAGGAATGTAGCAAGTCCACCACAAATGTCAGCAACTCAATCAGATACAGCTGACATCTGTAGTTGAAAGCTTTGGTCTAAGGATGGTTTATATTTTACTAATAGGGCCCTTGCGAGGATCGCTGGCCCCCAACATCTTACCCAATATTAAAAGCTCACTGCTGATTTCTAGGTTGCAACACTCTAGTACCTGAACTTTTAAAAAAAATTGTTCATGTCATCAGTAACCATTAATCATGTAATTCTTTGAACAAAGATAATAATAAACTACACATATCAGATCAAACTACAATGTTAAAACGTTATTGGCATGGTGCTTTTTTTATCATGAAGGACCTGAAAAAATTGGGAAAAGGCCATTTGATTTCCAAGTCATCTTGCCCTGCTGGCCTTTTAATTTGTGGGGCATATTTCTACACCTGTGTAGTGATATTTTTGTCACCTGGAATCCCCGAAACTGTTCGATTTTATTTACCACATATTAAAAGTTGCGGCAACTGCATACTATGTAGTACTAGATTTGACCTACATTCTGGTGGATTCCCACAAGGCAAACCTATGGGAATCCATTTAGATTCTGGTAAAGGATTAGGAAAATAAAGGCCTGCTATGAAGAGAAATACCACCGATAAACCGCATTTCCGTTTTGTCTCCTTTTTCTGAAAGTTTTCACACTTTTTGTCTCTGCACAGCTACCTCAAAAGAGTGCATTGTAGTCAAGGTATCAGACTAAAATACAATTTATCTGCAAAGATGATGGAGCAAAATATCCTACAACACATTCAGTCATATTTCTCGTTGTAACTCTTGTGGTGGTTTACAAGCACTGTATATTCCTTTTTATTCACGTGGTACTAACATTCGCGTAAATAAGCAAACACATTTCCGCAAAAATAAGTGCCATGGAATATAAAACCCACGTGAGTAATTTATTAACTTAGCATGCATTACAGGTAAAAATTCATTAACAAGCACTACAGTTTTAATGCTTTTTCAAACATGTTAATTAGAAATACCTAATAAGAATGTATTCCAGCTTTCACAAATCCATCTTAATTGATCGTCAGGTAATCTTGCTTTCCTTTAGGGAGGCTTGGCCCTGTCTAAGTATCGCCACATTACGATATTGTTGTTGTTGATTTACTGCCGCGGTTAGAGACGTGCAAATTGATAATTTGTACTGGTGATGTGGTATGTGATACGATATACATACGATGAGAGGGGCTATTTTTTTATCGACTGTACTTGCTTTCCTGTCAGATCACCTTTTCGATGCGCCCGATACACCTCTCGGAGGTTTCCGTACTTAAAACTTCCTTTTCATAATGATCATTTCTGAGAAATTTACTCAAATCTGTCACACTTCGCTCAAAGTTTCACTCACACCACTGATGCATGAGAATTAAACAGAGGGATTTATTTATATCAAATTTAATCCTTTGTCGTCACCCGAAGTGAGTTACACAAATATTTGCTCACATAGCAGGTAAGGGCTTCTTTTTATAAAGATTTACAGTCTTCAAAAGATTAAAAGCTTAGGAGGATTAACTTCCTATCGTCTGATTAAGTTACTGTATTGTATAGAATTTTTGTCACATCTTACAGGTACAAACAAGTTTAAATGATAACATTGTTACTTGAATGCTTGGGTAGTTTTATTACTTGACGTTTCTGTATTGAAGTTTGATTTCCCTTTATCAGTTGTCCAGAAATTCTGTTAAGGTCATCCAAAGTTGATTCCCGCGAATGTGTCTTCTTACCCAATCCGCGAAAGTTTATGCCTTTCAAAGTAAAAAGGCATTTACAGTAAAAAGTGATAAAATGAAGTGGTTGATTGTTTATGCTCTATTATGCTCTAATAATGTGCTCTGGAAAACTCAGTAACATTTGGCTATGATCATAAGGGTGAACTATTGCTATAACTTTATCAGTATGTAATGCCTTATCCCGAGTTCAAGATTTTTATTGAAAAAAAAACAAACATTTTGTTGCTGAAATTGCCAATGTGGTGTTATACTGTAATCATTGGTTATGATTAATTTTCTAAATTACTCTGGTGTTATTATTCATAGAGTTGTGGTGACAAAATGTGAATGTCAGCACTGTAGGGACTGTTTGCACAGTATTGAGTTTGTTGACTATTTGTCCAACACGGCGTGAAATTCAGTATTCGTTTGTGGAAGAGTTTGTCTGTAACTTATGAAAGGTTAGTAATCAGGGCACTCCTGTTTCCGCCAGCTGTAAAACTGAAAAAAGTTACTGGTAACATTTTAAGAGAACTAATGCTTAGCTCTTCTACCATTCAGATGTTTCGGAGCTAGAATTTTCATTTAAACAAAAATAGTAACGCTGTTTGCATTGAAGATAGCAAGATCATATCTGTGTGTAAAAGTCAATTGGATTTAGGAAGTTGTTTCATCTTCTCATTTACATATTCGCCAACCAATCTGGAAATACTGTGAAAGTGCCAGAAAACATAAATCGAACTAATGAACTAATATTTACATGTAGTTGGTTTCTGTACTCGTTATAGACAGCCAGAATTGCCTTATAGATTTGTTATGCAGAGTCAACTGTTTGTCCGTCTTAGAAAATGAAAATCCTTTGAAGAGGGAGTACCCCAATAAAATTAAGCAAACGCATGTGGAAAAGATGATCAGCATTATACATGTAGGGGAGATAACTCTGAATTTGCACACAATGTTCTTTGGAAATTGTGCCTTCGACTAGCTTTATATATTCAGCTTAAGCATGCCAGTTAATTGCCCCCCGCCCCCAGTCGTTAATAATAATGCAGTGTTGGATTTTGGTTTTATTTTTCATTTTATACTACTGTTTTACAGAATTCAATAGTGTATGATCATGTTTCCCAGCTTGTCAACAAGGACTTCAAATTTAGTGTTGGTCCATATGCTTTATGTGTGCTTTTCAACTGTAAACTCCAGTCTTGTAGAATAGCATATATTTCTGCTATATCTTATGTAATGTAGGAAATCCTGAACGAGGTTGGAACGACCCACCTGTCTTCTCATTCGCTCCCAGCTCTACCAATACAGCTGAGAGCTCACCCAGGAGAACAGTACTGAACAAGCGAGTGGCTTTCCCCCTTAGTGGGCCTACTAACATTCCTGCATCATCAGACAGTGGTGATGGTAAATATTCCTCTCCTTCATTTTCACTGCTTCAGTATTAAGTTTATATTTGCCTGTTTCTTTACAGCTTTCGTATAGCGACTAACTATCCTTGCATGAATCTAAATCTCTTTTCTTTTATAATTTTATTTTTCAAACATTTTCAGATACCAGTATGTGTATACGTTTTTGCTGTTTATGATCGTGTTTGCCTTGCATCTGAATTTGTGTAGCCTGTTTAACTTTGTTAATACTTAGTTTTAGCATATTAATACTGTACTTTGTTAGGTTATAAGGTTATTTATTCATCCATGAGAATAATGGCAGGGAAAAAAACACTGAAGTTACAGTAAATCGCGAGAGTTTACCGGAAAATTTCTGACCATAAGTTGACTTTAGTAAGTCGATTTTAGATGACAGCAGTAAGGGATCAACCCCCACCTCTGCAGTAATCCCCAGTGGTGGTCTGGCTGTAGACCCTCGCCACACTGGGTAGACTCCCCAGGCATGGACTGAGAGAAGAGTGATTACACACCCACTAGTCCATCCAGACTCTCATTGAAACATTCTTGGTTGCGACTAACAAGCCAGTGACTTGCTCTCAAGTTTAGGTCCTTTGGTCACCAAAAAAAAATTATGTTTTTTTGACCCGTGAAATAACTTGCGGAAAATGACGTATGGTTGGGGGTGGCATGACATATGAGATATTAGCAACCCCCCCCCCCCCCCCCCCCCCCAAACACACACACTCTCCCAATAAACTTCATGAAGACTTAGGCTGTTAATCCACACCGTATGGGGGGTCAACTGCAGTACTTGACTGAGGCTTAAAGATTTCCCGACCAGTTACACCTTTGTTTTTACTCTTGAATTAAAGTGAATAAAGTGAACAAACCTGTTTATTCCAAAAATGTCCACATTCAAAGGGCTACTTGACGTATTACTTCTCAGGCTGACAGGCTAAATTTGTGGGTTACACTGGCTGGTCTCAATTAAATGAGCGAATGCTTAATTGTTCAGGTTACCTTGAGGTCAACCGATGACAGCATTATGGGGAGTACGGTGTTGTCTGTTCACAGACCAGTCAATAAATTTAACAAATCGGCATACAAAGGTATTTTAGCGACATAGGTGTCGTTGTCAACCTCTGGCAAAATAGAAGTTAAGTTTGCCACATCTCGGGCACATGTTATTTTGTTACATTTGAAACTCTCCTCCCATTTCAGAAGAATTCCATTTTCTTGCCTTATCAAATCGGGTACCTTCAGTTCAAAACAGAAGCACATTTTGGCAAAGTTTCCGAAACTAGATACAACGTTTAACTGCAATCCACCTGTTTTGGCTCGACATACTATTGCAAACTATACGTGAAACAGGCATTCTGGTCGAAGATATGCTCTTGTGCTAACATTTCGTTTCTCACTGATGCGTTTTGGCATGTGGCATGTGGCACACTATACGTGAAATGTGCCTTCTGGCAGTAGCTGTGTAGCGATTCTACTTGAGCCAGCAGTTGCATGGTCAGTGAAGAGTGAGAGTGTTTACTGGTCTTGTCACAGGTATGTACAATCTTGTGAACACACTCCTCATACCCCTACTGCCCTACAGCTGTGTCTCATTTCCAAGAATCACAACCAAACACAAGGAATCATGGGATACACTTTTAAAATCATCAGCTTAACTCTACGCGATTTACTGTAACTGGATTTAATTTTTCCCACTTTACACAGGTTGCGAAACCAATCTGTACTCTCTTGTACTCTATTTGTTGTTATGCCATTTCCCTCTAATAGGGCTGACGTTAAGCCCCAAGCGCTCACTCTAATAGGGCCTAAGAAAGGTAAGAGTTCTCAGGAATTCCGCGTGGGGGGCGCTCGAGCATATACCGGAAGTTGTGGTTACAAAATGCTCCATTTGCCGAAAGCTCATGCACGAAGGCCATGTGCTGCAGAGTTCTAACCCCAACTTCCGGTATATGCACAAGCGCCACCAGGCAGATCTCTGAGAACTCGTATCTCTCATAGGCCATACACAACAAGTTAACTGACGTGAAATTTCGCCCAGGGCTAAGCTGCACATTTTGCTTGATTCTGAGTGTTTATGGATCACAGATAGGCCTTTTGAGGTGCATAGATTGTAGGGTGTAATACTATTAGGGAAAAGTAGTTTTACTTTTAGGGTAAAATTTTAGGTCATTTCCCATACATACATAGAAGGAAATGGTAGAAATTCAAGCTTTCCTTGACCTGTACGTTTCGCCATATGGTTGTTTGATTTTGTCACCTTAACGTTTACAGGCAGCTTGTTACCCCCCGAGTCAGGCCCGCCTGTCACCAGTGGGGTTCTCCTGTTGCCCCCAGCCCTGGACACCACCACCCCTCTGCCAGTGCCCCTGGTTGTCCCTAACCTAGTGCCTGCCAGCCCTCCCGTATCACCCACCCTGGGAACAGACAAGTTGACAGAGTCAGTGGAGCGGTGTATGGAAAGACTAGGCTGTTCCACAGACGGGGAGTTTCTCACTCTAGTGGAGGGTCACTTACAGACAGCTTTTGAAAGTTGTAAAGAATGCTTGAAAGTGAGTATCTGTTATATATTTTGTGAGGGGGGTGACCTGGTTGGGGTTTAAACAAACAATCTTGGCACTTCTACCAATGAACCAAAGGGAAATTTTACTGGGCCAGTTGTTACCTGGACTTCTACCATTAAACCATAGGGAAATTCCCACAGGGCCGCCTGTATCCTGCGCTTCTACCATTAAACCAAAGGGAAATAACCCACTGGACCAGTTGTAACCTGCACTTCTACAATTCAACCAAAGGGAAATTCCCACCGGGCCATTTGTTACCTGCACTTCTACCATTAAACTAAAGGGAAATGCTTGAGTGAGTGAGAGAGTGCCTGGGGTTTAACGTCGTACTTAACAATTTTTCAGTCATATGACAATGAAGGAATCCTTCAAGTGCATGTGATGTGCCTCTTTGTTGCAGGACGGATTTCCACTGCTGTCTAGTGTTAGTATATTCTAAAAAAGGCAAGTAAGCCGCCCCCAAAGCGGACGCTCTGCCCACTGTGCTATCGGGGGCCAGTAAGAAATGTTGAATGCATTGTTGATAGGGTGACCCAGTTTGGGTGTTAAAATATTGGGGTTTGATGTTTGGGATCAAGGACTGCTTTTCTACTGCTTGGAGGTAAGGGAAATCTCTGTAGGGCCAGTGTATTACACTTGTTTACCGTTTTATTTTCACTGGATGTCAGCTTTTGATTATATTACAGAGGTTATTTTTAAGCTGCACATCTGCCATATCACAGCAACAAATGTACTGGAAACTGAAAGTAAATTTCCATTCATTCAAAGTTCAAATTCATATATGTATTTCATAATTGTATGTAGGATAGTGGATTTATCAATTTAGATCTCTCTAATTTGCTAATTGAACATCACGATCAGTGTGTGTATGCATTTTATCTTTTATTAGGAAAGGGCTAAAGAGGAAATCAGGAAGAAGATGTTATTGTTCAGGGAGGCATGGGAGCAGAATAACATATCTTCACCAGTCAAAGTCAAGATGTCATATTTAGCCATTGGTACGATTATGGAAATGTTCATTATGTGTGCAGTAACTAGCTTACTTGCTGAAAATTTCTTTCTGTAAATCTGTGAATTTTTTTCCTGTTAATAGTGAAGTTAGTTTATAGAGTGCCTTTTTTTCTACATCCTGGTGTAGCTGAAAAAGCTGTTAGAATTGCTCCATGATATGCTATGTAGCAATTGTGGCAATGCATTCTTACTTCTTTAAAGCCACTTGCTCTGCTTTTACATTGTAAACGTGCAGACCACATTTAGAAGCTGACCAGAGTTCATACTGCAAGATGGTAAATCTTGTAAACAGTTTCACTACCAGAAGACAGGGAAAGGTGAGCTGTTACATGACGAGTATCTATTAGTTTCTGAAAACTTTGGCAAAGTGTCATGGGCCTCTGTAGCTGTATACTAGACTTTTATCCATGCTACCAACCCTTTCATCAATCTGTTTGCTATTACAGCATTAACTGAGAAACGGTTTGCCGCAGCCTTTGATATACACCTGGGGTTAATGGTTGACTACACAGCAGAGGTAAGCAACATTATCGGAATATGCTCCTTTAATGCTAACATATTGCACATACATTATTCATGTGAGCACTGACTACCCCTGTGCAACATTTGAATGACCCAAATCCCAAAACCTCAAAATTCTCAGCTGGCAAAAGGAAAGACAGGTCTACTGGTGGTCTGCAGAAGCGGTTTGGTGAATTGTGGCTCTTGCCTAAACCCAGTATCTCTTGCCAAGAACATAAAGTATTTCCTACTGAACATTGAAACAATTTTGACGAAAATTTTGCCATTTTGTCATTTTGCCATTTTCCTCTCCAGTCAGATAATGGTGTTAGTGTTTGTTTTAAGGTTGTATTGTAGTGGAGTTTTATTGTTTATATAATCATGTATAATTAAAGCTCTCCATGCTTGTCAGATATCATTAATGGATATCGAGTTCGTTATGAGATACTCAAAACTTTTTCGATATATTTTTTTATTATTATTATTTTTATTTTTGTTTTTGTTTGCTTTTCTTCTTATGCAGGTAAATAATTGGATGGTTGGGATCAAAAGGTTAATTCATGAGTGTAAGCTGCGGTCAGAGGCTATTCAAGGAGGGGAGGTCTGCCAGGGCAAGAGAAGCGGCGAAGGGGAATCCCCAGAAAATACCCAATCAGATAATGGTTCGTCCGAAGCACACTGTGACAAAAAGCCTAAACTAGAGGAATCTCCATCAACTGGCAGCTGATCTTGATTTTGTAACTCTTATGTTTACATACCAAATGTGTATACTTGTAATTATCCTTGTAAACTGTGATATTTATAAATTTTGGGACATTGGTTAAGAATAATGGTATAATAATGGTAGTGCAGTGACATTAATGGTTGCTAGTTAGTTTAACTTGACATATTCACCCCTGCCTGTTCGTGCTGTAGCATTTTTACTGCAGTTACACTGAGAGAAAGAAATTGGAGAGATATTAAGCTTGGGCTCTGTTTAAAAAAAAAATGAATTTCCTCATCTTTGAAATAGCTGAAGTACATAACTAAATGGAAATACTCATGTCTATAAAATGTTTCACTTAATAAAACAGTTTCTGACTTACTGAACCTTTTCAGGTAGACTGAGATAACAGCTGAACTCATAGGCATTCGTGTTGTAGTCCAAAAGCTTTGCCCGAATTATTCCAACTGGGAATGAAAAATTTGTTTGTACATGTAATCTCTTACTGCAAGTGAAACCTTCTTGAAACTTATGTGCATAAGTTTTTTTTTTCCTTTAAGATAATACATGTACATTGATTTCTTTATATTCAGAGAATACGCCTACCCATAAGCTATTCTTCTGTTTCTATACTTGACTTTCTCATAATTTTTATGTATAAGAAAACCTTTGACTCAAACTACTGAAACAACCAGAAACCCTAATGTGTAATTGACCAAAATTATTAGAATGGGTAGTTATCATTCACCTCCAGTAGCCATACCACTGCACTCACTGTATGTAGTGAATGAAATACAGCTAATCTTCTGGGTAGTACAACAGCTGCACACGTAAAGTTACGCATAGTATTAGTATATTCTAAAAAAAATTAAATTATTCCACTCTAATTTCGACAATTCTCATTTATGACATTGCTCGTCTTAATCTGTTAATTGCAGATTAAGAAACTGTTTTGTTGATGTATTATGATGGGATTTTATTGAGAGCCTGTGTATATATTTCTGATGAAATTTCGATCAGATATTTAGGCTAATCATGTCGAAGTTATTTTAATGGATGAACAATTTTTAATAAGCAAATTTTTTTTACTGTCACCAGTAGTTTAGTTTACACTTTGTTGTAGGGATAGGATTTCATGGTTTTGCCGAGTAGTGTCTTAATTTTTAGAGTTTTCCTCTTGTACAAAGGCCTAAATGTATATACACTATAAAAATTGTTTTATTTATGCCATTTACATTTACAGCAATTGTATTCCCTAGGTCATAGCTGATTCTATTTGAAAACTGTTGGTGCTAGCTTCATATTAGTAAATATGGCCATAACCATGTTCCATATAATTTTAATTTAGTTCTTCAACATTAACCAAAATGTGGTGTTTGATTGATTTTAGAAAGTCTTTTGACATTTGTTTGGAAGGTAGGATGTTATCCTACCGGAAACATATGAGCATCAGCAACTAGTAATATTTGATGGTATTTATTTGCGTCTTAAAAATGCACTTTTTGGGGCAGAATTTTACGTCATTTAATGTAACCTTGATTTCCATATGGTAGCTCTTTCTGATACAGATTGTTTTGTCAGTGTCAGTACTATGAATAACTCAGGTGTGCATAAATAGTTCTGGTTTAGTTTTTGTGTGAGTCATTAGCCACAAAATACCTGGCTGCTTTAACAATTTTTCGTGCTTTCATTTATGCGAATGAACAAATAGGATTTTTTCTGGTCCAGTAGCGGATGAAAATGTACTGAAGTGTGCCTTTTTACAGCAATCTGAGGTCCTCCTTGAAGTATTCCTTGGTCTTATCACATGGCTTGAGGAACATTAATTAATATAATGACTATAAAAAGTGTTAGTATTTTCTCAATAACTCCATTTCATTGACTGGATGGGGGTGGCGAAGTATTTGATGATTGTGAATCTAGCTGAACCAAATTTTTTAGGTATCTAATTGGGTTGGCATCGTGAAACATGTGCTGGACACGTCAGGCTTCATCTGACAAGTGCTTTATAGGAATAGGAACAAAAAAAAAAATATGAAATGGTACAGTGAACGATAGAGGGATTTTTGATGTATAGGCATTTATTGGTTGTGGGGTGATGTTCTTTTTCCTACGCCATTTGCATATATGGATATATACATGAATCATGCATGCATAGCAAATGGAACAGCTTTAACTTCTTTATGTATTGAAAATAACTACCGGTCATGGAGATTTCTCTTTAGCTCAGTTAGTAGACTGGTGGATTACGGGGTAGGAGATCAGAGTTCAAGTCCAGGTGTGACCTACAGAGTAAATGCTTCAGCAAAGACATCTGGGTTACAGTGGATGGGATATCATGATAGCAGTTTTAACCACACCAACCAGTGTCAGAGATGTAAGGAAATGCCAAAGGAAGAAAGACCTTCACACCTGATACAGAAAAAAATGTGTATTTTTTAACTGGATGAGAAACATTTGTAAGAATTAAAATAACTTATGCAGGTTCAAGGGGTTCAAGCATGGTTGATATATACATTCTAGAAATATTTTGAACCCATAAGTATCATCAAATAATGAACAGTGTTGCATAAAGTCTGGTTAGGGCTTGTTGGGTTTATCTCTACTCTACTGCCAGCTGCATCTCTAAAAAAGACATATTAAATATGTAATGATGATGTTACTTTTATATTAAACTGATAATTGTTTTTAAGGCAGTGAGGTTTTGTGATGTGACACTAAAATTTTGTAAAATAGGTAAATTTTGATACGTTTAAGTTCTGGGGGAAACAATAGAGTGATTTTGCAACCAGTTTAGTGCCTGCCTGTTCAGGATGTCGTTCAAGGAGTAAGATGCGCAGATCACGGGTGTCCATCGTGGTTTTGGGGTTGTATCCACTTAATCCTCTTTTTTTTCTGCTGATGCACTAACTACACTGCCGATATTTTACCTGATATACCATAATGGTCAAAATGATACCCTTAATTAATAATCATTGCTGTATGATCATTTATAAAACATTGATTTCTGTATTAAATTGTATGTTGTCTGACTGCCCTCCACTAACATATTTAACATTTAAGATGTATTCAAGGAAATCTTTACAGGGACGAACCCATAATTTTCATATATAGGCAATGTAGTCATCAAATTCAAAATTACAGATGTAAATGATGTCATTGTCATATATGCAACAAGATTTCAGTCTGAAGTTATGGTAAATAATGTATATAAATAACATTTGCATCAAATTAACTAGACTGTTTCATCATCAGTGTCATTAGTATTTATGCAGCTCATAATTTCTACTTCTACATCAAGGACAACATGCATTAGGTTCATCAGAATACCATCCACTGATGTTACAACAATGTTTATAAGCATACCAACATGGATACATTGTATACAGTGCAGTATATTACAAATGGAGTAAGATCAAATAAACACAATGTGTCTGACATCAGCCAGTAATGTTTGTTGTTATTTTGTATGAATGTGATTATTATTATTAACAGTGCTCTGATTATTGTCTGAAGGGATGAACAAAAGTGCAAAACTGATAAGGTGTACTAGCAGTCTACTAGGGCACACTAGGTGCAGATTCAAATCTGCCTTTAGACAGAGATTTTGTAGATTACCCCCATTCTCGCTGCTTGTGGACTCTTGGTGACGGTAAACAGTCAACAACACAAGGAAAGTTGGTTGTAGATCACGTCTCCCACCGATATGAAACCCTGATCAGGTCATACCAACTTACTTTATTGCTGCCTCGCTTGGCTCTCAGCACTAAGGGGTTAGAGAAAGTAAAACAGGACTGGTTGGCCTGGTGTTCGCATAATGTGACTGGTGTCTCTGGCATGATACTTCAGTGGAGGCAGCACTTTGGCAGTATGGACTCGCCTTGCCACAAGAAGATACATTATATGTACACACACCTAATGATTCTTCGTTGTCAGATGACTGAAAAGTTGTTAAGTATAACGTAAAACCCCAAGCACTCATTCCCCCAGTATGGTGTATGATGTCAAGTGTGAAAGTTCATCATAAGTGGTTTCTTCCACCTATCAAATTAAATACCATCATATAAGTGAAAACTTCTTGAGTGTGGTGTCAAATAAATGAAATAAACATTGTGCTGGGCCTTTACTACAAAGTGGTGTCCTGTCCAATTCTGTTAATAATAAATGACAGAAGTCACCTGAGATGCTTCCAGAAAAGGAACCATAATAAAAATGTGACAGATGTTCATCAAGTGTTATGGCATACGACTGACCTGAATCAGATGATTGTAAGTGGCTTTTAAGTCAAGAGGCTGTTCGTATCTATGGTAAGTGCATGTCTGTTTCCAGTCTGCACTTCTGTGGACCATTTTATGCCGGAGTGAATACAGTCACATACAGTGAAGATGGAAGTTACCATGGTAAACTTGGCAAGCACCTTAACGTTACAAATTCATCGCCAATATATGTATAATAAATCTAGAATACAATCAAAATGGGAAAAATGAGACTTAAATACTGGTATGCTAATTTTCAAATAGAGGGTAAAATCTTGACAAGATTTTCTGTTCTCCTGCTACTGAATGCAGAAAAATTAAGAGTTTATCTCATCATGAATGGGATATAGAATTGTCACTGATTGGCAGATAGTAGAGATATGATGGTTAAACTCTATAGTAGCTTTCAACTGGTCATCCTTCAATGAATATACAATACTTGGTACATGCAATTCAGCTTAGGCTAGGTATAACCTGTCCTTGACAATCTCTCTCAATCAGTGATTTATTTATTTTTTTGATTGGTGTTTTACACTGTACTCAAGAATATTTCACTTATACGATGGCACCCAGCATTATGGTGGGAGGAAACTGATCAGATCCTGCAGAAACCTAGACCATCCGCAGGTTGCTGACAGAGCTTCTTACGTATGGCCGGAGAGGAAGTCAGCATGCGCTGGAGTTGAACTCACAGCGACTGCATTGGTGAGAGGCTCATGGGTCACTCAATCAGTGAGGATTCTGTACTGATACCATACCAGTAAGTTATTTCCTTTAACTTTTCACAAATTTCTCATCACCGGGGACTAGTTTTAGCACGAGTATGCAATCTCCTAAGGCGACACCAATTTTACTTTGTGTTTTACAAACGATCTGACAGTAACTAAAAAAGTCAAGAATGGAATAAAACCTGAAAATCCACCTTAAGTTCCTAATCTGTCTGATCTTGATGTTTCTTTACGAATATGTAAATAGAGATTTTTAGTTAGAAGTTACAAACTCAACTTGTAAGAGTTGAAAGTTTACCTTGTGTCTTGTAACTTCAAACTATAGAATAGGTAAACTAATTATAGCTTGCCTGGTTTCTAAAGTGTCTTCAACAGGAAAATCAAAATGTCAAGTTAACAAATTTGATGATTTTCAGATCTATCTTATTTTATACCGTCTTCCGATAAAGAAAAAAAGATCTATTCTCCTCGTAAAACAACAATTAAAATTAGCCTGACCTAAACGAAGGCACATCGCTCATAATTGACACCCCGGCCCAGATACCGTCTCGGCAGAAGCCCAACTTTTGCAGCTACTCTTCTCTGCGCGGAGGCGGAAATGTCCCTACAGAGCAAAGAGGACTCTTAGAAAACGAAATTGAAAGAAATGCGCGAAAACAAGCCTTACAAAAAATCAGAGTCGACTTCGATTCGTGACTCGAAAAATGCAGATCACAAACCTTTGTTCTCTTTAACATCCATTTTGACAGAAACTGTACTTGGTAAGAATGGATATAGACGCAGTTTATATGGTTTGAACTAAAGCAGGAAAATGTCGTTGTTGTTCAAGGTGACGGTTGTTGTTGGTAGACAAGTAAGAGTGAACACATTAAACTAATGCTGCCAATTAGCTCTATGGTGAGTCTTATGAGTATGCGAAAGGCCAGTAAGTACAGATGATGCAGAATTTGCATAATTACTTAAATTATACAGTGTTATATCTTCAAGTCTACTCCAACGAATTCAAACTAAATTTCTAGAAACTCAGTTTGAATTCGCAAGAATCATAAGAACTGGAAGCTATCTCCCTTTATAAATAAGTCACACACTAATATATATATGGACAGGTGTGAAACACTGTGGGCAAGAAATCACCAAACAGCAATAAAAAAAAACCTTTGTTTCTTGATTGTTATCGCACCTACTCACATTAGACACTTATCTCTTTTAAATCCCCTTCCATTAAACAGCTCGAATTCCACAAGAATATCACCTGATAGCCAAGCATCTTGGCTGTGATCTTTTAATATGGTTTAGGCTGAGCTCGCAGAAACTCTGTGCCACAAAATTCCGTGCCAAATGAACCAATACATACATTTACAGGGCAAAACGCCAATAAATTATGTTCCCCAAGGCATTCTCTGTTCCGATTTATGCCATTAAGGCTGGTAAATCCAAGATAATTCACATTTGTGACTTACGCTCACGTGCCATGTGGACATCGTGACCCAATAAATCGGGTTGTTGCTTGAAGCGCATGCGTGGTTCACCTTTCACCACATCTCCATGTTTTGATCAACTGGCTGTCAGTTCTGACAGACAGAAAGCCATGATACTGTGTATTCAGGACAAATCTCGCATGCTTGTATCGGAATTGAATAAGGGGGTAGCTCTTTGTAAGCATTATACCGGAATCGGGCTCACATAACTCTCGGGCTAAGGGTGGCCAGTGGTTCCCACGTTTCGGTATATATAAACCACCCTTAGACCAAGGCCTCAGGCTGTACCTTTAAAGGAAACATCCAAAATCTATCAGTTTCATCGTTTACCTTGGTGCTCTGCCATTTATAGCCTCTTCAGCTCGCCTTTGGGAGTTGATGGTGATTCACGAACTGGTAAGAGAATTGCTTTAATGATATTGATAGCTAAACAGTGGCTGATTTCTGACTCTTTACAATGCTTAGTTTTTAGTTCTGGAAGTAGAATTTGGGACAGATTTGTCTTCAGTTAATACAGATGAGGGTGACAAAATTTTAATTTTTGAAGTGGAAAAACAAGTTTTATGATGGTATTTCAATTTTCGATTTCGGTCAGAAATGGTTTTGTGGAATCGGCCTTAGTACAGCACATTTGTGGGAGAAAAAAACTAGATGAAGAATTATTGAGAGGACTAAAGGCAGGATTGCCTATGTATGTGCACTGGGTTTCACTTTTGTTGAACATTTGTACGTTTGCCATAGACATATTTTTTAGGTTTCATTTTCTCTATGGGGAAATAGGACACAATAAAAATAGTTACACAGTTTTGACTGATAATTAATTGAACTGTGGATGTACTTAGTATGGCTACATACATGTGACCACAAAGTAGGGGCTACTATGGGAATTTCAATCAGTCCATTATTCCTTCTTTTTTTCTGTTGTCTTCAGGCTTTTTCAACAATTACTTTGCACATCAATTCATGTAACTAGACATGAAAATGCAGTTAAAATGTGATATCTTTATGTCAGCATGGATTAAAAAATTATACCTCCATATTTTCAACTGATAAATAAATATTTGCCATGGTGTCTTCTGCTTTGGATTTATAATATGCTCGTAAAAAGCTGGTTGGTATCTGTGTCAAATATGATGCGCGTACACTCCAGTTCGCGAATCTCGGTCATCTCCTGAAGAGGCTATAAATGGCAGATTGCTGGGGTAAAGGATAGAGTTGATAGATTTCGGACATTTCCTTCAAAAGTGATATTCATGCGAAATTCAAGCCGTTTAATGGACTGCGATTAGGAAAGATATACATGTATGTCTAGTGCAAGCAGGTGCGATAACAATTGAGAAACAAAGATACTTTTATTACTGTTTCGTGATTTCTCGCCAAATGTGTTTCTTGCCTGTCCATATGATTAGTGTTTGACTGACTAATAAAGGGAGATAACTTACAGTGCCTGTGGTTGGAATAGACCCATCCATGACTATGTGAGCGCAGTCCAAATATGAAGCGAACATAGTCTCCCAAGGCTCATTTTCACAACATTGTTAACGTTGTGAACATGCGTCATAAAATTTCGGAAAAACTGTCAGTTACTAACCTCCATGGCCTGTCTTGTCAACATATATCTGAATGGATATTTACGTTTAGGATGATCGACAGCCCAGGATTTTATCAGTCTGGCAGCCTAGGACCCTAGGCACTGTAAAGTAGTAACTGGACAGGGCAGAGATGTTAGTAATTGACTGTTTTCCAAAATTTTGCAATGCATCCTTCAGGGGTGAATAGAACCATCGCATGAATATGTGACGATAGGCCAAATATAGAGCGAACAAAGTCATCCAGGGCTATTTAAGTGAAAATAACATTGCAAACATGGGGATTTTGTAAAGGTGAGTACTTTGTCACATGATAGAGGGACTCAAGAAGGTCATATTTTTAAAGAATCTGCTTTTCACTGTGAACATCTGAGAAGGGGGTCAGCACCTAACAAAGGCATTAACCTATAGTCTTTACAACAACCCACGAACATGATACACATCGCTGACAAAATGCCGTCTAATGGCATATTACAAAATTGATAGAAAGCAGGCACTCGCCATTAGTCCCTTTATCCTGTGTTCTTGTGCATACTCCGTGACTCAGTTGGTTAGCGCGCTAGCACAGTGTTATGACCCAGGAGTCTCTCACCAATATGGTCGCTGTGAGTTCAAGTCCAGCTCATGCTCGCTTCCTCTCTGGTCGTAAGTGGGAAGGTCTGCCAGCAACGTGCGGATGGTCTTGGGTTTCCCCCGGGCTCTGCCCAGTTTCCTCCCACCATAATGCTGGCCGCTGTCGTATAAGTGAAATATTCTTGAGTATGGCGTAAAACACCAATCAAATAAATAAATAAATAAATCTTGTGCATATGGAGAGTTTGTTTGATATCTGTGCTACATTTAACCCTGTGCCCTGTGATCAATCCTCGTAGCCATTTGCCAACACATAATACTTGTTCTAGTGGGGCAACCACCAGGGTTACAGCGCAAAACAGGACGCAGTTTGGCAGTCCCTGACGAGGAATATTTTGGGCATGATTTCTTTAAGTAAAACTTGATTTTACTGAGCAACTAGTACTCGAATACAGTGTACTATCACCGGTGATTGTTGGGGATGAAGGCATTGCTTTTATTTGAAGAAGTCCTGCTCAAATATCCCTCTTATGTTCACATTGTGATTGTGTTTGAAGTTTCTGATGTGAGAAAAATTACAATTATAAATAATGTTTTTTTTTTACTTTGTAGGTTTCATTTTTTGGTCACTCTTTCAAGGGCTGGGTCCCATGGTCTGGTTTTATCCTCTCAATGAGTTAGAGATCTCAGGCTACGAATGTGCTGTTGTTGTGTGGTTTAGCCCTCTGCTCGTGGGAATTCCTGGAGTTTTAAGGCTGATACAGAACAAATGGGTTCTTGCGGTTTTAAGGCTCTTCAGCCTGGCAACGTTAGGATCATTTCAGGCTAAAACAACATTGTCCAGATTGATCATTTTAGCAGCGGGCAATATGTCTGCAATGTTGGTCCTCACATCTACTCTGTGGTCTTCTGATCACAGTGTCAGGTTAGTATTATGCATGTTTAGTCTACTTGTTTACAGTGCTGCTGTAAATGATTCTTGGCATTTTAGACATTGACGTCATGTATGTGTTCTAGATAAAGGCATAATTAAACTGTCAAGGAATATACACATATAATATATATATTATATGTATTATTCTATACATTATACGTATTATTCTATTGTTTTTGCAATTAATATTCAGACAGATATCTTAATTTTCTATATATAAGCATCTATACATTATGCATTTATGTTGTCACGGTTTCCCATACCTTCTGTCTAGCTGCCATACCCTTTGGGTGCATAAATTATTCTATTTTATATATAGGGGTTTTGTTAATACAAGATTAGATTTTGTGATGATTTTTTTTTTTTTTTTTTTTGATTGGTGTTTTACGCCGTACTTAAGAATATTTCACTTATACGACGGCGGCCAGCATTATGGTGGGTGGAAACCGGGCTGAGCCCGGGGGAAACCCACGACCATCCGCAGGTTGCTGACAGACCTTCTCACTTACGGCCGGAGAGGAAGCCAGCATGAGCTGGACTTGAACTCACAGCGACCACATTGGTGAGAGGCTCCTGGGTCATTACGCTGCGCTAGCGCGCTAACCGACTGAGCCATGGAGGCCCCCGATTTTGTGATGAGAATATTATTTAAACTAAATGTGAACAAATAAAAATGGTAGATGACCTAATGTTTTGACCAAGACTTTTTCTCACGTTACCTAATTCTAAGGGCTCTGTACATTTTAGAACAGTGTTATGAGGTTTGTATGGAATGTAGCATAATGTCTTACTTGAAATATGTAAGTTTCAGCTGCAAAACTGATATTTTATAACAATTATTTGCCGCTAAATATGCCCTTTTTTATGCAAAATTTTAGATCACTTACCATGTTTGATTTCTGAAGTCCTTTCCAGTTTTTTTTCCAAGCCGGCTAGACTGCATCAATTTAGACCAGCAGCCTTAACCAGTGAACCCAAGCTCCCTCTGGGTTTTTGTGCTTGTCAGGTACCTAACATGGTCCAGTGGTTTACTCCAAGCTTTTCCTGGTTTCCTCGACACCTAAACAAAATAATTAATAATAAATTATTTCCATAACATTTAACTTAAATGTTCAAGCTAGTCAAGAGTGGACAAATTAAGATAAAGAATCAGTGTCGTCAATTTCAGCTATATTTTACAAGTTAAAGTGTTTCATACCACCATGAATCTGCTGATTTTTGTTCCTTGTCACGTTTATGTTCCTCAGGTATAAGAGTTTCTGGGGCCTGATCCTGGGATTACAGGTGTTCATATGCAGTAGGATTTGGTTCACATCATTTGTACCCACCTGGTGGAGTGTCCCAGCTAACTCAGCTGTCATCGCTATTGGAGCTGTTGCTACTTTTAGTAAAATTTTATCGGGTACATATAGATTAGATTTCATTGCACTGAATTACCACTCTTGATGATGTCCAATATTTATAAGTAAAATAATTTATGTGGGTCCTTGTCTGGCAGGAAATATTGTAAACCCCGTTAAAAAAAGCTAAACTTGCATTTTGTTGTCTTAGAAATTCATTACAATTCAAGACAAGAATCTCTTTTTTGAGTATAGCTTTAATGTAATAAAATAATTGACCTATTTGTCATTTCAGACCGTCCAGTTCCTATCCAAATCCCACTACCAGGTGTAACGCGTCCTAACTGGCTGGCTACAGGGCTGGGATTTGGAAGCCTGCTTTACCTCACTCACTGGTGTTTTGGGGAGGTGTCGCTAATCACACGCTGGGTGGTAAGAGGATACCCTGACCCTGGACCCAGTGGCAACCCATGGGGGTAAGTTAAACCAACTTGTTGAATTGGTTTACATCTCATAAATTTATTAACTTTTCCTTGGATTGATATGATATTTATTGAATGGGCTTGACATAGCATGAGTGTTAGGTTGTCAACAGGTGTATGGATTGAGAAAATCTTGATAACCAGGTACCTAACACACCTGACTAGTCTACCACTAGGCAGCAGGTGAATTTCATCAGAAAGAAATTAAAGATTAACCTAATTCTCCAACCTTTTCAACTGCCTCTGTAATCAGTGCTTTAGAACATTCTGAGAGCATTAAAGGGGTAATGAAAAAATTTGCACCGTTTTTTAGAAACTTGCATCTTTAGGGTCACAAAAAAATCATTTTAGTGTCATTTTAATAACAATTATATGCATAAATTCCACTGAAAAAGTGCTTTAGAGCTTGAAGAGATTAAAGATTTGGAGTACCAGTTATTGTAAATGTCTTAAAATTTGTATCAAAATGCAGTTTTATAGGGAAATAAATATCTTAAAATACTAGTTTTAATGCTGATACTTACATTTCTGCAGTAGGAGATTGTCAAAGCTGTCAAACCTCAAATCACCTTTCTAACACTAGTAGGACACACACTCAGGGAAAATGAGCAGCTTTACACATCATTTACACATCATGAACATGAATTCCAACTCAAAGGATACAACAATAACAATACATGTATTTACCCTAATTCCTCAACCTTCTTTGATATAACAGAGCAACCTTCAGCACAGTTTTGCACATTTTTAATTTGATTTTGGAGCCAAAAGTTGAGGGCTTCAAACAGTATTTTACCATCGCTGCCCAGATTAATGCCTTCAGAACATGCTTGAATAAACATCTTTCAAAAATGCGAAAAATTGAAGAATTACAATACTCAGAATTACTTGTGCTGTCTTCTATTCAAGTGGACTTGTAAATTACCTGTGCTGTCTTCTATTCAAGTGGACTTGTAAATTACCTGTGTTGTCTTCTGTTCAAGAGGACTTGTAAATTACATGTATTAGAAATATTTGTATTCACTTTTATTACAGAGGACTTGTTTTAGTGATGGTCACCTTAGGTATTCTACTGTCCTGGACAGGTGTATCTCGTTATCTCACCTGGTGGCTCTTAGGGACATGCAGCCTGTGTGCTCTTTATTATTTGCCCACCTGGCAAGGTTTTACAGGTGAGTTTAAGGTATGAAAACAGGATTATTTAAGGAACTTGCCAAAAGCATGTCTGTGTTCTACCTATTCATACTATTTACGAGGGACTGGACTTTTATTCATGGATATAAAAAAGTGGCATACTGTATTTCATCTACAGCCTAGCACTTTTCAAGTGACACATTTTCCTTAATTCTGATGTATTCATCCACCTTAAAGAGCCACTTAAGATTTTTGGGGAACTTTGATTCTTATGAGCCAAGTGTTGGCATGAGCAGTATCATTTTATTTATTTATTTATTTGATTGGTGTTTTATGCCATACTCAAGAATATTTCACTTATACGATGGCGGCCAGTATTATGGTGGGAGGAAACCAGGCAGAGCCTGGGGGAAACCCATAACCATCCGCAGGTTGCTGAAAGACCTTCCCACGTACGGCCGGAGAGTATCATTTTAAGGCCCATGCGTGCTTCTAAAAATGCATTATACAAACCAATCTTTAGGTGAAATCAGTTTAATGAGTTTACATGAGACGCTTTGGTTTTATTTCTTAATGTACAGATTATCATGTGTAATAACATATAACAGTACAAACAAAGTTTTCAGCTTTCACTTTGTGAGGTAAAAATGGCTTCAAAGTACAGTTTTCATAAGGCCTTAAGTGGTCAGTCCAGAAATTAAGTGGTCAGTGACAATCCCTGTTTAAAAAGAACTCTGTTGGGGGACAGATGGAACTTGTCTGGCCGAATGAGGGCAGAGGTTTGAGGAGCAGACTGAATGGGGGAGGAGAGGGTATGGGCACTAAGGTAGCCCCAAGAAGACTTGCGGTATATGTTCACCTTGCCTAGTTCGGAGCAAGATCAACGATGGTGTAATTTCTGAAAAGACAAACGTTGAGAGAAAATATGTATAATATAGAGGGGTAATTATCAGGTATATAAATACCTCCAAAATGAAAATTACAAGATCTCTACATCGAATCGTGAAGGAAGGCTATATAAATCCACTACTCTGAATATACTAATGAGATGGCGCTTGAATGTCTTGTAAGCTGGCTTCGCTCTTCTCTTCCCAGTTCCATTTGTTTATATTGGAATAATACACATGTGGAAGACATCTGTCACTACCTTTATATTGTACTAACTGTACTGCTTATTCCATATTCATAATACATAGGTTACTTCCTTTTTCATGGATTTACCTCCCTTCATGGTGGGTATCTGTTCAATCTTCCAGTGCTGTTAACATTTGAAAGTACCAGTCTGACGGAATTTAAGAAACCACAGTGGACATTTAACTGTGAACATTTCACCTGTGAAATTTCTTGTAAACGTTAACTACTTTTGAATAAGTGCAACTTGTTTCTGTGCATTTTGAAATTGACAAAGTAAACAGCAATATTTTCCATAGTCCCATATGCTTTAGTAGTGAAATAGAAGACAGATGCCTACTGTCAAGGGAGGTAATTCCCTGATAAGGGAAGTAACCTATGTATTATGAAAATACCGAATAGTATCATGGATAAATGTTGATATATGTGTACATCTATTAACTGTCTATTTATTTAGGTGGTCTAATATTAGCAGTTGTCACTTTCTCTCTGTGGCCAGAGATAACAGAGAATTTGACACTGTGTCCTCCAGCCAGAACGCTGTTTGTTGCCATGGTAATCTACCTGGTGGAAATATTTTTCTTCGTTTGGACGGTGGCGTATAACTTCGTCCCTGGAGGGGTGTACACGCGAGAACATACAGACTACCTGATTATATGTGTATGCGTATTCATATTTCTGGGTTTACTTTCAGGTGAGAGAAACAAGATTACCATTTAAAAGTTGCAAACTTAAATTTCAAAGTGAGAAAAAAAAATTCTGGGTTAAAAATTAAATCAAGGTTTGCTATTATTTAAATTAGTTGTGTTTTTATGTCACTCTATGCAAATGTTGGTTTAAATGGAGGAAATGAGAAAAACATGCTGTTGTCACCATGTAAAGTTTTCACGTATTCTTCTCTTTCTCTTCAAACAGGTAGAAACAAAGATGAGTTCCGTTTGTTTACTGAATGTCAAAGCGAAATCTTCAAACAGGCAGCAAAAACTATAGAAAGGGGTAAGATCATGCAAAACTTTAATTTGTAAAATACATAAGTCATTTTCCTCTACCTGGCTTAATATTTTATCAGATGCCAGATGATAATAGACATTTTTATTCCTCTCTGGCCGTACGTGGGAAAGTCTGTCAGCAACCTGCAGATGGTCGTAGGTTTCGGCTGGACTCCTACAATAATGCTGGCCGCCGTCATATAAGTGAAATATTCTTGAGTGCAGCGTAAAACACCAATCAAATAAATAAATAAATAAATAGACATTTTTATCATGCTATGAAATGAACACAGTGTTAGAACTGATTGGATTATAACATATTTATTTATTTACTTGATTGGTGTTTTAGACTGTACTCAAGAATATTTCACTTATTTCATTTCACTAAGATGGCAGCCAGCATTACGGTGGGAGGAAACTGGGCAAAGACCAGTGGAAACCCATGACCATCAGCAGGTTGGAAGTGGACCTTCCCACGTACGGACGCAGAGGAAGCCAGCATGAGCTGGACTTGACTCACATCGATGGCTTCAGGGAGAGGCTGACGCATCATTGCGCACCACCTCACCCACATAGACCCTCGAATAATAACATACACCTTGCAGTGTATTTTTTCTATCATTTATGTTAGGTGTACTCTCAAATGTTCGATTGTTCATTTTAAAATGTTTTAAAATCAGACAACTTCCAACAATTTTTTTGTTTATTTCAGTTGTGATATTGACAGCAGTGATTGGACTGTCTGGGTTTATATATCGCCATAACCCAGAATTTGTTCATCACCGTGAGAAGGTAAGCTTTAGACTCTTTTTACCCTATTAGATGGACAGTAAATGCCAAGGGTTGTATACCATGAGCATTGATTTACAGCAGGAACAACAAAAGATTTATTTATTTATCTTATTGGTGTTTTACACAGTACTCATACTCACACGAATATTTCACTTATATGATGACGACCAGCATTATGGTGAGGGGAAACAGGGCAGAGCCTATGGAAAACTCTCTACCATCCGTAGGCTGCTGACAGTCCTTTCTACATATGACCAGAGAGGAAGCCATCAAGAACTGGAGTTGACCAGAGAGCGACTGGATTAGTGTGGGGCTCCTGGAGCATTGTGTTGTGCTAGCATGCTAACCACTAGTCCATGGGGACCACTTGACAGGAAGAGCACGCCACTCTCTTCTGCATATGAATCCATGAGGCATAATGTTTATGAATAATAAGCTAAACTCTGAAGAAAGTACTGCTCCTCAAGAATTATTGTATAAACAGAGCATTTGAGCCACTAAACCTGGATTTGAACATGGTTCATTGTATTGCTTCAAGGAGTTTTGATCTAAGAGACTTTGTAAAACATTAAAGAAAACCTAGGGACGATAAACACAAAATAAATATGTCTTGAAGTAATTTAGTCATGTTGGTAGGATGACCTTGTGCCTTTTGGCATGTTTTTGTGATGCAGTGTTTCTGCCTTGTGCCGTGATAAAATTTTGAACAGTGTACATAAAGCTGTCCCCAAATCTGCGGTAGACAGGTTTAGATCCACTTGTTTGGCCTAAGTTTTACCTGTGGAGATGGGTTGGATACCTAGCAGTGCAGTGATTTACTCTGCCCAATATTTCATCTGCCATAAACCTTCACTGTATAGCTGAAATAATCGTTTGTATGGTTTAAATATCAGTGAAATTAAATAATCTCATTGTTTGCAGAGTGAACCCAAGGAGTTTGTTGCAGCTATTTGGACCTATCATTTTGGTTATGACAACAAAGGCTGGCCAAGTCTGGAGAGATCAGCCAAGATGCTCAATAACACAGGTACTATACATAAAACCTTCCACATATATACGTAACACGGCTACTTCATGACACAACAGCTGTGTAGCACAGCTTAAGCGTAACAAAGTGGCTGTGTAATATAGCTAAGGCATAACACAGCAGCTGTGTAACATAGCTAAAACATAACACAGCAGCTGTGTAACATAGCTAAAATATAACACAGCAGCTGTGTAACATAGCTAAAACATAACACAGCAGCTGTGTAACATGGCTAAGGCATCAAACGGCCGCTGTGGTTCATAGCTAAGGCATCAAACGGCAGCTGTGTAACATAGCTAAGACATAACGCAGCAGCTGTGTAACATAGCTAAAACATAAAACAGCAGCTGTGTAACATAGCTAAAACATAACACAGCAGCTGTGTAACATAGCTAAAACATAACACAGCAGCTGTGTAACATAGCTAAAACATAACACAGCAGCTGTGTAACATAGCTAAGGCATCAAACAGCAGCTGTGCTTCATAGCTAAGGCATCAAACAGCAGTTGTATAACATAGGTAAGATATAACATAGCAGCTGTGTAACATAGCTAAGGCATCAAGCAGCAGCGCTGCATTTCTAAGGCATAACACAGCAGCTGTGTAACATAGCTTAGGCATCAAACAGCAGCTGTGTAACATATCTAAGGCATAATACAGCAAAAGATTAGAAAAGATGACAAATGGTTATAGAAGATTACATACAATGCAACTTTTCCATCTTTTTCTTGTTTTTTTATATTATGTTTTTTGTTGTATTTGTATGTATTACGTGGAATCCATGGTTGAGTTTTGGTTAACACAGGTGCAGACTTTATTACCCTGCTGGAGAGTGATGCCTCCAAACCGTTCCTGGGGAACAATGACCTGGGAATGTGGCTTGGGGAAAAGCTGGGTATGTATGTGGACTTTGGCCCATCTACAAAGGACCATACCTGGGGGTAAGTTTGAATTGGTTTTCCATCATTGAAGTTTTGCTTTGTTCAATGAAAACCATTAAGCCCTTAATCATTGGTTCCAATGATGCTTTACATAAAAGCTGGTTGTCGTGATATGTGAAAAATGGCAATGAATAGAATAAATGCCATCCATTCCCTTTATGTATGTACTTCATGTGTCCATGAATACAAATACAGTAAACACAAGTAAGCTCCAATTGACTGAAAATAGATTGTCCATTCATTGTGCTGCATGTGTATATGAATACATGTACATGTGTATGCTACTCATGGTTGAGGGAGTGGCCATGGTCTGGTCATGGGTTCAGATCTGACCCCTGTCATGTTTTGGCCATGGTCTGACCATGGGTTCAGATCTGACTCCTGTCATATTGTGGCCATGGTCTGGTCATGGGTTCAGATCTGACTCCTGTCATGTTGTGGCCATGGTCTGGTCATGGGTTCAGATCTGACCCTGTCCTATTTCGACCATGGTCTGGTCATGGGCTCAGATCTGACTCCTGTCATGTTGTGGCCATGGTCTGGTCATGGATTCAGATCTGACTCCTGTCATGTTGTGACCATGGTCTGGTCATGGGTTCAGATCTGACTCCTGTCATGTTGTGGCCATGGTCTGGTCATGGGTTCAGATCTGACTCCTGTCATATTGCGGCCATGGTCAGTTCATGGGTTCAGATCTGACTCCTGTCATATTGTGGCCATGGTCTGGTCATGGGTACAGATCTGATTTCTGTCATATTGCGGCCATGGTCAGATCATGGGTTCAGATCTGACTCCTGCCATATTGCAGCCATGGTCTGGTCATGGGTTCAGATCTCATTTCTGTCATATTACGGCCATAGTCTGGTCATGGGTTCAGATCTGACTCCTGTCATATTGTGGCCATAGTCTGGTCATGGGTTCAGATCTGAATCCTTATGAACTACAATACCAGCTCAAAAGAATTTCTTATTTCCTAAAATGCTGTTGTATATTTGTATGTGTCGTTCTTTTTTAACTCTTCGGCTTAAGAATTACATCACGCAAAACAACAAATAAATTGTTGTATTTCATCTAAAGTTAAGCCTTTTTCAAGTGACATGTTTTTTTTATTCTGATTGATTCACCCACCTTATTGGGCTGTTTAGTAAGGGTGTTTTTTTTTTTGTTAAGTTCGATTAATTTCTTAATATATTCGGAAAATATTTTTTATGCCATGTTTCATTTGCATCTCAAAGTGCATTTCATGGACAGGACTTCAGGTGAAATACAATGAGGTAAGACAAATATCTCCACATACATCATTGCAGAATTTATTTACTCAGGTGAAAACATTTGTTTTATTTGGGTGTGATTAAGATTATCCTCACTGTTGAATTTTCAGAAATTTGATTATGTCAAAATATCCAATAGTGAAATCAACACATCATTTATTACCGTCACCAAAAGGTAAGTTGCAGACTATTAGACATTTCATTTATTTATACATATATGTAAATGTTTAATTGTATAATTTGATATTCAATTTTAATCAGTTGTTTATGTTCTTCTGGTGTTTTTGTTTTTGATAATACTATATATGCTAGACATGGATACAAATCTGACAGACAATTCATTTATGTATCAGATACATGAATTTTAATATTAAATTTTAACCAGCTGCTCGTACTATTTCTGATTTTGTCTGGACTGTACCTTATGATACTAGATTTGCTAGACATTGTTGCAAATTAGATTGTCATTTTGTCATGTTTTTGGACTTTTTCACCCTCCACCACAGGAGAGCTTGCACCTGCTATAACAGCCACTGTGAACTTTAGCGGGAGTTTGGTGGACTTCGTGGTTACTCACATGGGCAATGACCGAGACAAACTGGACAGGAAACTACAAGCTAAATTTCTGTCTAAGGAGCTGAAACAAAGGTTTGTGTAAAGAAATTTTCATAACTTTCAAACTTTTGACTTTGAAATTTGAATGTCCAAAGGGTGGTGGCAGTTTTTGTCCATTTTATACCAGAAAAGCTCATTTTGAAAACTACAAGTGTGCAACTGTCATATACACCATATAAAAACAATAGAGACTGTGGCATCCTCAGAAAAAAGCATGAATGGTGACACAGTAAATAAATATTTTAAGTCCACCCAGAATTGTGTGATGCATGATGGGAAATTGTCTTGTCCAATACTTAAAATGATTTACTGACACTGTCAAAAGCAAATTAATAAAATTAATTGCCATCCTGTTGATATCTGCAAAGTCCTAATTCCAAATAAAAAACAAAAGTTTTGGTTCATACTGATAAATGGGTTTTTTAATTAGCAGATAATTTTATCTGACAACGGTAAACCCTGGCCCAGACATATGGTATTTTAGTCTTAAATTTGAAACAGTGTACTGTATTAAAATTTTGACTTACCTCAGGAATTTTTATTTTAATACTAAGAATTGTCTTTTGTGACAAAATTCAGAATTAGTGTTCTGTTCAGATTTACCTTCAGGAATGATACTAAGAGATTAGACTAATAGAGTCTGACTTAGTATCATTCCTGAACATAGATTTCAACTCAAAATTCAATTTGAAATTCATTTAGAATTGAATTAGACTAAATCTGACTTAAACTTTGTCATAATCTTACAATCTTTGTACTACCTGTAACAATATACATGTATACTTTGCCAAGTCAATACCCAGCATTTTATAAGAATCATAGTGGTAAGGGGGCTAATTTGTGACACACCTAGTTTCTGTCAGCCCCTATTAAACAATGCCTTTTGCTTAGAGGGGTCACATCCACCCATTGTACATTCTCATCTTACATTGAATCCATGACTCCACCCATCCTTTCACTGAATCCATGACTCCACCCATCCTTTCACTGAACCCATGACTCCACCCATCCTTTTCATTGAATCCATGGTTCCATCCATCCTTCAACTGAATCCATGATTCCATCCATCCTTTAACTGAATCCATGACTCCATCCATCCTTTAACTGAATCCATGACTCCATCCATGCTTCAACTGAATCCATGACTACGTCCATCCTTTAACTGAATCCATGACTACATCCATCCTTGCCAGCAACCTGTGAATGGTTGTGAATTTTCCCCGGTCTCTGCCTGGATTCCTCCCACCATAATGCTATTTGGCGTCATATAAGTGAAATGTTCTTGATTACAGTGTAAAACACCAATCATATGAATAACTCATCCTTTGTTTGAATCCCTGATTGACCCATCCATCCTTTCACTGAATCTGTGGAATCCATCCAACCGTTCATTGAAAACATGGCTTGCCCATCCTTTCATTGAATCCATTACCCACCCATCCTTTCACTGAATCTATGATGCACTCATCATTTCACTGAATACATGACCCATCCATCCATTCGCTGAATATGTGACTCACTCACTCCTTTCACTGAATCTGTCACCTTTCCATCCTTTCACTGACTCCATGACCCACCTTTCCTTCACTGAATACATGACCATGGTTATTGAACATGTTTATTGCTAGCAGACTAGTGAGTTTGAAATTGGGGTACACTGATGTAAGGAGCAGTTACTTAAATGGATGAAAGAGTCATTAGGTATTGTCTCTTAACAGTCACTTACCAGCTGATGGCTGAATATTTACAGGTATGTATATGTGAACCAGAAATGTCATAGGCCATGGGTAAAAGAACTAAGATTTTGCACAGTTCAACTTCTAGTTCTTTGAACAGTTAAAGAAGTACAGAAGGTGTGGTATTGTTTTCTGTCTTCAGCCCCAGGTCAGCTGTTTTCCTGGGATACATGACATCCTCACCCCACACCAGTAACTACAGGCAGCTGATAGAAGAAGGCGGGGTCAAGGATATTGATGGCGGGGACATGGACCGGTGGTGTGAGTACATCATGTACAAGAAACTCATCAGGTCAGTGGCTAATCTGTGTGAACCAAGGGATTAACTGAATTAACATCTCATGTCCACTGAGTCTGTCCATCATACTGCCAAACTGAAGTAGTCAGCCATTGAGACTCTGTGCTGTTAAACTGTCTCCCAAGGCTACTGAAGTGGTTGTGATACTTATTTTTTATTTATTTGATTGTTGTTCATTGCTATACTTTGTGAGTTCAAGTCCAGCTCTTACTGGCTTCCTTTCCGGTTGTACGTGGGAAGGTCTGTCAGCAACATGCTGATGGTCGTAGACTTCCACCAGGCTCTTTCCAGTTTCCTTGTACTATGACTGTGGCGGCCATCATATAAGTGAAGTATTCTTCAAGCAACACCATTCAGATAAATAAATAGAATGATGTTATATCAGAAATAAGGGTTTAAACCATATTCATAACAAACACTTTGTGCTTTCCCGGCATACTTGATAATCAGAAGATTTGAGGAGATGGAAATAATATACTATGAAAAGTACCGTAAATGCACGAGCATACTTTGCATTCGCGTATAGTTCTCTGGGTAAACTTGGCCATAAGTATTCTGGAAAAAATGTCTGTACCTGTGTATTTGACGCACCCCCATCACTCACTCACTCGGTGTATGTCCTCATAATAACATGCTTACAAAAGGCTGCTTACACAGTGTGGGATCTCTTATCGGTTGTAGTCAGCCATAATCAGCTGATACAATGTGCTGTGCGCCAGCAGGTTTTGACACCTGCCAACACGTGGTCAAGTAGCAGTGTTAGACCTACCAAGTTGCATTATAAAGCCATACCTGTGTATATGTCATGTAAATACATGTATTGTCTGAGTTCTGTTCTATTTAGAGATATTGCAATTTACTTGTTAGACCTCTTGTACCAATGTGCAAGTGGCTGGTAAATTGGCTATGCAACTTAAGATATTGGCCGCATCGATCGGGTGAGGGTTTGCTGTATCCTTACAAGAGCTTCCAAAGCTAGTGGCTCCTCTATTAAAAATAATTGGCTCAACCAAAACTTAAAAATGTTTGATGACAAGGACTCGAGACTTTGAAGGATTTGGAACGGACAATTTGCCGCTGAGCAACCTGAAGAACCATTAATGGGAGTTCAGCCCGAAACCATGTGCTTGTGCAAATTAACACATGACCTACATGTACATGTGGCGTTGATGTGACCTTGTTTTGATTTTAATATTTATTCTCCAGATTCGATCTTACAAAACTTCATTTTTGCTTTCTTAAAAATCTCTCTTATATATTATGAATTAATTTCTTTTGTTGTTTGTTTTGAACATTTTTATTGAATACATGCTGGCAAGTACCGGGTAGCCATGTTTACTTTCCCACACATTTTCTGAGCACTCATGGCAGTTATCAGCAGCCAGTTTTGATTCTTAATTCTTGAGGGGAAAAGTGCGAAGTATACAGATGTATTTACGGTAATATTGACATAAGTGGAAAAGATTCCCTGTGTTAAGGCTGACATGTCATGGTGTCCACTTCATGTGTAACAATTTTATGATGAACACGTACTATGCACTGTTCCTTTGCAGACTTGGCTATGCCCGGGAAAAGTGCGAAGTATACAGGTGTATTTACGGTAATATTGACATAAGTGGAAAAGATTCCCTGTGTTAAGGCTGACATGTCATGGTGTCCACTTCATGTGTAACAATTTTATGATGAACACATACTATGCACTGTTCCTTTGCAGACTTGGCTACGCCCGGGAAAAGTGCGAAGTATACAGGTGTATTTACGGTAATATTGACATAAGTGGAAAAGATTCCCTGTGTTAAGGCTGACATGTCATGGTGTCCACTTCATGTGTAACAATTTTATGATGAACACATACTATGCACTGTTCCTTTGCAGACTTGGCTACGCCCGGGAAAAGTGCGAAGTATACAGGTGTATTTACGGTAATATTGGCATATGTGGAAAAGATTCCCCGTGTTAAGGCTGACATGTCATGGTGTCCACTTCATGTGTAACAATTTTATGATGAACACGTACTATGCACTGTTCCTTTGCAGACTTGGCTACGCCCGTATTTCACACGCAGGCTTGAGCGACACCGAGGTACAGATGGCTAAGTTTCGTATCCCAGAAGACCTCTCTGATTACAAAGATCACGATCGAATCATCACCGATCCCAAACAGGTTCCCAAACAACAGAAGTTCACCAAAAAGTAAGTCATGTGCTTTCCTTGATCATGAGGCCTTTCAGTTTAAGCCTATACCAAGTTTTATCAGGCTCTTGATTAATTCATAAAATTAAGATACATGTACCCTGTTGCCTACTACTGGAGTTCTCACAGGCCTTTCTTCCATTTATCATTTGTATAAAACAAACAGTTGTGGCTTGTTAATGTCAATAATTCTGTTTTGGAGTCCAGGACAATAGCTGCTCAGTAATAGAAATATTGTTATGATTATTGTGATAGATTCTGCATTAATATAAACAGTACAGATACCCATGTACATAATTACAGTATTTCACCCAAAGTTTGGCATTTCTCAATGGACAAATTTGGCTTGATCCTGATACATTCAGCTTATTTTTTGGTGAAGTTTGATTAATTTTATTATCAGAAAAACTTATCAAAATGTTTGCATCAAAAGTGTCATTTTGTGGTCTTTATGTGCTTCTGAAAGTACATTTGCACTTACCAAATTTTAGTTGAAATTCAGTAATTTTTGAAGCATAGAAGTGACTCAACTGCTCATGATTCTGATCCTTTAAAGTTAACACTGCTCTCCAGTGAAATTGTTATTTCAGCAAGATTTGATTAGTAACTTATTAATTTTCATTTTTTTTTTTCTGTATTAGGTTTGGGTCTTATCACGAAGGTCATGGGTACTTCAGGAGACACGGCTATCACATGAGCACCCCAAAGTATTTCTTACCTTAGAGATGAACTGCAAAGGTTTTTGTTTCGCTTCATGTCAATACATGGTGATGGTTGTGCCACATATTTCTGTACTTTTCTGTAATTTTGTGTATATTCATATCGTTTATAGCCTACTTTTGGCGAGAAATAACTTCACAAATACATAAGGTCAATAATTTGCTCAAAACACTGTGGCTTGTTCTCCTTGGATTTCCTGTTGACCTGGCTCATTCATCTGACAATAAACAGCATCAGACAAAATTAACATTTTTGTAAACTTGAATAAGAGGCACCACTGATGACATTGCAGTGTTGTAAAAACATATGTAGAATTTGATGGACATTTGCCAGACAAAGTTACATTGGATAATTTTAAACATTTATATTAGAATTACACAGAAAACTTCCACAATCTTATACAATACTGTAATTTTTCAACCTTTTCGCATGTTTGCAAGGTGTTCATTCAAGCATATTCTGAAGGCATTATTATTTGATGATTGATAAAATTGCACTTTCTTAAGAAGCTCTGAAATAGTCCAATCCAACCAATTTAGTTTTGTCTCAAAAATCGAACTGTAAATGTGTTTAAATTGCACTGAAAGTTGCTTGTTCAAATAAGAAAAGGTTGAGAAACTAGGGTCACAAGTGATGCATATTGATAACAATTTTTATGAAAATTAACAGCCTTGTTCACTTTTAAGGTGTCAGATGGACGGTGTTTCTTTAATATTGCTTGCCATTTGCTGTGTGATACAAACATGTCTGTAATGTCCGTGCTTTTAATATAGTCCCAGGAACAAGGAACGTTTTAAATACTATATTGAGTATTATATTAAAGAATATTGCTTGCCATTTGCTGTGTGATACAAACATGTCTGTAATGTCCATGCTTTTAATATAGTGCCAAAACATGGAGGTTATTTAATACTCATTTATAATGGAAATAATTGGCCAAAAACCCTTAAGCACATGTAGGAGCACATAGAAGCATGTAATAGCAAGCTTTTATTACACAGCACTTGATAGTTACATGTGTCCGTTTGCATTCCCATAAAGAAACCACCAAAAAAATGATTTTCTAAGCTGTCACAAAGGATTGTATTTGTAAGAAGAATTAAGTATTGATCTCTGAGACAGTCGATGCATTTTATCAAATATTTGCCTTGAGAGTAAGGATTAAAGGATACATGAAACGGTTTTATTTCTTAATATGGAGTTCAGGATGTGGTCTAACATGTGAAAGTGTTAAAAAGCTTCTCAGCCTTCTTCTTGGGATGTAAAATTGCTATATTTATTTATTTATTTATTTGATTGGTGTTTTACGCCGTACTCAAGAATATTTCACTTATACCAAGGCGGCCAGCATTATGGTGGGAGGAAACCGAGCAGAGCCCGGGGGAAACCCATGACCATCCGCAGGTTGCTGCAGATCTTCCCACGTACAGTTGGAGAGGAAGCCAGAATGAGCTGGACTTGAACTCGCCGTGACCGCATTGGTGAGAGACTCCTGGGTCCTTACGCTGCACTAGCGCACTAACTAACTGAGCCACAGAGGCCCCTAAAATGCCTGTAAACTACATTCCTTAGACCCCAGTGGTTAGTCTCGAAATTAAGTAGCCTGCAATGGTGACGTCAAGGGTAATAGTTGTCTAAAGAACTTTGTTTGTGGGGAAGGGTGGGGGTAGAGCCTGAATTGGGTCCCACTTTCCCAGTATTTTATCGATGACTTCATTTCTGAATATTCCCAGTATGTAAAATCCCAGTATAAGTATGTATAAAATGTATTCTCCTTTTTTAGGCTTATTTTTCTTCATTTTCCTTAAAACCATACTCTTCACTTTATAATACCTCTTCATGTATCCTTAAAACCAATAATTCAAAATGGCTTTGAAGGAATTCAAAAATGGCTTTATATGGATTCCTGCATGACCAGTTATGGGAAACTGATTGGATTCTGGTAAAATTTTACCAAAGATGAGCACTGTCTTTTAACTGCTAGCTTCATCAAGTGGTTTTTATTTTTTTTTTTTGCCTGTTTCCATGTGAAAGCTACAAGTATTATTGTTACTTCAAGTATTATCCAGTAGGCCTATTAAATGTTGGGTTTAGAGAAATCTCTCACAAACCAGTGCTTCCTACTCTTCCAACTGCAGCTTCCTTGTAGTTTGCCAGGGAAAAAAGTATCACATGCTTCGGGTTGTTTCATTTCTGTACTAGACCTAAAATTTTGTCCCTGACTGTCTTTTATTTTGCTCGATTTTGAGGGTTGATCTTTAGAAAGGTGTTTAAAGGATGATATCCTACTTGAAAAATATAAGTTTCTTCACCTTGAGGAATATTTTATAACCTTTATTTGCCCCTTCTTGCCTTTGTTGGATCAATGTTTAAGTCAAATACAGAATTGCATTATTACATGCCTCTATGTAGCCTCTGTTATAGGTTCACACATTCAAATGAGCGGGGATGTGGATTGAGGCCTCCGTGGTCGAGTGAGGATGGCGTAAAAAAAACAAATCAAATAAATAAAGAAATAAATCTATTCAGCGGATGGTTATTGGAAGGCATACCCGGCAAAGGAAAGAAGGATAAGAGACTCCATATGTTGGAGGTCAGATGTAATCTCAAACGTACCAGTATTCAGGAACATTTTTGTATCTCATAGCAAAGTCTGTATCATGTTTTGTTTCAGTATCTTTGGTTACAAATGCATACATGTATATTTAACCTCCTTTGACCTCGTCGGACAGATGTAACCAGAACCACTGTACCGTTTGTATTGTCAGCCAATATTGTTTTTCACTTTTGAGCAAATTCGGTATCTTGCTTGGTTCGGCTACAAATACTTACTTTTGAGTTGTGACCTCTGAGGTCAGAGGTGTACCTACAATTACTGTGTTTCTTACCCCAATGGCTGCGGGAGCTGTACAGGTAGGCTAAAGTCAGAAGTGCTGCTATAGGAGGTATTTAAGTTGTTCTCATTACTTGATTCATATCTAGTCAGGATTATAGAGTATTGGTTGAAGGGAAGGGGTCATATGAGTTATTATCTCTGTCATAGGAGTTGGGGTATCTCCTGGCTTTTATTTGTGTGTCGTCAGCAACTTCACAGTACAGGTTATAAACTGATTTGGATGAAATTTTGTGCCCAGGTTGGCTTTGGGCTAAGGAACAATTCATTAGGATCGAGGAATGTGTTAGTCAATTCTTCGCTATTAAGAAATCAGAGAATCTTTTTGTCCATCGTGTTCAAAGGAATTTGTACATTTTGCTGAGGTGGATGTTTGCGCTTTCAGGGTGCCATCTACTTGTGAATGAATTAATATTGAACTGTATTTACTATCACTTTATTTGTAAATTTTTAGCTTTGTGCATTGGGCGTGACAATCAAATAAATGCTTTGTGATAGTATTTAGTAAACAGAATGAAAGTAGTAACACATCATGCGACTTGTATTTGAGCAAAAGAAAATTTTCTTGAAAACAGGATATAGAGGATATCTTGACGACGGTAAAATGCAATAACACGTTTATCCATTAATCAAAAAAACTTTGATTGTATTTTTAATTGGCTATAGTCAAGACCACTTGTAAACTTTCAATGTGTTAAGCTATGTTTTCTGAAATAAAAGCACAGTTTTACTTTATGTGTGGACAGAAAATGTTCAGATTTGTGAACAGGAATTTCTACATCATTATCGCATTTTAATTTCCTGGCCGTAAGCGGGAAGGTCTGCCAGCAACCTGCAGATGGATTTCCCCCGGGCTCTGCCCGATTTCCTCCCACCATAATGCTGGCCGCCGTCGTATAAGTGAAATATTCTTGAGCACGGCGTATAACACCAGTCAAATAAATAAACAGATATTTTAATGTCCATGGACATTGACTGTGAGATGTCACAGCTATTGCGAAATTGCGTATGTCAGGTTTACGTACAAGACAGCCTTGTACGTTTTCTCCAGTTGGGCTCAGTTTCACGAAGCTCTCTTAACGTTAAGAGCTAGCAACTACCATGACGACGTAATGCCTATGCTACTGGTTGCCGTAGCAGTTAACTGAACGTAACGATTAGAGTGCTTCGTGAAAACGGACCCTCTATTTGAAGACGTTGGAATTAATTGCCCTGTTTCAACGCTTTGAAAATGGTTCTCAACAATTCGTAAATGTTTTCGAAGCTTTTGGAAACAAAGAATGAGAGAACTGTGACAACCCATAACTTACATGTACGTTTGTAAATACATATAACTTTTCACATCAGCCGTTAGCACAAGTTATCCCATGGATAGTGTATGTACATGGAGGTCTACACGCCATGTACATCATGCACCCCAAACATGATTCGTATTTAAAGGAGAAGAAAACTTAAAAACATAACACAATCGGCTGAAAGAGCACATTTTTTCCTATCTGGTGGTGTCTGCTGCAAAATTTTGCGATATTTCCTCGCCATACACGTAAATCCTGAAAATGGTAAAGCTGGTATAAATCGCGGAATCCATCGCATCCTTCATCTTTAACACCCTGTAATTTATGCTGGGGGTGTGTTGCCTCTCAGCCAATGAGAGTCGTTAAAACTGCCGGCTTGTTCGTGTAACCTACGTCCAACATTACAGTTTCCGGATCGTCAAGCGGAAAACGAACTGTACTGTTCTATCTAATGTGCGAACTGCACTTCGGCGGTTTTAGCCGATTTTTTGTCAACTTTAGCTGCTTTTGAAAACGTCCGTTTCCTATTTGTTGGGTTTTGGGATGTTGTCGTTCTCGTGTCGTCGGACAAACATGCTTCCGCTGGTTCTCAGGTGTTCTCGTCATGCAAGGTTCGGCCTGAAAATCACACTGCCAATGTCAATCTTTCATTCAATCATTAATTCCTTCAAATGTTTGTGAATCATCGTCTTGGTTACGTTTCCTTTATAACTTGCTATTATATTCTCACGTTACGACCGACCTATAACGCCTTATATAGTGGACACAAAATTTACGACCTGTCTTGCGCTTAAATTTGGTTTGAGAAACGTAAATTATAGGACTTAAGACAAGCCTAAGTCTCTACGATCGTTGCAAGTCCTCTTTGAGAAATAGTTTCGCCATGGATGGTGCAAACGCAATATTGATGGCTCATGAGTTGGTCACTTAATTAACTGGTATATTTGTCGATTGGGGTTTATTTACCTTCCTCAATAACATTTCACGTATACAATCACGTCCTACGCGGGAACGTCCTCAGCAGCTACCTGCAGATGGTTGTAGGTTTCCCCCGGACTCTGTCCGGCTTCTTCCCACCTTAACGTTGGCTGCCGCCAAATAAGTGAAATATTCTCGAGTACGGCGTAAAACAACAATCAAACAAATAAATAAATAAACAATCGTGTACGGGTTTTGGGGTAAGCGGTATTTATTAACCGGTGCAACAGGTTGCGCTGCGGACGTTTTCAACCCTTTCTAAGCAGAAGCGAAACATTTTTTTTACCTCTACAAAATACAGGACAAATTTAATGGTCCAACACACTGTAATTACAGCTGTATTTATACAGCTGTAATGAAGTTCACGCCATTCATAGGACCATGCTATTTTGGGTTATCATTGGAAATATTGGAGTGTTTTTTCGTGTTTTTTTCCCTTTCTTTTGTGACAAAAGTTGTATTTGCACATGTCCTCCTGTAGTACACTTATATAGGAGGAAGAAACCGGACAGTTGGGAATAAAACCACAACCGTTTAGGTCTCTTGACAAACCTGACAGAAACCACCATCCATTGCCCGTCTATATCGATTAGACTACAAGAAGTAATTGCTCAAGCACTGGTCCTTTCGGGGATGGAACCCAGTTCACATTTGAATTCATGATCGCGTGTCGGCCTGCCCATCTGTCCTAGAATATACACTTAAGCAGGCATTATTAAAAACGCACCGAATCTCTTTCTTGCATTAAAGAAGAAAATTTAAATATCAGTCAAATACTGTGTAAACAGTATCATTTACATTATATGTTTAAAATATCTTAAACAAATATTTAGCTGCAGCACCACCTGAAACGCCGTCAAACAACCAGAACACAAATTCTTCTGCTTGTCGCATGGAAAACATGTAGGGCTGTTTCAGCGATATGGGTTGACCGACATCAGTCGCCTTCTGTGTCAGGCTTGCCCAATGGGCTTAGGCCCTGGGGCCGATTTCACATAGCCATTTCTGACTTAAGTCAAAATTTAAAATCATATCATAATGCAGATAGTTTTTTGTGCAGAAAGTTGAAATTTTGACACATTTGCCTTAATATAGTTTTGATAAGGTGGCCGAAAAATAAGCTTTAAGAGCGTATTTCAAATTTTTACTTAAGTCAGAAATGGCTATGTGGAATCGGCCCCTGTTCTTTTCATTCTTGGAAATCTAGTAAATAGGTGTTTTATTCCGGGAAACCGGCTTCCTTCACTCTAAAACCTGATCGTCGTCACATAAGTGAAACATATTTGAGCACGGCTTTCAACACAAACCAAACAACTAAATGAATTCAGACAGTGAAAAAATACTGCTATTTTCTCCCAAGAATCTAAATGTTCGTCCATCGATGTATATGTTATCTTTATTGTGACGTTGACTTCGATACGCGTTTTTCGTGAAAGTCAGGAAGTCGTTCACGTCGTCGACGTTGTGTTTTGCGTTGGATACGTGTCAGAGGTTATTGGATGGCGTCACAATGGGTATGCACTTGGCCATGTTGCCATGTGGAAAAACAAGCCCACTTCGCGTGTTACTCGCTAATCAAAGCAGCCGTGCCAAACAGCCTTAATCAGAGTTGAGACAAACTTGTCTGTCAACTGGACTAATTAAGGCTTCTGTTTGTAACGCGGTTTGGTGAAGCGGATTAACGTATAAGTGTATGTTGACTTCTGTACCACTGTAGGTAAGTCAACATTGATTATTTTAACCGCATTGCTCAGATCAACAATCCGTCTATCTGCGTCCCAAGCGTGTTGCTGCCAGTATCTGGATTTAAGTTATTCTCTCACTTTAAATGCCATTATTGGGTTTTCGTCCCTTGATTGTCGCAACACTTCTTGGTTATCATTTATTATAGGTAAGTCTTCACGCCTGTCTAACTATATAGACTATGCCTTGCTGATTTTAACAATGATTTTATTAACCCGTGCAAGGACCAATGGTGTATGTCATGCAGTGATTTTAGTATAGATTGCGGATGACCGCACGCATGCACAGAGTTCTCTAACTTGTTCTGGTTTCAGGCTATATATCCAACGCCGATATTCTGACATCCTGTATCTCTGGCCTGTGTTTGTTGTCTCTAAAACCGTAACCGCCGTCTAACAAGAGAAATACTCTTGTGCGGCTTCAGACCACTAATCAATTCATCACTGTATGCAGTTTAGGTTGGTGGTTATTTCAACGCTGTAACATACAGACGCAACTTAACCAACGACAGAGAGCTGGAGCCAAATAGGCATCAATGGCTGCAAATGTCTCCGGATGCAACAGCTTTGACACTCATCCATCAAGGCCATTATAACAAAATATGCATGCTGTTACATTGTTTTCTGGTATCGCTGACTGCCAATCATAAGATGCCTGTTGTATGTGTATAGATGATTGCATCCAGATGACTGCGTCAAGTCTGTTTATTTGACAGTTTATATCATCTTGGTTGGTGAAAGGAATAGAACCTCTTTCTCGTGCGCCATTGTGTCAAGTTAACGTTCTGTTAAGGTTCAGTTTAACTCCAGTCTATGCTGTCCAATCATTGTCAAACTTAATAGTGTACACAACAAGTAACATCCAAGGATGGGAATACAGTAAATTCAGTAGATTTGATATATATTAGTTTGTGTCGTTGTGTGGATAGGTAGCTATTTGTTAAGGTCCGCTATAACTCCAACATACTGGCCCAAATGACGTATATGTCAGCGTATCTAGGCCCTGTAACTAGAAACTGAGCCTAATTCAAATTATGTTAAGGGCATTCTACTCCGATCTACTGGTGCATGGAATTAATATCAGACTTTGTACAAACATTACCAAAATATTAAGTAAGAGGATATTTCTAATTCAACATGACTGAAGTATGCATAATAACTCGGCCAAGGTTCTTTTACTCTGATGTACTGGCCTATTCTCAAAGTTAGTTCACAGTTTACCCAACACGTTCAGATGAGACTATTAGCTTACTGATGAGTTTAACAAGTGGTTAATATAAACTGTGCACATTAACGTATAATTCATTATGTTATAGAGGATATCATTAATTCTGCAGATTATATTTATTTATTTGATTTACTTGATTGGTGTTTTACGCCGTGCTCACGAATATTTCACTTATACGACGGCGGCCAGCATTACGGTAGGAGGAAACCGGGCAGAGCCCGGGGGAATGCAGATTATAAGCTTACTAATGAGTTTAACAAGTGGTTAATATAAACTATGCACATTAACGTATAATTCATTATGTTATATTTTAAGGTGATTCGTTAGGAGTGCGTTTCGGATGGGGAGGTGGGCTGCATGGGGGTCCTGATTCCCCTACTTAAGATTTTATTAGGAAATTTCCCTGACTTCACGTAAAAATGTAAATAATATCGGACAAAAGTTTCTATATCTTAATTTCTATATTTAGATGTACTGTCAACATAACCTGAGGTAAAAAGTGAAATATCTTATTCCATTGACAGTTAAGGCCTATATACATACATGTACTTTTATAAAATACTTTTCCAAAACAATCTCTGTTTCTATTATAGGGTTCTAATTTGTGTTCCTCTGTGGAAGTGGAAGTGGAGATTTGGCATAGCTCTTTTATTGCATTTTTAGGCGTCCTCATTATATGTCTCTAGCTAATACAAGCTATCTCGCTTTCGTTCAGATCAGATATTGATGTTAGTACTAAACCGAAATATGTACAAATACATGCATGCTAACATCCAGTTTTGTAACCACAGCATTTGAAACTCGTCCATTTTGGAGCTTTTGTGGTAATCATAAGAAGACAGATAAAAGACATCAGGAAAGGGACAAATGTACATTTTATCCCGGCTTCCTATCATAAGTTTAGTCACCAGAAATTTCCTACAACGTGTCTATCTGAAAAAAATAAAAGACAAAGCGGCATTACTAAGATGGGGTAGTACTTCCGCCTGGTTCCACCGCTCCATAAAAACGCTTTGACTTTCTACCACCCACGATGAACACATACATGTGAAAGCAAACTAAGATTTCTCTTTTACTCAGTTACATCATCCTCAAATAAATACCGGTAATTTTACCAAACTGAATGACTTGGTAATATTCCATAAAGCCACAATTTTGTTGCCCAAACTCGGCAGACGTTGGAAAGTTCGTTTGTAATTTGCAATAGGTCACAAATTTACACAGGGCAATCCGGTTTCTTCCACCCATAAAACTGGACACCATCTTGCAAGTTCGGGATTCTTAAATCTAAGCAACAATCAATTAGTTAATCAGACAATCAATCCGAATTGTGTTGTGTGTATACATATGTGAGGGCGTTCATATATGTAAATAGAGCCCTCAGCATTTGCAAAACAACGTGTTCAAAATCGTTGTGAAGTAAAAACTTAGACCTGGAATCGTGGAAAATGAAATGATGAGATCTCTGCCAGCTAGTTCACAGGCGTGTATTAAATAAGAGGGTCCATTAATTCTTCATGCCTGTTTAAACCATGCGTGGATCGCTGTGTGACTGCTCTTAGCAACCGCGACGCGGTTCGAGGGCAACAACAAACGGCCTACTGAAAAATTGCTTGGAGGCTCTAGTGGGTCCCTCCCTTTGTCGGTCTTTCAACTTTCAGAATGAACGGTGCTTATCGTGTGTGCTTTGACCCGGCGAAAGCATGCATATTTATCTGTTAAGGAAAGCGAGTTTTTTTCTTGATTTTTTTCTACATGTATTAGTATACTTCATACTATAAGTATAGTGCTGATAGCACAGGCAACATACCGGAACAGGGCATGTGGTACTACCCTGTAGGGACCCTCCCAATGTGTGCTGGTGTAGTTCAACTTGTTTAAACAAATAGGTAGCATTATAGACACACACATCTAGCGTGAAAATGGCCAGTCTGGACTTAGGTTTGGCCAGCACTGAAATTCCAGCAGACATGGCTACCAAACTACGAACGAACGTAAGTGTGAAACAATTCGGCACATCACACTTGTGGGGTTTTCAAATAACCAATGTCGTGGCAACGTCACATATTATTTATGTGATGTAAGCCTACATAAGCCTAGGTAACTCGTCGACTTTTAATCAGGCATATTTTGAAAACATCGTTCGGTGTGTACCAACATTAAACTGTGTCGTATTGTCTTTTAAATGAAAACAAAAATGTGGCTAATTCGTATTGAAAGTTGCGCTTTCAGTTGCGCAATGTTTTATAAATTACAGTACGTATGCTTACCGTGGACTCCGATTGCCACTTCTTGCAAATCGTCAGTTGCACTCGGTCTGCTTTAATTGGTGGCCTGGTGTCATAAATGCTACACTTAACCATTGATTTATGGCTGGTGAAAATAGCCTGATGCTATATCTGCTTGTTATTTCAGGTTGGTCAAGATTATATCACGCACAACTTCCAGAAACACTTAGAGGGTTATTACAATAAGGCTACCCCGACAGACCAGGCGAAGTGCTTAGAACTGGTGACAGCCCTACACCTAGGAGAGGGCCTCGCGCCACAGTACACCACTCACCCTCCCTACACGTCCAAGATACCCAAAGATATCAGGCGCTGTAAATCAGCCATGGCCAAAATAGGTACATATATCAACACCTACTTATGCAAATAATTACACATTTATTTATTTTCACTGTGTTCTTTGAGGGTTGTATAAGTGAAATATTCTTGACAACATCGTCCATCACCGATCAGATAAATATTCATGGCGGAAGAGTTGTACCATCATGTTGTATTTCATCAGATTTGTACCGTATGTTAAAATGCACCTTTTGAACCATCTAAAGGCTTTAAATGATAGTTTTGATGGTAGTATTTATACTTTTCGCATAAGATTGATCAAACTTCTCACAAAACTCTAAAGTGGACCTATAAGGTGGATGAATCAAGCAAAATTTGCCATTTGTCAACTCCAGGTAATTTATTCTTAAACGACTAAACTAAACAACTTTTGATAATCAGACATGTATGGGCTGAGCAGCCCTGACTGTGAAGGCAAAGTATTTTTTTCTATGATTTGTGTTTTACGCCGTACTCAAGAATATTTCACTTATACGACAGCATTATGGTGGGAGGAAACCAGACAGAGCCTGGGGGAAACCCACGACCATCTGCAGGTTGCTGGCAGACCTCCCCACATACTAGGCAGTTTTGAATCATGCATATGTACTTAAAAGCCCCTGCTCTAAGTATAGTTAACACATGTATAACTTCCATATAGATAATAAATATCTAAATAGTTTTAAAGATTTAACTACCCTACATGACCTAAAATTTTGTCAACAAATGCACATTTTTAGAGATAAATTAATGTCACAAATTATTATTTTTGGTGCTGAAACTTAGAATTTTCCAGTAGAATATCATCCCATGTTTTGAGCAAACCTCAGAATAACTTTGTAACATCAGTAAAACTCCCAGAATCAGGAAAAATGTGCAAGTTGGTCATGAACGAAATTGATGGTCATTTAAGGTATGTGCTCTAACGAGCCCTTGTGTGCTGACCAGTCTCATCCTAGACAACCTCAGTTCTGACCACTGTAGCCTTTCACCAGGGACTCCAAGGATTCATATCCAGGTGACGATTAGAATGGCTAGAACCATATTCCAGAGCATTGGAGGTGCCTATATGGTTTCCTTCACACATCTTCCTGCCATAATAAACAGGAAATATACCCAACAAATAAATACATTATGTCTGTAGGTTATGTTGTGTTTGTGAACAACAGTATAAACCCTTATATCATTTACTACACAAGACATTTTTTTTTTACTTCCTACAGTTCATCTTTTTTATGCTTTACGTTATGTTCAAAGTTGTTCAATATGTACAAGCATAGAAGCTTCTAAAACATCAACTCATTGCCAGCTACCAGAAAAGCATCCCATCTTCCAATCATGGAATACATGACTTGATAGTAGCCAATCAGACTGGAACAAAGTGCTGTACTTCACTAAGCAATTAATGATGTATTAAATTAATTGTTTGATGTATGGGTACACAGCCTTACATAAAACACTCAAGAAATTAATCTTAAGTTTAAGCTTGGTGTTTGAGTGATGCTAGAATGTATTCTGTTGTTATAACACAATGTTGAGTCATATCCAACCTGTATGCCTTGTTAGTCTAATAGAATCCTTATGTTAAATTAATAAATTCCTGTGTTAAATTTAACAGAATAATCTACTGTGGTAAAAGAGTTTATTCTAGCAGATGGCAGACTTTCTGTTAAGATTAACAGATTAATTTTTTGAGTTCAGGAATGGTTAGTTGTACTATCAGTAAATCTTTGTTCTTAATCATCTACCTGGGTTCTGCCGGGTTTCGTCCCACCATAATGCTGGCCGCTGTCGTATAAGTGAATATTCTTGAGTACAGCGTAAAACACCGATCAAATAAATAAAAAAATTAATGAGCTATCTTCAAGTTAACCTGTGGGTCTCCTCCACCCACAAAACCTGATTGACACCATAGAAGTGACATATTCTAGATTGAGTAGAGAATTAAATCCCAAATGAAATAAATATGTGATATGAATAATTTATCTACAGGTAGTACAGATAAGGATGGTATTCAGGCATTCAGCACATCCTATAGCAGAGACTACACTTCTAAACTGACACCCACAGTTGTAGCTCACAGGTATGTATTTTTTTTTTTTAATTTTTCAAGCATATTTTATTGCTTGTTGGAACAGTTTAGAAAACCATTTCAGAAGCAGAGACCTTTTACTGCTTAAGTGTGGAGATCTATTGTCAATATCAAATTCTAAAAATAAATGTCCAGGTGAAAAAGTTAAAGTGACTGTGAACACCTTATCTTAGTATCCTTAAACAGTTGAAATATCTCCCTTTAACTTATCCGATGTGTTTAAACACAAAGGGAGCTCAGTTAAGTCATGCTCACCTGGAAGACCTTTTCACTGAAAAGATCTTATATTTATTTTTTACGTTTAATTTATTTTTTGCATTAAAATGAATAGTCAAATACCTGATTTGTAAGTCTGCTTTTTGAGCAATATTTACAGATAAGTTTGGTTATATTATATTGGCTTTTCTCTTTTGTTATGTGAATCTGTAACCAAAATTTTGTGCATAAATTTTGTGCAGTTCTACATGAAATGTTTTAACATGAAAAACTCAATGATGCACCTGTCTTCAGTTGACCTAATCATTTGGTCCCTATGCAGCCATCTTGAAATTCAAGCATTGTACTGTAAATTCGTAATAAAAAAATAAACCAAAAATTTTTTTTGATATATTTCAGCTTTTCAGTTTACTTTGCCTTTAATAAGCAACTTACTTATAAGGACTGCATTTAATGTATTATCTCACATATTTGGTTTTTCATACTGAGTGTGAAATTAAGCTTCAACTTTATGATAAATGTACCCTTGTTAACATTCAAGGCCATCAACGTCCCAAGGTTACGCGACCACAAATGACAAGAGAGGTCCCATCGGTATGACCTTGTACACAGAGGACTTTGGAAATAAACCTATCAACCTGTGCGACCCAATCCGCTCTGGGACTTCCTCTGGGGAGAGAAACAATAACCCCCACCCAAAACAGGTAAGACTATCTGTGATTGTAAGATTTTATTGCAATTAGATTACTGTATTTCACCCCAAATTTAGTCCATGACATCTTGAAGTAGGTAAGTTTTTCTGAATCTGAGAGTTCTGTTTATTTTTGGAAGGTGGTATGATATCCTTAGTATGATATCCCTAAAAATGAGTTTCAGCAAAGAAAATAATATTTTTTGACCTTTATTTCCCTCTTAATTTTTAGGGCAAACACAGTCATATTAAGAAGATGTACAATTGTTTATATATATATATATGTATATATGTGTGTGTGAGAGATATTGACATTGTCCTATTGATGATACACTGTACCCATATTGTATTTCTTGATCTACATCATTGTCCTTTATTAAAATGAACTACTGAAGTCTTAGTATGTACAGGGGGCCTCCATGTGATTTGCGCGCCAGCACGGCACAATGATCCGTAAGCCTCTCACCCATGCGGTCACTGTGAGTTCAAATCCAGCTCATGCTGGCTTCCTCTCCGGCTGTACTTTTGAAGGTCTGTCAGCAACGTGCAGATGGTCATGGGTTTTCCTCTGGGCTCTGACTGGTTTCCTTCCACCATATTGCTGGCTGCTGATGTACAAGTGAAATATTCTTGAATATGGCATAAAACCCCAATCAAATAAATACATAAATTTTACTATATATATGTATCTGTTGCAAATATTTCATTTATTGCCAGCATGTCTGTTAATACTAGAAATGTCCCATAAAATATTTTGGACATGAAATATGACATGTCATCTATTGTATATACACAGCCACTGTGCTTTAAGTACTTCAATATACCATTTAGTCTATTGCAAACATGTTTATAACACACATGACGTACGCCATCTAATCTGATGAATACCAATCCAGTGCAACGTCATGTCTATGAAATGTTTCATTTAGTCTGTTTTGTCTCTCCTACAGGCTTTCATGACGTGGCGTTTTCCATCGCATGGCAGAAAAAAATATGTCCGACAGTTAACCTGTAACGAGCCTCTGACCAAAGAGAAGATAAATTATATCCACAGAAGGATGTGTTGCTCCACCTACCAGAAGGACTACCTGGGTATCCCCCAGGGTGAGGAAAGACTGCAACAGTAGCCTGATCATTCATAAGATAGGCCTACGGCTGGTGTTTGATCTTGTGGAAAACATTGCTTTTCTAGTGAAAAATTCTCTTTATAACTGCATTATTTTATAGGGCCTACTTTCAGGTTCCTTAGGCCTTACCATGTAAAGTATTAATAACTCAACCAACACATCCTCCACCATAGGAACTCGCTAACTACACTTCCTCAAATGTTTGCCATCCACCATTGTAATTCCCAAACACCTGGTCCCACATGTCATCCACTATGGTATTTCTCAAGCAACTGGTCTCACATATCATCCACCATTGTAATTCCCAAACACCTGGTCCCACATATCATCCACTATGGCATTTCTCAAGCAACTGGTCCCACATATCATCCACTATGGTATTTCCCAAACATCTGGTCCCACATATCATCCACTATGGTATTTCCTAAACACCTGGACCCACATATCATCCACTTTGGTATTTCTCAAGCAACTTGTCCCACATATCATCCACCATTGTAATTCCCAAACATCTGGTCTCACATATCATCCACTATGGTATTTCCCAAACACCTGGTCCCACATATCATCCACTATGGTATTTCCCAAACACCTGGTCCCACATATCATCCACTATGGTATTTCCCAAACACCTGGTCCCGCATATCATCCACTATGGTATTTCCCAAACACATCCACTATGGTATTTCCCAAACACCTGGTCCCACATATCATCCACTATGGTATTTCCCAAACACCTGGTCCCACATATCATTCACTATGGTATTTCCCAAACACCTGGTCCCACATATCATTCACTATGGTATTTCCCAAACACCTGGTCCCACATATCATCCACTATGGTATTTCCCAAACACCTGGTCCCACATATCATCCACTATGGTATTTCCCAAACACCTGGTCCCACATATCATCCACTATGGTATTTCCCAAACACCTGGTCCCACATATCATTCACTATGGTATTTCCCAAACACCTGGTCCCACATATCATCCACTATGGTATTTCCCAAACACCTGGTCCCATATATCATCCACTATGGTATTTCCCAAACACCTGGTCCCACATATTCACTATGGTACTTCCCAAACACCTGGTCCCACATATCATCCACTGTGGTATTTCCCAAACACCTGGTCCCACATATCATCCACTATGGTATTTCCCAAACACCTGGTCTCACACATTATCTAGTGCATTGGCTTCCAATGCTCGGTCGATCCTGATTTCAGACATTATATACCAAAAGAAACCCCACATATCCACCATTTCCATCATACAGATTACAACACCTATGCTGGCTTGGGCAGCTAGTGTTTGTCAGTAAGTTGCCGTGGTCGATGGTTTTACCCTAAGGGCACTCATGTGTCCTGCACCCATAAAACTCAAGCACAAAACTTCTTGAATATGACAATAAAATGAATAAATATTTCCACTCTTCCTATAAAACCATGGGAACTTTTAAAAACCAACACAAAAGACTGTCCTCTTGTTACCTTTTTAAATCCGATACATTTCTGGACACCACAGGAAAAAAATATACTGCTTTTCTGATGCCAGCTTAATTCTTTATATGCAAGGTGAATCTATATAAAAACATACCTGTGAAGTTGAGGCTATACTTTGGTAATTCCCTGTATTTGTGGATTGTCATTAGGTTTTCAGATGAAGTCTGCCTATGACCTGCCTCCAGACTGGAAGCGTAATGTGGTGTACAGTGTAGAGACCAGCAACAGGATGGCTTATCAGAACCCTAAAGGAGTTCCTGAGTTAGCCCTACCCTCCACGCGCTACGGCTCCAATCGCACTAAGAACAAGGCAGCTGTGGGCACAAGTAAGTGATCAACATAAAGCTCATTCTTTAGTGAAAGTGAGTGAGTGAGTACTTTGGATTTTAACGTCGTACTTAACAATTTTTCAGTCTTGTGGCGTTGAAGGAATCCTTAGTGCATGTGACGTTCCTCCTTATTGCAGAACGGATTTCCACCGCTATTTTCTCAGTGCTGCTTCACTGAGATGCCTTACCAAAGGCAAGTAAGCTGCACCGCCCGAGCCATTATACTGATATGGGTCAACCAATCGTTGCACTATCCTCTTCCTGCTGAACGCCAGACGAGGAGGTTACAACTTCCTCTTTTAAAGTCTTAGGTGTGACTCAACCCAGGACTGACCCTGGATCTACTGCTCTCGAAGCGAATGCTCTACCAACTGTGCAGTCAGGGCCAGTCTCTTCAGTGAAAAGTTAAAATGCTGTTTTCATTATCCTTAATGGCAACGACCCTATATTAAACTGCTGTGGTGTTCAGCTGTAGTCATTCATTCATTTATCTGCCTATTAGCCAAATATCATGATAAATTTTTCCTGCTTCCTCTTACAGTTCCTATGATAAACAGGTGTCTCCTGGACTTGAAAACAAAGACGACATATGATAGGCACTTCAACGAAAATGCCTCTGCTGTCACACAGCAGATTCGTGATGTCTCTCGTGACATTAACATCGATGCCCTGGAGAAGTTTTACAATACGTCACTTGGAAAAGGTCAGTCAGCTTTCCTTACCACTGTTTGTCTGTATTCTTAGCATGCCATTTTTTCCACTTCGGACAGTTTTGCTAGTATCATTTTTGTGAAACAGTTGTTGCATTAAATGTAACCAAGTTCACCTAAGTCACAAGTTTTACCAGACTAGAATTTCATTACTGGTAATGCTCTCGAAAATGTTGTATATGCATAGTTTTACTACTGAAATTGGTTAACGCTCATTTTAAACTTTTTGTGTGAAGTTAGGAGGCTGAACAGACATAAAGTAAAGATAATACTGGGTGCATTGGTATGCCATGCTATTTTTAAATGACAATCTTTTCTTAAACAAAATTAATTTGACTTTTCAGAGAAAGAAATTGTTGGTAAAATGCTCCACAGTTTAAAACCAGACAGATACCAGCAACCAAGATGTCACACTGCAAGCCAAGGCAGGAAAAGCCGCACACCAGGCCCACATAGCCCAGTCGCCACGGCAACTACTCCATCCCATCAGCTGTTAGAACAAGACCAACCCATTGGTGGCCCAATAAGCACTCAGCATCTAGTCCCTGCCTAATTTCAAACTCATTAGTAACGGGAAGTTATATTCTACATGTACATATTTGTCACATAATTCAAAAATTTTGTGTACTTTTTATGAGTTTTAAATCTTGACAAGTCAATATTTTCCAGTATTATACATGGCTTTCAATGTACATATTTATGCTAATATTGTTAACATCTAGATTATTCAACTTCGGTGAATGTTTATTTTGAAAATATGCATGAATTTTATACTATGCTGAAGCAAGATTTTACCAAATTCAGTTTATTGTGTATTGGTTACGTCACTGGGGCCTGTATGCAAACCTGATAAATGTCATATTGTTATTAATTGAATGTTATCTTGTTGACCGATCAGTATAAATATAATATACAATAATGTGTAGTCTAGTCCATTTTTATGTACATGTGTAGATAAATGATCACTGATTTTAACTCTGGTACATGTACTATAAAGTACTGGTATCTGTAAAGTTTAACTATATACGCAATATATATACCTACACTGTGTAAAAAAAAAATTACAAAAGTAGCTAATAAATGTAAATATTTCACATAAAAACAAAGAATAAAATTCTGCTGTTGTATCACATATATTCTCATGTGACTGGACGTAAACATGTACGCTTCAAAATATGCATAAAAATTTTTCCGTATGTACTGATACCACACGCTGACACGCAGTTTCAGTGGCATGACGTGCCAACCGCCCGTCATCAGGGTAGGCTACATATGAGTCGCAGGTCTTGCAACACGGCACCTAAAAGTACACAGGCCTACAAGTAGGCCCTATATATAGCAAGCAAATTCAATTTTATATCTCACGCTAAGAATATACAAAGCTTATGCCTCAATCAAACGTATTTTGACACGATCTGAACGAACAGCAAATGAGCCTGCACACAAAATTTGGTGAGGTCGGGCACGGTAATATTTTGAAAATTATGGAAGTCAGAAAATATAGGCCTACAAAACATCTGCCTTAATCGAGGTGGGTTTCATTTTTCATGTGCTGCTCCCCAAAAAGTGAAGCCGTACAAAACTTTTTACTCAAAATTGGACAATAGGCCTATTTTGAAGCACGGAAACCAGCAATCGCGATCAATGAGAATTACGGAATTCATGAAATACGCAAAACTTTTTTAAGCGAGAATCGAGATGGTTTTCACTTTTTGTACACAAAATTTTATTCAAAATCGGATAATATCTGAAGCAGTCGTTGTTCGGAAACCCAAAAACTCGACGCACAGACTCAAATTGATATCATTTATAGGTAGGCCTATACGGCCCACTTCCGCTAAGGGGTATAAAAAATCTGTGTCAGGGCACCATAAAATCAAAACTTACACAATTAAAAAATTTGGGGCAAACATTAGCCTATGATTGTGTTAGCCAACATTCAATATAGTTTAAAGTTTCCACCCACCATAGACACTGGCGCTATATACTTAATCAGATTGGGCTATAGGCCAACCGGTACATCATTCATGAATAAATACGTAAGGGTCTTGTACTGGAACAAGACCGATAGTCAATAAGAATGACGAGGTTAAAAAAGGTGGACAAATATTAACCTCGGCCACATTATGTTGACTAAAACTGCCGAGAGACACCCATAGCACGAACATTATTTCTTAAATCATTCTTCCGTCTCAACACATCACACACACACACACACACGTATATATATATAGGCCCTTAATATAGTTAACTTCATTTTTCCCTATAAGCCAGGTAGCCTAAGGGCCCTCGTAGTGTTAGGTATGGGTTGAACTGTCTTTCGTTATGGGTCAAACAAGGACCACTTTTCCTTCACAAAGTCCTAGCAGTTTTATGCAGGCGATTATCACGCCGGGCAGTTCGATTCCAGCTTCCGTAAATGTTAACATCCATGTAGGCCTAATTTAATATTAACATCCATGTAGGTCTTAATTGTTTTGCTTTAAACTTTGTTTTATTGACAATCGTCAGATGGGATCAGGGAAAGTTCTGACATGCCCTTCGCCACATGCAGAGAATATACACAAATTTTATAGGCCTACATGTCTGCATGGTTACAAAACATTTTACAGGCGTAAACCAAATAATACTATAACAAAAGATACAAACGTAAACGGTGAGTTGTGGGCAAAGGACTACATGTACCAGAGCCTTGGTTATAGGTTAATATAAAAGAAAACAAAAACAAAGAAGTGTGATATCAGAAAGCGAAATAGTAGGCCTATTTTAATCTTTTCATCTTCGGGTAGCTAAAGAATAAATATTTTAGTTTCTATTATATATCTAATCACCGCTGCGAAAATATGTTTAGACTAAGTTAGTAGGATCATTGCATGTCTTTCCCACAGGTTAACACTGTTCCACCGTCGTATAAGTGAAATATTCTTGGGTGCGCGGTAAAACACCAATGAAATAAAAGTAAATAAAGTTAAACCCTATGGCTTGGGGACGTTTGGAGCGGGATGCGGATATAAGACTCTGGGCTGTCTTCTGTTACCGGTACAAGTATATATCTTATATGTGTGTACTTGGACTATGACAGCCCCTGCCAATGGTCACAGCGCAGCGTGCGGTAGGCCTACAGCTAAAGGTGTACAGGGAAGCCTGTCCGTGGGCTGGACATCGATCGGATTTTAAGGCCAATCAACATTAGTTAATACATGCCAAAGCCCTTTTGGGATATATCATCATTGTTTTGGTTTCAAACTAGCAGAAGAATGTTGGGAACTTGTTCTTTACGCTGACAGTAGGCCAACACCTTACGAACAAAATGCGTAGGGCATTCTGTAGGGTCTACAGCGTACAACATATAAGGGTGAAAGGTCACTTCACGGACGGCTGCCATTCGACGTACATTGCGTTGATTTCTTTTGTATCACACGGAAATATCATTGGTGTTTAAATTAAACATAAGCAAGCGCGCCATTGATGAACATCGATGATAGTAAATTAGAGAAACTGAACCCACTTTTGTATAAGCTGTGAACCTCCTATAACTAGCTTAGAAAGGCAGGCGGTAGCATGGCTGTCTCCGTGGCGCAATCGGTTAGCGCGTTCGGCTGTTAACCGAAAGGTTGGTGGTTCGAGCCCACCCGGGGACGGTAGCTTCTTTTTTTTTGTACAACTCTTTTTATGTCTCATATTCATACTCATATTCTCATATATTTTGTGATACTAATGTTGAACTGAAATGAAGACAACTTTTGTGTATATTTGTACATGGTACACCAAACGTGGTAACGCGTTCCATTTGTCATTATAGGGTCTACAGGAGGGTTATAAGTAACAGTATTTAGGCGCCAGTGAAGGATAAGTTTGTGTTTTAATTTTAATTTATTTTGGGGGAAATTGAATCAAAAGGCATATAATAATTTAAATTATAAAAGATCAAGGTACATGTGCAACATGGAAATGTTGTAAGTTCAAAGTCCATTTGATATATAATACTATCAGTGTGTATATATGTATATGTTATTGGGTATACAATATGTGTCAGGAAAAATAAACAAATTTTTCAACTGTTTGATATCTCGACATACAAACGACCTCGTCCACAAATATGTGTAGTGGACACGTTTAATTTCCGACATATATCTTCGGATTTTCACAACAAAAATTATACAGTGGCGCATGAAGTTTGTCATGAAGATTAACACCGTACATAAAGTATCCAAACATCAGAGGGTAAATATATTTGCTATATATACATTCGTAAGTTTATATCGATAAAATATAGTTTGCCTGCATTTCTTATTTATCAAGTTTATTTATTTGACTGGAGTGTCCTATATGTGCTTTTCACTTATACATTCAAAAATTAATCTGTTAATTTTAACAGAAAGTCTGTTGCCTCAGTGATGCTAGAATGTATTCTGCTGTTGCGTCAGATTATTCTAACACCCATATTTTATTAATTCAACATTAAGATTCTATTAGACTAACAGGATATTATGTTGACTATAACAGAATATTATGTTATAAATAACAGAATATATTCTAGCATCACTCAGACAACAGACATTCTGATAAAATTAAGAGATTACTTTTTTGAGTGTACAACTTCACGAACCCCTTAAATGAACTATACGAGAGCTGTACAGTAAGTACATAGATTTACTCCAGTACGGTTCTATGTACAGGTTATATTGGTACAAATATTATACATACTCAATACACAGGTAAGCCTGTACAGATTTGTGGAAAACTTCTTTATTGGGTTAACACAACATGGTAACAGTAAATACGTGTATATAGAGGTTTCGGGAATGTGAGAAGGGAAACACTATGCGAAATTGCTAACATTTTCTTGATCATGATTGAATCGTTGAAAATCAACATGTTTCCAAATGTAGCTGGCTTAAAGAAAGGTAGCACTCTACAGTGGGTATCACCTTAACTTGAAATTTAATTGGTGTTTGATTGGTGTTTTACACCATGTTCACCACCGTCACATAAAGTGAAATATTCGTGAGTATACGGCGTAAAACACCAATCAAATAAAAAAAACCCCCAAATATATGGCTGTGGTAAATGCTTTCAAAGCTCATATACTGATTTCACGCAACAGCCAAAACACACAGCATGAACTGATTCGCCTACAACTTGACCTTACAGCCCTTTATATGTGGATGGAATCTGGTATGAACGCGTTGTGAAAACTATACTATGTATACACGTATGTGGATGCTTAAAGGTGACAGCATGTGTAGCCAACGTTCAGATTTGTCAAACAGAGGACTGGACTATGCTGTGCAATCATGTTGAGCATTAAATGTAGGACACTATACCATAATGTAATCATTTGTATGAGGCTTACCTACAGACTTATTTATTTATTGGATTGGCGTTTTACGCCGTACTCAAGAATATTTCACTTATACGACAGCGGCTAGCATTATGGAGGGAGGAAACCGGGCAGAGCCCGCGGGGAATCACACGACCATCCGCAGGTTGCGGGAAACCTTCCCACGTACGGCCGGAGAGGAAGCCAGCAGGAGCTGGACTTGCACTCGCGGTAACTGCATTGGTGGGAGGCTCTTGGGTCATTGCGCCGCACTGACGTGCTAACTCCCTCGGCCACGGAGGCTCACTACTACAAGCTTAGGCCCAACCCGATTGTAATACATCTATGTACATGCATTATGGCCGAATATACAATGGCCGCTTTCACAAAACTTTGTAAATCATTTCGTAAATTATTTTGTAAATCACGTCGCTATAAAATACACACATATTGTATGAAAAAAAAAATTACAAAAAATTGACATTAGGTGTTTTGTGAAAGAGGGCCCATAATCCCACTTCACAAAGCCAACTATATCATGGAAAAACAATTTAAAGGATTCATGAAACGTATGTGTGATATATAGACATTTCCTTAAAAAAAAATTCGGGCATATTTGCTATCTTGTATTCTGTGCAATATCCGATTATGCATTTTTTCCGTTTTCCCCCGGGCTCTGCCCGGTTTCCTCCCACCATAATGCTGGCCGCCGTCGTATAAGTGAAATATTCTTGAGTACGGCGTAAAACACCAATCAAATAAATAAATAAAATAAAATTTTTCCGTCAGCATTGGGGATTTTTCCAAAATGATGTTAGACGTATATCTAGTGATGGTATAATTTTCTCTGTACCTCCTCTCTTAATACTTGGTTCGTGGAGGTTTGCTGATGATGGTATACCAACAATCAACGAGCCTACAACAGTTTTCTGGAACAGTACTTCAATCAGGCCGTCAAGTCCGTTTACCACTTGCTACACATCATATTTATGGCAGTGTTCTTTTACTCATGGAATCATTGTACGAAATGGGATATACATCTAAAAGTATATATATATATATATATATATATATAATATATATATATATATATATATATATATATATATATTTTAAAATCTACTGTGTCTTTTTCTCGGAGATTTCAGCGCGGGACAGATGATAAGTACGGTTAGCAATACTGGCGAGTAGACAGCCCACAAACGGTCCCACCCAGTAGACGACCACGTGCTCCCACACGTCCGTGCCTTTACAGCCGAATGTGTTAGCGGACGCCATCGACGGGTTGAAATACATTCCCGTCAATTGCAAACCTACAACAAAAGAGCAGGGACAAAACAACATCAGAAGTGTATTACTATTGCATGCAGAGTATCAGATCTATGATCACAGATAAGTTTTGTGTAAAACAAAACAAGAAGACTCCGAGAAATATTGTCTTTGTTATTTTGTGAATGTACACGGTTGATTTCCTCTTGCTCTCTACTGTGCATGTATAAGCCTGGGCATTTCTTTCTGCTGTTCAATCATGAAATTGGCTACTTAGTTACGTCGAGGTATTGATTATATATAAGTTGACTTCAATATTCAGAGACTCTTTCTCTGCTTTCATATTGAGCACCAGAACCCTGTCTCTATTTTACCTCCAGTGTCATGCAGATGACATTTGAAAACCGTCGACGTATTAAAACACGCAAACATTTATTTATTTCCTATGATATGAAATTCTTATTTTGTCTTAAAGTAAACTAGATTTCCTATGTCTATGAGATGTTTATGTAGTATGTTAAAGCCTGCAATCATAGTCTGCATGTACACATGCAAGTATTTACAACTGTGCACCACTGACGTTACTGAATGAACGGAGAGCGTTCCCAAGCGCAAAATGTGGGTAATATAAGGTATAACTGAGCGATATCTTCCATAACACTAACTACTTCTTATATTTATCGGTTGGGCTGTCCAAGATAACTACTGGTGCCCGAGACTATAGGTTTAATGCACGCGGCATAAATATGTGAATCGTGAATAATTCAATTACACGGAGTATACTTTGGGAAGAGTTTGTCAATTAGAGTTATGTCCCTTCTTCCGCACATCATTTCTTAACAAGCCTTTTCTTATACCCATGACCTGAGTTTTAACATCGCCAAATACCTAAATGTAAGCGACAGAAGATATATTTAAATTATTACTTTGGCAGTTGAGATACATTTGTAAATGTTGAATAAGGCACTTCAAAAACCTATAGCTATACTGTTATAAGGCTTTTGCTATGGTGGCCATGATCAATAAATGTTTAAAAGATTAGTGTCCAGATTCAGTTACTTAAGTCGCGTTAGTGTAAAGACATTTGCTATCAGCTTTCAGTTCAGTTTTTTTAACAGTACTTTAAAAACACTGTGTGCAGGTGTTGCTGTGGAAATTGCCTAAAGATTCCGACGGAATTTGAAAGTCTGTTGTTCTATAGGAGTCAGCGAGGCTGAGAGAAAAGCCTCAGAGGAAGGCCAATTATCGTGCATATGTCAACATCGAGTTTCAAGGAAATTGCGTCAGTATAGACGTCCTGGTTGTGTCTGTCACCGGGGTGACTACGGTGGGTATAGCTTCAGGTTTTAGTCGATTACTGCGCCGGCACATAGTAGCCAAATCTTTCGAGTTCATCTGTATTCCGCGCGTAGCTTTCTGCTGGAAAATGGAGAGAGCAGATACGGCTGTGTTTGGTGGGTATAAAACTCTTCTGTCTTGTACTGTGAATCGACGCTTTGTTGAGGGCAAAACCGTCTGGAAACTTGAAAAAAACTAACTCCAGGGTGTTTTGACCACATGTTTTTACAACCGTATGCAATACAGAAAACTATTTCGTGGAGAAATTTGATTGTCAGTTTGTCAGTTATCAATTTTATGGCTGAACTAAATGGCGACGCTCTCACATCTCGTACAGGTTGGACTTATCTGACGTCATTCGGCGAAAACTACCGAATGTCGGCGGAAAAATGCATAAACCTAGCCTCATTATCTAGTGACTTTAATGCCATATTACTCAGATTAATGTACTTTTTCAATTTTTTTTACACTCAGTTTAACGATATATACAAGCGTAGCTAATCTGGACATTAATCCTTTAGCACGACACCTTCAGTCCAAGAATTTATTTATTTATTTATTTGATTGGTGTTTTACGCCGTACTCAAGAATATTTCACTTATACGACGGCGGCCAGCATAATGGTGGGAGGAAACCGGGCAGAGCCCGGGGAAAACCCACGACCATCCGCAGGTTGGTGGCAGACCTTCCCACGTACGGCCGGAGAGGAATCAGTCCAAGAAAGTAGTATATATAAATATAATTTACTTGTGAGGAGACTACCGAACTTAATAATTGTTGAAAATTGATTAATGTTGCAGCTACGCTATGCTATTCTGGTAATGTGCATTGCTACTTCAGCACAAGGGGTCGATTCCACAAACCATTTCTGACTTAAGTCAAAATTTAAGACCGCTTCACAATGTTCAGTCTTAGGTACTGAAAACTGAAATTTGGTCATGTTTGTCTTAAGATGAAACGGATGGGGTGGACACAATTTTACTTTCTAAAGCCTAAAAATGGTACAGGTAGGAATAATTTGACATTCAGCGATTAAAGAGTTAGAACTTCAGACTCCCCTTTTCAGCTGTAGGCGTAAACCAGGGTATCGTGCGTGGAAAATCGTGTAACAGTTATCATGATTATTTGCTTAAGGCCATCGCTTCACTCCATTTTCTTCCACCCATAAAACTGACTGGAATGGCACTTTTAATGTGGTTACATATATGAATCCAGGCTGTAGGGTCACGAAGTTTTCTTATACTTAAGTCAAAATATCATATCATTAAATTTGAAATGCTCCTGTCTGTTATTTTATTTGAAATAAATTTTACAATAATTTACCCGAAATTTACGTTGTCAAGCAATATTTGACCTTGTTGTGTAAGAAATAATAATTTTAAAGTGATCTGAAATTTTGAAGTCTAAGATCGATTCATAATCCCGGAACCAGGTACAATCTGAATGGTAAAAATCATAAGGAAACCTTGGCGCTTAGATCAGGGCATGTTGAAGGGGGACACCTTTGCCCTTTTCTTGCACTATCATCATAATTTGTTTGACAGCTTCGGCATACTTGTTTAAAGGACACATTTAAACCAAGCAAACACTATTATAAAGGTTCAATGACAAGGGAATCTTGGTGCTTGAAGACATTAGATCTTCATTTTAATACCTATAGTACTATGATAATGCTTTCTCTTTTATAAGGAAAGTTTGGCACATTTGTTACAAAAGTTTTTAAGGAGTCATCTGCTTGCACCTACACTGTACCTAGTGCCATCATAACGGTTCTCTTGTATGAGCAAAGTTTGTTACAGAAATTCTGAATGAGACACCTGCATGCAGCTACCTATACTATTGTAAGAGGTATTCAATTATATAAGGAACGTTTGGCACATGCGTTAAACAATACTTTAAGGAGACACCTGGTTCCATCTCGCTAGGGCAGTCACGGTAGTTCATATATATAAGGAACATTTGGCACGTGTTGAGGGAATTTTGAATTAGACACTTGGGTGCACCTAGCTTTAGTGCTATCATCATGATTCTCTTGTATAAGGACAGTTTGGCGCATGTTACAAAAATTTTGAAGCAGACACCTGCATGCACCTATCTACAGTGTCACCACAATGATCGTCTTATGGAAGCTTACAGAATACAAAGGCTTCAGGTTCTATATAGACTTACCTAGCACTATCATGATCGTTTGTATGGCAGCTTTGACGCTGGTGTCGAGCCTCTGGGAGTTGAGGAGGATTTGCATACCCATCCAGGTATCCAGAAGCGTTGCGCCGGTTTCCAGCCCGAACCCTGTGAGCAAGCTAACGTTCAGGTCAGTCATACATTCCGTGGCCTCAAGTTTGACCTTGTGTTCTGGTAGCAAGTCCACCGCCCACACAGCCAACGCGTATTTGTACGACGCGTAGGCCGCCAGGATCTGCAAGGCGATCCGGAACAGGGCGTTGTTCACCGAGAGCCCCCCTTCAAACCACCTCTGGAAGTTGCCCGTGGGTGAGGCTTGTGAGTCTCCGTAAGTCACAATGAAGATGACACACTGGATGAAGATGTACACGGAGAGGCCGGGGAACCCGTAATGTTTTAAGACGTGCGCATTCTCCAGACTGCTCGCGCAGGTTTGGAAGGTCGAGATGAAGTCAGCGACGGGTCTTCTTAGCTCGGCTGGGGTCACAGCTCTGTTGATGACCCTCAGAGAAGAGCCGACCATGGTGGTAATGATGAGAAAAAAGATGGAACCGATGTAGTGTGGGGGGTAATCAACTGGAGGTTCCCCCCCAAGGCTGTATCGCCAGGCATCGCGCCAGTCCACCATCTCTGAGGTAGATGTATCGTTCTCTGTGAAATATGCAGAAAACAAAAAAATATCATACAACTTTGAGTAAAAATTTGCTTAAACGGTTCTACAACGATCATAGATTATATCCGAAAATAAAAACACAAAGATGAAATAAAACGGATGCAAAAAAGTGAATCAAATAGAAATCATTCATTGAGACATCACACCACAGGCTATTCTGTCTTCGTTATGAAGTCCGAAGGACATTGGGATATGACAATTAATATAGATAACCGTAAAACCCATTTCCGACAAAAATAAAAATAAGAAATAGCTATGTCCTCGAAATGTCCATCGAACTCATCTATTCGTCGTATATACAATGAGGTGAAAAGGACCACAGTGTTCGAAGATTTTCCACCTGAAAGATACACGCTTATAATAAATGAAGTGACAAAACACCACACCCAAACGTGAAGTCACATGCAGGAATCAAACTAAACGTGAACTTGCAAGCAACCAAATTACATGTAAGCCACTAGCTGTTCATAAATATACATAGTTTATATTTGAAATTGCGATTGCAAGAACATGGCATAAATCACTATTAAAAAATGAATATGAGCGTCTAGACGTTGGCGATACACAAAACCTCATGGAAGTCGAAAATCCGTCCGCAGGACTTGATCTGGCACGATAAGGTCTCCAATGCAGATGCCAAATCTCCTATATCTGTTGTGAATACTTAATTATACATGCGACAGTGGTATTGTGTATATGACTGTTAGGCAATATAAGAATTCAGTTGATCTGTTATCGACAGTCACAATCTATGGTTTTGGGGCGTGCGTCCGTCCAAGCTCGATAAAGATGCCGAGAGGAACATGACGAATGTTGATGGCTTTAAGGTCCCATTTTAGACAATGGCAATCTAGGCATATAGTAATAAAACTAATCGTTAACCACCACAGACGTTAAAGGTCTATGATCACAAGGCCTATTTACAAAACAGTCACAAATAAAATAATAACATCTATTCATTATTTATTTATTTAACTGGTGTTTTACGCCGTACTCAAGGATATTTCACTAATATGGCGGTGGCCAGCATTATGGTAGGAGGAAACCGGGTAGAACCCGGGGGAAACTCACCACCATCCGCAGGTTCCTGACAGGCCTTCCCACGCGCGACCAGAGAGGAAACAAGCGTGAGCTGGACTTTAACTCACAGCGACGGCACTGGTGAGAGGCTCCTGGGTCATTGCGCCGCGCGGGCTAACCACCTCGGCCACTTAAGAGAACGTAAGAATTTATGGGACTGAGTTAGATAAAGAGAAGCAGTCAACAGTTTTCAACGATGGTTGAAAGACACCACGGAAATCTTGTATAGTAGTATATCGTTAATCAAGAATATATGAGTTTTGCGTATAATAAATTGCAATTAACATCAATGAATATGATATTTATTTTTACCTTATTCTGTTTCATCCATGGATCTAGGGGATCTCTGGATTGTAATACCAACATTGGAACGCCCCATCATGGTTCACGAGTGGTATATGAATGTCGGACTAGACGATTATTGCTATTATTTAAGCGTTTACATAAACATCTAGAATAAGACCCTAACTGAGATAAGCAAGGGACAGGGTTCCCAGGTTACCTGTGACGACTGTAATACTGACTATCACGCTGTCGTCCCCTCTCTGGTTTTATACCATCCATGTTGCAGAATTACATATTATTGAATAAATGTAAAATATGGCTCAGTATCATCTATAACTGTCCATTTGATTAGTCATGTAATAAATATTTTTAAAAAAAATGCCTTTACCCCTGAGGTTTTTGTGTTGTTAACATTCTGTTACATGTATTATTATATGACGAGGACTATTGCATCTGTTAAGCTCAGAGGCTTGCGAATTCAGGTCACGTAAATGGCTACATAGTGTTTGATCGTTATTGTAGATATGATGATAAAATGTTATCTTTTCTAGCTTGTACAGCGATAGAGATATGATTGTTTGTTTTGTTCCATACTTCAGGGAAATCATAAACATGTACAAATGTTAGCTTTAAATATGTGACATGTATGTACATGCCTAAAGCGATGGCAAATTGACTGACTTACTGGTGGTATACATGATGGCCCGGCCATGCGCATAAATTGTCTTTTCAACTATTTTTGGTTAATAATTTGTTAAATAAAAACCGGTCGTTTTCACGATTGGTCGAGTACTAAAGTAATTATTATTTTTTTGTTATTTATTTCATTGGTGTTTTACGCCGTACTCAGGAGTATTTCACTTATCCGACGGTGGCCAGCATTATTTGTCAGGAGGAAATCGATTTATTTATTTATTGATTGGTTTTTTACGCCGTACTCAAGAATATTTCACTAATACGACGAAGGCCAGCATTATGGTGAACGGAAACTGGGCAGAGCCCGGGGGAAACCCACGACCATCTGCAGGTAGCTGGAAGACCTTCCCACGTACGGCCGGAGAGGAAGCCAGCATGAGCTGGACTTGAACTCACAGCGACCGCATTGGTCAGAGCCTCCTGGGTCATTGCGCTGCGCTAGAGCGCTAACCAACTGAGCCACGGAGGCCCCGGAGGAAATCGACAGTAACCCAAGATCATCTGAGGGTTACAGTGAAATAATTGACTGATTGTTTGATTGATTGTGTCAATTTTAACCAATAATTCTTGAAGAACTGGAGCATTGACCATTAGTTAATTGTCTTCCGTGTAATTGGCCATTAAAGCATGATTGCCATTTGCATGGCTGATGATTAATCAACTGATGGATTAATGGCATAGACGAAATGCATGATTGATGATAAATAAATTTACCGATTCAGTTGGTGGGTTTCTGGGTATTCATTAGACCCGAGTCAGGGAACCTACGTGGCTGAGGTGGTTAGCGTGTCAGCGCGGTGCAATGACTCAGGAGCCTCTCACCAATGCAATCGCTGTGAGTTCAAGTCCAGCTCATGCTGGCTTCCTATGCACAGTCTCACAGCAATCTGCGAATGGTCGTGAGTTTCCCCCAGGGTGCGCCCTATTTCCTGCCACCATAATGCTGGCTGCCGCCGTATAAGTGAAATATTCTTGAATACGGCGTAAGACACATATGGGACACGCACATGGGAGTGCGTCGTGGGAGCGAAGTTGAGACGCTTGTCATTCAACGCAAGGTGTTGTTTTAATCCCAGTCTTCACCAAAATGCTGGCCGCCGTCGTATAAGTGAAATATTATTCAGGACGGCGTAAAACACCAATCAAATAGATAAATAAATAAATAATCACAGTCTTGGGCAGAGACATTCCTCAATGACACTGACTAACATCGTCTATAAGCGTTATATTAGTGGGTTTGGCGTTAAATGGTAGTGAAACAGAACATCTTTGGATATTGTTTCACCGGTTGACATTTGTCTGTCATATGGACACTTCGCTTTATATTGAACGCCAATCCATTGGTGCAATCATATGACCATGTTTCACAATTACCTTGTGGCGTGTGATCAATACATTTGTCGACAACAGAATAAGACAATTTTATAACTAATGCTACATAATATATGCATTTTGTGTAACACATGCGAGCAAAAGGCGAAATAAGATGAATGTCAATTTTAGGGGATATGCATGACCACAGTTCCTACACATAGTATGATAGGCGTGTCCAACACATAGGACACGGATGACTGCATGAACGCCTCGGTGAGTCCTGCACACGCATACAAAACGCCTAACGTATACAACAACCTGCCGGTGGAATGCAGGTCTACCGCTGTACAATAGATGGTACGTTCTTATGTTTCCCAATATATGGTCCCCCAGAATAGTATATATATACTGTATGTCCTACTGTAGTCCTACTATTATATATATATATATATATATATATATATATATATATATATATATATACAGTACGACTACAGTAGGACTGTAGGACTGTTGACCATATGCTAGTATATACGAGATTCGTTCTTCAATAGAAATGTGTTGTCCCATTGTATGTCTAATATAACACAATAGGCCTAGTAGCCTAGCCATGTCCTATACGTTCTTATGGAAGTATGTGTTGTTGTTGTCACACTGTTTATTGCAAAAGAGTAGAAGCCTAACCATGTTCTGCATACTCAATTAACTGTACACACGTCAAAATGGTCACTGAGGTCCCTACATTCTATATACAAGTCTTTGGCACATCTAATCCGTACTATAAACACATAGAGGATATGTATAGATGTACAGTTCAGGATTCGTCCTTTTACTGAGCAGTACATGTGTTCTTGTCCCACTGTATGTTTAATGTTACATGGTAGTATATAGCCTACTCTCGATCTTCCCACGATGATCTCTACGGGCTAAAGTTCCAGTACCGTCAATTATTCAGGCTCACGGCCTGAGGCCTGAAGATCACAGAGTTCAGCTAACATGCAGAATAAGGGATAATATACTTGCAAACCAGCTGTTGCCCACACAACAATTAAGCCACTATACTTATCGGCCATCGTCTACACAACGAATACGCGTTACATAAGATTAGTACTATGCATTTTCACAAGGGATAATGACAAGTAACTTGCTCGCCTCAACGTCCGTGTTAGAATGCTCTCAAGGGCCTCTTTACTTAACAAGTGAAAGTATTGTGAATTGCTTTGAAGAGCAAACTCACACAGATCATTCGGTAGCTTAATTGACAGCTAATGTGTACACGTACAAGCAATACAACTGTTATTTTACGCACTGATACAAGAGTACGTTTTTCAAGGGGAGATTATAAAATTTAACCTAATATCGCGTAACTGTCAGATACACAGGCAAGCTATATGTGAACGTGTATATGATGAGTTCATGATGAGTATGATAGAAGTTATTAACACTTATACACTTACCTCCGAACACACTGTATATGCCTATTTGCCGCTATGTATACGTGCAGATCCGAGTCGGCTGTAGTACCGGTACCATGTGTTCAGAACAACAAGACCGATAACATGCATACAGACACCGGCGTATCAGCCAAGTTGATAAAAAGTAGGCCCGTACACTGCTGAACATACGGCTTTGCACTATTCACACGGAAACTAAACTATTCAGTGGTCAGAATCTGCCCGACAAACTTGTATAGAAGAAAGCATTCTAAACCAGTCGGGCAGGTCCGCACGCTACAGGCAGTTGACACGTTACGTGCGCAACTCGATCTCTCGTATATATCATGCATGTGGTAAGTGTTCCTATACCGGTTATTTTCGGCGACTGTCTATTATTGTTCAGAGTCCAGATCTAGAACCTGCAGCAACAAGCCAGCACAGATGAACTACACGGAAAGCGACTACAGCTGTTCATACGCACTCGCACGTATTAAGCAGAGCTTTTGTGTAAATTAACGTAACCCTAGATGCCCCCATCTTCGTCCCGATATTTAGTTTTCGCATTCCAAATATCGGAGCGAAATTTGGAGTGAATGAGTATGGCTTAACGCCACGTCGGCAATATTTCAGCCATATCGTGGCGAGAGCGAAGCTGGAGAAATTCAGGACTAATGTATGTAACTGTATGCATGCATGCATGCAACGAAGGCAGTGCGCTGAAAACCGTGGGTATAGGCATATGGCTGTTGGGAAGTTTGAGTGTATGGAATTATTTATTTATCTATTTGATTGGAGTTTTACGCCGTACTCAAGCAATCCCTGTCAGCATTGTGGCGGGAGGAAATCGGGCAGAGCCCACGACCATTGCAGGTTGCTAGCAGACCTTCTTGCGTTAGATTACCGTTGTATTCATGTCTCAGTGTGGATTACGAATGTGGTGGCCGAATTCTTACAGTGTCCACTCTGCACGGTTTCCTCCCACCATCGTGATGGCCACCGTCGTATAAGAGAAATATTCTTGAGCGCTGCGTAAAACACCACTCAAATAAATAAACAGATACAGTGTCCGCCAGGAAAGTCGGATACCATGGTTCACCCAAAGACGCTCGATCGTGCTTAAGATTTTGGAATAGGCGGTCCTCAACATAAGGAGATGGCACAAGTTCTGAGTATCTGTATCAGCTCTGTGACTGGATGGAGCTCCGTGTCTGGTGTCTCCGACATAGCATTTCGGTGAGGCAGCATGCACACTGACGTATACTATACTGTATGTTGTACCGAAATAAACTGGTGGTGCAGTATCAGCCTCGTATTTGAGGTGGGCATACCCGAAGTTCAGTCTAAAGATATATATTACCAACGAAACACAGCGTACAGCTTGAGTTGATACCGGTATCGTGCATGTAACATACAGGTTAGTAACGAAATGGTGATGTAACGGAGAATACAACTTAATGTGTAAACCAACGCACAGCGTTAAACATGGAATACAGCATCCTGGTTTATCGCCACGCAGCGTACCGCTGATTGTGACACTATGAAGGAACTTGACATCAGTGCAACACAACATACACCATGATACCGTAACGAACAACGGTGCAATATGCAGTCATATGCCTTATACCTGCAATGTAGCGCAACATACAGCTGGTGCAGTAGACATTGATGTAGTACGGACACTGCAAATCAAGAATCGGCTCGATACCTTACTGGCAATGTGTGACAAAAAGCAGCTTGCTGCCCTAGCGGCACTACGACATGCAGCACATAAAACTGTAACGCTACCCCTGCATCATACCGTTTGAAGGCCAATCCGACGCTAACATACAGAGGGAAATCCTGTTTCTGTATTCAGCACAGTTTAATGCCATAACCAAGTTATTAGATGATAGTGATTTTATTTATTTGATTGGTATTTTACGTCGTGCTCGATAGTATTTCACTTATTTACGACATTGGACCGGACAGGGCCCGAAGGGAACCCGCGACCACCGGCAGTTCGATCACAGACGTTCTCATGTACCATAGATGGTGGTAATAAACAATACACTATAACCCCTCGGTGCACACAATGCAAACCATACGGTGAATTCCTGACAACCTCTTCTTCACCGTCTACCTTTGTTTTATCCCTTGTCTTTACTTTAACACTCTACGGCTTAAACGGGCAACACGGACAACTACAAAGGACTGGACTTTGTAACTACAGGGACATTCACACGGAATATAGATTTCGCAAAAAAACAGTTTCTTGCCATATATTGACAATCACAGAAAAAGGGCTTACTTCTGGAAAGTCGGTGTCAAGTGGGATGCTATGTCGATATACAATATAGCATGCCTGATTCGAAAATAAGTATTCCGTTACAGCGGAAGTTCTAAATACTAAAGCATGAAGACTAAAACTAGATCTCCGATGAAATACTGGTAACTGGCAAATGGTCACACGTAACCAATGAAACTCGGCCTCTTTTCAGCTTACCTTGGTTAGAGTTTTACTCTAACTGACCATGTAAATGCTTGAAAGGTATCAGCGTAGACACCCTTTATCACCATGGGTCAACCAACAACCTGCGGATGGTCGTGTGTTTCCCCCGGGCTCTTCCTGGTTTCCTCCCACCATAATGCTGGCCGCCGTCGTATAAGTGAAATATTCTTGAGTACGGCGTAAAACACCAATCAAATAAATAAATAAATTAATAAATAAATAAATTTACCACCATGACTTAAGCAGAATTAAACATCACTCCATGATCTAGAATTTCTCAGAATGCAGTGTTGTCCTCACATTCAAATAACAAGAGTCAAGGTGTCCGGATTGCTGAGTCAGTCATAGACTATTTATATTTCAGAGAAGTCTCTCCGAATTTTCTCCATAAACAGTTATACGACGAAAATGGATCCTTTTGTTCTTTTCAGAATTGCCCACGAGAGAGTCTAAAAGTAAGAGTCTATAATAACTATATTTATTTATTTGGTTGGCGTTTTACACCATTCTCAAGAATATTTCACTTAAACGACGGCGTCCAGCATTATGGTGGGAGGGGGGGAACCCTTGTAGTGTCCCGAGGAAAATACACGACCATCCGTTTAGGTTGGTTACAGACCTTCCCACGTACGGTCGGAGAGGAAGCCAGCATAAGCTGAACTCACATCGACCGCATTGGTGAGAGGCTCATGGGTCACTGAGGCGCGATGGCGTGCTAACCAGCACGGCCACGGAAGCCCCTATAATAACTATAACTCCAACTCTTCCTTATGGTGTAAAAGTGCAGTTGTATATTGTAGCCTTGACTTATCTTCTGGAGATTCACATTCACAAATTATAACACTGTTACTCTTGTGACATTTATAACAGGGTTTGAGATCGATCAATCCTGATAACGCATGCATAAATGGTTTTATCAAAGACCTGTAAGATCAATAAAAGCAAGCAAACAAAATATAGATATCTAGTTTAGTTTTATCTATCTATCTATCTGACCAACAAACGACCGCGAAGTTAAAAGGCTGTATGTTATCAGTAAAATCTATTGATACACATTGATATATCGCTGTCTTTCTGACAAAAAAAAAATGCGCATACGACTAGAACCCTTTAACAAAGTATCCTCTCTAGAACCCTTTAACAATGTATCTTCTCTGGAACCCTTTATCCAACTGCCTGAAATCTGATGTGGACTACACAGTTTGAAAAAATATTCAAAGCGACAGGAAACTGTAGAAACTTGGTCTTGGTCGATATTTCACGCTATGACCCACGCAGAAGTACATAGTCTGAACTGCAGAAGACGAACCTGGTTTTATTTTCTGTAAAATGCAGTTAAAAGTCGAAAACTGCGTTTTTATACATATTTGAAGGTCATTTAACCAAAAATCATTGCCGTAATTTGGTGGCGGTAAAGTCTTGAAATAAAATGAAAAAAAGGGGTTTAAAATCAGCAAAATGGCTATTATCATATTTACATATACTTTATACAGTGCTTAATAGGTTCTCCCCTTTTCTGGAAAAGTGCAAATCACAGCTGTTATAAGTTACACATTTCATTATCAAAGTGACTGTACTTCAACCTTGATTAGAACGCTAAAGAATTATTATATTGCTATATATATGCAACTTAAGCCTCTTCCCTGTGATAGAAAACAAGAAATAGTTTTCCATTTTGTAACCTTTTACAATTATCTTAGGCTGTAAGTGTTTTACATTTTCGGGGAAGAAGACTTTTAACATATTCAGGTCATGTTTTTTTTTACAAATTTAAGCGATTTTACAAATCCTACCAATTATATTACATTTTCGGGTGATTTTACATATTTTGGTGGTATGGAGAACAGCAGTTGTCATTATATAAACATTACAGCGCTAAAATACGATTAACACATTTTGAATTCAATCGAGCCTACACTATGAGGCCCATGGGCATTTAAGCATGTCGACGAACAACTAGAACAAATTAAACACTAACAAGGGGCAGTATTTCATCGGTTACGAGTGATCATTTGACAACTATCACACTGTCGTCGCTGCTGTGGTTTTACTTTCTATACCGTAAGCCTGTAATTATATTCATATTCGTTAATACATCGAACAGGGTAATTAGGCTAATACCAAGAGCTGCATCCAAACACAAACTTCCCTCACGCATGTAAACTGAAGGATAAAGTTGATCTAGGCGTCGACACTTGTATATCATAATGAGCCATCAGGGTCAATAATCGCAAGACCGATTTTCAAAACAGTGTTCGTCACAAACCATTAAAGAACTAAGAATGCATATAAAAAAGTAATAAATTAGGAAATGAATCATGCAAAGAGGAGCAGTCCACACCTTCAATGATGGCGAAAAAAACGCAAGGAATGTCGAAGGTGGCAGGAGAATGAAATAATTCAGCATCCAAACCGTGCACCATCCAAGTTTATAAGTTGTCGTTAGACGAAATGCGTCTCTGCTGAACTCTGATTGCAACTGTTCATATATCCAACGTGACGATCTAATTCAACACGATGAATATACTACCCCTATCCACATTGCGCTCCATCTGACAACTTTTTGAGAGTAGTATGCCATCAGGAGTGGTCGCCCTTTGTTCGCTAACCGCGTTAAATCCTGCTTAGTGGGCAAACTTTGACAGATACATTAACCTACCTAACGTATTATGCAGCGTAGTCGATAATGTTAGCACATCGTAGTTCATTATATACTGACTACTTCGAGAAATATCCTACATCGTAAACATCGTGCTAAGACGCACAGCACAGAGAGTAAGACCCAGAGCATCGACGACAGTGTGATAACTGGCAAATGGTCACACGTAACCGGTGAAATACGGCTACAGCCATAGAGAGTTGCGCTCCATCTGATAACTTTTTGAGCGTTTTATGCCATCAGGAGTGGTCGCCCTTTGTTCGCTAACCGCGTTAAATCCTGATTAGTGGGCAAACTTTGACAGATACATTAACCTACCTAACGTATTATGCAGCGTAGTCGATAATGTTAGCACATCGTAGTTCTTTATATACTGACTACTTCGAGAAATATCCTACATCGTAAATATCGTGCTAAGACGCACAGCACAGAGAGTAAGACCCAGAGCAGTGACAGTGTGATAACTGGCAAATGGTCACATGTAACTGGTGAAGTGCGGCCTCTTGTCAATTACCTCAGTTAAGGTTCATTCCAACTGTTCATGTAAATGCTTAAATAGCGGCAAATTACACGCCCCCTAGCACCATGGCTTAAGCAGAATTAGGGGGGGGGGGATGCGGTGAGGTTAATTGAAATTTATCAGACGTCACTGGCCTAGAAATAGAAAAATCATTTTACAAAAAACGCTCAACACAACGCACTAAACAATTAAGAAAGTATACATAAAGTAAGAAATTAGGACGGATAAAGAAATTAGGACGGAATGGTGTAAGAAGAATCAGTCAACAGTTTTGTTTGTTTGTTTGTTTGTTTGACTGGTGTTTAACACCGCTTTCAACTTTTTTTCGTCATATCTAACGGTATCCGCTTGTAGTCAGTAGTTTCATGCTGGAAAGACTCAAGTCAGATTCTGTAAGGATAGTTATATTTAATCAGTACCCACATCAGTATATCATCCTAGTTTGTAAGTTGTCAGTAATCAAAAAGATATATCTCAGTTGCGCTCTGATTGCAATAGTGCATAAACCCAACGTGGCTATTGAATTGATTGATTGATTGATTGATTGATTGATTGATTGATTGATTATTCACCAATGTACCATATATATTACACAGAGATATACCGATACATAGGACAATATTGGCGGGAATAAAGCTCCACAGAGCTTGCTCTATCCCAGCGTTGTTATTAGTCAATACTAATGACGGTACTGGCGAATGATATAATACAGATTTTTTTATCTTCAAAGAAATATGAAGCAAAAACGAAATCCATGTGCATGATCCATTTATGCTACTGAGTGAACACTACATAATAAGCATCTGTTGAAGGAGTTCAGATTTTAGTTTAAATTTTTGATTTTTATTTTGATTATTTTATTTTTGAGATGTAGAAGTGAGATTCCTGATTTGTGTTGACAATCTGTTCCATTTCCTGGCCGCGCAAACTTGAAATGAATAGTACGACATGTTACTAATATAGAGTGGCCTATTTAAGTTAAGAGATCTTCCTCGGGTAGTGGTGCACATCATTTTGTGGAACAAGATAGGTATTAAAGGTGGCTGGGATTAGCGCTGGATGGTGGATGAATCTATGCGTAAGATCGAGGATTGAGAAGTTGTTAAGTTGCATACTCTCAATATAATTATGCTCATTGAAAAATTTAAGAAACCTATAGTGGGAAGGTGTTTGGTGGATATCCTTGACACGCATGCGTACGCCAAATGCAGCACCCTGGGTGTATTACTATCGAAGTAAGGATAACCTTACAAGAGGCCTTATTTCACCGGTTACGTGTGACCATTTGCCAACCACTAGTATTATACTCTCGTTGCTGCTCAGCTTTTAGGACTTCTCTTCATGTTATGATCTGTCACATCCTTTGACTTACTTTTTCTGTCTTGAACGTTTTAAATTAGTGGGTCATTGTGTTCGCCTGTTTCAATCTGGTTTAAGTTTCGAAAAGTAACATTCTTATTTTCATTACAAATTACACCTTGGGCAGACACCTATTCATAACTGTGTTTCTATGACAACATGGCGCGTAAACAGCTGACCGACACCGCACCTGGTCAGGTGTCAACAGGCAATTAATGGCAGTGTTTACCTATGCCATTGTTTATTCGATCCCCGATTCACTGCTAGTTTCCGGGTTTGTTGTATACTGATCATTGTATCGTACCTTTGACCTTTCTGGCTATCCACTTCAAAACGTGAGTGTACACTGGCAGACGGATGGTCAGAATGACGTTTTCAAGGGTGAGGATACAGAATCTGTCTGTGGGGCATTAGGGTGAAGTGTTTTGTTTATACACTGTTTCCGATCATCGTGTTTGTTAACTGGACAGATTACCTGTTGGGGTAACCTCTGGGTGAACCCTTGCACCCGGCGTTGTAGCAACCCTATACCCACCCCACACAACATAAGTCTGCAGCTAAAACCGCTTGTACCACTCCGCATCCTCTAAATGAATAACAACAATTGTCAAGTTATTGCATATTTGCATAAAATACTAACGAAGTGATACCTTGGCTGATTGATTAATCGAACTAGTTGCTGCATGGTTTCTTGAAGATTTTGAGGACTTTGAAGTGTTTTGCTTAGGCAATTAGACAAAAACATGACGTAATAAATAAGAATGCTTATACCGTCCCAAGACCAAGGTAAAAGGGAATTAGACACAATTATGACAAGAAGTCATAGTTGACCAGGTCAAAATTTGATGCAGGATTTCACGGTGATGTATTTGTGCGTCGAAACAGGCATTCGTATATCAGCCGTCAAGCAATAAGGACGTTCCAGGTCAATAATCGCAAAACCGACTCCTCAAAACGACGTAAAACACAACACAGAAGAACTAAGAAAGTATATTAAGTACGAAAATAGGACGGAACCAGGCAAAGAGAAGCAGTCAGCAGTTTTCAATGATATCGGAAAGACGCAAGGTATGCTCTAGGTGACTGAGTGAAATCAGTATTCAAATCGTGTACCATGCTAGAATATCAGTTGTCGATAACAAAATATTCATTTCAGTTGGGCTTAGATTGCAACTGTTCATATATCCAACGTGGCGTACAACATGTACGGTTAAGCGGAATTTGACACAATCAAGAAGCAGAGCGTCAGAGATTCTTCACGCTCTGTCCATAATTACCACAAAAGAATTATACTCGTTGTAATACAGTTTAAACTTGGAGTGAAGACATTTGATGGAATAACCTTGACACACTAGTTTTTGCAGTAACAACTTGTGGCGAGAACGATCACATGGTCGTTGCTGCTCTGCATTGGTTTTACTACGTATATATGCTGTAGTATTTTTTCTTAAATATTTAAAACCAGTTATTAAATCTATGTCCAAAATGGTTTTGTTTGAATGGTCCTTCCTGTGTTTACAATTGAGGAGCAGATGCCTCTGAAACATAGGTGTTATTTGAGATATTACCCCCCCCCCCCCCCCCCGATAGGTGTTTGTGCTGTGTTTTCGCTGTTAAATCTTATCTTGAAACTTAATAATCACATTAACACCTAAAATTTTCGGAAGATGGAATATAATATTATTTATTAGGCGCTTTGCCCACGGATGCACCTGTTTGTTCAATCAGTGGTTTTCAGGACTGCGTTTCCCATCATGCGTCGTGTTGCCATGGAAGTGTGCCTCTGACTCAGACAACCTGGTGATCTTATCCTCACGTTCATCGACAGGCTACGAGCCAACACTCTGTTATACTGTGTCAATGCCTATATCAGCTCACTCTTTCGATTTTACATTTATCTCGCTAACCCAACAACTCACATATTATTACATGCCGAAGTTTGTTTTTGGAGCTGTATTTACACCGGAAATGACAGAGCAATGACAAATCTGCTTTTTGTGATTTGGTGCAGCGATAAGTTTTTAGGAACTGTTGGATCTGGATTTGTTTTTCATTTTTTTTTATTGGACTGACCCGTCATTAGTTATTCTAGGCAGAAGATGTAGTTTGGTTTCAGATGACGATTTTTGCTAAAGCTTAAACTTTATCTTGGTTTACATAAATACATACAACTTTTATAGGTTGTAGAACACACCCATCTCCCAAATGATCTGTTGAGGGTTACATAAGAAGCCCAGTGATGGCGCATAGTAGTCAGTCAGCTAATTACGATGACTCTCGGCGCCTGCATACTATACTCAGTAGTGCATTATTGTCGTCGGGTAAAGAATCAAACATATACGTATGAATCGGAAAAAGAGTATATTCATCGTGGTGAATAAAATCTCAACGAGAAATTCGCCATGATGTGTAAACAGTTGCAATCACACTGCATCATTTATTTATTTATTTATTTGATTGGTGTTTTACGCCGTACTCAAGAATATTTCACTTATACGACGGCGGCGAGCATTATGGTGGGAGGAAACCGAGAAGAGCCCGGTGGAAACCCACGACCATCCGCAGGTTGCTGGTAGGCCTATACATATATATAATTAAAGGCTTATGGTGCAGAGAGTAAACCCAGAGCACCGACGACAGTGTGATACCTGACAAATGGTCACACGTAACCGGTGAAATACGGCCTCTTGTAACTTTACCTATTTCATTGCGCTTAGGAACATCACAAACCCAGACCCTATAGAAGCAGAATGTGCATTAGGAAGTAGAGTCTGTAGTAACAATTATGGCTGGACGTCAGAGTGGTAATTTGCAGAAGGTTTACGTCAGGCTTACAAATGAAGCGTGTTACCCAAGGCTCCTATGGTCGACTGAAACTTTATCTGCGTTGGGAGAGTTCCAGTACCGCAGTACCCAAGTGCTAGCAATACACCAATACGCCTTATATGTGCACAGCTGTGACGCCATATTGGCATCTTCGAGGAGGCTGCAGAAAGGGGGACGCTCCTCTTACAAAAGTTCGAGAAATGAAAAAAATATTAGGCCTATACCTGAAGATTTCAGGTTTTTGCTAATTTTGAGTAGCTCGGTATTGAATTAAAATCGAACATAAAATACTATACAGTGCATAGTATAGTATATATTATATAAAGAGTACGTGTATGTAAGAAACGTTGCGGGTGCCCGACGGAAGTCTCCTTGAATACGACAACTTGTAAGCACCATGTTCTGTGTGTGTTTAACAGCATTCCATTTAGACATTTTTTAAAATCAGCGGATAACATAATGAAAAGTAATCACCGTTTCTCTGATGGAGTACATTTTTTGCATTTCTATAATGCGTGTAGAATCCCGACTCCAACAGAATGTTTTTGATATTAATAAAATCTGACCCTCTCAGGTTGAACCCATTACAATCAGATGGACTGAGGGCCACTTGATTCAGATAAACACCGCATATACTGCCCCGGGGGTAAGCTTCATGCGATCTCCGCTTGGGATCAGGCTCCAGGTTCTGTCTGCTTCACCCTGACAAAGAGGGATGTTACGGCAGAGTTAAACATCTCCTTCTTCCAGGGTACCCAGATCCTAGCCGGTCTAAGGCACCCCGCTACAGAATTAGTGGACGTACAACCAGCGAGGACTACTACTGTGTACTACTATACTGCAGAGAACACGGGGATATTCAATAATCTCTGCTCTACTAGTGCATTATTCTGTGAGTTCTGGATCAGAGAGTCTCTGGGATGGTTGGATCAGGGCCTATTACAATTGCACCGCTGTGACATACTTCTTCTGAGACCAAGAGAGACTTGAAAGATAAAACTAAGCGGTCCACACCCTTTATTTCTCCTAAACCGAGTAACTTGTGAGATAAAGCTTCCAACATGATCTCCCAAGTGCCCAGACCGAGTCGCTGTGCAATGGCTGCCCAGTGGAAATGGGTTACATAGTACACGAGATGTGAGAAAGTCCCGAAGCTCATAAACAGTAAGTATTTCTATCTTTCTGCCACTGTGCTCTTATCATGAACCGCTGTCCATGTCTAATATACGCTATTATTTATTAGACATGTATCCAGATAACACATTTATGGACGGAACAAAACCACACGCCTATAGATAGATCTACACACGACAAAAAACGTCGGCGTTTTTTTGCAAACCTGCATCAGCGTAAAGCAAGTGGTTGTGATGGTAACATCTGTCATTTTAGTTAGTTTTCCAAAAGACTCATCCTGTCCTGTTGTGTGAAGATGACAGATAAACTGCCAAACACATGCTTACATATATCTGAAGAATATTCAGCACTGCTGGTCTGTCTATGTAATATACATATAGATTGTTGCCAGTCCATGGCAACCGTCCAGTTTTCATGTACGTCACTGGTTGTCACTAACTGTTTATTTCACACTGATACTACATTCGCTTTGTTTTGATTTCTTCTGCCAGCTGGGCTTGTATATTAATACTTCATGTTTGCAATGCTCGTCTGGTTTGCCACTTCATGATCCGGTCTTGAAAAAGCCACTAATTCTGCTCTGATAAGTATGCGATAGTTTACCATTGTCTTTCCGTTTGTTTTCCATAGACGTCATCTACATACTTCGCACTTAAAACTTATATTATTGTTTTTATTATTATTTTTCCCAATTTACATCATCTGAACTAATCTGAATATTACCCTTACCAGAGCGTCTTGTATGTGTTTTGAGTATTTCGTCATCATCACTGCATAGAGATGAAAACAAACCTAGAGCACTGTGAAATCGTAGCTTGTGATCCCGATCCCTCGTGTACGCTTGTTCCTGAGTAACATACAAAGCGCAAAGTACTTTAAACACGACTTGACGCCAGGTTTTCAGTATAAAAGCAGACCATGGTGAAAAGTGACATTTGTGAAAAAAAAGAAGACAGACGCAAAGCGGGCAGAGAGATGCAAAAGCTTCGCAGACGACCACCAGCGTGGAGGAGCAAAGAGGGTGATGTTTAAAGAGTTTGGTCGTCATCGGAAGATGATTGGAGTTTAATGACGTTCAGATATGATACCTGCAGTTTTACTGAAGACGTGCACTGGGGAAGCTTTGATACAAACCAGACTCAATCCCGTCAAGCGGAGGGACAGTTTAATCTTCGAGCCTTTAAGGGGGTTGCACACTGCGAAGGGGCGAATGCAGTATGGTCACCTGGTGTACAAGAGCCGAATTGTACCATTTTTATTCATATTATCATATATAACAGCATTTTTACAATAGTAGCTGAATGTTACTGCACAAAATCCAAGAAATTACGAAAAAACGCCTTTAACAAAACTATATAGTATTTTGATTTCTTATGCCGACTGGAGGTATAAGCATCGACACCACGCAGCCCGGTGTATTGTAGGGTTTGCTATGAGCTGTATATGTGGAGAATTCACGCTATTACAAAATGTAATAATTAATAAAAATGATTACAAAAATGAGTAAAAATATCAAAGCAGCCACTGAAGCACACACACACACACACACACACACACACACATATATATATATATATATATATATATATATATATATATATATATATATATATATATATATATATATATATATATATATATATATATATATATATTATATATATTAAACTATCATTGGATATGAAAGAATACAGCACAATTTCTTGGATTTTGTGCTATATTTCAATTATACGGATAATGCAATAATTTTAAAATCAAGCTCTTACAGATCAGGTAACCGTGTAACACAGGCTGTTTATTTCGGAAGACGATGCCGCAGCAGTACCTACACTTATTCCAAGCTTATGGGAAGTGTGTACAAAACAACGAGGTGGGCTGGGGTGGATTCCGTATCAGGCTTGTTATCGAAATCTGTGCGCGAACAAAAATACTATTATATTGCGACGGTATGGATAAAAAAAAAGCTATAATTTCTACAATCCAGCTTTTACAGGCCAGATATAGGTGACCGTTTCATAGAGACCGTTCATGATTCGCAAACCGAACCCAGTATCGCTTTAACACCTACAGTTACACCAAGCCTATGGAAATGTGTACAAAACAACAAGCTGGCCCGGGGTGGATGCCGAAGCGGCCGCTGTGGCAAAATGTGTGCACGAGACTTCAGTTACGACACCTGTCAAAATGGATGAGCACACAGCTGACCTTTCCGCTGAAGGTTTGAGCGCTTCGGATAACATCCACGGCCCCCATGTGATGTGTTCTCTCGCCAGTCAGTGCTGTAGCCAGCTGTATGAAGCTATAAGACTCTCTTGTAAACACTGTCCAAATTACCAGGGATAGGCTACGAAAATAGTGGAGTTTTTGCCTGTGTTTCTTATTATCAGGTAGGCGCGAATCGTGGTGACGACTGCCCGGATGGACCAGAGGGTTGTTGATCCTAATTCGAGTATTAAGTATTATACTTGGCTATCTAGAAGAAAAAATGAGAAAGACGTTAAATCATATCTGAAAAGGCTGTGAAGTGTCAAATAAATCAATGTAGCTTCAAATTACATCAATTTAAATTTATCAGACCACACCGTTTTCAGACGCATATGATATTGAGATCACAAAACCGATATGTTTGCATACATTACATCTGAATATTGTATATAAAAGTCAAGTAGACACAGTACTTCTGAAAGTTACCTTTATGAGAGAAATGTATTATTGATAAACAATAAACTAATAAGGGTAAACAAACTATCTTCGTGTTCCCCTAAAATGCAACGATATTAACCTTCCAACCCATGTTCTGCATAGTAATATCTCCTATCCTTCCTATACTGATAATACCAATATCGCCTTTCCTACCTGGAGCACTAAACTCAACGACCCCTGTACCATTTTATTTCCACACTCTCAGTCAATCTAGTAAAAGTTCCTTCAGGGTGCATTTCTCGTGAAAGTATATCAAAGGGGCTAAAATGGGTGTTGTGTGTTTATAAGCGTCTTGAGCCGTACCATTCGTCTCGACTACTGAGCCCCCCGACACCTCTGACCAATGCTGCTGGGTCGGCGCATAAGGGTGGGGGAAGGGGGTGGGGAAAGAGAGCACTGGGGGTCAGGCAGACAAGCTTTGATATTTAACATCTAGAGACCAGGAACTCGTCATAGTGGTTTACCTGACGACCCTGAATCTGCTTGGGCAATAAGGTGTTAAGAACAGCATCTTAATTGCACCCGAGGTTCCATGAGCAGGCTAAATTTACCCTTTCCATCTTTTGTAATAGCCACTGTTACCTATTATACCCACATTATGCCGACATCTGCCGGTTCTGGTCCATGGGCTTTTCTCCATTTTGGGATCGCCAGTCTGTCCAGAGCTGCCAGACTTAGATAACCTTTTGCACTTCGTATCCCTGGCCACATTTTCCTGACCGCTACCCCCCGTGGGCCCTAGATACGATTACCTTTGCCGACTGGACTTGTAAACATCGACACCAACACGGTAGATACAGTTCGGTTTGCTGTGAGCTGTGTATGTGAGAGAATTCGCGCCTAGCAGAAATGGACGGGAAATCAAAAGCAGCCATTTTGAAAAGACCGCATAAGAATACTTAATGATACACAGCTGCTGAATATTTGCCTATGAAATAAAAATGCCCGAGCAAAGTAAATGAAAATAGAAACAAATTAAAGCTTCAATTTTGTTAAATTTAAATATCATACGCCGTTGCAAACCTAAAATACACGAAAGGCACAGTATCACAATAACAAATGTTGCATAACCCATGCATTTTCCGGTATAATTTAGAAGACCGAAAAAAGTACAGTTGCCGTTTTCTTTGATAGAAGTATAAGATGCAGCTCCCAACTTGCAGTATCCGAAAGAATGCCGTATATCACATGAGCTAAAGTTGGATAATTGTGTATGAAATGACGAAATATCACCGCAACAGAAAACACATACACTGATATAGAGTGTGGATATAAAATATGTAAAAAAAGAGAAGGGAATAACTATGTTATATTCAGCGTAAAGCGCATTAAGACATTCTACACCTGAAATGTGTTTGAAGAATTTTTTGATTAGCTCTTGTCTTGAAATTATGTGGATTTTAGTCATCAAACAATAGATCCTCACACGAATGTCTACTGTAACAGCGTGCATGCTATAACCATATAACGGTGTGAAACTGTCACATGAGGGGTAGTTCATTTTGGACTTCACTAAGGATTTCCCATGGCAATGCACATCAGGGCCTACCATGGCAACACATACCATGCAATGTACTTTCCATGGCAATTCCTACTAGGTCCTTTCATGTACCCCAACATAATACATACCCGGACCACTATGGCAATGCACACCTTGACCTTCCATGGCAGGGTACACTTGAGCCCTCCCTCAGTTGCAATACATACCACGACCTTCATGACAACGCACAACAGGTCCCTCAGTGGCAATACACCCCAGGACCTTCCATGGCAATGCACACCATCGCCTTCCATTGCAATATGCATACTCGATTGGCAGGATATTGTCTGTGGATACAGCCTTCTGGGCTGGGTCAAACGCAAGCGCAATACTAAGAACAAAACATACATGGATCCTGTTTCGCAATGGTGATAATCTTGGTGTAAAATAGGTGCCAGAAACATAACAAGAGAGTCGCTAATTGTTCGTTGCATCCGTATTGCAGGCTAATGCCGGAAGAGTCGAATGGTGGCAGTAAACAATGACTTGAGATCTCGGTCATTTTCTTACAGGTGCTTCCGGCGGGTTACTGTTTTCGGGGTCTAATTAGACGGCGGTTGTGCAATCGGCTGCGAGTGTCGGGTCCTGGCAAAGGAACACAGGCATTTCTCCGCGCTTGCTACTCATTTATAGCCCAAGGCCTCCAGCATGGTTTAATGTCTTTGTATTTACCAACGTTAACAACTGTTGCCAAAGCTTGAAGAGTTGTAGAAAATAGAACGGTTTGGGCCTTTTTCGCAAAAGTGCCAAGCCTGTGCATGCATTCAGTAAAATACCCGAGCCATGAGTAGATGGTGGAGCACCAAGAAGGTTGTCTTGGGGGAAACGCAGTTTTGACAACCTATTACGTACGGCCCGCGTTATAGCCGACTGGTGAAAGTGTCTTAGTTACTAACAGCCAAACCAGACCCACCAGTTGCCTGCCTGTGAGCGGGGTAGGATTTAACGGCAGGTAACTAAGCGCTTAGTATCATCATGGAGTGCGGTGAACAAGACAGTGTCGACTCGGAGCCCAGGGCACCGCTTTTCTACCTGGACGCAGAATCATGGATTATAGACGCGGATGATCCGGATAATCCGCAGCATCCGGAGGAAGATGGCGGGAATGTCGTTCCCGTAGTGGAATCAGTTGAATGTGTCGAGTTCACGATTAAATTGTCCGAATCCGGAAATATGATATTGGATAATGAAACGAAAGAAACCACAACAACCGTCGAGCTCACACCGCCAAAGGGTAAGCCAGTAAGACTGTGCAGATTTTCTTTAATAAGGAATGTGATTTTTGATATTTCGTTTTCCGCAAGCATATGCTAAAGCAAGGGTCATAATGTCGGTGATAGTTTACGTATATTCATAAAGATATCACTACTTATCGCCAACTTCATCAGTATGTCCTTCATCATCCTTCTACATTGGCTTCTTCCTTCGAGTCATGAACTAAATATATGCTACCGAAACTATATATCGACCCCGATTATTTTGCATTCATCTTCAGTTGTCATTTATCTTTTAAATAAAGCATTGCATCTTTCAGCTTTGTATATAGAAGGCCATTCTAACGCTACAGTTTTAAGTGGGCAAGTTGCATGGGGGTCACGTTGACGTGCAATGGGAGAACGTTATTATAAAGATGAGTTGTGAAGTTGTGTCGCACGTGTACGTATGTTAGTACGTGTGCGTGTACGTGTATGTATATGCGCTCCACATCTATAGTTCTGGTGTTAGACAGCAAGCTGCATAGGGCCTATTTGTACAGATGCTAAAGTAATCAGCGTATCATCATCGCTAGGGCATCTTTTACAGTTAGCATGTGAAACAATCTCTCCAAGGTCAGATCTTCTGACCGTAACCTTGACCTCTAATCAGCAATTCAGGATCACTAGAGCATCTTCCCTCATTGGATACATGTATATGTGAAACAGTCTCTTCAAAGTCAGATCTTCTGACCATATCCTTGACCTTCAATCGACAAGTCATGATCACTAGAGCATCTTCCACATTGGATAAAATGTATATGTGAACAATCTCTTCAAGTCAGATCTTCTGACTGTAACCTTGACCTTCGTGTTTGTGATTCACTGGGTTGAATTTGCCTGTTGAATGACCATGAGCAACATTCCTCTATAAATGAGTTTATAAACACGAATAAGCACAGCTATGAATTTCATCAAATGTACATAATACCTACGGATACATATTCTGCTCTAACCCCAAGAGCTATATATACTGATGCAGGAATCCTCAGTTTAGCACGGGGTTGCCTTCGCTTTGTAAACATGCCACAGCCTCCTACAAGTCCCGCTGCCATATCACTCTTTCACTTTACGATATGTTGACATTTACTCATCGTTTCTCCAGTTCTTCGCACCTTTTTTTTTATCTAACTATAAAGCATACGGAAATGTGACTTACCAATCCAAATATAAACAATCGCATCTGTAGTTTGTGGACAAGAAGTGTAAATATAGAAATGGAAAGTGGTCAGAGATAAAAAAAAAAAAGATATATATGTTAACGACCACACATTTTTTTCTAGACAACCCTGGCAATTTGGTCTGAGTAAAACCGTGTTAGTAGCCTGCTGACAGAAAAAGCTCTCTAGCTTCTGCCGGATTTCACATGAAAACTCCAGGTGTTGTCCCATTAATCTTCTGCGCATGCCTAGTCTCCTGACGAACGAGGAGCGGGACTGGCCCTGTTTGTTGTTTACTTTATTTTTCCCGTAGTTGTCAGAAAGCAACAAGGTAGACAAATGCCAGTGCCACATAGATGGGGTTTTCCTCTTTGTCCTCAGATGCCTGCACTTTAGGGGAGAGAAATAAATGCACTTTGTGTTATAAATGAGCATTTCAATTTGTCTAACCCTGTCGCTCTTTCGCATGTGGTTGTCTTGGACTGAGGTGGTCACCGTGATATGGTAATTGTGTTTAGTGAATGCCCAGTGATATTTATAAGCATGCATAGCGTTTTTTTCTCTTTTTTTACTTTGTTGTTGTTGGTATTGGGATGAGGGATAGAGGAAGGTGTGGTACGTGGTGAAGGAGTGTGATTTTGATTTATTGACATATTTTCTTAGCTGTGACAAGCTGTGACAAGCATCTATTTATATATATGTCACTGTGTCTATCTGTCGCTCTCATGCTCGGTCATGTCTTAGACATTCTGTTTTTCAGCATGGGTTATTCGCTTTCCGAGGTGCCTGACTGGTGTTGCAATTATTGCAAATATTACACTAACCCAGGTAATTCACCAAAGACAAAGCAAATTTTTCCAGACATTGTAATTTTGCGCTAATGCCACATACATGTGTAATTGGTGATTTAATATCATATTCCAAGTAAATGTAGCTATCTAGAACATGGAGAGAATTTATTCTCCATCAGAAATTTGATACAAACTGTGCCTTAATCAGCTAGAACCGATATTACCATGCATGTACGTACGTCATATGATGACGAGGAGTCACTAGGTGTGTGTACATATACTGTCTTCTTGTGGCAGCTCAAGTCCATGCCGCCAAAGTGCTGCCGCCACTGAAGTATCATGCCAAAAGACATTAGACATGGCACTCCCACCCAGTCACATTAGACTAATCAGTCACGTTTCCTTGCGCTAACTTCTCAGTGCTGAGTGTCAAGCGAGGCAGCAAGTATCATTTTTAAAGTTTTTTTGTATAAGAATGTGTTTTACGCGCTCGTCAGTAAGAAAGGTTATAACGCGCTTGATGCCATGCATGCAGATTGTTTCCATTGGCTCTATGATAACCAATCAAAGAAGCCGAAAATCTGCCATTAGCGGCATCTGCATTTAGAGACAGTTTTTGGTTTTCAAAAACTTTTTGTTTCTACCAAAAAAGAGTGCTGATGTAATTACATTACTGTTTCAAGCAAATGAGAAAACAGATATAGACCAATCACAGAGTAGCGAAACGTATGACGCCATTACATCGCGGGCTGCACGTATAGTTTTTGTGCGGTGCTCCTTGTGTTCGGTTGAAGTAGGTCCACCTGGCGTACACATTCCAAAACAGGCTTAACATTGTTTATAATTAACGGCACATTGCTAAGCATTTCCAAGTATTTTTAGTCTAATGCTAACTAACATGCCTGTCGTATTTTATGTGCGAGTGCTCGTCGTTATGCAGATTTTAAAATGGCGTTTACACTGACCTTCAGTTTATAGTCTACAGTAGTTTTTAAAGTAGTTATAAAATAATTATAAGCTCTCCGCAGTACAGAAGGGTATAAGCAATAACAATCAATTTATAAGTCACATTACGTTTTGAAATAGCTATGTGAAATAGGAATAAAATCTAACCGTTAATTTATTTGATATTATAACTTTTGAAATATTCACCCAAAATACAAATCATGCAGAATGACCAATCTCAGAACATGTTATATAAGATTATGTACGCATGTAAAGTGACATTCAATCGCTGACTATATCAGAAATCAAAGCAGCAAGGGTTGATCATAAAGTGATTTTAAACTTAATACTTATAATCTTGTTATCATATGAAATTTTTGACCCCAGTTATTCCAAGTTTGGGTATATTTGCCTCAACAGTATAGCCCCCCTTTAAGTGAACTCTATTCGAACGCATATGGTCTAAAAATGTTCCAATCGCATTTCAGTGTCAAAATTAGCTTTGTGGAATCATTCCAGGAGCTGGGTTCAGCACGCGACTCGATTTTTTGAAATGTAAGTTACTGCTATATACATGTATATGCTGAATCTTTTCCAACCAATAAAATAGTTGGTCATGAAGCAAAAACTCCAGTGTTGAACTCGCTGTACACTAGATGTACTCTGTGACATTGTCATCTTGCCTCTGCTATTCTAGTTCCGGTTGTAAAATAAAATTTCTCTTGGTGTACTCTTTATTTCCAATGTTAACACCTTTAACAATCACAAATCAGCATGGTTTCGTCCGAAAGTAATTCTAAGTACACTGAATCTATTTTCGCAGTCTTTTCCCTTTGAAGTTAAATTAACCTTCGTCTTTTTTTCTGAAATATATTCTTGTATCATTTTAATTATCCTCGGTTATCTAGGCTAATAACGAAAGCAAAAGCCACTTAATCTATGTATTTCCATTAAGTAAAGTAAGTACAGTATTTAAGTGTCTGTTGATGGGTTATATGTATGTGACTACGTGCTACGTGACAGTCATGAGTCTTATCAAGACTGAGATATTTTATCAAAGCCCTTACTCTGACGCTGGGCCATGTAGGAACTAAGGAAGATGGGTCTGACGGTGAATCTATAGGACGTTTAGTTATCTTAGCCCACCAGACTCTGCGCTCGTCATAAAGGCGAAACACAAAACTGATATCTAAAAAGCAAATTAGCTGCAGTCGTGTCTGATTTTCTGGTCAAATCACTTCTAGGGTCGGCTGGAAACCTTCCAAACCACCCTTCAGGTTAGGTTTGACTAGACCTTTCTCCGGATGTAACCAATGGCATCGGCCCCCATCTTTTAATTATAACTTCCGGTTTTTACAAAGATCATTCAGAAGGTTAGTGATGGTATGGAAAAGGCGTGTGGTTTTTCTTTAGATAAAATAATGACTGAAAAGTATATACTTGTCTGGGATCAGTTTCAGAAGAATCAGAGGTGGTTTTTTATGGTAGGTATTTCAAACATACAGAAAAAGGATTAAGCTTAACGCTAGCGCAGAATAAAGGGATTTGAGCAGTCAATGCCAAAGGTAGAACTTCAGGAAATTCCAGTCTCATTCCAATAGAAAATAAATGCCACTAATGTCTGCCAATGACAGTTTACTTCTGGCGATATCTAAGTCGTAATTAGTTCGTATATTTGTTTTTTCTGCGCCCCCCCCCCCTACACTTTATTCTTTCAAAATTGGAATCAGCGCGGCGTAGTTGTGTTTTGTGGATCTCACAAATACCGACTTGGATACTATTGATATACAACTGTTGAATCTGAAGCCATGATTCTATCAAACCAAAATTTAAACTCGTTAACTCGCGTTATTCGAACACAAGATGGCATCATAAAACATATGTTCCGTCCGTGTATGAAATGTAGGGCGATTACTACATTAAGCACATGTTGATAGGCAGATTACTTTCGTAATTAAGTGAAGATATAGCGCGTATTTATCGAGACGTCAAACTGCGCACATGTGTAGTTAAGAAATGATAATGCTGTCGGCTTGCACAGGGGGGCAAGAAACACTGCCATGGCAAAATATGCGTCAATGATATTTGCGCTGTACATGCACATAAAACTTCACCTAAGTTAACTAAACCGTACAAGATGCCAGAAACGAAACTCCTATGTGAATCTTCATTCAACTAACTCTGCTTTAGTTCAAAACAGATCATTTTAAGTCAAGTAACGCAAAGGTTAGAATATTATCAGTCATTGAATAAGTATATTCCAATTCAGAGATGATATCATATCAAGTGTATACAAGTTAAAAATAATTTGGCATGGCGCTAATCAACAATAAATCAGATCATATCGCAAGTCTCAGGATTTTGTGCCATCATCATGTGATACTCACGGGTTTTGGGAGAGTGTATATGTTACGTATCAGTATCTTTGTACGATAATATTGCTGCCAAACTATAAGTATAGATCAATTCGGCGGCCTAGAGCGTCCGCCTCGAAGCCGGGAGACCCCGTGATCAAACCGGGGATCGGACCATACCAAAAAATGGTACTTGTTGCTGCCTCGCTTGGTGCTCAGCAGTGAGAGGTTAGGGCAAGTCTGGTATCTTCGGCATAATACTTCAGTGGTGGCAGCACTTTGGTGGACATGTGCGCCATATGACTGAAAAACTGTTAAGTACGTCGTTAAACCCTAAGCATGTATGCATGCATTTACATACTATAAGTATAACTATTTTTACAACAGTTTTCGTATAGTATTCCAAAGTATGGATTTGTTCACTACACTTTGTCAATGGATATGATGACAAAAAGACGGCCGATGTGTGAGGAGCTACACTTTGTCAATGGATATGATGACAAAAAGACGGCCGATGTGTGAGGAGCATATCAGGCGTGATAGATGCAGACAGCACATATTTCGATTTTATCCTATACCTAATACATCATAATGACTATGTAAATGTTACTTGCGATTGTAAAGCATGTTGTACTTAATATATATATAATTCAGTAGATATATAACAAAATGAAGCAAATGAGGCTTATAGATCTACCTCAGGTAATTAAGGGTGTATTAGGTAATCTGTCAACACCATATTCTGTCTGCATACTTTGAGTGTATCACCCGGTTTTCAAATGACAAATGAGGCTGGTAAAAACTCAGACTAAAACTAAATTTGCAAATTGAACGTTCAATTTTTCCTCATTTAACAGTGTATATATGTTCATGACATACATGTACGGTCTAAGATCATGTGTCTGAAGAGAAACCACTGCTACCTTATTTCATACTGTTATGTGTATAAAAGACTACAGCCTGGAGCAAAAGCAGAATAGCGACGATAATGTGACAGCTGGCGAATGGTCACACGTAACCGGTGAAATACGGCCTCTGGTCAGTTTACCCCAGATAAGGTTTATTCTAACTCTTTCACATAATTATAATTAATAAAAATGATGAATTTGGAAAACTTTGGATAATTACTATAGTTTGTTGTTCAACACGGATTGAGTACTACTTGTATGAATTTGGAAATATTCTTGAGCACAGGGTAAAACACCAATTAAATAACTAAACAAGTTTCTGAATTTATAGTTCGACACTCACGAAAACTACGTACTTATTCTGTACATCATATACACTGACACCACAAAGATCATCAGTTCGTCTGTAGGAGCGTTACAGCAGTGTCAGGAAATCCTTGGGAAATTCCCAGAAGACACTTAAAACTCTCCAGATTTCCCGTGATAGCTAACACACGGGCTTATATAACTGTCAGCGGTAACATCAGAGAACCCGGATCTGTTGGGTATAGGATGGTACCGAACCTCATTATTAATGTATATATGTGAACAGGTGTTTAGGGGGCAATGGTCTCACCTGTCAGTGTTTGTTGCACATTTACTGTTTGATTCATCATGATTGCAAGATAAGAAAGTCCCTTTGCATTTGAGGGAAATTTGAAAGTGAGTGAAAGTGAGTGAGTGAATAAGTACTTTGGGTTTAACGTCGTACTCAACAATTTTTCAGTCATATGACGACGAAGGAATCCTTAGGGTGTATGTAATGTACCTCCTTGTCGCAGGACAAGTAAGCCGTCCCGCCCGAGCCATTATTCATGCCTGGAATATTCATTTTCTGCCCGGCATCATCGGAAACTGATGACCGCTTCTCTCTTGTGTGTTACCGGCTTTATTTCTTATTTGTATAATTTCTTACATACCTTTGTCTTCGGGAGTTAGTGTTAAACGTTGTTGTGGAAATGGATCTTGCGATTATCGACTTGGAACGCCCTTTACGGACTACGAATGCTATAGGAATGTCGGACTTGACGCTTATATTATACTGATACGGGCCAACCAGCCGTTGCACTATCCTCTTCATGCTGAACGCCAAGCAAGGAAGATACAACTTCCTCTTTTTAAAGTCTTAGGTGTGACTCTGAGTTAAAGTGTTATAAGGAAGTAACAGTACCAGATTTCAATGGGCATATTTGTAATGGGTTAAATGATATTGAAAAGGAGCGTAAAAGTTATATATGATAATCTTCTTTCCGCAAATAGGTATTCACTTGGATATTTGGAGGGATGATTTATACCTTCATGTTTGAATTGCAAGGACACAAATTTGATTGGTCGATCCAACAGGTGGTGGACAGTTAGCGCCCTAAGGAAGCAAAATAAATCTGCCTGAAATCTATCGAATGGATCAGAAGTTATTTCCACCCACACTTTTCAGAAAATCTTTTGAGTATTGTTTTTAATTATATTGTATTCCTGTATAAACCAGAATTCTGCTGGTGGACTAAGCATCCCCGAGGCCTGGTCCCGTTGCATTGTTTTAATGTGATTGTATGTTAAATGTGATGACAACACAGCATTTGGAGTAATTCTAGACCAGTGACATCTAATAAATTTCAATTAACATCACTGCAACTTTTTTTTATCGTATTCTGCCCACGCCATGGTGCCAGTGGGCGTGTAAATTGCCACTATTTATGCATTTACATAAACAGTTAGAGTAAAAAACCCTGACTGAGGTGAACTGACAAGAGGCCATATTTCAGCGGTTACGTGTGACCACACTGTCGTCGCTGCTCTGGTCTTACTCTCTATGTTGTACGTCTTTAATTATATATTAGTAACTGTTTCAGAGAAAAATCAAGTGCTTTATGACTTCAAAACTGAATTGCACGATCCTGGATTTGAGTGGTCAGGTCCAGGCCTAAGGACAGCTTGTCCGATGTAATGGGCTCTCCACTGTTTTCTTATTTTAATGAATTTGTCCTCTTCTACAGCATACTAAAACAACATTTTTACCTGTATCGGTGCTGAATAAATTAATAGCTATGGCCACATTTCATCCACATCACAGCGTGTGTATTTTTAAGGGCTTGAAAGTTTCTCTCATGGAAAAAAACAGCAAAAGCCTAGAAATGCATCTAAGCGCCATTGGAACAGTCACTGAAACCTGTGACGTTGCTTTTCAGCATAGCTTCCGGCTTGGATATGGTGGAATGATGGGTAATGGCATTGCAAAGTATTTATGGCGACAAGTAATAATAATGTATCTGCAGGAACCCAAATTAGGGCTTCTTGGATGAAAAAGCATTATTTCTGTTTCCTGATGTTTGACGGTGAGCAATTTCGAAGATCCCAATCATCCAACAATGCAGTTTTTCTTCATTTTATGAAACAGTTGTGTACTACGTCACTCTATGAAAGCTTTCGATTCCGAGCATTATATACGTTTTCGGTGACTTAAAGATCTTAGCTTCTAATTGATGGATCACCCACGTTACGTGAACGATGAAAACTTGGATGCTCTTTCTGTTCACACAAATCCTTTACGAATCTGTCCATACATATCCCTTGAATGAGTGAGTACCACAGCCGATATACGGCAACTGTCTTAGAAATATTGCATATTTGTGACAATTTTAGCAAAGTTTACAGCGACCAGCGAAAGCCAGCAATGTATTTAGTTACCGGGTTCGCAGTCTTGTGTGATTTATGTTCTAGTCTTCAAAATAGTCGATTCGCAGACAGTAAAGCAACACCGTCATAGTGACTCAGACCTTGAAGCGTTTACCATGATTAGTAGTGATGTTATTTAAGCATAGAAAACGTGCCTAATGGTTGGAGCGTGTATTCATTTTTCTTTCATACTGTGTTCAAAAAGTTAGAGTTGGTTAATCCTTAGTTTAAGACCCAGTATACAACAGTGAATACCGTTAGTGCCTCGTCATTGTACATGCAACTGGGTTCAAATCCCTCCCCAGTTCGTAAAAGCTTTTGTTTCACATCTTTACCTGGATGAGATGTTGATGAGACAGAAACCTATATTAGCATATGTGACAATTTAAAGACGAGACTAGCTGTATGCTCTCCGCTGGCTTTCAAAAGTTCTCGGTCTTGACCTTTATTTGTCTAACTGCCACTTATTGGTAAACAATGACAGCTTGCACTATACATGCATATAGAACATCGGCAACACAAAACTTCATAGACCTGCGAGTGCGTGAAAAGCAAAGAACATGCATAGGGTAAAACTATGACATTGATATGATTGTTTTTACAAAATTTTGCAGATTACACTGGCGTTAGTGAACCACTTTCAAGGAAGATGTTTCAAGAAGTTACTGTTCATTCCATCAATTGTGTCTGATGATCTCATGGCGATGTGGGTAGGCCTTTTTAGTGAATGAGTTATGTCTTGAGTTCATCTTTGAAAAGAATGGACTGGAATTTCTAGTGTTAAACTCATCTTCCATGTGTTAATCAATTTATCAACGGGCCGTCATAGCCTTGCAACTAACATGTACCAAATTGCCATGGTGATACTGACGCACGCACTTTCTGTTCACCCGTGTATATATCTTATTCTTGTGTAGATCTCTCGGAGGAATTTACAAGAACTTCTAAGCTTACAGCCAGACCTCTTTATGCTTAACGGTTTATTAGTCTATATACCAACACAGCCTCACAACTGGGATGTCTGTGCACCAAATTCCGCAAACCACGTATCCGTGACGTATTAAAGCCCAGCCATTTCATCCCAACCTGGACGTGCCCATAAATAAGGTGTTCGTCAGATTCTGTTGATACCATGGACTTTATCTACCAACTCGAAGCGCTTCTGTACTTTCTGTCCTTTGCATTAAACTGTAGTCTGTATGGTTGAGTATGATGTAAAACACCAATCAGACGAACAAATCAATCGGTCAGCTTTGCAGTTCCCACATTAATGAAGCAAGACTCTTAGAGTCTTTTATCACCATGTAGTTTATCGGCCGCCTCGAAACGCTTCTGTTCAAAGTGATGTCTTTGCTGTTGAGTGTAGATACGATGTAAAACACAAATCAAATAGATAGACCAATCGGTTAACTTTGGAGTTACCATAAATAACCTATTTCTTAGATTCTTTTGATGTCACGAACTGGACTTTAACTCGAGAAGCTCCTGCCCAGTCGAGATATTAGGCGATTTCCCGTTCGTGTTGTAGAGTATACTGCATGTGTTTGGATACTACCCATGTCACAGCTGTTTTGTATATCGTGTAAAACACCAATCAGCTATATAGGTCTATCCATCGATCAGTCAACTTTGAAGTTCCCATAAGTACTGTGTTCGTTAAATTCTTATTAACCCCAAACAAATTTATTAGCCATCTCGAAAGTCCTTCCGTTCTGTCCTGTCCTTATACTGACCAACCCTGTGTGGTTTGTATATGGCTTGCCACGGTATTGGCGTTAGCTTTGGTTTCCGTGACAAATGAAAAGATACATATCATAGTGGCTCATAAAAAGAAGAAGTAGCCCAGTTAACTAGACCACCCATGCCTTTCTGTGATATCATCTACAGGCTGTCATTACTCCCAGAGTACCTACCACTTGTTGGCTGAAATCCTTTGGCCTTGGAGCCAGGTAGCGTGATGAGCAGACCTCGTTGTTAACCAGTGTTCCGTACAAGCTCCAAATGCATGGCATAAAAGATTATCGAGTTCCCAGATGCTAATGGGAAAGTTACATAATAATGACGGTAGGTCTATAACATGCTCAAGTAAATTTAGAAACGAACCTAAATATTTAGCCCGCTTATTTTAGCCCCTATTACGTCAGCAAAAGGGTGATGCGAAGTGAAATCCGTGGCTGATGTGTTCATAATTACTTTCAGGAATTTGAACTCTCAAATTTGACAAAACCCAGGTGCAAGTAACACGGAGAATGTCTATTTTTCAGTATGACGCCGATATATTCAAACATGCCAATACATCTGAGCTTTGTATAATTACATTAGAATACAACTGCGACTGTTCATGAATAATAATGTTCAAAAGAAAAGACAAGATATAATGTATATTTCCGAAGAGGGATAGAAACAGACCTAAATGCCCACAGCAAAGTTGTTCTGACGTAATTCTGACCTTTAAATATGTAATTTTTAAGAAGCCAATAAAAATAATAAAGACGACCGGCATGGAGAGAAAAACTACAGCAGCGTTGATAGATTGATAGCTGGCAAATGGTCACATGTAACCGGTGAAATATGGCCTCTTGTCAATTTACCTCATTTAGGGTTAATTCTAAGTGTTCATATAAATGCATTAACAGAAGCGTATTACACGCCGCCTAGTACCACGGCTTAAGCAGAATTAGGTAAAAAAAAGTGCACTGTTGATTGCAATTTACTAGACCTCACTGCTCCAGAAATAGTCAAAATCCTGAGTTGTCATCACATTTAATATACAATCACATTAAAACAATGCAACGGGACCACACACACACACACACACACACACACACACACACACACACACACCCACCCACTTGGTTTAGTGTTCTCTTTTCTTTTAATGCATAGCCCACGGGGGGATCCTTTAACAACCGTCAAGTCAAAACCATGCATATGCCATGTCAAGAAATGCTGTATATATGGAATAAACTATTAAACAATTAACTTATATATGTGTCCAGTATATACCCAGTGACTTCTCGTGGATGACAATTTGACCTTGAACAATAAGGTCATTGGCTCGAATCCAACTCTGTGAGGTTTTGTCTGAGACACCTGCAGATATGGATTTTCTCTGCCGATAGTACGCGTTCCCGATTGGGTATAAGTGAAATACTTTTGACTGTGTAATTAAGCACCACTCATAATATGACACGCTACCGATTATGGGTATACATATTGGCTGTTAAACTGTACTAATACTTCAGAATGAATTGTTTCCTTTAAAGAAAAAGTCAGTTAAAATCGGAAAGTGCTTTTGAATTCAAAGGGTATACATGAAGGAACGCATTCTTGTGTGATTCAAGATGCCAACGGCTGGTCGTTCTTGTTGATGGAGTAACTATGGGAAACGTTTGTGCAGTACATTGCTTTGACAGTTTTGGGTGGTTTTGTGTACACAAGTTCCATGGCATGCCCTGATCTATCAGTGTGCCCCACCCCGGTGATCATCCTTAAGGCATGCAATGTTACGTAACCTAGGGAAATGATTCATTGGCATCCTAAGACGTATTGGCATTTCCTCTTCCAAACAATCGTTGTACAGAGCACCTTCGTCCCTGACGCAGTATGACTTACTATAGTTGCTGATGTCGGCTTGTTTAGAACCAGCGCCTGTTTTACTGCTGACAATTGTAAAGACTGGCGGCTGACATATTAAACTTGTGCTGGATAATTGAATAGTCAGTTTGTGAAAGAGAACGCGCGGTTTGTTTCTAAGCAGCCCAGGTGTTACAGTCAGGATAGGCCCACAATTCATACCCTGGTACTACTCGTCAGCTGAGGGTTCGCTTTTTGTATCCTCTGGGAGGAGCAAGAGACCCGTTCTCACGGGGTATAAGCCGTAATAGAATGCACATCGCCAGAGAACGACGCGTTGGTGTGTTAACGTATATCATCGAACTCCTGCCACTTCTTTCTTTTCACCTCGTTCCCTTGACGTCACGGCCGTAGGCTGTGCATAGGGCCATCTGCCCCTGAAGACTTCACTCTTAGTACCGTGCGGGGAGTACATTATCTGGACAGGAGTGAAAAAGTCGTCATCACCCCAGACCCCTATGACGTCTTCTGGCAGACGTGTTTGAAAAGCTATGTTAACTTTGTTTTATTTTTGAACTGTTGAAAGATTTACCAGCGCAATCGGCATAATTTAAAAAGAATTACATGGCATTTTCCAGCACAGTCTGTCGAGTTTTCTTTACAGTTGAACAGCTGGCTTGTTTGAAACTCAAATGAATTAACGAGAAATTCCAAATCAGCGAGTACTGTTCCCAATAATGAATGCTATGATTATTTATTTCACTCTTGTTTAACGCCGTGCCAAAGAATAAGTCTTGTTGAAGCAACGTTTCCATCAGGGTATGAGTATAGTTAGAGAAGTCTTGTTGAAGCAACCTTTCCATCAGGGTATGAGTATAGTTAGAGAAGCCTGGTTAAAGGAACTTTTCCATCAGGGTATGAGTATAGTTAGAGAAGCCTGGTTGAAGGAACTTTTCCATCAGGGTATGAGTATAGTTAGAGAAGTCTTGTTGAAGCAACGTTTCCATCAGGGTATGAGTATAGTTAGAGAAGTCTTGTTGAAGCAACCTTTCCATCAGGGTATGAGTATAGTTAGAGAAGTCTTGTTGAGGGAACCTTTCCATCAGGGTATGAGTATAGTTAGAGAAGTCTTGTTGAAGCAACGTTTCCATCAGGGTATGAGTATAGTTAGAGAAGCCTGGTTGAAGGAACTTTTCCATCAGGGTATGAGTATAGTTAGAGAAGTCTTGTTGAAGCAACCTTTCCATCAGGGTATGAGTATAGTTAGAGAAGTCTGGTTGAAGCAACCTTTCCATCAGAGTATGAGTATAGTTACAGAAGTCTTGTCGAAGGAACCTTTCCATCAGGGTATGAGTATAGCTAGACAAGTCTTGTTGAAGGAATCTTTCCATCAGGCTGTGAGTATAGTTAAAGAAGTCTTGTTCAAGACACCTTTCTATCAGGTTGTGGATATAGTTAGAGAAGAGTGCCATCATTTTGTGTTGTATTTAGGTCGGTGATTGTAAAAGATGACATCTTTTCAATTCGGCAATTATAGTAAAACCAATATTCACAAGTTGCCTTCAATATGGAAGAGTTAAATTGAAATTCAGTGTATTACAATCAGGTTAAAATAAATACTAATGCTGTGAAGAGTGAGTGCTTGGGGTTTAACGTCGTACTCAACAATTTTTCAGTCATATGACGACGAAATGCTGTGAAGAAGAGGTTTAGTAATTAAGGTAAGATAAAGCAGAACATTGGGCGTACGTGTTTCTCTAGAGGTCGTCATCGGGTATATCTCTCCCAGATCATTAAAGGCAAAGGAAACACTAGCTGATAACTAACTTTATTTGATTGGTGTTTTACGCCGTACTCAAGAATATTTTACTGATACGATGGCGGCCAGCGTTATGGTGGGAGGAAAAGGGGGGGGGGGGAGTCGAGGGAAACCCACGACCATCCGCAGGTTGCTGGAAGACCTTCCCACATGAGCTGGACTTGAACTCACAACGACCGCATTGATGAGAGGGTCCTGGGTCATTACGCTGCTCTAGCGAGCTAACCAACTGAGCCAAGGAGGCCCCAAGACCACTTTAGAATCTGATGGTTTAAAACTATTTTACTCAGTTGGAAAAATTGTATAATAAGAAATCAAACTTTTCCCCTCTACAATGTTTACTGGTCTTTTCATCGCATATATACATCAGTGTAACGTTTTCTTTATGATAACGATACAAACAACTATGTGAAACCGTGTGAAATTTAGTGGTTGACATCATGTTAGCTTCTTTGAACACTGGTGGAACGCCATGGATGCCTACAGCTTACAAAAATACAGTATTTTTCGCCGTTTATCCATTGTCTAAAAAGAGATGCGTATAAAACATACACAAGATACCTGTCTTTACTGTAGCAAATTTACTCAGGTACATTAATGTGTACCTTGCATACACATGCTTGTGTGCCTATCCTTTATAGTTTACCAAATTGTGTAGTGTGGTACACATGTCTGTTGAAATTTTACTGTACTGAGAAATGCGGAGAGAAAAAAAACAACTATGATTGTTTGTTTACTATTTTTCAGATTATAGATTTCAGACTTCCTTAAGAACCTTTGTCCATGGAAGATTTTGGGTCCAAATTACACAAAATAAATTGCTGATATGTGGAAATGAACTCTCCATTGAGCCGTGAGTGGTATGCAGCTGTCATGTTCAAGGTCGAGGGCATGTACCACTCCACCACCAAGGCACCGCTCTCTCTATTTTAAGATCCAGTAACCTGGATTAAAAATCGGGTTAATCACCATTCTGCTAGCAGTCTGGTTTGTTCCTCCAAAACAGAAGAGCGTATCGACATGGCGGAGAACGTGGCATGCTGTTAGCCCGTGTTCGTATAGACAAGCCTCCGAGGCATTCTGCCTCTGACTCGTTAGCCTAATTAACAATCTCCACGTGGTTTATCTCAAAAATGAATGCCAAAAGAAGTTTTAAAACGGGAAAGTCAGTGAGAATATATGACCAGTTTCTGTGTGAAGAGCTACAAGCCATATATCATACCAATGCCTTACCGTGTATGTAAAGTGCATGTATTTTAGTCAGAGCATGACTGGATAAGAACTTTTTTTAGCAATGATGCCATCTTACCAGAGTGTGAGAACTTTTATTAGAATCATTTTTGGTTCCCTGTGCCCTTCTTTTCAACGCACTGGAATGGAGACTTTTGACCCAATAGATAACGCGAGAGGTTACAGCTAAGGGGCACAACTCTTCCTGGAAGGTTAACATACGATATCCGAGGCTTGTAAATCGATCATATTGTACGTATAACTGTGATGTGTTAGAGGTTACAGGTCGATATGTGTAGGAAACGATGCATAATAAAAGTGGTGAGATTTGTTGCTCACCATTGGGGATCACTGATAAGAATGAAAAGATCAATCTTGGACATGAATGCGCCACTGGCAAGCAGTGAAATAGGAGATATACGTTACCGATTTAGCATCTTATCTTTGTTAGGTTGTAACCTTCGGTCTAAACTTTCTGTGATGAAATGCTTCGTTATTCTTCAGAAGACGTAATGTCTGTCAGCTTATCTAGATACCTAACATTTGTCCCATCATCTCCGCCCCCCCCCCCCAACCTTACCTTATAGATGAATCTGGACAATTTTTTTCTGGACAAGGTTTTGCATACACCATGGATAAACGGTGTGTATGTTTAAAACGATGTACCGCACATATTTATGTTTTCCTAGAATATGTCACCTTTTCAACACTTCATGTGAATCTTTAAGTCAAAAAAGACATTTGTATACCACCCGTCAATCAAAATGGACGTTCCGGTTCAATAATCCTAAGGCCAGTCTCCTTAAGAGCTCAGCATAAACGTTCCATGATGATGGAAAGAGGCGAGGACTGTTCCAGGCGAATGAATTAAACCCGTCTCCAGATCGGGTATTATGCATATATAAATAGTTCGTAATCAATATCGACTGCAACTGTCCGTATATCCAACGTGACGATCTAGTCCAACTCGATGAATATACAGGCCCTAGTCTCGGGTTAAGCGGAATAAGACACAATTTTGAAGCATATGATCTCACACTCTGTATATATTAACTTACAAGAGAATTATACCAATTGTGAAACCTGTGGAACTTAGAATGAAGACGTTTGATGAAATAATCTTGAAACGCACGTTTGTGACGTTGATTGAATTCAACACGTGTACCACACACAGGATCGGACAAAATTCTACATATCAAGATATGTACCCCCAAAATGCAGGATCCCTCGGTATATTGCTATCCATGAAAAATAATTTACCACGTCAAAACTGAAAATACCCCTCTTGTCGTAAAGTCGGCGTGACTGGAAACCGTTATGATTGTACAAATATAAACCCAGACATATCATCTGGAGAGTTTGTAGTTTCTAGCGGAGCTGGATATATATCTATGCCATATACTAGTATGGGTTGTTTAAAGCTGACAGGTCATCAGTATACCGTTTAGTGAATGAGACAGGTCGAACCTGATGAAGATTACACTTTAATAATTTCGGCATGTGGTCGTATTGGTACGAGAACAAACATATGTCAGTCAAAAGAGGGGCATAATCTGTACCCATCGAAATACCACAATACTATTGATATATGTTTCCCTGAATGTTATGTAACCGATCACCTTTCCAGTGCTTATACCAGCAGTAGCTAGCCGGAATTTCGCTTTAGCTCAGTTGGCACAGCGCTGGAGTTCGGCTGCAGAGACCTGAGCTCGAGTCCTCGTGTGACCCACGTAGTGAAATCCTTCAACCATTACACTGGTGCCTTGACCAAACAGGTTCCAAGAAGCGTGAGGCTCTGGCCCTGTGAAGGTGGGTTTGTCTTGGGAGAGGGAAAGGATTTAAGTGGGGAGGAGTGTAATGGGAACAGCTTTCCAGTGCTCATACCATCAGTAGCTAGCAGGGAATTTCCCTTTAGCTCAATTGGTAGCGCTGGACTTCGGCTGCAGGGACCAGAGTTCGAATCCTTGTGTGATCCACGTAGTGAAATCCTTCAACCATTACGATTATATAAATGTTATTAATGAGGTTTTGCGGCTGAGGTATTGCTATAGACTTGTTCCGTTTTGATGGCCATCTGCCCGAGATGGACATCCTAGCCCATAAACAGGTAGATTTCTTTTAATGTTTTAGGTCACGAGCAGAAAAGAGTACAAATGCAAATCATTTCAGCAAAGAGCAGGAACTACTGTGTGATAGTTATGAAATGGTCACACATAACATGTGAAACCCGGCCTACTGATAATTTACCTCTGTGATGGTTTTATTCAAACTGTTGAGTAAATGCTTAAAATGTAACACCATGATATGCAGAGTTAGGTTAAAAAATGCAGTGGTATTAATTGTGATATTCAAATTTCACTACATTTAATAAACATTTATATAAAAACAAAAGAAAGAGACCAAGCATTGCGGACTGTACCAGCAGAATCCTGGTTTATGCATGTACACAATACGAAAGACCATAATATGGGGAGAAAAACCAGAGAAGCGACGACAGTGTGATAAGTGATAAATTGTCACACCTTGCTAATGTAATCCGGTCTCTTGTCAGTCTCTTGTCAGGACTTTCTTCAAACTGTTCCCCAAATACTCAAAAGAAAGCAACTTATATACCTACTAGCACCGTGGCTTAAGCATAATTAGGTTTATTTATTTATTTATTTGAATGTTCATTTCATTAGACAGGCTGTCTTTGCTTCCAGATTTGGCCAATCAAATGAAGAATCGATTTTCAAAATTTCAAAATAATTTTGCAAAAGAAATGATTCTTCACTGGAACTTCAAGGCGAAACAAGTTGTCCGTGTAAAATGTTTCCATAGCTGTCTCAACGATGGCTGTATGATTCATAGTATTTTAGGATGGGTTAAGGATTTGGGTAAAAGTTCACATCTGGTCGAAACGTGAGTGAGATTGTGCGAGATGTGATTTATGAGATTGTTAGAGGTCATTCGCTGGGTCATATCGGGTCATCTTGAAAATTAGCAATCTTAATACTTGGCGAACAGTATAAGAGACTGTTGGCACATTGGGCATCTGCATACTTGCGACTGGATGGGTTGTCATATCTGGTCTTTTCTGCATGTCGGTAGACTGAAGCAGTGAGAAAAATATTTTCGCAGCCTAAGGAGAAACAAAGAGACTGAAAAGAGAGCGGTGGGCGTTCAACATCAGGGAATCAACAGGCCACGTGCTGGTTGGCCTAGTGTCAGTGTACTGTGCGTAGGTGCACGGGATGCCATGTGTGATGTCTTCAGCATGTCTGCCCAGTGAGGCAGCACTGCACATAGTTTAGCTTTAATACAGTTGTGTAACTTAAGCAGTAACTTATACGCTACCTAGCACCACGGCTTTAGCAGAACTGGTTAATTTATTAGACGCCACCGGTCTAGAATTACTCCAAATGACGTTGTCATCACATTTAGTATACATGTACATGAACACAATGGAAAGAGGCCAAGCTTCGGGGATTAATAGTCCACCAGCAGAATCCTGGTTTATGCAGGAAAATAACACAAAAGACATCAGTATGGAGAGTAAAACTAGAGCAACGACGACGGTACTTGTAATGGTTGGGAAATTGTGACATGTAATCGGTGAATCCGGTCCATTTTAATATTACCTCATTTATTCTAACTGTCTAAATGTAAATACTCAAAAGTAACTGCTTACATCCCCTAGAAGTATTGCTTAAGCATGCAGAATTAGTTAAAAATGCACAGATGTTAAATGCAATTTATTAGATGTAACTGTGTAAAAAAATCTCAAGCTCGACTACACTTCAGTCGGTAGTCAATAGTGGTTGCACTTTTTGTGCGCTTAGATTTGTAGAGAACTCTTTCCCTCAATATATCCACCTTCTGTTCCGTTGTTTAGTTGACTGACAACATGCTTTATTTTCTAGTTGCAATAATGATGATAATCATACTTTCGGCGTGGTAATTTTGTAATTATTAAATATATAATCGTAATATTGAACTCTCAATGACATGTGTTTTGTAAAAAAAAAATTGGATATATATAGCAGACGATTTTCTCGGCTTAAATACCTGAAGTTTTTTAATTGCCTTACATATACAGCCGTTTACAAGTCATCATCACCTGTCATCAACCATACAGGCTTAAAAAAAAAAGAAGCAAATTATTTTGCCCAAGGCGCATGTGACACATTTTTACTTAATGCATTAGAAATCCTCAAAGTAACCTAAAAATAAACAGGATTATTTATCACCACGAGGCGATGATTGTAACATAGCTATGCAGTGGAGTGGCCATTCATTTTATTAATGTACATACACGGAATATTAACTGTATGACATCAAGTTATCTCAGCATTCATCGCGTAAGATTCAGATCTGTTTGCGTGATGACTGCTGGTAGAACACAGACATACACAACCCCATCGTATATACCACTATACGTACTGCGAGTCGTTATCATCCTTTAAGGTTGAATCTCATTTGAATTTAGTTGTCTTGTTTTATTTTATTGTGAATAGTGAGGAATAGCGGGCCAAATGCCGTGTTCAATGATGTTTCAGTCATTTCACTATGTTACATAAGTTATGATACCACACCGATATATTTACGGTGCTGTCTCAGTGGAACAACGTGTCAAGAACACTTGACTGCAGGGTCAGGAAGCGATCTTAGACTTAAGTTAAAACTTTAATCATTAAATTTTGTATGATCCTTTCCGTTATTGTAACTGAAATTTGTTGTACAATAACTTATCCAGAATTTACGCTGTCAAGCAATATTTTGACCTTGTCAGATTAGAAATAAGAGTTTTAAATTGATTTGAAATTTTGACTTAAGTCTAAGATTGCTTGGTGACCCCGGGGCTACATGGGATGCTTCACGTCTCCCCACACTCTGAGTACAAAGTACAAAGTTTGCCAGTTTTAAAGTCTAATGTCAGGCCCGACCCAGATTTGGAACCTGGTCACCATAGTCATGGCCGGCCACCCTAACCACGCGTTCATCTGAAGACTGTCCGGTTTGGTTTATCAGGAATTCCCCTATAGACAAACGATTTCCGTCAGGAAAGCATTTATATAGGCTTGCAATTAGACATACATTACAATTTACAGCTGATGAAGGAAATTAAATGTCAATTCCTGCGCAGCTGTAAATTGAACATGCCATACACAATTTGTCTGTTAAAAACAATTTAATTTCCTCTTTCCTGGTGGCATAGTTCCCTGTTGAAAACTTACGTAACGTATTTTTTTCACACGTAGGCCTAAAAATAAAATAAATAAATAAATAAAACTGATGTCAAAAACTGTATTATAAACATAGTATGCAAACGTGCATGTTATACGCCATTCATTAACTTGTTTTTATACAGAGAACCGTGAGTGAGCTAATCACCATAAATTTTGTACAAAATTTATCTTTTCACATCGTATACTTTTCGTATTATTTTCTCTGTCTTTTTAAAAACTCTTTCAGATCTTGAAATCTCTTCATTCTTCTTTACCAAGTATTTCGTTTACGTAACGCCGAAATTTTTTCAATTTACCCTAACATTTTAAAATGTCTTACTGCACTCATTATACATTTGACTAATTAAGTCGATGTTTTTTTTATCTCACCTGGTTTATTGAGGTTTAACATAATACACTTGCGAGGTGCATAATTTGCTATTTCCTCCTATGCACTACTATATATATATATATATATATATATATATATATATATATATTTATAGGTGAGATATGTTATGATATGTTATGATCAGCCAGGTGATGTATATTAATAGACGTATATGTATGTGTGGCATTTACAGAGATGCACATTTCCCAATAATAGTTATTGCACAATAAAACCCATGATTATATTAGTAGCTGACCTATGACTATAACGTGAGAAGATAGCAGACAAGCCGTGTATATACATACATGTATATATATTGGTCTGCTCCATATTACTTTTTTCATATGAGAATATTAGATTAAACTTTAGGTAATTAAATTATATCAGCATTATCTTCCTTTCATTGCATATCTGTATAATGATCAATATGCTTTATGCGTTCAGTTATGTTATGTTTTGTGAAAAAAAAACTTCCGGCTGTAATATGTTTTTCTTTCACTCTCTCCACTCTAACAGGTGTGGCCTATCTTGAGGAAGTATAGCTTAATTCAGCTGTGCACATGCATTAAGTTATGCATTACAGACACATTATCTTTCTTCACACGTAGGAAAGGAAGAACGAAAGTTGGTCGTGGTTTGAAGGTCGCTTTCAATCGATGGGTTTTCCCAAGACGTGGCTTAAACTCGAATTTAGGGCAGAACATTTATCGTGTAATCTTACATGAAGTTCGATGGAAACCGCTTGTCTTCCAGCAACAGGACGTATGCCATATTTAGGAAAGTTTGCCAATAGACATGCTCGGGCCTTTCCGGTTTGCTCTACATTAAACTGAACACCATGGTATAAGAGAAAAATAAGAGTATTGTTTTAAACAACGATCAAATAAATAATAAGCTTACCTATTTAAAACGGTCCAGGAAACCGAATTGCCTGGAGGTAAACCATTGACCTTTGGTATGTTACTGACGAACTTTACCATGTGTGAGGTACACGCAATATACTGGTGGCGTAGACAAGTGGTCTTCAAAAAGACTATAATATTTAAGACTGAAAACCGCTCCAAGAGTCCCTCTGACCACTTGCTGTCACCGTGGAACGAACTATAAATTAGAGGGCGCATGGAACTCAAGAAATTCCGCGCATGCCAACGGTCAGAATTAAAGCTGTAATTCTTGTTCTTATACAGGTTATGAGTCACGTCACTTTGTAGTTTCGATTGTCACACAATTTTAAGCAGATAACAATTTTAAAAAAAAATTAACTAACTCAACTTGTCAAATGACCGTATGCTTTAACCAGCTATTCTAAGTATGACTATAATACATAGCTATTATGACATGCAGTTTTTATTTTCTCTTTATCAGATCATGAATCGTATTGACTTAATTTCCTTTTCTCTTGCATTCTTGTGTAAGTGTTTGGTCGCTTTACTCCCCAAATCTTCAGCGAATAACTTGTTTACTCCCCAACTCTCCAGCGAATAACTTGTTAAGATATATGTGTGTACATTGGTTCTATTTTAAGCAGGCATTCCGTAGGTAATTTGTATCTTTTTTTCACGGAGTTCATATAGTCATTGGTGTAATGAATCCAGACCTTAAGATATGTTATCATTTTTATTTAATATTCCGAACTTATTCGGAGTTATGTATTACACAAAATTAAAATAAAGCTTGTAAATTCATGATTGAAATTCCTCGTGTTGATAAATTTTATGTTTCTTTCCTCGTTCGGTTGCTCTGCATAGCTGGCATACTTTGGCATGGCGGCCATACACTTCGACATGGCTGGCATGTCTCGACTCCTGGATCTGGATATAAAGGGAGATAAAAGAAGGAGATCTTCACGATGATATGTTTGGGTTCAGCTTTCCTCAGAATGAACCGCTATATATAGGGGGGCGCTGGTGTGTGACTTGACTACCGTATATATAGCATGGATAGGGGCCTACATACATGTATTAAATTCTTTCACGCATGTATATATATATATATATATATATATATATATATATATATATATATATATATATATATATATATATATATATATATATAAGTAGGTTCAAAGAGAATACGTGTTTTGAACTGATTCAATGCTTTAAGCGAGGAAGAAGAAGCAGAAAACAAAACACATGCACTAGAAACAAATAACAAGGTGCAAACTTTTTAACTCTATAATTTCGTAAACTATCTAAGAACATCGCATAATCAACAACATTTTCGCGCGCTGCGCTGTGATGCACTAGGTATGAAAATATGTGATGACGTCACTGTCATCTAACGCTGACAAGCACATGATCACGCCTATAGGAAAGACACCACGTATCCAGTGTTTACAATATCATTGCATCGACAATTAATGTTACAGACAACGATATTTGCGTGCATGTGATGCGTTCATCACCAGTAACAATTAATATTTGCAACTTTAAAAAAAAGGCATGTTTAAGTTTATTACATGAGTCAAATTTTGCCAGTACGTCATTACTCTAAAAATGAAAGTGATATGATATACATGATATACAGATACGAACATCTCTACACCTCCCCCCCCCGCCCCCCCCCCCGCCCCCCCCCCCCCCCCCCCCCCCCCCCCCCCCCCCCCCCCCCCCCCCCCCCAACCACAAATCTGGTAGATGTTATATATGAAACTGTATTCATTCTAGTTGTGCATATGGATTACATGGACTTCGGAATTATCATTTATAATGAGATGTCCTATTCTATGTATGTATACTGTATGCTTGGGGTTTAACGTCTTACTTAATAATTGTTCAGCCATGTGACAACGAAGGGTGTGTACATATACTGTGTGTTCTTGTGGCAAGGCGAGCAGAAGGGCAAGTGTCAGGGAGAGTCCATGCCGCCATCTCTGAAGTACCATGCCAAAGACACCAGACATGACACCCCATCCAGTCAGATTATACTGACACCGTTCCAACCAGTACTGTTTCCCTGCTCTGACCTCTCCGTGCTGAGCGCCAATCGGGGCAGCAACGAGTACCATTTTAAAACTTGTTGGTATGATCCGACCCGGGTTTGATCCCAGAACTCCCTCTTCTAATTACGCGACACGTAAACAAAGGTCTTTAAGACATGGGCTACATGAAACTTTAATATAAACCAAGTTTATACAGAGAATTCAGAGAAATACAGAGAACTGACCGAGTAATGTACACGGCTTGACGTGTATGACGCTTTGGTGCCCGACTCTGAGGTCGTTGGTTGGAAACCAGCAATGGTCACAGCCAATTTTCAAATGTAAATCTCAAATAACTGAGAAAAATCTTGATGGTAAGTAGTTCCAAGCCCTTAAACTTACACAAGTACATTTCTTTTATATTATTTACGTTACAAATTCGTGAAACCTTTGTGTATGCTGTAGAATAAACTGATTCTACGATAACAGAAACAAAGAGAGCGTCCATTTCATTTGATACATTGTGGGTACGGTCTGGAACTGACCAATCAAATTCAGGATCGTGCAGATTCAAGTGTCAAACCATGTCATGTTTACCAGGATTCCTTGTATGAGGAAATAAGGCGGCCATGTTAAACGTCAGGGTTGCCGTATCGGTGAAAACAGCAGGGTTTTGTCCCGGACTCTCATACATAAATTAATGGTTTCAAAATCTTGAATGTGTCCATAATTTACATTGTTATAGACATTGATATTTTTCGTATGGTCAGTGTGACCAATATATTTATCAATATATATTACATATGATCAACGTACTTCGCTGCAACCATCTCCGTGTACATTGTATCAATGGGTCCAACAAATTCACATCTGCATATACAGATCCTATATAAAAATGGATGACTGTAGATTTTTCTGTCCCTTGTTTCGACCCAGATCAGCGGGATGTTAAGTCAAGAGGCGCGGTCTTGGTGGTCTCTAACTTACGACTCCTGGGGACGGTATACTATTGGCCATCGCTGCGTGAGTCAGTTTTCTGGTCACAGCTATTGCAGCAGGGTCCCGGGAAGCTAATGACCCGAGGAGGGAGCTTTGGCAACAGCTGGTGCCATCAAGTATAGGTGTAATGTAATAAAAACATCATAATATAATCACGCGACCTTCATTTTGGCCACGTGTTTCCAATCAGGAGTAGCGATTAATAACGGTGTTATTCTTAAATGCGGCGTTATTGTTTATCGACTCTGACTACCAGGTCCTTGGCCACTATGGTCGTGTGTTCGAATCCAGCTGTCGATTTTTCGACTACGGCATTGTTAAGGTTTTGTCTCGTATAAGCAACAAGCGAAGTTCAGGGGTAATCCTGTTTCCTCCATCAATTAACCTGACCACCATTATATAAGGCGTTAATCAACAATGAATGAAATCAAATACAACAGATTCAGTTCTTACCCAATATACACGTTCTTAAAGTATATCACATCCATATTTCCAGTAAACACATTAAAATGGCGGTAGCACGTGCATGTAGTAATTCCACCCTATATGAGTACATGTTGATAATCTGATACTCCAAATAAATGAGAAGAACTGTCCAGTTGAAATTTTGAATTCTATTTTGTAATTCTAATATGCAGTAGCTTTAAAATACGTGGATGCGTGTCAGTTCAGCAGTAACTAGCAATTGTTACATTCTGAAATAGACAAATGGTTGTCACATCCAGCAATAACTAGCCAACTGTGACATTCTGAAACAGACAAATGGTTGTTGCATCCAACAAGAACTAGCCAATTGTGACATTCTGAAATAGACAACGTGTTGTCGCATCCAGTAATAACTAGCCAGTTGGGACAATATGAAACAGACAAATGGTTGTCGCATCCAGTAGTAACTAGCCAACGGTGACATTCTGAAACAGACAAATGGTTGTCGCATCCAACAATAAATAACCACTGTGACATTCTGAAATAGACAAATGTTTGTCGCACCCAGCAATAATAAACCAACTGTGACATTCTGTCGTCGCAGTCTGCAATAACAAGACAGTTCCCACATGCAAGCATGCACTCGCGTCAGTCAATTTTCACAAGTACTTGCAGTAACCTGTACAAATAAAGAAATGAACGTTATCGGTTTTAACATGGCAGGTGCTGTCTATAACCTGGATTTGAGGCAAAGAGGTATTTGTTTTTTACCTATGCATTAATTACATTTATTCGAAGATCTGTTAGGTTTATGGATTATTGATTAAAGGGTAATGAGGAACGAGAGCGTTCAGAATTCAGGTTTCAAAACCGATAGAGGCCGTTTTGTCTTCGAAGCATGCATGTGAATACTTTAATCCTCATGTGTGTGTATTTGGACGCGTACAAGGTCTTCTTTGTAATGGTAGTTTGCATTTCTGTATTCCACACCAGGCCCATTGGTTATCCTAACCTGATCAGACCTGGCGGTTGTCACTGTTTCAGACGCTTTCAAAACCAAACAGCATCCTGAATCCAACACGTTCTCGCCACGACGTGAATGCTGCATCCTGAATCTAACACGTTCTCGCCACGATGTGAATGCTGCATCATGAATCTAACACGTTCTCGCCACGATGTGAATGTTGCATCATGAATCTAACACGTTCTCGTCACGATGTGAATGCTGCATCCTGAATCTAACACGTTCTCGCCACGATGTGAATGCTGCATCATGAATCTAACACGTTCTCGCGAATGCTGCATCCTGAATCTAACACGTTCTCGCCACGATGTGAATGCTGCATCCTGAATCTAACACGTTCTCGCCACGATGTGAATGTTGCATCATGAATCTAACACGTTCTCGTCACGATGTGAATGCTGCATCCTGAATCTAACACGTTCTCGCCACGATGTGAATGTTGCATCCTGAATCTAACACGTTCTCGCCACGATGTGAATGCTGCATCCTGAATCTAACACGTTCTCGTCACGATGTGAATGCTGCATCATGAATCTAACACGTTCTCGTCACGATGTGAATGTTGCATCATGAATCTAACACGTTCTCGCCACGATGTGAATGCTGCATCCTGAATCTAACATGCTCTCGCCACGATGTGAATGCTGCATCCTGAATCTAACAAGCTCTCGCCACGATGTGAATGTTGCATCATGAATCTAACACGTTCTCGCCACGATGTGAATGTTGCATCATGAATCTAACACGCTGTCGCCACGATGTGAATGCTGCATCCTGAATCTAACACGTTCTCGCCACGAATATATATGCTACATCCTGATTCTATAATGTTCTCGCCACGATATATTCCTATAAAATTTGCCACAATCATTCATCCATTCATTTTGGTCATCAGTTCATAGGCCATCTGGGTAGGTCAATTAACCGGTAGCACATTACATGAGGAGTCACAGACTAGCCATTATAGGGAAACTGTGTAACCCTAAACCCTGCAGGAGATCTGAGAGGTACAGTGTTTGGACAGGATTTATACGTCTGACCTGTCCGGAGCGGGGTCCGGTGACCTTAACATAACGGTCTGTCTCCGACGGCATTCTAACACGTCCCCGGCAGTTCGGGACGATTCGGGCAAGCTGCATCCAGGCGTCCTCGACGCGCCACCCTCACATCTATCGGGGCGGTGAGAGATTACGCCGGCCCATCAAACCACCAACAGTGAAGTTTCCGTATAGCCCGGTGCCAGGCAGGAGTGGGTTTAATGCGCTTTACAGGCCGCTTGTATTTAGTGGCCAGTTTTGTGTATATATTAACCCGATTCTTTCACATCTGGGTAGAGGGGGGGGGGGTGGGGGGGGGGGGGGACTTGTTGATAATCACGTCTGAGCGATAATCCGTGCCTTAATCGGGTAAAATATTAAATAACATACGTACAATTTACATAGTTGGGTAACTCCAACCCAGCACGTTCATAAGCTTGTCTCAAGACGTTTCACGTTTCTACCTGCCTCATGGGTACTGTTAAGCAATACCGTATGGTTTATGTCACCTGCCAGATATATTATACCTGAAGCTCTCATTAATTAAGTGTTAATCCCATTTTTTAACTTGACGCATTAACTTTCAACCCCCCCCCCCCCCCCCCCACCCCACCCTTCCCCCAACCAACAGATATATCGCAGGTGTATTAAATGCATGTGACTATTTTGCATCTGTTTTAACGCGACTTATGAAAAGTTACAACCGGAACATTGTTTATCTTTTAAACTGCGTCTTGTATACATATTTTTGAAGATATTTCAATCAGATATGATAAAGCACTCTATTTACATATCTCTGGATGCCGTCTCATTTATTTCAATTACGCTAGGGTTTGAGATGTCATGACATCGGCGGAAATTTGTCACTTTTCCGGAAATACCTTCATGGACGTGTTATAAGTTCTATTTGAACCTATGCGGTCTATCGCTCTCCAATCGCTCCGGTCTCATCATGGTCGCATTTCTTTCTACAGCCAGCAGAATATTTTCTGCCTGGCTGCGTATTTTACCTGTTTGCTTACCTGTGACATTGTCGGTCCTTTACAGCCGTCCCTACCTGAGGCGACCAATCAGAAGCCGTGGTAGTAAGCTTGGGTAACATGCTGAATAAACCCGCCTACCTGTAGTAGAACAGGTGGGACAGCGCGACTCGACGCTTGAATATAGGCCTTACTTGTGTATGCGGCCCATTACAGCGCCTTTATAGGTATAGCGACACACTGGGATTAGGGCCTCTGGTATATCTACCAACATACCTACCTGGTCGTAGTACAACAAAGACATAAGAAGCTGTGTTAGCAAAGAAGGTCGCCACAGGCTTCGTCTGTACTTTCACTGCGGACTTACTCAGACGAATTAGTGAGAGTTTACCTGTACTGACCCCAAAAGTGGACAGTGTTACCGTTTGTCCGGCTGACAACATGTTTGGGATGACTGTACAACGGGTGTAACGGGTTTTTTAACTGATCCACGGTCAGCTCCACAGTATGTGATCGGCACAGACTGAGGTGAGTTTGTGGCTTGTACTCCGAGCCGGTCGCCCGAAGTGAGGCGGTCTCGCCAGGCGGAGATGACAGTGACGGCGGGCGGACTACAAGCCCCTTGTTCACCAGACAGCATGGTAGTGCAAGTAGGATTTACCAATACATCACCGACTAGAATGGCCAATATTAATTATGCAAAATTTGAAAGTACGATTGAACGACGAAATGACAATCTCCGAGGATTATCCAAGTCCAGTTTCTCGTGTATGGATCTTACCAAAGTGGGAAAGTACAGAGCTCCGGATTTCGCTGTTACAGACGTGTGTGATCGCCGGAGATCCGGTAACTACGGGCCTGGGGAGGAGAAACTGACTTTTTCTACCCTCACCAACGGCAAGGAGTGTAATGGGTATGTGGGGGAAAGAAGTAACCACCCCCGTCTTCAGGCGACGAAAAGCTACCAGCGTAATGGTTGGGTGAAAGCTGGTTTAAACCCTTTACCCACTAAGAGATGTGACAGAGACACAACTAGACACCAGTACGGACACTCGGCCTAACAGGCTTCCACGACAGTGTCAAAGTGCGTCGGAGATTCGTGTGCGTGATGCCTGGGAGACGAACCATGTGCCGACTGGTCTGTCCACCCACCCACCCACCACAAGAAACTGTTCCGATCAGAAGGGGCGCGGATAGCCACGGAGCCCAAACGGGACCTGGACATTGGGGAATACCTTGCAATGTCCAAACGGTACTACGATGAGTATCGGGCCAAAGAAACCGCTTTCAGAAAAGGACTGTATACCCGTCAAGACTCTAACACTAGCAGCAGTAGTCAAACGAGAAATCAACATCATCATTATCATAAGCATGTATGTGAAATCATTGTCTTACACGTCCAAATCGCCCGCGTTCTCCTCTGCATCGTCTTCGTCGTCATTGCATAGAAAAGCGTCCTTGTCGCGGTCGAAATCTGAGACAAACTTGACGAGTGTGACTTCGGGTAGTGCATGCGAACTGTTAAGCGAGGATGAGGATGAAGATGGCGATGACTACGGATTTCTCAGCTGGTCCTCTGCTTCTCTGTCCACAGCAATGCACAAGGCCAGGTCCCCTCTCCCCACCCGTCGGATTCTACCAAAACGATGGAGGAGCAAGACCAAGGCTATCACCACGGTGTCCTCAAGCTTGTGGAGTTCAGAGGTAAGTTGTCAAACTTCTTGGCACGTTTTTTTAATTTGTCCAGTTCGTCCGTAATTGTGCCTGTTCTTCTCAGATTTAACCACGTAGGTGTAAATATGTTCAATTTACGTAGGAAAATAATCAAACTTCTTCACAGCCCTCCAAATTAATTCTACCAATTCCCCCCAAACCGTAACCCATGTATACCTGTCTCAGGGCTGATCAGGGAGGGATAGATATGTTTAATTTACGTTGGTTAATAATCATATTATATACCTTGATTGTTATAACAAAACGACTAACATTCCCATGACAATGTGACAATCTGAATATTGAAAGTTATTCTCTGAATATCTTACTTAATGTCTTCCAAAATGTCCCTGTTAGGAAACAACCGCAAAAAGGAACATTATATGTCAAAAACTTTTCTTCGATATATATATGTATTAGGGCATTTGACTTTCGCGAACTTCTAAATGCAGTATTGTTTTATACACAGTAAGATCGTCTTAAGATCGTTTACAGCGTATTTTATTATTTTTTTGGGAAAACAACAGTGCAATGATAGGCAACAAAACAATGCTGTGTTATCAGTCCTGTCAGCATATATACTAACTAAGCAGAACAATCATTTGTCTATGTAGGCCAGTGGGTATAAGTTTACCCGTAAATTCCAGCTATATCTTACAGCGAGAGAGCTGATTAGGTGAAACAATAGAGCTTTATTAATGACACAGGCTGATGAATTATCGTGACTTAATCGTATTTTGATTATCGTGCCTATACGTTGTACATTGTTAAGGCTCAAGTTCATTGCCAACACTATTGTCCTACCAAATAACGAGCAAATACATAAAAAAAAAATTCAGATACCATCTTAACATCATTGAGAGTGGGTGAGAGTACGAGTAGGCATTTAAGCAGTCTAATGTTTAAATTCCAGCTATCGCTGATACTATTGTACTAACGAACACATATGTACGAAATGTTAACATTTGTATTCAACAGAAACGCACTTGATCATATGCATGTCCCAACCCGATCTTGATCTTTTGGGTACAGCTGTCGCTAATACTGTGGAATATTATAGAATGTTTAATCGATCGATTGTTGATTATGTCAGCGGTAAATATAAATGGGCTGTGGGGTTAGTATACAAGTTGAAAACAAAACAGACTTTTCAGAAAAGGCAAGTTTAGCCAAAACTGGCATTGGATGGGTATGCAAATTGCTGACCGATATCTGGCGTCTCTTTCAAGGGTGTGTAGACACACATACATACGTATATAGTGTCATCGTAATTGGGCAAGCTGCCAAAGACGTCAGTGAAACGCAAAGTGATTTAAACTGGTATCTGGTACAGATGGATTAACTCTTCGTTTCCTTTCCTACATCTGATATATACACATTTGTTGCAACTGTGATATGTGGTACTCGTGATTTGATCAAATAATTACCTATGATTTAAAATCATGTTTAATGTACATAAATGTATGTACTGCATGACTGACTGATGTGTGTAGGTATATACACGTACTTAGTGGTACAAATCTTCACAATGGTCATTCGGGCTGTGAACTGGGGACGGTAAAGGGGTACCTTCAGGGCTATAAGTACGTGTATACAGACCATGTAACGCCCCCAGGGAGGCTTCCAATGGACACTCTGCTCACACAATGATTTAATGGGCCTGGGGTAGAAAGTTAGGATAATAACAAACAGTGAAGTATTGTTATGTTAACCCTGAGAATTGTCCCGTTGCCTCGGGGGGTTGCGAGCCATCCACTTCACTCAGTTTGTCATCGAACCAAACAAAGACTGTAAAGGTGACAACATGTGTTTTCTGGAGATACCCGCTTCTAAAGTACAGCGTGTGAACGGGATACCGTTAAAATGAAATATTCAGAAAAAGTAAAATATAAAGAGAGACACAGTCGACCTTTATTTGGTGGTATTTAACAAGGTGTTGGTAATCAGAGCTGTATAGAAAGGCTTTTATGATGTGTCTTTGTACGTGGTCATTTGTGTTTTTGGGTCTACTCGTGCCGCTAACAATTAAGATCCCCACGCAAGAAGACAGCGAAAAAATGAGGAGAATGGGAAAGTAAAGTGTAATGCGGTGAGGAGACATGGCATATCTGATCGCTGTGGTCGGGCTGAGGATATCACACCTCACGAGGAAAGAATGTCACCCTCATTTTCACCTAGCTAACCACGAATATCTCAAATAGTTCAAATCTTCACGTCAGATAGGCAGGAGACGACATGAATTATGATTTGTGCGTCTTCTTACGCATCTCCATGACAGACATCTGGGATTTTATTATATCGTGTAAACTCCAAAGTACAGCCAGAAGACACGCTTTGACCTCTATGAGACCAGAATATCAGATTCGCTTTCCTCGAAATTTGAGGCTGTTCGAGTATTAGAGCCAGAAGATCCAAGTCGAACAATTCTTAAGTCGTTGTTAAGCTGTACCTAAGGGGTTAACCGATACCCGTAGGTAATTTCTCTCCCTCTAAACCCTTCGCCCATACCTGACATGTGTAAGCCCGTACGTGGAAAGGTCTCAACAACATGCAGATTGTCGTGGGTTTCCCACGGGATCTGCGTGGTTTCCTCCCACCATAATGCTCCCCCTCGTCGTATAAGTGAAAATAGTCTTAAACGCAGTATAAAACACTAAGCAAATAAGTGAAATACATATATCGTGCAAGCTTTCTGAACTAATCGGATATACGGTATGTTTACCTGTAGGGTGTATCTTACCTGTGCCGTATACGTTTTTGTGAATATCTAAAATACTATGAAAGATGTTTCCAACGTTGCCCTTGTTCTTCTATATTCACACATTTAGGTTGTTAAAACTAATCACATAATAAATAAATAAATAAATAAATAAATAAATAAATATATTTTAACACACACGTTCTCTGAAAAATTAAGTTGTCAAGCAATGAACCAAACGGAGGCAATCGAGACACCTAGATTTTGTAAGATGGAGAAAACCGGAGTGCTCGGGGTAACCGAACGCTTTTATACTCTGTATGTACATGCACAATTGGATTATTGCTTGAGCATGCATACCCTGTAATTTGACATATACCCGACACTGCTTGTCCAAGCCGGTGTTGTGTTCCAACGCTGTCCAAAACCTTTAAAATGTCTTTGGACATCTGTTCTACTGACCGCTATTACGTTGCTCATGACGAAGCGATTCCCTCAGAAATCGGTCAGACTGTAATTGATACATTCGGTTGTCTATCGATACCCTGACATCATCTATGATTATAAGTCATAACGGTAATCCTATCCATCTATACAGTTCGAGGCATTCGATATCACGTCTGTATAGAACTGTGATAGGACAATAAAATAAATATTAAGATTGTCGTGGCTGTGTCATTTCTGTCACCGTCCAGTCTCCATATATACTCGTGGGACTCCACTGCAGTCCGGACACCGTGAGAACCTTGCTTTCGTGACCTGTTGTCATATAAATATAGCATATATATACATACATATATATTTGTTCCCATCTAATGTAGTTTATCTGCTCACATCGTATCAACAGTTCACACACATCTGCTTATTTCCTTTAAAAAAAAACGGAATAACTAGGACAGTGTGATAATTCTAATATTGATCGAAATTGAAAGAGGAGATTATATAGTTTTCGCCATGCATGAAATATGCATAATAGCAGTGTTTCAGATATGATTGCACATGTATTACGTTTCCGAATCAATGTGGGAGGCTTGAATATTATAACTGGTTTCCGTACACACCACACAGATGTGTAAACACAGATGCCGTCTGTTTTGGTGAAGGCTCTTGCACAAACATTCGAGGATGTATCCTGGGCGGCTACTCTGTACACTACAAAAATTAATCCGTTAATTTGAACAGAAAGTCTGTTGCCAGGGTGATGCTAAATTGCATTCTGTTATTGTAACGTGATGTCCAGATTTAACATAATATCCTGTTAGTTTAACGGAATCTTTATTTTGAATTAATAGAATATGTGTGTTATATTTAACAGATTATGTGTGTTGTAGTTAATAGAATAATCTGCTGCAATAGCAGAATGCATTCTTGCATCACTCAGACAACAGGCGCTCTGTTAAAGCCAACAGATTAGTGTTTGGAGGGTATACCTATAGTGTAATTCAGCACACGTTGACCAAAGTATTGGAGTATAACAGAAAAGCTTATCTGTACTTCAAGTACTTTCAGATATATATTTGAACTGAGCTCGAACACGGACATGGTAACATAAAAGCTAAAACTTTATGTGCCGGGTACTTATAAAGGTGTATACGTATACCGGTCTAACACTATCATGTGGGTAAACATTTGTAATTGCTACATTACACGCATTGTAATGACAACACTGCGTTCATTTGCATAGTCGCGTGATTAAATTTACTTAGTTCTCCTGTCGAATTCCTGTCAAGTCTATTGATTAACTCGTCATGGCGCGTTCAGATGACCGGATGACTGTAGCTACCGGCCGTTGTGCCCCGTTGTGCCCTTGGGACTTTAATCTAATCCGGGCCGGTGTTTACGGAGTATGTAAATCTGTGTGTGTACGTGCCCTCGGCAGAATACCTCTCATTCCGGCATCAGGGATGTGGATAGGAATAGAGCGCGTCGTGTGCTATAGCCGGACGCCCTGTAGTACCGGTGCATGGTGACATCAAAGCGGGTACCTATAATTGCAACTTTCATGTACACCTTCATGGGACTAGCATAGACCACCGCATGGGTGGGGTCTTCATAGAGCATTGGGTGGGACAGCATAGATCGCCACACAGATCATTATACGAGTGACCATACTCCTCCGTGGGACCAGCATAACATTAGCATAACATTCATCAGAGACAATGTCTACAAGCCATTCTACAGGGAAAAGATGTTTTTGTGTGCCGAAAGACTGGAGCAGGGAAATCATGCTGCCATCAGTATCCTTAGAACAACAACAACGTCAACAAATCTCGATCTGTTTAAAACCTTAAATGTTCATCTAACTACATGTACACTAGAAGAAAATTATTTATCAATCAGGCTTAGGCCTTTCAATATATTAAGACAACGTATGGATATAAACAATGTTGTGATGGTGATAAAACCTTTTTCAGATTGAATAACTCTCCAGATACAGCAAGTCCATTTACATGTATGCGGTTTAGTTATTATCAAAATGAGGCAAGGACATATGGTAGTTTAAATTAACTTGTAAACCACACAAATATTTAGTGACCTCTATGCACTCATCAGTGGGTATTAAAATTCTTTTCTTAATTGATTTTTTAATGAGCAGGCTAAGAAATTTTTGACTTGTGCAATGGTTGGTGGTCAGTTTTATTATGGTTGCAGATAAACGACTGTCCTTGGGCAAGTTGCTAGCTTACTTTCAGACTTACATTCCACACTGATGGAAGAGGGGTGGTCCTCCTCAAATGGGAAATGGATGAATTACCCTTGGAGTACCACTTATTATCACAATGAGAGCAAGGGAATCTGGAAATTCCCTACAGTCTGGATTGAACCTGCACATCGTGTGTCAGAAATTAGGTGTTCATCACCTGACCACAGAGCGATGCCCTGTGCCCTGCTATTAAAAATAAGATACATGTAGAAGCCGTTAGTTACAGGGTGGGGCAAGGGTGTGTTTGTCCTTCCTCAGTGAAAAAGTGTTTACTGCAGAGAGGGTTTCACCCAGCCATCATTTATTTCCCATCATAATTGTACTGGCTACTCTTGTAAGTGTTTCGCCTGAATCCTGTTACTGAAGTAAACTGGGTACTCCATGCAAACGTGAAAGAGAAGTGGCGTGGCCAAGCGCTATTATACACCTGTACAGTTGATTTACACAGAGTGTACCAGGTTTATGTATTTATTTGATTGCTGTTAACCACGCTCAAGAATTTTTATGGGTAGAGGAAACCGGAGTGGCTGATGTAAACCACTGGCCTTTGGCAAGTTGCTGATGAACTTTCCCACATTTGACACACTGACGTGCACACTGTATAGATTATATATTAAGACAAAGTCCTCTTTAATAGACCGTGAAACCGGTCACATGAGCACTGTTGACCCCTATAAATTGTCACCAAGGCCCCATATACGGTGAGAGAAGGGGAATGTACATTGTGCGTTTTGTCCATCCATAAGTGCTTAGAATAAGGGATCTAATGAAAGCTGCAGGCAGAAAATCACGACTTTCCATAAGGTAATGTGAGGAAATATATATTTCCACACATGACCTTAAATCAAATATCTGCTATAAGAAGATGAAATTCTGTCATCTACTGTGTGTAGTATGTGTAATTACATCAACAAACAAACATGCGAGGGGCTGGACTGCCGATCGACAGCCATTCGAGCCACTTTCTGCTTGCTTGTTCCCCATTGCTGTTTGATTGCCTTGCAAATATTCTTCCTCTCTCGTATGCAGGTTTCCTTTTTCCACACAGCCTCTCCCAATTTATTCAATCGCACAGAACATGAACTGTAGATATAACCTCTCCCTTTGCATCAAGAACGCCAGGGGAAGACGAGTGGAAAGGAGCTCCTTTCGAGATTTTGTTTTCTGTCGTCAAATCGCGCCTCTGTGCTACCACAACACGATTGTTCACTGTTGATATTTTTTGAGTTAAATAGGTTTTACCGTATGCCTTGAAATCGACAGAATATTTTCATTTTTTTTTTTGGTCTTGGACATTGAATCACATCATTGTCGTAAGCGGCTTAATGTGTCATAAACTATAGATGTCTGCAAATGCCAACTCTCATTTACTGGTCACGACTTCCCGCCAAGAGATATTATGGTCGTTTCCATTGGTCGGCCAGGATTATTTTAAATAGCTATGTGTACGTCACCGCATGCCATACGTGCAGGCTTTTCAGCAGAGGATGAGTAGACCTACGGCTATGGTCCTCTGACTAAGGAGAGTAACCAGAACACCTATTAGGAGCACTTCAGAATCTAAATGGAATATCCACATAAACGACAGTCGCAGAATCCATATGACTGAAGACAGCAACGAATGCAACATGTAGTAACGGTATTTTTTGGCAGTTTGCAGGCGACTTTGTCAAGACATTAATATGAACATTTTGGAAAAAAAATGAATAAAAATAAATTGTACTTGTTTGCAAGGTTTTGTCTGCTAATATTTTCCATATACATACGTATGAAATGTGCTGCTTATAATCTTGTTTGCAACTCTCGTATATTAATCGAGATTTCAACTTCTGCGAACATCCTCATGACAAGTGAAATGCCCCGTTGCGTTGACCGAGAACTAGTGTATAGAACGCTTGTTTTGCTCAACTGAAATATGTAAAGTAAATTTCAGGAGTATCGCTCCATCGGTAAAGGTTGGCAGGTCCTCGTGACTTATCAGTGTTTTTCAGGGGTATAAGAGGAATGCCGCGCACAATGGAGGACCAACCCCAAGCCGGTATCTATATCAGCGCCGGGCGCTGATGAGGTTATTAGTCTTTGTCATACAAACTCTGACGAAAGATAATTGTATACACTTCCGCTGGTGGTGCAGAAGGTATCAGTAATAACAGCTTTGACATGATCCCCAATAGGGTCGGAGACTATATCGCTATCATCAGATACCAGCTTGTCATCCGGAGACTAAATAGTGATAGCCTTTTTTTTTTTTTTTTTTTTTTTGTTAAGCTCGCTCTATTGATACGATTCTATTGATACGGGCAGCCACGAGACCAGGCACGGTGAAGTACAAGACTGCCTCACACTCCAGCTGAGCAATTTCTGCTCAGTCTCCATGAAATCGTTTTCAGCTGCTGGGGTATTAACCGCGCTAGTATTCTGTACCATCCCCTCTTGTCCCCTTTTAATCTTACACAGATCTGTATGTGAGACGGTGTTATCTTAGGTATAGATCTCTATAGAAGTATAATTTATAGGCTCCGTGTGGGGAGATTATGTTGTTTTTTTGAGTATTTGGATACGAGAGGAAACCCTGTCATAACTTATTAATCCTTATACCCAGGGATATCCGGCTTAACCGTACCTGTCCCAGCTTGAGTCCCTCCTGTAGAAACCCTACCCCTCCTCACCTTTACAAAGTCCACCATGACAACTCTCTCCTTACCTCCCATATGCTGTAAGTTTAAATCATCTCAGATATAGTTCAGCGAATCGTCTTGATTTGGGTACTCCGTCTTTACCACACATATTCAAATGTACAAAAGACCGTCTTTTCAAGGTTTACCCATGCATATTGCTGTATTTAAAGCGATTAAAGCATTGGTACAAAATAAAAATGTCAAAGTGATCGAAGCCGGCTGTAACATATTGTCACTCCAAACCATGAATGTTTATGAATGTGTTTGTCGCAAATAAGAGTTCAAACCCGGTGGCCCTTTGTGTGGCATTACTGTTTGATGAATGTTCCGGAGCAGTTAGTCTGTCAGTCACTGAATCATTTGATCAACTTGATCGGCCGGTCAGGGTCACGTGAAACAGAAACACGTGTACCTGAAATGTTTGAGTGGAACAGTCTGTCAGAAGCCCTCAACGCGTACTGAATTCGCCCTCATACTTCAGTGCAACATTGCTTTAATCGCTTTATATATAGCTGTCTTGTAAACCTTGGAAAGATGTCCTTTTGTATTTCCAGGTTGACTTTGGACTTTGCTTGTCGATTGCCAAGCTCAGGTTTTAGTAATTGCATTCAGCTGTTAATCTTTGCTACGTACATAGCAAACATGAGTTGAAAAGCTGATTGCTGCAAAACCCAAATTGCCCCTGGGAAAAATATGCAAATGAAGCCTGGCGACATGTTGAAGGCCAAGTAAGCAAGTGAACAATACTGAATATTTGACGTGGCCGGTGAATTATCGTGCCTATGTAACTTACTTACAGAAGTCACCATATAACCTTAACTGCTTTGGAACTGCTAAAACACATGTATGTTACCCCCTTCAAGCTAGTTATTTTAGGGTTAATTTATTTCCAGCAGCCCGACTTGTTTTGTGTATATGCCATTAAGGCCTCTGCTCGGTTTCCCCTACCATAATGCTGGCCGCATTAAGTCAAATATTCTTGAGTACGGCGTAAAACGCCAATCAAATAAATAAATATAAGCCATTGATATATACATATACGTGTATGTTTGAGAGAAAAAAAAGTTTCAGAGCATTTCGACATGAGGCAAAGTATTTGTGTTATTGTTCCGGTGGCATTATCGTGTTTGCACATATATCGCACTGGCATTGCTCATTTCTTTACGTATGCACGGCAGTATGATATCTGTATAACTGAGTAAAGGAGTGGCTTAAGGGTGCACACAATGGAATGGATAACCACCAGGGTAACCACTTTTCTTGCAAGATAACAAGACCACCATGATGTCTTCAGGGGGTCACATATTGTGATGGGTCATTTTGCATAACTCTACATAGTATTTCGGTAACACTGTTTTTAAAACAAGGTACATTGGTATTTGGTTTGGTTCTCGTGACTGTGACTTCTTTTCTTAGTGTGTTTGTTTTCAAACACAAGTCTTAGCCACTTCGTCTTTCATTTGAAAGTTTTTACTATTACGGTGTAGATATATAGGAGCTCTGCCCTGTCCATTATGAAGGTCACGTATGTTTACGTACAGCTTGTTGAGTGTATTACCACCGCGATGTTCCCAGCACACCCTACAAGCCCCGGGGGTCATAACTGTACACGTATATTCAAGGTATCTCACGCAAACAAAGCTATGAGTATGTGTCAGTAACGGTGAAAGTGATAAATATAAGTGAAAAGAAAGGACAACTAATTAAACAAACAAAAAATAGAGTGATTCGTTCAGAACATCGAATCGCACCCTTAAGCTGGACAAAGGTGTTTAAGATGAGATCAAGGGTGAGTTCTGCTCTCTCACCTTTTGTGGGCGGGAGGTGAACTGTGTCACACGGCTTTAAAAGAGGCGAGCACACTACAGTACGTGGGAGCCGACACAGTACCCCTCACGTTCAAACAACGAAAACAAAAAATACCTGACCCGCTTTTTTTTTACCTGTATTTACAAAACATCAAAGACATCCGTAGAAAATGAAAAGATTGCATTTTACTCATCTGTTACAGTTGTTGGTGAAGACTTTTCATGCTTGGTGGTTTCGGTGCGTCCATAGTAGATTTTAGCGGGTCAAGTTTAATTTTCTGATGGGTGTGGTATTGTGAAAGGGAATGGCTAGAAAGTGCGCGTGTCAGCTGACAATTTGTCCTACTTGGCTGTTAACACCTGTAAACACAGACCTTGCCTTTAAAATGGAGAACGCTCCTGTCAGTATTTATAACCCACTTTCAATCCCATGAAACGGTCTGAACATCCTACCTTCTCCTATTCAGGGGTCTTTAATGGCATTTACAATTTTTATCAGATATTTCTTTTCTATATTGTAAATCTTTAACGATTTATTTCTTTGCACGGACAGAAATTTATGTATGTGTTTAAAGTGGCCATATTTCAACCTCCATTGTAAAACGTATTCGGGCTGATTAACTTTTATTCTTTCTACCGTATTCCTTATAATTTGATATTTAAGGTTGAACGACTTGTATCACTGTATACAATAAAATGTCTTGAACCGAAGACTTCTGTAACGGTTGATGGGTTAAACAATGTTTTGCAAGCCGCCCAAATGTAACTCAAAGCTCAAAACCCTAAGTAACTTATGTATGTGTCTCCAGGCGCGCAGAGCAATACCGTCATGCACTCGGAGAACTACTAATATGGACATGAGGCCACCTCGAAAACGTCTACTGTCCTAAATGCATAGTAAAAATAAAGAAATAGTCACATAGATCTCCCAGTGGCTATACATCATGCATATGTGATTATCTTTCGCACCCTAATGTTGTGTCGGTTGAAACAAGGTTTTTTAAATCTACATCATGATTAATATCATTTATTATCAAGGATTTTTTCCCCTGCCTTCCAGAATCTTCCGATTATAAAATACAGTCGGTGTAGATAATATTACTACAATGATTCATTATCATAACAGATAGTCCTCTATAGCTTGGGAAGCATACAGTTTACATAGTATGCACTCACTGACTTTCGGTCATCCGATATTTGCCGATATCTCCGGAAATCTGCCGAGTTCTTCCGGTAAGCGTGATGGGAACGCTTACCAATAATGACGCAATTAGAACGCCTGGAAATGGCGATGGAAGTTTGAATGAACAGTTTCGTTTGAAGATATTCACGAATTTCCCCTAATTATAGATATTAAACATTGAAGCGATTCCCGATAACTAACATATTATCCTGTTTCAGCTGCTTGCATATAATGACGCAATTAAAACGTACCATGCAGGTGGTAGACCTATATCGAAAACTGATCAGTCGATATCGAAGTTTCTCATTTACACACTTTCTATCGTGAAACCGAGTAGGATGACGTTGATCAGCCTATCTATGTAATTTACGGGATGAGGAAATAGATGACGTGGGAACTGAAATTGATAGAAATCGCCAGTCATGCCGTCCATTAGCGCGCGCGCTATCGTCTGCTCATGTTTATAGGTTAACCTCGCGCGTGTTAGTCTGCACAATTCTACTCATTATGATGCAGATATATGTATATATTTTAGTAAACAAGCTAAAATAAAAGCTCGTTCTCCATATTCATATTCATTATTGACCTGTTGTGTGGGTGACTGTCGCCATTTCGGTCATTAAAGCGGTCCAGATGTCACGAGTTTTCATTAAAACCGTCCATGGTTATGTGACATATGACACACTGGCCAGCCTTTTAACCTATTTATTAAACGACAAATTTATTTTAGCGCCTGTCCCAAAAATAATATTGTCTTAATTTAGAAAATAACAAAATTGCAAGAATATGTCCACATCGATTTGTTTGTCACCCTTTACAAAATGATGAAATTTTTTTGATGTCGCTTGTTTGAAGATAGAAAACGTTCACATTGGTTACATACATATAGATTAACTTGGAATACATAAATAAACAGTGTAAGTTAGTATGTTAAAATTGAAAACAATAAGGTGAACTGAAAAGGCCATATATATAAATTAATTAAGTTTACACTGAAAAAGAATTGTCTTGTGCTTGGGGACAGCTTTAGAACATTGTTTTATCCAATTTGAAGATGGCATATTATTTAGTATATATGCCTCCATTTGGTCCAAAAAGCACACAAGAAGCAAAGAAAAAAAAAGGGGGGGGGGGGTAACTTCAGTGTTATTTTAAATGTGCATCTTCAGGCTTCTCCAAAATAGAAAAGTGTGAAATAAGTTTAACACTATCTGAGATATTCTCAGTGTGTTGAATGACGTTCCACAGAATCTATCTAGCCCAAGATGACTAGATAGAAAAGCTTTACTTTTTTATTTCACGGCCAACCCAGTGCGATGCCGTTTCTCACACCTCCCTAACCTGCAATAGTTTAATCGATTCCATTTAGTTGTTTGGCATCTCTTTCTAAGCGTCCAAAATGACGCCTCTTGTTGCCGTTTAGGCAATTTTTTTCTGAGAACAGTGGATACAACCAGAATTCCATGTTAACTCGTCGCCCACTCTTTGTCTGCTCTATTGTAAACCCAGTACTGATGACAATACAGCCCATCCCTTCTGGTCTGACATTGTGATCTGACAGCTACTGTCTCCAAGCGTCGTTGTGGCTATTGGTCAAAATAACAAAATGTCCTACAGAGAAAAACACGTTTTTTTTTGGTTTTTTTCTCTCAATGTACTATTCTGCATAGCGTCGACACAGTGACCGGACTGCAGAAAACTGTCTGTTTTCCGGCTGACCTACATTGCCATGGTCCACTTGTTACAGTATATGCCCATTAACAACAGATTAGTTCATTCACTTTTTCTACTGAATATTTGTGTCGTTTGAATCACAAAAGAAGAAAAAAAACTACCGTTGAATGGAATAGTGATGAGCCTGTCGTACTGATGACGCATGTGTTGTCGTCAACGTGTCCGCAGCCTCCGTGAATGGCGGAGGCCATGTTGTCTTTTCATGCATTAAACCACACTGATTGTAGTCAATATTTAGCCTCTTGTAAATCGCATTTCGTCAAAGTTAGTGACGAAAATGTCGCATACAGAGTGAAGTTGAATGGGATAATAATTCATTAATGTATTTGTTAAAGATTTCATTCATTAAAGATTTGTATTTTGACATTTATTGTTAAAGGTGCAATATGCATACCAAATAGAAAAAAAACATCATGTTTTGTACCGTGATTCATGTATAGTATTTCTAATATGTGTGTCTTCGTCTGTAGTCATAGCAAATGTGGCAAGTTTCAAATGTTCTCCATCGAGAGGCTTAGATCCACTGATGAACTTAACATGGTAAACTCAAATGGTCCACTCGTGGGATTCGGAATGTTATACTGTAAAGGCTTGGGGAGTTGATTTTTTGCCAAAAGTATGTTATTTTCAAGGCAGGAGTGATCATAAAACTAGTGAATGATTTATTTGAGCAAAATTGCTTTCTAACTTATTAACAATAGAATGGACAGAATGAATCTGCTCCGACCTGGCCAATAGGTATAGCCTTGCCTTCGGTAGAGCTTTACTTGGGAGCGTCGCGGTTATTCCCACAGACTTGTACTCCCCACACATCGTATAGATTTACGTCTAATGGTGTCAAATAGTATGGATTTGGTCGCGTTGTGTACAAAAAGGTTTAACAGAGTCCTTACCTTGGGGCTGAAGAGTTGACACTAATTGTCGGGATGTTTTCGTGGATGGATAATAGGGGGGAGTGGGGGAGGGGCCGGAACTGGTAACGGTTGAGCAGAACCTAGTGGTGCAAGACGATTTATGTACCATAGCCGCCATAGTTTGGTAAAATCAATAATTCTTTACCAAGCAGTGCTGAAACACGCAAGGTTGCAACAATCATTTTTGAAACAAACCATTTCAACTTGAACAGTGCATGCTGCAAGTATTCTTAGAACACATAATCCAGAAAGAAGCAGTTTTGAAACAAGGAATCTTGAAAAGCCGAGACTACCTAGGACATATCGAATCAAGTCGGCAACATTCCAGCTAAGGATGAATTAGATAAACGACTTCGTGATCCGATAGCTGCGTGAAGGACCTAATAAGCAACTTGTAAACGAACTCATCGTGTCACTGCTGATTTTGTTCGAATTAATTCGATCGTTAAATTTTACGACGTAGTTTTGGAACTGGATCTTATCAGGATAGTCTGGTGGTGTTTGTAAGAATCGGATGGGTTCATAGATAAAGTGGTTTTAGTTACACGGGTGAAAGAGTTACATAATAGCCGAGATATTTTAAGTATACATATACCCGACACCAATCCTTGTGTACATTTTTCGTACTTTTGTGCTCATGTTCTCTATCCCCCCCCCCGCCCCTCTCTCCACTGTCAAAAGTTCAAGTGGAAGACGATCTTGCGGGCTGGCTGGACTGAGGGCAGATAAAGAACACAAAATATCAGCTTATCTTCGAAACTGAACTATTTCGGGGTGATTAGATAAATATTAGATGAACAGTGTCGATATATATTCTTCATATGAAGACGCTGGAGATCGACGATTTCTGTTATTTATCTTGTACTCTTGCCTATAACAGCTGGAATGCCCGGTGTCATATATAGACAATCGGCTGGTAAGGTAATACTTACCATGTGTACAAAAATATTTACCTTGTGTTTATTCGGGGATGTAGATATACGCTACACTACAGTCAGTCCGACGCGGTTATTTCTGTGTTGACGATGCTGACAATAAGGAAGCCTTTGCTGTAAGATAACACACTTTAGAGTTGTGTTATATTAATCAAGGCATTTGTTACATTTACACTTTATTTAGATTAAGACTTTTGTCACAAATTAACTTTCTCCACCATGTTGGAATGCGGACGTTGATACCTCTTTATATACATAACATTGACAAACACATGTTCGGACATAACGGAACAAAAGACCCCCTTGGGCACCGATTTGGGTGCAGTCGGAAGACAACAACTGGGCATCCTGGTAAATTCGAGCATTTTGACATACCTGGGGAGAAAATGGTGTTAATGGGTGCTTTTTGCTTTGTTTTAAACTCCAGGTGGGCCGGATCATGCGTCCCACTCCCAGATATGTTAACCTAACCTCAAGTAACAATTATACCTTAGAGAATTTAGGTCAAGTAACTCGAACGGGACGCTTCGCCACAAAACTGAATACAGTATATATGCATACCTACCTCACCATTGTTCACGAAACACAAAGATTTGCGGTGTACGAGAGAATGTAAACATTGTTTGTTCAAATACGTGGCGATGTATCCATATTAATGCAAACGGGAGAGATCCTAGCAAGACTTTGATTAAGAACGCATACCAAACATACCTTATTGGTACACGGATTACACATTGAACCATGCAGGCTAGCTTTCTTTAAATTAAATTGTTTCTGCGTTAAAATTCATGTCTTTCATATGTAGAACTGGATTAACGTTTGGCTACAAATATACGTTGTGGTGGTTAAAGGTTAACCGCGAATCTGATTTAACACCGACGGAGGCACGTTTCCCAAGCCTGTAAGTTGCGCACCTGTTGTTGTCGACAGTACGTGCAGTATTTATAAATGGATAACACCTCCCTGAACTGAACAGTCGTTGTGTCTTATCACTTTTTGCATGGCTTTTATTTGTAAGACTTATTGTATGGATTTCGCACTCTGTACTGGAATTTGAACACTGGACTGAAGACCTACTCTATATGCAGGAACTAAACCGTTGTCACATTGCAGAAATTGCAAAATCTCTCCAATAAAGTACACAGGAATTCATATTTACTTGATCACAAAGATATCAACACTGCAGATTCATCTAGGTTGGAGAACATTTAAGCAAAAGCGTCGTTTATAAGCTAAACTCAAAAAACGTCTCGTCGTCATATGACTGAAAAATTGTTGAGTACGACGTTAACCCCCAAGCACTCACTCACTCACTCAAAAAACGTCTGATAAATAGCAAATTTTATTACATTACGCCTTGTTGAGGAAGTTTGATATTAATGATTCATAAAGCTCACAGGGGAAGTTCTGCTCCATTAACGATACAGGTACGGATGCTGCAGATAGAGGGTTGGTCTCCGCAGAGATACGCGGTGTCTTCTAACAAGTTACCTGTGATAAGTGCAGGTGCACATTCAGGTGTTGTCTTTATAAATAGACATCTGATGGAAACAAAGTCCCTGAGAGTGTCTCAAAGCATACCATACGAGTGATCAATTTAAGATATATAGTAAAATTATTGGAAAATCCCTATTATAAATTCTTTAGGTATAGTCTTTGATTTTACGTATTATAATCGTATAGATTCACCATGAATGTGTTGTGTCATACTATATATATACTTAACAAGATCGCTACTATGCAGATGAGGCCAAGGCTGTATATAAGAGATTTATCAGCTATAGGCTAGATTGGAGTAGTTTCACACACTGGATGCGATGGAAACATCTTCCAAAATGGCCACCAAAAGTTTTTCAAGCAAACTATCACATATAATACTGCAAAATGTAGCGTAAAACGGTGATTTTTCACTTAAGCTCCTTTAGGATGTCATACTGATGCCAACTCTTGCTTCACACTGTCCTTTCCGTCTTGATAAGATTACCTGGAAGGAAATTTGGGCCTCGAGAAGCTC